>NW_027673039.1:0-1200000 GCF_964194105.1 Spermophilus citellus | reverse complement strand
AGCTCCCCATCACACCCAGGTGGGAGGAATCTCCTGCCTTGAGAGGTGACTCCCTGATACCCTAGGTGCTGGGGTATAGGAGCTTTCACTGACACCCAGGTGGTAGATATCTCCCATCTAGAAAGGAAAGTAGGCTTTAACCTGGCCAAGGTGGTATTCAAGCTCCCTGCCACACCCAGGTGGGAGGGGTCTCCCACCTGGAGGAGTGAGTCCCCTCTACCCTGGCTACTGTGATATAAAAGCCCCCACCATACCCAAGTTGGAGGGATCTCTTGACTGGAGGGGCGAGCACCTTTACCTTGGTTGCTGTAGTAAAGGAGCTCCCCCCACACTCAGGTGGGAAGGGTCTCCCGCCTGGAGGTGCGAGTCCACTCTAACATTCCTGCAGTGGTATATGAGCTCCCCTTGACATCCAGTTGGGAGGGATGTTCCTCCTAGAGGGGCGAGTCCACTCTACCATGGATTTGGGGGTATACCAGCTACTCCCAGACACCCAAGACACAAGAGTCTCCATCATGGAGGCGTGAGTCCCATCTACCCTGGCTTGGGTAGGATAAGAGACCCCCCACACCCTACAATAAGTGGGAGAGGTCTCCCACTTGGAGAAGTGAATCTACTCTATTCTGGTTGTGATGGTAAAGGAGCTCCCCTGAAACTCCAGTTGGAGGGGTGTCCTGGCTGGAGGAGAGAGTCCCCTCTACCCTGGCTTCTGCTGTGTACATTCTCTCCCAGACACCTAAGTGGGAGGGAATTTCGTCTGGAGGAGCAAGTCACCTCTATCCTGGCTAAGGTGGTATATAAGATCCCCCCCAGACTCAGGTGAGAGCGGTCTCCCGCTGGAGTTGCGTGTCCTCTCTACCCTGGTTGATGCTTTATAACAGACCCAGGAACACCCAGGTTGGAGGGGTCTCCCACCTAAACAGGCGAACCCCTCTACCCTGGCTGTATATGTGCTCACCCCAACACCCAAGTGGGAGGGGTATTCCTCCTGTAGGGGCGAGTCCCCTGGACCCTGACTGCAAAGTTATTCAAGCTCCCCCCAACAAATCGCTTTAGTTAACCTTTATGGAATCCAAATTGGCTGCTGTTCTCCCTGTGGAAACACACACACATAGACCCCCAACTCCAGAAAATTACTGGGTCAGGACCTTTCCATTGTACTGTTAGAATATCCTTCCAAAGTACCTTGTGTTTATGTACATTTTTTGGACACTTATGCCTTTCCACAGCACTAAGCCCTGATGAATCCAAATTTAAAAAGTTTAGAGTAAAAAGTGTTATTTAAGTTTATCTTTGGGGAACATATACTCTTGCCCTCTCAAATGCAGGGCATGTTAACATCTGAGATCCTGTCTCAGGATCCCAACTATCAACTGTGGGGGTTGGGGGCCTCCCAGCATATGGAGATGGCACTGTTGGTTGCACACTTATGCCTTCTGGTGATAGAAAGGTGTTAGTAGCAGTCTCCTGTAGAGGTGGCTCTGTTGGTTGGACACTCACACCCTCTGGTGATAGAAAGGTGTTAGTAGCAGTCTCCTGTAGAGGTGGCACTGTTGGTTGGACACTTACACCCTCTGGTGATGGAAAGGTGTTAGTTGCAGTCTCCTGCTGTAACTTTTCCCCTGATGGCTTTTTCTGCTCTAAACTTTCTTCCTCTGTCTGACTAACTTGAGAGACCTTCTCTTTTACTTGAATCAATATGTCTTCATCTTCCTCTACCATTGTCTGAACTGAAGGCTTTGGACTACGCAAACAAGATACAAATGTTCACAATGGCAATGTGCCAACTGGCAGAGTCCCTGGGCTTTTCTTTTCTATTATTTTTAAATCTTCACCATGATGGTTCCATTGTGATATATTTAACAACTCCTCCTTAAAAAGCCATGGGCTACATTTTTTGTATTGTATCAACGTATGCCCTGACTGCTCTTGATTTTACTGGGATGCTTTCTTCTTCTAACAATTTACTTAATACTCTTTCGGTTTGTTTTTTTACTAATTTATGATCCCATATTTCTACTATAATACAACCCAACAAGATAACACCAAACAAAACCCAGACAGAATGAAACAAAAATGGAACAACACAAAATCATTATATCACCCTTTCTATCTTCCTGAAATGTCCATTCGTCCTTTCTCCCTATCTGTTCCTCAGATGCAAATAGTTTTTCCTCAGATGTGAGCGGTTTTTCTTCTGTCTCACTCATCTCCAGGGACAGGCAACTTAAAACAAAAGCGAAACAAAACAAAAGAAGAATCTTAAAATGGCAACCCATCCTCTTGCCCTTTCTTCAGGGGCGAGCAGAAAGAAAATGAACTTTCAAAAGAAATGAACTTTATTTTTAGAACACACATGCCAAACCACACAGCTCTTCAGGAAAACCGTCAGAGCCCAACTGCCACCACCAGCTTCCCACAAGCCTCTCAACCTCCCCCACTCCTCCTGCTCTTCAGACGAATTGGCTGGGTTGCATGGGCAGAGCCAAAGAAAGTCCCCCAGTGAGCAGCTCTGTGGTAGGAAAGGGCGGGGAAACAACCCAATGAGCATCACCACAGAGGAGCCAATCAGTTGGCAGCTAGAAGTTTGCTGGGGCAGCTGTGAGCCAATCATCAGCTGGCAGCTGGAAGTTTGCTGGGGCCCCGTCAGCTGTGGCTCTCAACATTAACTTATGAATTCTTTATTTTTTTCTATTTAAGAATGCTTATTATTAATTCTTACATTCAATATTTAGTGTGTGAAAATAAGCTGTTATGTGGTATGAGTGAAGGGTACAATGACATTATATTATCACACAGATATCTCAATATCCTAAATTTTTCTTTTGAATGAGTTCCACTTTTCTTCCTCCATACGCCATAACATCTATGAGGTACCACTGCCTAAATAACAAGAAAGAGTTTTGTCTGAACTCCTCATCTTATTTATATCATTATGAGGTCTACAATTAAACATTGAGTAACATCCTCAGCACTTTTTTGTATTTTATTTACAGGAGGGATCTTGCTGAGTAGCTAAGTGCCTCAGGAAGTTTCTGAGACTGGCTTTGAAATCATGATCCTTCTCCCCATACAGGAAAGGCTTTCATTTTCCCCACAGCATAAAGCCCTTGTGGTTACAGAGATATTTTCACAGGCCCTAATAATACCAATCTGTAAGAGAAAAGTGGAGACAATATCTTCTTCTCCTTAAAAGTATACTCTGGTTTTATGAATACCCAGAACCTATGCCCTGCTTTTTTGATGCTTTTAAGTTCTGATTCAGAAGGTAACTGAGAAGGTGGAAAGATAGCTTGAATTTGAATCTTGGGTCCAAGCCTAGCCCTACTCCAAACTCTTGTGAGCTTTATCTGTTAATGTACCTTTTCTGCAACCCACATTTGGAATAATAGCCAAAGAGACTATATGCAAAAGAAACAGTGCCTGCACAATTCCCACATTACTGGTGCAGTGCCCCTTTTTTTTCTCTCACCTCTGGAATCCCTTTTTGTTCCCCAGCACTAATATGGGGAAGGCCTAACAGAAAGCAGGGACTTCAGGGCCTCCCCATGGCCAAGAACAAGTGGTACAGGTTACAGATGTAGTTGCTCTGGGCCTGGTGAGGAGATTTAAAGATTTTCCATTGTTACAAGAGTGCCTTGGGTTTGTTTTAATCATATATAAGAGATGCACATAAATGCATGCAATGATGCACTGTCTCAGAGAGCTACAATTTTCTCTTCTTAATGTTTCTTTTAAAGATAGAGAAATAATTTTTTTTAGATATTTATTATTTTATTTAGATTTTGGTGGACACAACATTTTTATTTTATTTTTATGTGGTGCTGACGATAGAACCCAGCATCCCACACATGCCAGGCTAGTGCATTACCACTTGAGCTACTAACCCAGCCCAAGGTATAGTTTTCTATAAGCAGTAGTGAAGAGCCATTTGGGAAGCTCCAGGGTTGGTCAAGAGTTGAGGTTGTGGGAGGTGATGAAGAACTTGTATTTGTGCAGGAAGAAAAGATGAGACAACATAATTGGATTTAAGGTTAGTATGTTATTATAATTTTAGTGAGCTTTAGGGGGCATTGAGCCATCACTGGTATTCTGGTACCTGGACATGCTATGATTAGATCAGACTAAGACTGACTTTGGATGTGAGAGCACAATAGGAAGATATTGGTGGTATGCAAATTATATTAGTTAATTTGCACATGAACAACTTGGGAAGATGGCTGACTATCTCTAAGAATTAGCTCTCTCCAGAAAGTCATTACTGGGTGAAGTGGTCTATGCCTGGGTGAGGTGGTCCATGCGTATAAATCCAGTGCTTCAGGGGACTGAAGCTGGTGGATTGTACGTTCAAGATCAGCCTGAACAATTTAGTGAGACCCTTGCTCTCATTAAAATAAAAAAAAATTATCTAGGGTTCTTCTTCAGGTATAGTAGAACAGCTTTAGAATGCTCATGAGTTAAATCCCCAGTCCCTTTTTCTCTCCCCAACATACCCACACCCACCAACAAACAAACATGCAAAGAGTATAAGAATTTATCCCCCTCTTGGTCAGGAAAGCCCCATTGTCAAAGAAAGAGAGTCCCAACTGTAAAAGGCCTTGGTAACACAAGTAATTTCTATTTCCAGAAAAAAAGAAAATGGCTCTGTAGGTGTTTCTAGAAGCTTGCTCTCTGCTCCCTCAGGCAAGGGCTTATGTTTGTGATCATTTTTTTATTTCATGAACCCTATGCAGACTTGTAGGTGACTGCAGAGCAGCAAGACTCCTTGTTTTAATGGAGTGTCTTCCAGTGAGGCATAAAGCTTGGCCAGCAGAGCAGAGAATTCTGTTGTCTGTCAACAGTTTCTCCTCTGTCCTTTGATCCTAAATTTGTCACCAAGTGATACCTGCTTGGGGGAAGCTCAGGATGTTTGGGACAAAGACAGACTACTCAAGTACAGAGGGCAGTGGCCTGACTTTGAATCTCACTGGACCTTTTTGTCTCTCAGATGGATGGCAACTTGGAATGGGAAAATGAACCACTGCATAGAAAATTCTGGAATGTGCAGGATCATAGTCAAAGGTTTTTCTTGTAGATGGCAAGATAATGTCCCAGGTCACCAGCTCCAGCATGGGGCTTCAGATTCTGATAGCCTGAATATGAATTTCTTGTTTTTGTGTGTGTGTGTGTGTGTGTGTGTGTGTGTGTGTGTGTGTGTGTGCTTGTGTGGGCACAAAAATGCAGGTTAAGTGCTCAATGACTAGCTATTCATTCCTTGAATTTAAGAGGTGGAAAGACTACTTCCTCAATGGGGTTTCTGCTAAGGAAGAATTTTGCTTCGGGCTCAATATTGATAGCTGACCTGGGACTTGTAAGGTTTAGGAAGGTTGGTAGAACTCTTTGACAGAGAGTTAATAATACCATAATCAGGCCCAAATTAATAATTCTCCTGCCTGCAGGCTTTAGGTTTCTTCTGATAATATTCTGGGTGTCTCCTTCTGCTACTTCTTTTGTTTCTTTTATCCCTTCCTTACTGGGAGACAATCATTATGCTTAAAACACTGGGAAGAAAATAATAAATTAGAAAAATACCAGTGTTTTTTTCCTGTATGTATGATCTACCCCAGGGTTCCTAAGACTCAGCATGGTTAACTTAGAGACCAAAGGCTTGTTTTTGGTAAGGTACCTGCCCATAATAATGATGTTTAGTAATCCTGTTCCCTACCTTGAAAATTAAAAATGCCTCTCAAAAGCCCATGTCCACTGGTTGTAACCAATCCCATGGCTGAGAACTACTGAGCAGTGAGGCACAAAGCTAATTTCACACCTGCAGGGGAGTTTGCATGGATGTCTCTGCCTTCTTGGGGTCTTTGTTGTTTTGAGTTAAGATCTTCCTCAATTCCTAAGCTTTGCCACATTATAGATATTTTTATGGTTTCTGCCCAGTATGAATCCTCTGGTGTTGAGTAAGGCATAATTTTTGAGTCTTAATTACTAGAACTTTCAGGGGTTTAGTCCAGACCTGCTGTGGGACAGCAATTGATCAGAGAATACCAAATGAATATCCCATCAACACAGGCATCATCTTAATATTGTGAAATTATCATGGAGGTATTTCTGTGACAGTAAAAGTCAGTGGAAGTATTTGTGCTTTATATCAGTATGGTGATCAATAAGTAACTATAGACATTTTCATTTTTTTTTTTAAAAAGCTTTTTAAATGATGCAATTGTTCACACCTATGCACAGCAAAAACTGAGTCTGGTGTCCACACAACCCAAGTCTCTTTGTCTTTTTTTGTTGTTGTTTGTACTTGGGATCAAACCAAAGTGCTCTCTACCACTGAGCCACATCCCCAAATCTTTTTATTTAGAGTTAGGATCTTTCTAACTTGCTTAGATTCTTGTGTAATTTCGAAGGCTGGTTTTGAGACTGCAATCCATCTTTCTCAGCCTCCCCTGCTGCTTGGATGAAAAGTGCCTAGATGAAGACTGCATCTTCAAGAATCCTGTTAGAACTTGAAATACTGCTGTAAAAGATTTCCCCATACTTTATTAACTATTAAAAACATCATTCCATGGGAAGAAGCACCTTGAAATGCCGAGGATGGATCTAGGGAAAGATGTGACTTTCTGAGCTTCACAATGTGGCTTCAGACAGACCTGCTTTTTCCTGGGTGACACAACTGTATCCTTGTAAGTGTTACTGGCAGGATGGACTCATCAGTCCAAATGTTTTTCCTTTACACCATTTTTTAACTATTCTTATTTTTTTCAAATGTAACCAAATTATTGATTTAAAAAGTATGCAGGTCTGTGGTTTTCTTTTAAGAGAAAAAAAGGCAACTATGTTTCATCAAGTACTGGCTCAGTATTCTCAAAAACAGTTGTCATATATATATGCAAGTGGAGCCACACATTGGTACAAAGACACACAGGGCTTTCATGGTCTGTCTAGTAAATGCTACAGTATGTTTAGGGGTGAGGAAAGGTGGTATGTTTCTTTCTTCTTTTTGCAGACACTTTGGAGGTTCAGGGGCTCAAATTCATGGATGGAGGCTCAGGGAGCTCATGGATCATGGACACGCCTCCTGCTGTCTATTCAGTGTGAGCATTTACACGAACTACATGTGTAGATTTTACCAAAACATGTACTGTATCTTGCTGTTCAATATCTTTGTTTCTCAGCCATCTGGTTTCAAACTTGTGAACTCTGCATTTGATATAGAAAACTAAGATGTATCATGAAGCACATTTTAAATTTCCAGAATCTGATGCCTGAAGTGAAACAGAAACCTCTTTTTTATGCTTTTTATGTACATAAAAATTCTGAGTAACAGTTAACCAACTACAGAGCAAAAGACATTTACTTCTGGGTGCAGTGATGCATGCCTGTCACCAAGCAGTGCAGGAGGCTGAGGCAGGAGAATCACAAGTTCAAATCCAGCCTTAGTAGTAAAAGTGAGGCCCTAAGCAACTCAGTGAAATTGTGTCTCTAAATAAATACAAAATATGTCTGGCATGTGGTTTAGTGGTTCAGTGCCCCTGATTTCAATCCTCAGGGTACCCCCAAAATAAAATAAAATAAATAAATAAGACATTGACAAAGAAACATGCTATCCATCTGAGGTTATGGGGAAACATTGATGTGATCATAGACTTCAGGCATAAGATAGTTTTATTAATGTGTTTGTTTGGTACAAAAGTTGCCTTTAAGTCCAGAGATAGCTTTGGAAAAAAGAGATGATTTGAAATCAATCAATACAGAGAAAATGAGGAAAGGACAAGTGAACCTGGAGAGGTCCACACAAGGAAAGAGGACCAAGGATCCAACCATGCTTCCTGCCACTTCCATGGGCTCCTGAGTAATGACCAGTTGGGCACTGGGTGAGGTTTCATGGAGTCAGTGCTGCAGAGCTATCTCTGGGCAATTATTATTTTTATTTCCAGTATAAAGTTTTTGGTGACCAATGAGGTGTGATCTTATAACAAATGACTTTTAGAGTCTATAGATTTGTGAGAATTGTCTCAAGTATGAATGATCTGTTTCTTTTTAACACTTCAAGCTTACTTAAAACTTTGCCACATTCTCAACATTTACATGCCTCTTTTCCAGTATGAATATTTGGTGAACAACAATACTTTTCCTAATAGAATAGTTTTGCCACATTCTTTGCATTTGTATGGTTTCTCCCCAGTATGAATTCTCTGGAGCTGAGAAATGTGTGATCTTTGTAAAGAGTTTTGCCATATTCTTTAACTTGTATGGCTTTTCCCCATTACTGATTCTCTGTTGTCAAATAAGATATGATCTTTGATTAAAAACTTTGCCACATTCTTTGCATTTGTATGGCTTTTCTCCCATATGAAATCTCTGGTGTTGAGTAAGGAGTGACCTTAAATTAGAAAATTTGTTACATTGTTGATATTTTATGTTTTCTCCGCAGTATAAATTCTCTGGTGCTGAGTAAGTCATGATGTTTGATTCAAAGCTTTGCCACATTCTTTAGATTTCTATGGCTTATTTCCAGTATGAATTCTCTGGTATTGACTAAGGAGAGGTTTTACATTAAAAGCTTTGCCACATTCTGTACATTTGTATGACTTTTCTCCAGTATGAATTCTCTGGTGTTGAGTAAGGTGTGATCTTCGAATAAAAGCTTTGCCAGAGATTCCTGTATCACACCAAATTAAAAATTCAATTGAGAGTATCACTAACAGAGTGGAGCAAGTAGAAGCCAGAACATCAGATAATGAAGACAAAATATATCATTTTGAAAAGAGTCTAGCCAACTCAGAAAGGCTGATAAAAAATCACGAGAAAAACATCCAAGAGTTATGGGATAACATAAAAAAAAAAAACAAACTTACAAGTCATCAGGATAGAAGAAGGTACAGAGACTCAAACCAAGGGAATGAGTACCCTGATGAATGAAATAATTACAGAAAACTTTCCAGAAATAAAAAAGGAAACAGATATACAAATTGAAGATGCATACAGGACACAAAGCACAAAAAATCACAGTAGACCAATGCCAAGACACATTGTTATGAAGATAGCCAATATACAGAACAAAGAGAAAATATTTAAAGCTACAAGAGAAAGGAAACAGATTACCTTCAGGAATAAACCAATAAGGTTAACAATGGATTTTTCATCACAGACGCTGAAAGCAAGAAGGTCATGGAACAATATATTTCAAACACTGAAAGACAATGGATGCCAACCAAGAATTCTGTATCCAGCAAAATTAAGCTGCAGGTATGACAACGAAATAAAAATCTTTCATTATAAACAAAAGTTAAAAGAATTTGCACCCAGAAAACCAGCATTGCAAAGCATTTTGGGCAAAACACTACACGAAGAAGAAATGAAAAACAATAACCAAAACCATCAGTGAGAAGTGCCTCAGTAAAGACAGAGGGCGAGGGGAAAGATAATCATGGAGAAACAAACTAAATTTTTTAAAAAAGGAAAAATAATCAAATATGGCTGGAAGTACAAAGCATATATCAATAGTAACTCTGAATGTTAATGGCTTAAACTCTCCAATAAAGTGACATAGGCTGGTATCATGGATTAAAAAAATAAATCCAACAATATGCTGCCTCCAGGAGACACATCTGATTGGAAAAGACATACACAGGCTGAAGGTGAAAGGATGGGAAAAAATATACCACGCACACGGTCCTCGTAAGCAACCAGGGGTGGCCATCCTCATATCGAATAAAATCGACTTCAAGACTAAGTTAATCAAAAGGGATAAGGAAGGACATTATATACTGTTAAAAGGAACCATTCACCAACAAGACATAACAATTATCAATATTTATGCACCAAATAATGGTGCTGCGACATTCATAAAACAAATTCTCCTCAAGTTCATGAATCAAATAGACCACAACACAATAATTATGGGTGACTTCAACACACCTCTCTCACCATTGGACAGATCCTCCAAACAAAAGTTGAAAAAAGAAAATATAGAACTCAATACCACAATCAATAACCTAGACTTAACTGACATATATAGAATATATCAACCATCATCAAATGGATATACTTTTTTCTCAGCAGCACATGGATCCTTCTCAAAAATAGACCATATATTATGCCATAGGGCAACCCTCAGTAAATATAAAAGGGTGGAGATAATACCATGCATTTTATCTGATCATAATGGAATGAAACTAGAAATCAATGATAAAAGAAGGAAGGAAAAATCCTGCATCACCTGAAAAATGAACAATATGTTACTGAATAATCAATGGGTTACAGAAAACATAAAGGAGGAAATCAAAAACTTCTTGGAGATCAATGAAAATACAGACACAGCATATCAGAATCTATGGGACACAATGAAAGCAGTTTTAAGAGTGAAATTCATCACCTGGAGGTCATTCCTCAATAAAAGAAAAACACAACAAATAAATGAGCTCACACTTCATCTCAAAGCCCTAGAAAAGGAAGAGCAAAACAACAGCAAATGTAGCAGAAGGCAAGAAATAATTAAAATCAGAGTGGAAATCAATGAAATTGAAACAAAAGAAACTATTGAAAAAATTAACAAAACTAAAAGTCGGTTCTTCGAAAAAATAAATAAGATCGACAGACCTTTAGCCATGCTAACAAAGAGAAGAAGAGAACTCAAATTTCTAACATATGGGATGAAAAAGGCAATATCACAACAGATGCTACAGAAATACAGAAGACAATTAGAAATTATTTTGAAAACCTATATTCCAATAAATTAGAAGATAGTGAAGACATTGATAAATTTCTTAAGTCATAAGATTTGCCCAGACTGAGTCAGGAGGATACACACAATTTGAACAGACCAATATCAATGGATGAAATTGAAGAAGTAATGAAAAGACTACCGACCAAGAAAAGCCCAGGACTGGATGGGTATACAGCGGAGATTTATAAAACCATTAAAAAAGAATTAATACCAAACTTTTCAAGTTATTTCAGGAAATAGAAAAAGAGAGAGCTCTTCCAAATTCATTCTATGAGGCCAACATCACCCTGATTGCAAAACCAGACAAAGACACCTCAAAGAAAGAAAACTACAGACCAATATCCCTAACGAACCTAGATGCAAAAATCCTCAATATAATTCTGGTGAATCAAATACAAAAACACATCAAAAAAATTGTGCAACATGATCAAGTAGGATTCATCCCTGGGATGCAAGGATGGTTCAATATACGGAAATAAAACTTCTGAAACGGAAATGAGGAAAAACACTCCATTCACAATATCCTCAAAAAAAAAAAATAATAAAATACTTGGAAATCAACCTAACAAAAGAGGTGAAAGACTTACACCTAAGTGTTTTGTAATAGTTTGATAGTGAAAATTTGTATACTTTCGTTTTAGAAGTGAGTTGTGATGTTTTGGTCTGCAAAAGTAAAAGTAATTTTTTTAAATACAGTATAGATTTATAGTGTATTTAAATAATGAGAAGATAGACACCTTTGGAGATAACCATTAAAATAAATATGTGGACTGTTGAATGTTTTGGAGTGTCTTTATTGATCACTTATGTCTTCTACACACTAAGGTGACCACTGTTGTATGAGTATAGTTATTACATATAATTATGCTATGCATGTCTCAAGTATCATTGCTTTGTTTGGTTTCACGCTTCCACAGTTTCAAATGTTATACAGATAGGGAGATCTTCAAATCACTCTCAGACCACAGTTTACCATTCCAATGAAGCCTTTATTGTGGGCAAGCAGTGGACACAATCTAAAACCAAGATACACAGAGTGGCGCATGCCCTTATGTTTTGCCTCTTATTGAAGCCAGAAACACACCAAATTATGTTTGCTCAAGGGCATGACTCCTCCCCTACCACTGCAATCGGTAAGAATTTCGTGTCTCCATGTGCCAGGGCACAGGAAAGCCCTGCAACCAGTTTTTAATCTCACTGTCACATGGACACAGTTGACTGATACACTTTTGCTCATCAGAGAAACAGGCTCACTTTCAGGGACCTTCTTGGCCCTATGCCTGTTCAAGGGGGAGATCAGAGGCACTCCTGCTAATGGACACGAAATGCCAGCCTAGCCAAGCTTTTCTCTGGTCCAGTCATGGCTCTGGCACCCGGGTGTTCCGCACACCTTTATTTTAGACCCTAGTATATGTGATATGGGCACAGAACAAAGTACACCTGAGTGCACACTGGTGAGCAGATAACATTCCTTCACCCTCTGCATTGTTCACAATACTGTACCAGCCTCTCCACACCTTCCTTCCCTCACTAAATGTGCATCACTTGGTGAAAGATGCTCACAGCATGGGTTGGAGAAGGAACTCCTATGATACTTGGGGGGCCTAGGACAGGCCCCTGTATTTATGGCACTCTCCACATCAGGAGTGGAGACAGGAAATGTACAGGAAAGCCTACACTGAGGAAACAATCAAATCTGAATATGGAATGTATCTCAAGAGCTGCATTGCCAGACATCAGTGTTCACATATCTCCATTCTTTCAGGCTCCAAAATCAAATTGAGGAGCTCATGTTTTTCCTCCCGGTTTCCCTGCAAAATCTCATGCCTGTGGATCAGAATCCACATCATCCCAGACTGTGTCTGAATAGGGACAGCCATGTCAGTGCCATCGGGAGAAGGGAGTGTCCAGTTAATAAATCTTGGCTAAAACACCACAGAGTCATTCTGGACCCTGGACACACATGTTCCCAGACATTGGAAATGGGTACTGGGTGTGAAGGAAAAGAGCTCCTTCCACCA
Source organism: Spermophilus citellus (assembly GCF_964194105.1). Classification (NCBI taxonomy): domain Eukaryota; kingdom Metazoa; phylum Chordata; class Mammalia; order Rodentia; family Sciuridae; genus Spermophilus; species Spermophilus citellus. Next base: position 1,187,259 of record NW_027673039.1, on the reverse strand, counting down.
GCTGCAGTGGTTCCACAGATGCTCACAATTAAGAGCACCCAGAGAGAGACTTGAAAAGCCTCAATGTTCAGGCCCCCAAATCGCAAGTGAGTTTGATGATCTGGGATACACAATTTCACCCATTTATCATGGTAGTATGTGAAATTCAGTGATATCCTGAACTACACCAAACGAATGATCTTAATTGCCATGCGACATCATCTGAGACATTTGGGCTGTCCAAGTCATTACAATTGAGCACTAGGACACAAAAAAATGCAGTTTTCAGGGAAGACAAAGTAGAAAGGCATATGCCTATTGAGCACTCAAAGGATGCACACAGTAAAACATGGGGAAAACTAATTGAGGATTCAGAGAAGCGTCGAGTACATGATTATCATAAGGGGCAAAGAACAAAAAAGGAAAGGCCAGAGAAATTGTCCACAATGATTTCCATGACCACACTCGAGCGTCAAGAAGGTCCACTGAAGCCCAGGACAGAGGTCCCAGTGATCAGCCAGTGTAAACCTCCATGAAGTCATAGAAGAAAAAGGATAAACTTGAGCCTTCTACTTCTGTCCAAATTCAATCTCTACACCTGCATATACACTCCATTTGTCATCCCATTGAAAGCCTGTGGAAGGTGACATGAGCACATTGGACCATCCCCTGGAAACACCATTCAGAGGAGTCTCCTCTCTGAGTTCTGGACAGGTGGCTATGCATCAGATGCAGGCAGGGTCTGTGGCTGTGCCAGCACTTTCTGAAGTCCCAGCCTTGGCTCCTACTCCATATCTAGAAAGGTCCTGTGACCCTGGTGCCACCTGCTCCTGCATGAGAGACCCTGCAAGTTATTGGAGCCCCAAGAGCCATTCTTCCCTGCTATGGTGTGCCTCATTCCATGTCACTGTCCTCAGAGGAGGAGGACAGAAGAAGGTCTTCATAGAGGACACTCACTGGCTCCTGGGAGCTGGGACACTCCCTCTCATCAAGATAGGGAGGAGTGTCAGCAAGAGCACTGGTCTTTGCAGCAGCTGGAGAGGAAGGGAGATCAGCAATGAACCTGGATCTCCACCAGTTTTTGTGCATTCTCTTGAAGACCATTAGGAGGGGCTGTCGGGCAACACAGCTGGGTGCTGGTGGACTTGATTTGGTACACGGCTTGACTGGATTCAGAAAAGGGCTTTCCTTGGTAGGGCAAAGATCCATGGTGGAATCATGGGCTGGAGATTTTCTGGTCACCTGGGGTGACCGTTTTAGTCTGATTCCACTTGTATCTTGCCAAGAAGGCAGAGATTTCCCAGCCTCTGAGCCTGGCTCACAGGTGTTTCCCCGTTGAGTGAGACTTTGCCCCAGCCTGAGTTTCTTTGGGGCATTCTGGCCAGTCTGTTTGTGGACCTGAGTCTGTCTCTTGCCTGAGGCCTGGAGGCTGAGTTTGTGGCCCTGGCCCTGTGGACATGCTGCAGGCTGCAGGCAGGGCTCTTTGCTAACCTCAGGACAACTGGCTAGTGAAGGAGGCTGGAGCACATGGCCCCCTCTGAGAATTTGGGCAGAAGTCTGGGCAACTTTAGAGGAGACAACCTCTGGCGTTTCAGGTGCTTTCTTCCCAAGGAGGGCAGGGATCTGCCCTGAGTGCCTTGCTGCCGACTGGATGGTGCCAGGGATGCTCACATCCTGTTGTGTCTGCATCCCAGGACCTGAGTTGAGTCCAAGTTCAGGTATCTGAAAGGGATGTGCGCTACTGAAGGTGAGACTCTCATCCAAGTTCTGGACACGAGGCTGACTCTCAAACACAGAGCCTGGGACACACCTCGTACTGGTCGTGTGGACGGGCAGTGGCCTGCTGGGTTTCTGGAGGAAAAGACAAACACAGGAAAATCTCCTGAGTCCCTGTACTTTCTCAAGCACCAACAAGGCCCACCAACACATGAATTTGGCTACAGAACATAGAGTGGAACCGGAAGACAAGTCATCAGCCCAGGAAAGGAAAAGGGCACTCTACCTCCACCTCCATGGCTATCAGCCAAGGACCCATTTCAAGAACGACGTGACATGTTTCAGGGCACATTGGGAAATATCCCATTCTTAATCAGAGGTCTCATGCATTGGGAGGGGCAGGGCTCTTTTGTGTGTTCTTCCATGGCATGTCGATGGCTAATGCTCCTCTCAGCAGAGTGTGAACCCTGAGGAGTTGGCTTACAGAAGCTAAGAGTGTTCTCCCACTTTCAATAGGAATATGCCTGCATTGGACATTGTGTCCTTTGAGACGCTGGAGTCAACTACGACTCCATGAGGCCATGCACCACGTCATGGGGAATATGAAAAAAAGTAACACAAAAAATTGGTAAGGGCAAATGTGAAAGATCAAAAGCAGGAGTCACATGGGGGTTCAATGTTGACAGCAAACCTCTCAGGCAGAAGGGCCACAGAAAAGGAACATATCATGCTTATCCTAGTCACCAAAAGAGCAGGCAACCATGCACATACTCACCCTTAGGTAGGCACTGGGTTCTGTCTCTTCCTTCCATTTGGGTTGCTGCCTACACTGGGGTCTCCTACTGGTACTCCATGTATGGAGTAGAGCATTTCCGCGTTCCTCATCCTGCCTGTAGAACACACGATGGCATTTGGATGGATGTAGAGTTGGGAGCAGAATGTGAGGTGCCCGTTTTCTTAGTGTCTTCTGTGCTTCCTTGGGTTCTTCCCCAAGTCTGTGCCTTTCCTCCTACAACACCCAGTCCCTACGTCCAGGCAGCCCTTCTCATTTCCCACTAAGTAGTTCCATGTGGACACATTGATTTTGTGCCTCCCATGTTCGTGTTAATTATGGTGCCCTGAACCCATCTCTTTCATAATTGAATGCAAAGGAGAATGAGCTGCAGGCTGTGGCTTTGGGGCATGGAGTCATTGTCTATCTCTCTCCATTGACCCAGCCAGGAGCTGCATGTGGATGTTTGGAGATGACCGTGTGGAGAAGGAGAGACACCACCCCCCTGGAGTTTTGTGCCCGAGGCTTGGATGCCACCTTACCCATCCCTCACCTCTGCACATGGCGCTTCGCTCTGACTGGCTGCTCACAGGCCCCTGTGCTCTGGAGATTCTCAGGCTTGCTTGGTGCCTGGTTCTCCTTCTCCTTCTTTGGGCCCAAGGGTTGTGGGGCCAGCGCACCATCCCAGTGCTTGATGGGGCATCTTCTGCTCCTCGCAGTGTGTCCAAAAGCCCCACATTCCTTACACTTCATCTGATGGTGGAAAAGCACAAGTTGTCAGGAGTCAGCCCAAGCACAACCAGCTCTGCCCTTTTACAGACAAATAGAGATTTTAAGTCTTAGTTTCCTCTCCTTTTAGTTCAGGCACTCAGGCCTGTGAACCATGAACATCTCGGGATTCAAAGGTCCTAGAACACGTTTGTGGAATCACCTATTATACAGGGGCACTGGAAGGAAGGTTTGGATGTTGCAACTTGAGGACCCTGGGACAGATTTCAAAAACAGGACAAACGTTGGGATGCATGGATTTCAAGTGGTTCCAAAAGATGCCTCCTCCCATCCTAGGAAGAAACTAAGCTGAGAGGATGTGCTGGGCAGGTCCTCGAGGGTTGGCAAGGGACAATTGGATGGTAGAGGCAATCTGAGAGGATGTAACCAAGATTCTGACCTGTGTCGCCCCCTGGCTTCCCATTGCCTCCAAAGTCCACATACCCTGGGGTCCTCCTCCTCAGGGGGAGGAGCCCTATGCCTCAGAGCTCCCCTCTGCTGTTGCTTTTTATTCTGGATTTGAAGGAGCCTCGGGGCCAGAGGCCGTGAGGCACGCTCTGCTGACTGTCTCATGTTATTCCAATCAGATCCCATTTCCTCAGATGCTGACGTTGGGCTTTCCTAGGTCCAAGAGAAAAGAAAAAGAGTGTCATGAACAAAGACATGATGGGAATTCTCAGATATTTCCCACATTGTGGCATGGAGTACATCCCATGATCCAGGGAGCCCAGTAGAATAGGTGGAGCACAGATGGGTGCGGGATCAATGGAGGAGTACACCAACTACTGCGTCTGACAAAAATCAGATACTCCATGCTGTTAGAATTATATCAGAGTGAATGTATGATTCCTGTAGGTAAAATAAACCAACCTTAACCAAAAGGAACAATTTTGCCTCTATCAAAATGATAAACAAAAAAAGGAAAGGTGAACAGAGATAAACCTAGATCATACAAAGAGAGATCAAAAGGAATTTCATCCTAATACAGAGACTTTCAGAAGCATGATAAACCAGACTTATTCTTGACAAAGTCAAAGTCATTGGCAAGAAATTCGAGTAGATATCCAAGAATGTCCTTGCATATCTCCCTAAGCAGATTGACCTTGAAAAATATTTCCAAATTAATGGTACAGAGAGCAAATCAGCAGTGGAACCGTGGTAATGACCCTAACCAAAGAGATAAGTTGAGGACTAGTAGATATTCAAGAATGTCCTTGCATATCTGACCTAAGCAAATTATCCTTGAGATATATTTCCAAATCAATGATACAGAGAGCAAACTCAGGAGTGGATCAGTGGTAATGAGTTTAACCTTATAGAGAAGCTGAGCATGTGGCGGGTTGGATGTTGAATTTCACCTAACCCACCCTTTCAAAGAGTTTAGAACTTGGATTCTTAAACTCTTCCACTGAAAGAAAGAGAAAAAAAAATCATTCCCAATGCATGGTGTGCGGTCACGATGATTTTCTACCATAACGTGATATAAGAAACACAGAACAAATCAATGATAAATATTGAGCGGCAGAGAAGAATGAAATTCTGACATTTTCCCAACATGCTATGGATGGAACCAGTGTACATCCTTGGCCACACGTGCCAAACCAATGTTTGTTCCTAGGTGTGCATACTAAGGGGAAAAGGTGCACTAAAGTGGGAAGGGGGAAGGCGAGAGGTGGGTGGGGAGAGAGGGGACGGAATGGAATAGCAGGTCAGAAGAGAGGGGAAAATGGGTAGAGCAAGGCTAGCTGAGGATGACCCAGGACTTCTATGTGCCTGTGTGGAAATAGTACAGGGAATCCCTTTGCTCTATCCATCCGAGATAGTCCCTATCCTACCCAAGGGTCCATGGTAAACTACAGCTGTTTTCATACACATTGATCCACCAGCCCACAGGTATCAGAATGCTGCAGTAAAAGTTCTCTGAAATTTCAATAGTTTGTGGTGATTTGAACTTCGAATGACCTATTTGACCTGCTCAGCATAAAGAAACACTCTTGGAAAAATACAACCTTCCTTACACGAGTACCTCCTCCTCCATCCTTAACATTTTCCCCATCTACATGTTTTCTAAGGAATCTTCTGTAAACTACCTAGGCAAAGAAAACCAACCTGAGACCCGAACGTTTTGCTGTCTTCTGTCAGCAGGTGCTCAGACAGGTGAGCCTGGACACAGATCCCAGGAAGAGAAGCAGCTTCCTGGACTCCAGCCGGAAGAGGAAGTGAGGGAAGGTGGCTTCTGGGAACTGGTATGCTGCCCCAGGATCACGTGATGCAACACGTCATCTTCAATACCACAGGTTCAATTTTAGGCCAAAATTCAGTGACTCACACCTTTGATTTCCATGACTGCATCCGGAAGGAAGATTTGCCAGCCTTTTCCAGTCAGTACTTTTCTTTTACAGACGTTCAAACTCCAGAGTTTGAATGATTGTGAGGTGCTGGGAAGAAGGCACAGGCCAGTTGACCTAAGGGGCTTGGAGTTTTTACAAGTTTGGCTCTCTGGGGTGTCAAAGTTTTTTGTTGTTTTTGTTGTTTGTTTGTTTGTTTGTTTGTTTAACGCTGCCATTTGAACTTAAGGATTCCAGAATTCAAAGAAATGCTGCCCAATGCTTCCATGCTTTCTGCAACATAATAAGCTCTGCATTGCATCAGATTCTAAATTTTCAGTGGAAGAGTATTTCTTTTTTGCTGGGTTTGGAATGACATTTGTGGACATTCAAGTGCCCAGAATAACCATAGGGCTTAAAGAGAGCCTGCTGCTGAGGGCTGATGCCCCTTCTTTCTCTTCCAAATCTGGTGGGCTTCTGAGGTCCCTTGGTGGAAAAGTGTATGTTTCTGGATTCAGCTCCCTGCCCCCGCCCCCAGGGCATCCCTTCAGGCCCTCACCTGGGCCAATCCTGAAATATTGCTGCAGAGGAAAATTCTCCTGTGTAAGTCTCAAGGGTCCCTTGCCCAAAGGTTTTCCCAGCACTCTACCAGGGCTTTTGTGCTGTTGTCCCTTCCTGTGTAGGTCACCAAGGATTTTATTCACACAGATTTGCACTTTCGAATACACAGGCATATGGGTGCACAGTTCAGAACACCTGGAACCTCAATAGGTTTGCAAATCTCCAATATCACAGAAAAGTGAATGCAGCCATTACTCCCACACTCCCTTTAGATGATTTCCTTTTTTGTTGTTAATATGTTTACGTGTTCATGGACCTTTTGTTTATGCATTTATGTATGTGCAGTGAGTAGAATCAAAACACACTCGCCCACGGGTGGGAGGCCAGCGCTCTGCAACTGAGCAACAACCCTTGCCCCAGCTTTCCATAGTTCTTGAAATAATGGGTAGAATCAATTCTAAGATAGCTACAAATTTTCCCACTTAAATCCATCATGAAAATCTATCAGGAAAGACAGTCAAAATAATGTAATTGAAGAAAGAATGAAAATGTTTGTTTCTCATGAAGAGTTCTGAAGGAATACCCACACAATGCATTATTAGTCTGTAATATTATTAGACTCTATCTAATGCGAAAGTACATATGAACACAAAGGCACATGCATACGAATATGCACATGATCATGTCCATAAACACATGTGCCCAAACACACACACAAACACACACACACTCACACACACACAGACACACACACACACACCACTCCATGCCCCACTTCCGCACACAAATGGGAGCGCACATATAAGCAGCTAGAATTTTTTTCTGGAGATTTTTTTTTTGTTTGGTGAGAGTGGATCCAAGTGCATCCCATTGCCGATTGCCTGCTGTCCTACTTGAAAATTGGTGAAGCTACTGGACTTCCCTAAATACACTTGAACCATCCCTGTAAGGAATCTACTTCATTACTTCTCATTTTCCCAAAGAGCCTTTGGAGAACAGAACCCTTTCAGTGCTCCAGGCTGTGAATAGGCCACACCCAAAGCTTTCTCATCTCCTTAAGTCCTCAGAAAGCATTGTGGATCTGACCCCAAAGTATTGGGTGTGCTGGGTCGACTAGTGATCATGTGAGTACATGGAAAATTCCCCCTTTGAAAACCATCTCCGAAAGAGGAAGTATCTCTCTTTCACTTGAGGTCAGGCAGGAAATTCTACTAGTCATTGATGGTGGAGACAAAGAGGCAACTTCCCTCCACAGGTGAGAGCAGTCTAGGGAGGATGTCCTTATTAAGCCCAATTCTGCTCCATCAAATGCAGCTGTTGTTCAAGTCCTCTTGGGTTCTTCTCTACCTGCAAGTTCCAAAGAGTCAGCCTGGTCTCATGCCTCTTAAGCGACAGTTTCTTTCAATCCACATTGGGCTGCTAGAGAGAAACTGTCTGCCTGGAAGAGTCTTTCTATGGGTGGCACTGGGCTGTGGAATATTTGAAACACCTGCTAGTTGAATGCAGCTCTGCTCATTCTGAGCCTCAGAGCCCCTCAGTCAATGAAGGAACTGGAGGAAAATATTCTATAGAATATTCTGGAGGGAACAGAATGCATTCTAGCCGAAGCTAAAAGAAAGTGTTTGTGTCCATTGACCCAATTCAGTGCCTCCAAAGGTCCCCATTTGGGAAACCCAATTGTTACAGGTCAGAACCCTTCCAAGGGAGAAGGGGGAGTTGACTCAGGACCCATGGTATTCTTAGCATGCTGGATAGAAGAGAAACTCCACAGGACACATTTGAGCACATACACAGAGGTTGGATTAAGAAAAATAATGCTGAGAGGGGTGGAAGGCAGCATCCAACACAGGCCAGGGCTGGATGATATGGCCAGGCCAGTGGAGAGCAAAAATTATGGTGGCTTGCATCTCACTCAGCATGCAGATCTACGAATGCCACAGACAGCACAGGAAGGCTATGGAGCCAACACGTGTGCTGGAGTCAAATTGTTGTTCAGCTTTGCATTGGCCCCGATGTCACTGATGACTCTGCAAGTACAAGAGAACCCAGGTCGACTTGATCATCAGGAATATGGGATGGAAACCTTTGCAGTTCCTCATGTCATCCACCTGAGACAGTTCTTTCTAGTGGATGAAAGCTGCCTCCATATGTGGAGGATCAAGGACCAGAACAGATTCCTGCTGGGAGCTCAGAAGAAAGAGAGACATTCTCTGAAATGCTTTCCATAGGAAAGGCTTCCTCATCTCTTCAGCCTGCAGGTCGTCCACCCACCGCCCCCTCTCTATCCATGTCAGATCCATCAATCACTTCTCAGAAATTCATGGACTAGGTGGATTAGGAATTTCGGGGCATATTTCTTTGAACTTCCGAAGAGCTGCTTTGCGTGCTTTTCCCAGTTTCCATCTATGGGACACGAGAGGCCTGGGAGAAGCTACAATTCCCAGAGTGCCTAATTACCAAGAATTTATTGCTCCAGTACATGGAAAAAACCTTAGGACACTGTGACCATTTCCAGGCTGTGAGGCTGGTAGGGTGTTTTAAAAACATATGTTTCATTCGTCTTTTTTCACTTGGAAAAGTAAAAGGACTAAGAGAAGTGCTGTTGTTTTGTGTGAGTTCTGTGTGCACATGTTACTATTGGAGGGCTTGTTTCTTTTGTGTGTGCAAATACACCTGTGGGTTTAGAAGTCTTTTGGTACAGATGTTTTCATACAAAGGAAGATCCAGAAAGTATTAGAGGTTGCAATTTTTCAAAGGTGTATTGCCATTTCAGCCACCTGTACGTGAAACAAACATTTTCACGCTGCCACAGTTTCAAATGTTATACAGATAGGGAGATCTTCAAATCACTCTCAGACCACAGTTTACCATTCCAATGAAGCCTTTATTGTGGGCAAGCAGTGGACACAATCTAAAGCCAAGATAGCCAGAGTGGCGCATGCCCTTATGTTTTGCCTCTTATTGAAGCCAGAAACACACCAAAGTTATGTTTGCTCAAGGGCATGATTCCTCCCCTACCACTGCAATCGGTAAGAATTTCGTGTCTCCATGTGCCAGGGCACAGGAAAGCCCTGCAACCAGTTTTTAATCTCACTGTCACATGGACACAGTTGACTGATACACTTTTGCTAATCAGAGAAACAGGCTCACTTTCAGGGACCTTCTTGGCCCTATGCCTGTTCAAGGGGGAGATCAGAGGCACTCCTGCTAATGGATAGGAAATGCCAGCCTAGCCAAGCTTTTCTCTGGTCCAGTCATGGCTCTGGCACCCGGGTGTTCCACACACCTTTATTTTAGACCCTAGTACATGTGATATGGGCACAGAACAAAGTACACCTGAGTGCACACTGGTGAGCAAATAACATTCCTTCACCCTCTGCATTGTTCACAATACTCCACCAGCCTCTCCACACCTTCCTTCCCTCACTCAATGTGCATCACTTGGTGAAAGATGCTCACAGCACGGGTGGGAGAAGGAACTCCTATGATACTTGGGGGGCCTAGGACAGGCCCCTGTATTTATGGCACTCTCCACATCAGGAGTGGAGACAGGAAATGTACAGGAAAGCCTACACTGAGGAAACAATCAAATCTGAATATGGAATGTATCTCAAGAGCTGCATTGCCAGACATCAGTGTTCACATATCTCCATTCTTTCAGGCTCCAAAATCAAATTGAGGAGCTCATGTTTCTCCTCCCTGTTTCCCTGCAAAATCTCATGCCTGTGGATCAGAATCCACATCATCCCAGACTGTGTCTGAATAGGGACAGCCATGTCAGTGCCATCGGGAGAAGGGAGTGTCCAGTTAATAAATCTTGGCTAAAACACCACAGAGTCATTCTGGACCCTGGACACACATGTTCCCAGACATTGGAAATGGGTACTGGGTGTGAAGGAAAAGAGCTCCTTCCACCAGCTGCAGTGGTTCCACAGATGCTCACAATTAAGAGCACCCAGAGAGAGACTTGAAAAGCCTCAATGTTCAGGCCCCCAAATCGCAAGTGAGTTTGATGATCTGGGATACACAATTTCACCCATTTATCATGGTAGTATGTGAAATTCAGTGATATCCTGAACTACACCGAACGAATGATCTTAATTGCCATGTGACATCATCTGAGACATTTGGGCTGTCCAAGTCATTACAATTGAGCACTAGGACTCAAAAAAATGCAGTTTTCAGGGAAGACAAAGTAGAAAGGCATATGCCTATTGAGCACTCAAAGGATGCACACAGTAAAACATGGGGAAAACTAATTGAGGATTCAGAGAAGCGTCAAGTACATGATTATCATAAGGGGCAAAGAACAAAAAAGGAAAGGCCAGAGAAATTGTCCACAATGATTTCCATGACCACACTCGAGCGTCAAGAAGGTCCACTGAAGCCCAGGACAGAGGTCCCAGTGATCAGCCAGTGTAAACCTCCATGAAGTCATAGGAGAAAAAGGATAAACTTGAGCCTTCTACTTCTGTCCAAATTCAATCTCTACACCTGCATATACACTCCATTTGTCATCCCATTGAAAGCCTGTGGAAGGTGACATGAGCACATTGGACCATCCCCTGGAAACACTATTCAGAGGAGTCTCGCCTCTGAGTTCTGGACAGGTGGCTATGCATCAGATGCAGGCAGGGTCTGTGGCTGTGCCAGCGCTTTCTGAAGTCCCAGCCTTGGCTAAAACTCCATATCTAGAAAGGTCCTGTGACCCTGGTGCCACCTGCTCCTGCATGAGAGACCCTGCAAGTTATTGGAGCCCCAAGGGCCATTCTTCCCTGCTATGGTGTGCCTCATTCCATGTCACTGTCCTCAGAGGAGGAGGACAGAAGAAGGTCTTCATAGAGGACACTCACTGGCTCCTGGGAGCTGGGACACTCCCACTCATCAAGATAGGGAGGAGTGTCAGCAAGAGCACTGGTCTTTGCAGCAGCTGGAGAGGAAGGGAGATCAGCAATGAACCTGGATCTCCACTAGTTTTTGTGCATTCTCTTGAAGACCATTAGGAGGGGCTGTCGGGCAACACAGCTGGGTGCTGGTGGACTCGATTTGGTACACGGCTTGACTGGATTCATAAAAGGGCTTTCCTTGGTAGGGCAAAGATCCATGGTGGAATCATGGGCTGGAGATTTTCTGGTCACCTGGGGTGACCGTTTTAGTCTGATTCCACTTGTATCTTGCCAAGAAGGCAGAGATTTCCCAGCCTCTGAGCCTGGCTCACAGGTGTTTCCCCATTGAGTGAGACTTTGCCCCAGCCTGAGTTTCTTTGGGACATTCTGGCCAGTCTGTTTGTGGACCTGAGTCTGTCTCTTGCCTGAGGCCTGGAGGCTGAGTTTGTGGCCCTGGCCCTGTGGACATGCTGCAGGCTGCAGGCAGGGCTCTTTGCTAACCTCAGGACAACTGGCTAGTGAAGGAGGGTGGAGCACATGGCCCCCTCTGAGAATTTGGGCAGAAGTCTGGGCAACTTTAGAGGAGACAACCTCTGGCGTTTCAGGTGCTTTCTTCCCAAGGAGGGCAGGGATCTGCCCTGAGTGCCTTGCTGTCGACTGGATGGTGCCAGGGATGCTCACATCCTGTTTTGTCTGCATCCCAGGACCTGAGTTGAGTCCAAGTTCTGGTATATGAAAGGGATGTGTGCTACTGAAGGTGAGAGTCTCATCCAAGTTCTGGACACGAGGCTGACTCTCAAACACAGAGCCCGGGACACACCTCGTACTGGCCGTGTGGACGGGCAGTGGCCTGCTGGGTTTCTGGAGGAAAAGACAAACACAGGAAAATCTCCTGAGTCCCTGCACTTTCCCAAGCACCAACAAGGCCCACCAACACATGAATTTGGCTACAGAACATAGAGTGGAACCGGAAGACAAGTCATCAGCCCAGGAAAGGAAAAGGGGCACTCCACCTCCACCTCCATGGCTATCAGCCAAGGACCCATTCCAAGAATGACGTGACATGTTTCAGGGCACATTGGGAAATATCCCATTCTTAATCAGAGGTCTCATGCATTGGGAGGGGCAGGGCTCTTTTGTGTGTTCTTCCATGTCATGTCGATGGCTAATGCTCCTCTCAGCAGAGTGTGAACACTGAGGAGTTGGCTTACAAAAGCTGAGAGTGTTCTCCCACTTTCAATAGGAATATGCCTGTATTGGACATTGTGTCCTTTGAGACGCTGGAGTCAACTATGACCCCATGAGCCCATGCACCACGTCATGGGGAATACGAAAAAAGTAACACAAAAAAATTGGAAAGGGCAAATGTGAAACATCAAAAGCAGGAGTCACATTGGGGTTCAATGTTGATAGCAAATCTCTCAGGCAGAAGGGCCACAGAAAAGGAACATATCATGCTTATCCTAGTCACCAAAAGAGCAGGCAACCATGCACATACTCACCCTTAGGTAGGCACTGGGTTCTGTCTCTTCCTTCCATTTGGGTTGCTGCCTACACTGGGGTCTCCTACTGGTACTCCATGTCTGGAGTAGAGCCTTTCCCCGTTCCTCTTCTTGCCTGTAGAACACACGATGGCATTTGGATGGATGTAGAGTTGGGAGCAGAATGTGAGGTGCCCGTTTTCTTAGTGTCTTCTGTGCTACCCTGGGTTCTCCCCCAAGTCTGTGCCTTTCCTCCTACAACACCCAGTCCCTATGTCCAGGCAGCCCTTCTCATTTCCCACTAAGTAGTTCCATGTGGACACATTGATTTTGTGCCTCCCATGTTCGTGTTAATTATGGTGCCCTGAACCCATCTCTTTCATAATTGAATGCAAAGGAGAATGAGCTGCAGGCTGTGGCTTTGGGGCATGGAGTCATTGTCTATCTCTCTCCATTGACCCAGCCAGGAGCTGCATGTGGATGTTTGGAGATGACCGTGTGGAGAAGGAGAGACACCACCCCCCTGGAGTTTTGTGCCCGAGGCTTGGATGCCACCTTACCCATCCCTCACCTCTGCACATGGCGCTTCGCTCTGACTGGCTGCTCACAGGCCCCTGTGCTCTGGAGATTCTCAGGCTTGCTTGGTGCCTGGTTCTCCTTCTCCTTCTTTGGGCCCAAGGTTTGTGGGGCCAGCGCACCATCCCAGTGCTTGATGGGGCATCTTCTGCTCCTCGCAGTGTGTCCAAAACCCCCACATTCCTTACACTTCATCTGATGGTGGAAAAGCACAAGTTGTCAGGAGTCAGCCCAAGCACAACCAGCTCTGCCCTTTTACAGACAAATAGAGATTTTAAGTCTTAGTTTCCTCTCCTTTTAGTTCAGGCACTCAGGCCTGTGAACCATGAACATCTCGGGATTCAAAGGTCCTAGAACACGTTTGTGGAATCACCTATTATACAGGGGCACTGGAAGGAAGGTTTGGATGTTGCAACTTGAGGACCCTGGGACAGATTTCAAAAACAGGACAAACGTTGGGATGCATGGGTTTCAAGTGGTTCCAAAAGATGCCTCCTCCCATCCTAGGAAGAAACTAAGCTGAGAGGATGTGCTGGGCAGGTCCTCGAGGGTTGGCAAGGGACAATTGGATGGTAGAGGCAATCTGAGAGGATGTAACCAAGATTCTGACCTGTGTCGCCCCCTGGCTTCCCATTGCCTCCAAAGTCCACATACCCTGGGGTCCTCCTCCTCAGGGGGAGGAGCCCTATGCCTCAGAGCTCCCCTCTGCTGTTGCTTTTTATTCTGGATTTGAATGAGCCTCGGGGCCAGAGGCCGTGAGGCACGCTCTGCTGACTGTCTCATGTTATTCCAATCAGATCCCATTTCCTCAGATGCTGACGTTGGGCTTTCCTAGGTCCAAGAGAAAAGAAAAAGAGTGTCATGAACAAAGACATGATGGGAACTCTCAGATATTTCCCACATTGTGGCATGGAGTACATCCCATGATCCAGGGAGCCCAGTAGAATAGGTGGAGCACAGATGGGTGCGGGATCAATGGAGGAGTACACCAACTACTGCGTCTGACAAAAATCAGATACTCCATGCTGTTAGAATTATATCAGAGTGAATGTTTGATTCCCGTAGATAAAATAAACCAATCTTAACCAAAGGGAACAATTTTGCCTCTATCAAAATGATAAACAAAAAAAGGAAAGGTGAACAGAGATAAACCTAGATCATACAAAGAGAGATCAAAAGGAATTTCATCCTAATACAGAGACTTTCAGAAGCATGATAAACCAGACTTATTCTTGACAAAGTCAAAGTCATTGGCAAGAAATTCGAGTAGATATCCAAGAATGTCCTTGCATATCTCCCTAAGCAGATTGACCTGAAAAATATTTCCAAGTTAATGGTACAGAGAGCAAATTCAGCAGTGGAACCGTGGTAATGAACCTAACCAAAGAGATAAGTTGAGGACTAGTAGATATTCAAGAATGTCCTTGCATATCTGACCTAAGCAAATTATCCTTGAGATATATTTCCAAATCAATGATACAGAGAGCAAACTCAGGAGTGGATCAGTGGTAATGAGTTTAACCTTATAGAGAAGCTGAGCATGTGGCGGGTTGGATGTTGAATTTCACCTAACCCACCCTTTCAAAGAGTTTAGAACATGGGTTCTTAAACTCTTCCACTGAAAGAAAGAGAAAAAAAAATCATTCCCAATGCATGGTGTGCGGTCACGATGATTTTCTTCCATAACGTGATATAAGAAACACAGAGCCATTCAATGATAAATATTGAGCGGCAGAGAAGAATGAAATTCTGACATTTTCCCAACATGCTATGGATGGAACCAGTGTACATCCTTGGCCCCACGTGCCAAACCAATGTTTGTTCCTAGGTGTGCATACTAAGGGGAGAAGGTGCACTAAAGTGGGAAGGGGGAAGGCGAGAGGTGGGTGGGGAGAGAGGGGAGGGAATGGAATAGCAGGTCAGAAGAGAGGGGAAAATGGGTAGAGCAAGGCTAGCTGAGGATGACCCAGGACTTCTATGTGCCTGTGTGGTAATAGTACAGGGAATCCCTTTGCTCTATCCATCCGAGATAGTCCCTATCCTACCCAAGGGTCCATGGTAAACTACAGCTGTTTTCATACACATTGATCCACCAGCCCACAGGTATCAGAATGCTGCAGTAAAAGTTCTCTGAAATTTCAATAGTTTGTGGTGATTTGAACTTCGAATGACCTATTTGACCTGCTCAGCATAAAGAAACACTCTTGGAAAAATACAACCTTCCTTACACGAGTACCTCCTCCTCCATCCTTAACATTTTCCCCATCTACATGTTTTCTAAGGAATCTTCTGTAAACTACCTAGGCAAAGAAAACCAACCTGAGACCCGAACGTTTTGCAGTCTTCTGTCAGCAGGTGCTCAGACAGGTGAGCCTGGACACAGATCCCAGGAAGAGAAGCAGCTTCCTGGACTCCAGCCGGAAGAGGAAGTGAGGGAAGGTGGCTTCTGGGAACTGGTATGCTGCCCCAGGATCACGTGATGCAACACGTCATCTTCAATACCACAGGTTCAATTTTAGGCCAAAATTCAGTGACTCACACCTTTGATTTCCATGACTGCATCCGGAAGGAAGATTTGCCAGCCTTTTCCAGTCAGTACTTTTCTTTTACAGACGTTCAAACTCCAGAGTTTGAATGATTTTGAGGTGCTGGGAAGAAGGCACAGGCCAGTTGACCTAAGGGGCTTGGAGTTTTTACAAGTTTGGCTCTCTGGGGTGTCAAAGTTTTTTGTTGTTTTTGTTGTTTGTTTGTTTGTTTGTTTGTTTGTTTAATGCTGCCATTTGAACTTAAGGATTCCAGAATTCAAAGAAATGCTGCCCAATGCTTCCATGCTTTCTGCAACATAATAAGCTCTGCATTGCATCAGATTCTAAATTTTCAGTGGAAGAGTATTTCTTTTTTGCTGGGTTTGGAATGACATTTGTGGACATTCAAGTGCCCAGAATAACCATAGGGCTTAAAGAGAGCCTGCTGCTGAGGGCTGATGCCCCTTCTTTCTCTTCCAAATCTGGTGGGCTTCTGAGGTCCCTTGGTGGAAATGTGTATGTTTCTGGATTCAGCTCCCTGCCCCCGCCCCCAGGGCATCCCTTCAGGCCCTCACCTGGGCCAATCCTGAAATATTGCTGCAGAGGAAAATTCTCCTGTGTAAGTCTCAAGGGTCCCTTGCCCAAAGGTTTTCCCAGCACTCTACCAGGGCTTTTGTGCTGGTGTCCCTTCCTGTGTAGGTCACCAAGGATTTTATTCACACAGATTTGCACTTTCGAATACACAGGCATATGGGTGCACAGTTCAGAACACCTGGAACCTCAATAGGTTTGCAAATCTCCAATATCACAGAAAAGTGAATGCAGCCATTACTCCCACACTCCCTTTAGATGATTTCCTTTTTTGTTGTTAATACGTTTACGTGTTCATGGACCTTTTGTTTATGCATTTATGTATGTGCAGTGAGTAGAATCAAAACACACTCACCCACGGGTGGGAGGCCAGTGCTCTGCAACTGAGCAACAACCCTTGCCCCAGCTTTTCATAGTTCTTGAAATAATGGGTAGAATCAATTCTAAGATAGCTACAAATTTTCTCACTTAAATCCATCGTGAAAAACTATCAGGAAAGACAGTCAAAATAATGTAATTGAAGAAAGAATGAAAATGTTTGTTTCTCATGAAGAGTTCTGAACGAATACCAAC
The DNA here is from genome assembly GCF_964194105.1 of Spermophilus citellus. Classification (NCBI taxonomy): domain Eukaryota; kingdom Metazoa; phylum Chordata; class Mammalia; order Rodentia; family Sciuridae; genus Spermophilus; species Spermophilus citellus. The sequence continues at coordinate 1,170,504 of NW_027673039.1, read as the reverse complement.
TCAATGCATTATTAGTCTGTAATATTATTAGACTCTATCTAATGCGAAAGTACATATGAACACAAAGGCACATGCATACGAATATGCACATGACCATGTCCATAAACACATGTGCCCACACACACACACAAACACACACACACACTCACACACACACAGACACACACACACACACCACTCCATGCCCCACTTCCGCACACAAATGGGAGCGCACATATAAGCAGCTAGAATTTTTTTCTGGAGATTTTTTTTTTTGTTTGGTGAGAGTGGTTCCAAGTGCATCCCATTGCCGATTGCCTGCTGTCCTACTTGAAAATTGGTGAAGCTACTGGACTTCCCTAAATACACTTGAACCATCCCTGTAAGGAATCTACTTCATTACTTCTCATTTTCCCAAAGAGCCTTTGGAGAACAGAACCCTTTCAGTGCTCCAGGCTGTGAATAGGCCACACCCAAAGCTTTCTCATCTCCTTAAGTCCTCAGAAAGCATTGTGGATCTGACCCCAAAGTAGTGGGTGTGCTGGGTCGACTAGTGATCATGTGAGTACATGGAAAATTCCCCCTTTGAAAACCATCTCCGAAAGAGGAAGTATCTCTCTTTCACTTGAGGTCAGGCAGGAAATTCTACTAGTCATTGATGGTGGAGACAAAGAGGCAACTTCCCTCCACAGGTGAGAGCAGTCTAGGGAGGATGTCCTTATTAAGCCCAATTCTGCTCCATCAAATGTAGCTGTTGTTCAAGTCCTCTTGGGTTCTTCTCTACCTGCAAGTTCCAAAGAGTCAGCCTGGTCTCATGCCTCTTAAGCGACAGTTTCTTTCAATCCACATTGGGCTGCTAGAGAGAAACTGTCTGCCTGGAAGAGTCTTTCTATGGGTGGCACTGGGCTGTGGAATATTTGAAACACCTGCTAGTTGAATGCAGCTCTGCTCATTCTGAGCCTCAGAGCCCCTCAGTCAATGAAGGAACTGGAGGAAAATATTCTATAGAATATTCTGGAGGGAACAGAATGCATTCTAGCCGAAGCTAAAAGAAAGTGTTTGTGTCCATTGACCCAATTCAGTGCCTCCAAAGGTCCCCATTTGGGAAACCCAATTGTTACAGGTCAGAACCCTTCCAAGGGAGAAGGGGGAGTTGACTCAGGACCCATGGTATTCTTAGCATGCTGGATAGAAGAGAAACTCCACAGGACACATTTGAGCACATACACAGAGGTTGGATTAAGAAAAATAATGCTGAGAGGGGTGGAAGGCAGCATCCAACACAGGCCAGGGCTGGATGATATGGCCAGGCCAGTGGAGAGCAAAAATTATGGTGGCTTGCATCCCACTCAGCATGCAGATCTACGAATGCCACAGACAGCACAGGAAGGCTATGGAGCCAACACGTGTGCTGGAGTCAAATTGTTGTTCAGCTTTGCATTGGCCCCGATGTCACTGATGACTCTGCAAGTACAAGAGAACCCAGGTCGACTTGATCATCAGGAATATGGGATGGAAACCTTTGCAGTTCCTCATGTCATCCACCTGAGACAGTTCTTTCTAGTGGATGAAAGCTGCCTCCATATGTGGAGGATCAAGGACCAGAACAGATTCCTGCTGGGAGCTCAGAAGAAAGAGAGACATTCTCTGAAATGCTTTCCATAGGAAAGGCTTCCTCATCTCTTCAGCCTGCAGGTCGTCCACCCACCGCCCCCTCTCTATCCATGTCAGATCCATCAATCACTTCTCAGAAATTCATGGACTAGGTGGATTAGGAATTTCGGGGCATATTTCTTTGAACTTCCGAAGAGCTGCTTTGCGTGCTTTTCCCAGTTTCCATCTATGGGACACGAGAGGCCTGGGAGAAGCTACAATTCCCAGAGTGCCTAATTACCAAGAATTTATTGCTCCAGTACATGGAAAAAACCTTAGGACACTGTGACCATTTCCAGGCTGTGAGGCTGGTAGGGTGTTTTAAAAACATATGTTTCATTCGTCTTTTTTCACTTGGAAAAGTAAAAGGACTAAGAGAAGTGCTGTTGTTTTGTGTGAGTTCTGTGTGCACATGTTACTATTGGAGGGCTTGTTTCTTTTGTGTGTGCAAATACACCTGTGGGTTTAGAAGTCTTTTGGTACAGATGTTTTCATACAAAGGAAGATCCAGAAAGTATTAGAGGTTGCAATTTTTCAAAGGTGTATTGCCATTTCAGCCACCTGTACGTGAAACAAACATTTTCACGCTGCCACAGTTTCAAATGTTATACAGATAGGGAGATCTTCAAATCACTCTCAGACCACAGTTTACCATTCCAATGAAGCCTTTATTGTGGGCAAGCAGTGGACACAATCTAAAGCCAAGATAGCCAGAGTGGCGCATGCCCTTATGTTTTGCCTCTTATTGAAGCCAGAAACACACCAAAGTTATGTTTGCTCAAGGGCATGATTCCTCCCCTACCACTGCAATCGGTAAGAATTTCGTGTCTCCATGTGCCAGGGCACAGGAAAGCCCTGCAACCAGTTTTTAATCTCACTGTCACATGGACACAGTTGACTGATACACTTTTGCTAATCAGAGAAACAGGCTCACTTTCAGGGACCTTCTTGGCCCTATGCCTGTTCAAGGGGGAGATCAGAGGCACTCCTGCTAATGGATAGGAAATGCCAGCCTAGCCAAGCTTTTCTCTGGTCCAGTCATGGCTCTGGCACCCGGGTGTTCCACACACCTTTATTTTAGACCCTAGTACATGTGATATGGGCACAGAACAAAGTACACCTGAGTGCACACTGGTGAGCAAATAACATTCCTTCACCCTCTGCATTGTTCACAATACTCCACCAGCCTCTCCACACCTTCCTTCCCTCACTCAATGTGCATCACTTGGTGAAAGATGCTCACAGCACGGGTGGGAGAAGGAACTCCTATGATACTTGGGGGGCCTAGGACAGGCCCCTGTATTTATGGCACTCTCCACATCAGGAGTGGAGACAGGAAATGTACAGGAAAGCCTACACTGAGGAAACAATCAAATCTGAATATGGAATGTATCTCAAGAGCTGCATTGCCAGACATCAGTGTTCACATATCTCCATTCTTTCAGGCTCCAAAATCAAATTGAGGAGCTCATGTTTCTCCTCCCTGTTTCCCTGCAAAATCTCATGCCTGTGGATCAGAATCCACATCATCCCAGACTGTGTCTGAATAGGGACAGCCATGTCAGTGCCATCGGGAGAAGGGAGTGTCCAGTTAATAAATCTTGGCTAAAACACCACAGAGTCATTCTGGACCCTGGACACACATGTTCCCAGACATTGGAAATGGGTACTGGGTGTGAAGGAAAAGAGCTCCTTCCACCAGCTGCAGTGGTTCCACAGATGCTCACAATTAAGAGCACCCAGAGAGAGACTTGAAAAGCCTCAATGTTCAGGCCCCCAAATCGCAAGTGAGTTTGATGATCTGGGATACACAATTTCACCCATTTATCATGGTAGTATGTGAAATTCAGTGATATCCTGAACTACACCGAACGAATGATCTTAATTGCCATGTGACATCATCTGAGACATTTGGGCTGTCCAAGTCATTACAATTGAGCACTAGGACTCAAAAAAATGCAGTTTTCAGGGAAGACAAAGTAGAAAGGCATATGCCTATTGAGCACTCAAAGGATGCACACAGTAAAACATGGGGAAAACTAATTGAGGATTCAGAGAAGCGTCAAGTACATGATTATCATAAGGGGCAAAGAACAAAAAAGGAAAGGCCAGAGAAATTGTCCACAATGATTTCCATGACCACACTCGAGCGTCAAGAAGGTCCACTGAAGCCCAGGACAGAGGTCCCAGTGATCAGCCAGTGTAAACCTCCATGAAGTCATAGGAGAAAAAGGATAAACTTGAGCCTTCTACTTCTGTCCAAATTCAATCTCTACACCTGCATATACACTCCATTTGTCATCCCATTGAAAGCCTGTGGAAGGTGACATGAGCACATTGGACCATCCCCTGGAAACACCATTCAGAGGAGTCTCGTCTCTGAGTTTTGGACAGGTGGCTATGCATCAGATGCAGGCAGGGTCTGTGGCTGTGCCAGCGCTTTCTGAAGTCCCAGCCTTGGCTCCTACTCCATATCTAGAAAGGTCCTGTGACCCTGGTGCCACCTGCTCCTGCATGAGAGACCCTGCAAGTTATTGGAGCCCCAAGGGCCATTCTTCCCTGCTATGGTGTGCCTCATTCCATGTCACTGTCCTCAGAGGAGGAGGACAGAAGAAGGTCTTCATAGAGGACACTCACTGGCTCCTGGGAGCTGGGACACTCCCTCTCATCAAGATAGGGAGGAGTTCAGCAAGAGCACTGGTCTTTGCAGCAGCTGGAGAGGAAGGGAGATCAGCAATGAACCTGGATCTCCACCAGTTTTTGTGCATTCTCTTGAAGACCATTAGGAGGGGCTGTCGGGCAACACAGCTGGGTGCTGGTGGACTCGATTTGGTACATGGCTTGACTGGATTCAGAAAAGGGCTTTCCTTGGTAGGGCAAAGATCCATGGTGGAATCATGGGCTGGAGATTTTCTGGTCACCTGGGGTGACCGTTTTAGTCTGATTCCACTTGTATCTTGCCAAGAAGGCAGAGATTTCCCAGCCTCTGAGCCTGGCTCACAGGTGTTTCCCCGTTGAGTGAGACTTTGCCCCAGCCTGAGTTTCTTTGGGGCATTCTGGCCAGTCTGTTTGTGGACCTGAGTCTGTCTCTTGCCTGAGGCCTGGAGGCTGAGTTTGTGGCCCTGGCCCTGTGGACATGCTGCAGGCTGCAGGCAGGGCTCTTTGCTAACCTCAGGACAACTGGCTAGTGAAGGAGGGTGGAGCACATGGCCCCCTCTGAGAATTTGGGCAGAAGTCTGGGCAACTTTAGAGGAGACAACCTCTGGCGTTTCAGGTGCTTTCTTCCCAAGGAGGGCAGGGATCTGCCCTGAGTGCCTTGCTGCCGACTGGATGGTGCCAGGGATGCTCACATCCTGTTGTGTCTGCATCCCAGGACCTGAGTTGAGTCCAAGTTCAGGTATCTGAAAGGGATGTGCACTACTGAAGGTGAGACTCTCATCCAAGTTCTGGACACGAGGCTGACTCTCAAACACAGAGCCTGGGACACACCTCGTACTGGTCGTGTGGACGGGCAGTGGCCTGCTGGGTTTCTGGAGGAAAAGACAAACACAGGAAAATCTCCTGAGTCCCTGTACTTTCTCAAGCACCAACAAGGCCCACCAACACATGAATTTGGCTACAGAACATAGAGTGGAACCGGAAGACAAGTCATCAGCCCAGGAAAGGAAAAGGGGCACTCCACCTCCACCTCCATGGCTATCAGCCAAGGACGCATTCCAAGAACGACGTGACATGTTTCAGGGCACATTGGGAAATATCCCATTCTTAATCAGAGGTCTCATGCATTGGGAGGGGCAGGGCTCTTTTGTGTGTTCTTCCATGGCATGTCGATGGCTAATGCTCCTCTCAGCAGAGTGTGAACCCTGAGGAGTTGGCTTACAGAAGCTGAGAGTGTTCTCACACTTTCAATAGGAATATGCCTGCATTGGACATTGTGTCCTTTGAGACGCTGGAGTCAACTACGACTCCATGAGCCCATGCACCACGTCATGGGGAATATGAAAAAAAGTAACACAAAAAATTGGAAAGGGCAAATGTGAAAGATCAAAAGCAGGAGTCACAATGGGGTTCAATGTTGACAGCAAACCTGTCAGGCAGAAGGGCCACAGAAAAGGAACATATCATACTTATCCTAGTCACCAAAAGAGCAGGCAACCATGCACATACTCACCCTTAGGTAGGCACTGGGTTCTGTCTCTTCCTTCCATTTGGGTTGCTGCCTACACTGGGGTCTCCTACTGGTACTCCATGTCTGGAGTAGAGCCTTTCCCCGTTCCTCTTCTTGCCTGTAGAACACACGATGGCATTTGGATGGATGTAGAGTTGGGAGCAGAATGTGAGGTGCCCGTTTTCTTAGTGTCTTCTGTGCTACCCTGGGTTCTCCCCCAAGTCTGTGCCTTTCCTCCTACAACACCCAGTCCCTATGTCCAGGCAGCCCTTCTCATTTCCCACTAAGTAGTTCCATGTGGACACATTGATTTTGTGCCTCCCATGTTCGTGTTAATTATGGTGCCCTGAACCCATCTCTTTCATAATTGAATGCAAAGGAGAATGAGCTGCAGGCTGTGGCTTTGGGGCATGGAGTCATTGTCTATCTCTCTCCATTGACCCAGCCAGGAGCTGCATGTGGATGTTTGGAGATGACCGTGTGGAGAAGGAGAGACACCACCCCCCTGGAGTTTTGTGCCCGAGGCTTGGATGCCACCTTACCCATCCCTCACCTCTGCACATGGCGCTTCGCTCTGACTGGCTGCTCACAGGCCCCTGTGCTCTGGAGATTCTCAGGCTTGCTTGGTGCCTGGTTCTCCTTCTCCTTCTTTGGGCCCAAGGTTTGTGGGGCCAGCGCACCATCCCAGTGCTTGATGGGGCATCTTCTGCTCCTCGCAGTGTGTCCAAAAGCCCCACATTCCTTACACTTCATCTGATGGTGGAAAAGCACAAGTTGTCAGGAGTCAGCCCAAGCACAACCAGCTCTGCCCTTTTACAGACAAATAGAGATTTTAAGTCTTAGTTTCCTCTCCTTTTAGTTCAGGCACTCAGGCCTGTGAACCATGAACATCTCGGGATTCAAAGGTCCTAGAACACGTTTGTGGAATCACCTATTATACAGGGGCACTGGAAAGAAGGTTTGGATGTTGCAACTTGAGGACCCTGGGACAGATTTCAAAAACAGGACAAACGTTGGGATGCATGGGTTTCAAGTGGTTCCAAAAGATGCCTCCTCCCATCCTAGGAAGAAACTAAGCTGAGAGGATGTGCTGGGCAGGTCCTCGAGGGTTGGCAAGGGACAATTGGATGGTAGAGGCAATCTGAGAGGATGTAACCAAGATTCTGACCTGTGTCGCCCCCTGGCTTCCCATTGCCTCCAAAGTCCACATACCCTGGGGTCCTCCTCCTCAGGGGGAGGAGCCCTATGCCTCAGAGCTCCCCTCTGCTGTTGCTTTTTATTCTGGATTTGAATGAGCCTCGGGGCCAGAGGCCGTGAGGCACGCTCTGCTGACTGTCTCATGTTATTCCAATCAGATCCCATTTCCTCAGATGCTGACGTAGGGCTTTCCTAGGTCCAAGAGAAAAGAAAAAGAGTGTCATGAACAAAGACATGATGGGAACTCTCAGATATTTCCCACATTGTGGCATGGAGTACATCCCATGATCCAGGGAGCCCAGTAGAATAGGTGGAGCACAGATGGGTGCGGGATCAATGGAGGAGTACCCCAACTACTGCGTCTGACAAAAATAAGATACTCCATGCTGTTAGAATTATATCAGAGTGAATGTATGATTCCCTTAGGTAAAATAAACCAACCTTAACCAAAGGGAATAATTTTGCCTCTATCAAAATGATAAACAAAAAAAGGAAAGGTGAACAGAGATAAACCTAGATCATACAAAGAGAGATCAAAAGGAATTTCATCCTAATACAGAGACTTTCAGAAGCATGATAAACCAGACTTATTCTTGACAAAGTCAAAGTCATTGGCAAGAAATTCGAGTAGATATCCAAGAAGATCCTTGCATATCTCCCTAAGCAGATTGACCTTGAAAAATATTTCCAAATTAATGGTACAGAGAGCAAATTCAGCAGTGGAAACGTGGTAATGAACCTAACCAAAGAGATAAGTTGAGGACTAGTAGATATTCAAGAATGTCCTTGCATATCTGACCTAAGCAAATTATCCTTGATATATATTTCCAAATCAATGATACAGAGAGCAAACTCAGGAGTGGATCAGTGGTAATGAGTTTAACCATATAGAGAAGCTGAGCATGTGGCGGGTTGGATGTTGAATTTCACCTAACCCACCCTTTCAAAGAGTTTAGAACATGGGTTCTTAAACTCTTCCACAGAAAGAAATAGAAAAAAAAATCATTCCCAATGCATGGTGTGCGGTCACGATGATTTTCTTCCATAACGTGATATAAGAAACACAGAGCCATTCAGTGATAAATATTGAGCGGCAGAGAAGAATGAAATTCTGACATTTTCCCAACATGCTATGGATGGAACCAGTGTAATCCTTGGCCACACGTGCCAAACCAATGTTTGTTCCTAGGTGTGCATACTAAGGGGAGAAGGTGCACTAAAGTGGGAAGGGGGAAGGCGAGAGGTGGGTGGGGAGAGAGGGGAGGGAATGGAATAGCAGGTCAGAAGAGAGGGGAAAATGGGTAGAGCAAGGCTAGCTGAGGATGACCCAGGACTTCTATGTGCCTGTGTGGAAATAGTACAGGGAATCCCTTTGCTCTATCCATCCGAGATAGTCCCTATCCTACCCAAGGGTCCATGGTAAACTACAGCTGTTTTCATACACATTGATCCACCAGCCCACAGGTATCAGAATGCTGCAGTAAAAGTTCTCTGAAATTTCAATAGTTTGTGGTGATTTGAACTTCGAATGACCTATTTGACCTGCTCAGCATAAAGAAACACTCTTGGAAAAATACAACCTTCGTTACACAAGTACCTCCTCCTCCATCCTTAACATTTTCCCCATCTACATGTTTTCTAAGGAATCTTCTGTAAACTACCTAGGCAAAGAAAACCAACCTGAGACCCGAACGTTTTGCTGTCTTCTGTCAGCAGGTGCTCAGACAGGTGAGCCTGGGCACAGATCCCAGGAAGAGAAGCAGCTTCCTGGACTCCAGCCGGAAGAGGAAGTGAGGGAAGGTGGCTTCTGGGAACTGGTATGCTGCCCCAGGATCACGTGATGCAACACGTCATCTTCAATACCACAGGTTCAATTTTAGGCCAAAATTCAGTGACTCACACCTTTGATTTCCATGACTGCATCCGGAAGGAAGATTTGCCAGCCTTTTCCAGTCAGTACTTTTCTTTTACAGACGTTCAAACTCCAGAGTTTGAATGATTTTGAGGTGCTGGGAAGAAGGCACAGGCCAGTTGACATAAGGGACTTGGAGTTTTTACAAGTTTGGCTCTCTGGGGTGTCAAAGTTTTTTGTTGTTTTTGTTGTTTGTTTGTTTGTTTGTTTGTTTAACGCTGCCATTTGAACTTAAGGATTCCAGAATTCAAAGAAATGCTGCCCAATGCTTCCATGCTTTCTGCGACATAATAAGCTCTGCATTGCATCAGATTCTAAATTTTCAGTGGAAGAGTATTTCTTTTTTGCTGGGTTTGGAATGACATTTGTGGACATTCAAGTGCCCAGAATAACCATAGGGCTTAAAGAGAGCCTGCTGCTGAGGGCTGATTCCCCTTCTTTCTCTTCCAAATCTGGTGGGCTTCTGAGGTCCCTTGGTGGAAAAGTGTATGTTTCTGGATTCAGCTCCCTGCCCCCGCCCCCAGGGCATACCTTCAGGCCCTCACCTGGGCCAATCCTGAAATATTGCTGCAGAGGAAAATTCTCCTGTGTAAGTCTCAAGGGTCCCTTGCCCAAAGGTTTTCCCAGCACTCTACCAGGGCTTTTGTGCTGGTGTCCCTTCCTGTGTAGGTCACCAAGGATTTTATTCACACAGATTTGCACTTTCGAATACACAGGCATATGGGTGCACAGTTCAGAACACCTGGAACCTCAATAGGTTTGCAAATCTCCAATATCACAGAAAAGTGAATGCAGCCATTACTCCCACACTCCCTTTAGATGATTTCCTTTTTTGTTGTTAATATGTTTACGTGTTCATGGACCTTTTGTTTATGCATTTATGTATGTGCAGTGAGTAGAATCAAAACACACTCGCCCACGGGTGGGAGGCCAGTGCTCTGCAACTGAGCAACAACCCTTGCCCCATCTTTTCATAGTTCTTGAAATAATGGGTAGAATCAATTCTAAGATAGCTACAAATTTTCCCACTTAAATCCATCGTGAAAATCTATCAGGAAAGACAGTCAAAATAATGTAATTGAAGAAAGAATGAAAATGTTTGTTTCTCATGAAGAGTTCTGAACGAATACCAACTCAATGCATTATTAGTCTGTAATATTATTAGACTCTATCTAATGCGAAAGTACATATGAACACAAAGGCACATGCATACGAATATGCACATGATCATGTCCATAAACACATGTGCCCACACACACACACAAACACACACACACACTCACACACACACAGACACACACACACACACCACTCCATACCCCACTTCCCCACACAAATGGGAGCTCACATATAAGCAGCTAGAATTTTTTTCTGGAGATTTTTTTTTTTCGTTTAGTGAGAGTGGATACAAGTGCATCCCATTGCCGATTGCCTGCTGTCCTACTTGAAAATTGGTGAAGCTACTGGACTTCCCTAAATACACTTGAACCATCCCTGTAAGGATTCTACTTCATTACTTCTCATTTTCCCAAAGAGCCTTTGGAGAACAGAACCCTTTCAGTGCTCCAGGCTGTGAATAGGCCACACCCAAAGCTTTCTCATCTCCTTAAGTCCTCAGAAAGCATTGTGGATCTGACCCCAAAGTAGTGGGTGTGCTGGGTCGACTAGTGATCATGTGAGTACATGGAAAATTCCCCCTTTGAAAACCATCTCCGAAAGAGGAAATATCTCTCTTTCACTTGAGGTCAGGCAGGAAATTCTACTAGTCATTGATGGTGGAGACAAAGAGGCAACTTCCCTCCACAGGTGAGAGCAGTCTAGGGAGGATGTCCTTATTAAGCCCAATTCTGCTCCATCAAATGCAGCTGTTGTTCAAGTCCTCTTGGGTTCTTCTCTACCTGCAAGTTCCAAAGAGTGAGCCTGGGCTCATGCCACTTAAGCGACAGTTTCTTTCAATCCACATTGGGCTGCTAGAGAGAAACTGTCTGCCTGGAAGAGTCTTTCTATGGGTGGCACTGGGCTGTGGAATATTTGGAACACCTGCTAGTTGAATGCAGCTCTGCTCATTCTGAGCCTCAGAGCCCCTCAGTCAATGAAGGAACTGGAGGAAAATATTCTATAGAATATTCTGGAGGGAACAGAATGCATTCTAGCCGAAGCTAAAAGAAAGTGTTTGTGTCCATTGACCCAATTCAGTGCCTCCAAAGGTCCCCATTTGGGAAACCCAATTGTTACAGGTCAGAACCCTTCCAAGGGAGAAGGGGGAGTTGACTCAGGACCCATGGTATTCTTAGCATGCTGGATAGAAGAGAAACTCCACAGGACACATTTGAGCACATACACAGAGGTTGGATTAAGAAAAATAATGCTGAGAGGGGTGGAAGGCAGCATCCAACACAGGCCAGGGCTGGATGATATGGCCAGGCCAGTGGAGAGCAAAAATTATGGTGGCTTGCATCCCACTCAGCATGCAGATCTACGAATGCCACAGACAGCACAGGAAGGCTATGGAGCCAACACGTGTGCTGGAGTCAAATTGTTGTTCAGCTTTGCATTGGCCCCGATGTCACTGATGACTCTGCAAGTACAAGAGAACCCAGGTCGACTTGATCATCAGGAATATGGGATGGAAACCTTTGCAGTTCCTCATGTCATCCACCTGAGACAGTTCTTTCTAGTGGATGAAAGCTGCCTCCATATGTGGAGGATCAAGGACCAGAACAGATTCCTGCTGGGAGCTCAGAAGAAAGAGAGACATTCTCTGAAATGCTTTCCATAGGAAAGGCTTCCTCATCTCTTCAGCCTGCAGGTCGTCCACCCACCGCCCCCTCTCTATCCATGTCAGATCCACCAATCACTTCTCAGAAATTCATGGACTAGGTGGATTAGGAATTTCGGGGCATATTTCTTTGAACTTCCGGAGAGCTGCTTTGCGTGCTTTTCCCAGTTTCCATCTATGGGACACGAGAGGCCTGGGAGAAGCTACAATTCCCAGAGTGCCTAATTACCAAGAATTTATTGCTCCAGAACATGGAAAAAACCTTAGGACACTGTGACCATTTCCAGGCTGTGAGGCTGGTAGGGTGTTTTAAAAACATATGTTTCATTCGTCTTTTTTCACTTGGAAAAGTAAAAGGACTAAGAGAAGTGCTGTTGTTTTGTGTGAGTTCTGTGTGCACATGTTACTATTGGAGGGCTTGTTTCTTTTGTGTGTGCAAATACACCTGTGGGTTTAGAAGTCTTTGGGTACAGATGTTTTCATACAAAGGAAGATCCAGAAAGTATTAGAGGTTGCATTTTTTCAAAGCAGTATTGCCATTTCAGCCACCTGCACGTGAAACAGAAACATTTTCACGCTTCCACAGTTTCAAATGTTATACAGATAGGGAGATCTTCAAATCACTCTCAGACCACAGTTTACAATTCCAATGAAGCCTTTATTGTGGGCAAGCATTTTACACAATCTAAAACCAAGATAGCTAGAGTGGCGCACGCCCTTATGTTTTGCCTCTTATTGAAGCCAGAAACACACCAAATTATGTTTTCTCAAGGGCATGACTCCTCCCCTACCACTGCAATCGGTAAGAATTTCGTGTCTCCATTTGCCAGGGCACAGGAAAGCCCTGCAACCAGTTTTTAATCTCACTGTCACATGGACACAGTTGACTGATACACTTTTGCTAATCAGAGAAACAGGCTCACTTTCAGGGACCTTCTTGGCCCTATGCCTGTTCAAGGGGGAGATCAGAGGCACTCCTGCTAATGGATAGGAAATGCCAGCCTAGCCAAGCTTTTCTCTGGTCCAGTCATGGCTCTGGCACCCGGGTGTTCCACACACCTTTATTTTAGACCCTAGTATATGTGATATGGGCACAGAACAAAGTACACCTGAGTGCACACTGGTGAGCAAATAACATTCCTTCACCCTCTGCATTGTTCACAATACTCCACCAGCCTCTCCACACCTTCCTTCCCTCACTAAATGTGCATCACTTGGTGAAAGATGCTCAAAGCACGGGTGGGAGAAGGAACTCCTATGATACTTGGGGGGCCTAGGACAGGCCCCTGTATTTATGGCACTCTCCACATCAGGAGTGGAGACAGGAAATGTACAGGAAAGCCTACACTGAGGAAACAATCAAATCTGAATATGGAATGTATCTCAAGAGCTGCATTGCCAGACATCAGTGTTCACATATCTCCATTCTTTCAGGCTCCAAAATCAAATTGAGGAGCTCATGTTTCTCCTCCCTGTTTCCCTGCAAAATCTCATGCCTGTGGATCAGAATCCACATCATCCCAGACTGTGTCTGAATAGGGACAGCCATGTCAGTGCCATCGGGAGAAGGGAGTGTCCAGTTAATAAATCTTGGCTAAAACACCACAGAGTCATTCTGGACCCTGGACACACATGTTCCCAGACATTGGAAATGGGTACTGGGTGTGAAGGAAAAGAGCTCCTTCCACCAGCTGCAGTGGTTCCACAGATGCTCACAATTAAGAGCACCCAGAGAGAGACTTGAAAAGCCTCAATGTTCAGGCCCCCAAATCGCAAGTGAGTTTGATGATCTGGGATACACAATTTCACCCATTTATCATGGTAGTATGTGAAATTCAGTGATATCCTGAACTACACCGAACGAATGATCTTAATTGCCATGTGACATCATCTGAGACATTTGGGCTGTCCAAGTCATTACAATTGAGCACTAGGACACAAAAAAATGCAGTTTTCAGGGAAGACAAAGTAGAAAGGCATATGCCTATTGAGCACTCAAAGGATGCACACAGTAAAACATGGGGAAAACTAATTGAGGATTCAGAGAAGCGTCAAGTACATGATTATCATAAGGGGCAAAGAACAAAAAAGGAAAGGCCAGAGAAATTGTCCACAATGATTTCCATGACCACACTCGAGCGTCAAGAAGGTCCACTGAAGCCCAGGACAGAGGTCCCAGTGATCAGCCAGTGTAAACCTCCATGAAGTCATAGGAGAAAAAGGATAAACTTGAGCCTTCTACTTCTGTCCAAATTCAATCTCTACACCTGCATATACACTCCATTTGTCATCCCATTGAAAGCCTGTGGAAGGTGACATGAGCACATTGGACCATCCCCTGGAAACACCATTCAGAGGAGTCTCGCCTCTGAGTTCTGGACAGGTGGCTATGCATCAGATGCAGGCAGGGTCTGTGGCTGTGCCAGCGCTTTCTGAAGTCCCAGCCTTGGCTCCTACTCCATATCTAGAAAGGTCCTGTGACCCTGGTGCCACCTGCTCCTGCATGAGAGACCCTGCAAGTTATTGGAGCCCCAAGGGCCATTCTTCCCTGCTATGGTGTGCCTCATTCCATGTCACTGTCCTCAGAGGAGGAGGACAGAAGAAGGTCTTCATAGAGGACACTCACTGGCTCCTGGGACCTGGAACACTCCCTCTCATCAAGATAGGGAGGAGTGTCAGCAAGAGCACTGGTCTTTGCAGCAGCTGGAGAGGAAGGGAGATCAGCAATGAACCTGGATCTCCACCAGTTTTTGTGCATTCTCTTGAAGACCATTAGGAGGGGCTGTCGGGCAACACAGCTGGGTGCTGGTGGACTCGATTTGGTACACGGCTTGACTGGATTCAGAAAAGGGCTTTCCTTGGTAGGGCAAAGATCCATGGTGGAATCATGGGCTGGAGATTTTCTGGTCACCTGGGGTGACCGTTTTAGTCTGATTCCACTTGTATCTTGCCAAGAAGGCAGAGATTTCCCAGCCTCTGAGCCTGGCTCACAGGTGTTTCCCCGTTGAGTGAGACTTTGCCCCAGCCTGAGTTTCTTTGGGGCATTCTGGCCAGTCTGTTTGTGGACCTGAGTCTGTCTCTTGCCTGAGGCCTGGAGGCTGAGTTTGTGGCCCTGGCCCTGTGGACATGCTGCAGGCTGCAGGCAGGGCTCTTTGCTAACCTCAGGACAACTGGCTAGTGAAGGAGGGTGGAGCACATGGCCCCCTCTGAGAATTTGGGCAGAAGTCTGGGCAACTTTAGAGGAGACAACCTCTGGCGTTTCAGGTGCTTTCTTCCCAAGGAGGGCAGGGATCTGCCCTGAGTGCCTTGCTGCCGACTGGATGGTGCCAGGGATGCTCACATCCTGTTGTGTCTGCATCCCAGGACCTGAGTTGAGTCCAAGTTCAGGTATCTGAAAGGGATGTGCACTACTGAAGGTGAGACTCTCATCCAAGTTCTGGACACGAGGCTGACTCTCAAACACAGAGCCTGGGACACACCTCGTACTGGTCGTGTGGACGGGCAGTGGCCTGCTGGGTTTCTGGAGGAAAAGACAAACACAGGAAAATCTCCTGAGTCCCTGTACTTTCTCAAGCACCAACAAGGCCCACCAACACATGAATTTGGCTACAGAACATAGAGTGGAACCGGAAGACAAGTCATCAGCCCAGGAAAGGAAAAGGGGCACTCCACCTCCACCTCCATGGCTATCAGCCAAGGACGCATTCCAAGAACGACGTGACATGTTTCAGGGCACATTGGGAAATATCCCATTCTTAATCAGAGGTCTCATGCATTGGGAGGGGCAGGGCTCTTTTGTGTGTTCTTCCATGGCATGTCGATGGCTAATGCTCCTCTCAGCAGAGTGTGAACCCTGAGGAGTTGGCTTACAGAAGCTGAGAGTGTTCTCACACTTTCAATAGGAATATGCCTGCATTGGACATTGTGTCCTTTGAGACGCTGGAGTCAACTACGACTCCATGAGCCCATGCACCACGTCATGGGGAATATGAAAAAAAGTAACACAAAAAATTGGAAAGGGCAAATGTGAAAGATCAAAAGCAGGAGTCACAATGGGGTTCAATGTTGACAGCAAACCTGTCAGGCAGAAGGGCCACAGAAAAGGAACATATCATACTTATCCTAGTCACCAAAAGAGCAGGCAACCATGCACATACTCACCCTTAGGTAGGCACTGGGTTCTGTCTCTTCCTTCCATTTGGGTTGCTGCCTACACTGGGGTCTCCTACTGGTACTCCATGTCTGGAGTAGAGCCTTTCCCCGTTCCTCTTCTTGCCTGTAGAACACACGATGGCATTTGGATGGATGTAGAGTTGGGAGCAGAATGTGAGGTGCCCGTTTTCTTAGTGTCTTCTGTGCTACCCTGGGTTCTCCCCCAAGTCTGTGCCTTTCCTCCTACAACACCCAGTCCCTATGTCCAGGCAGCCCTTCTCATTTCCCACTAAGTAGTTCCATGTGGACACATTGATTTTGTGCCTCCCATGTTCGTGTTAATTATGGTGCCCTGAACCCATCTCTTTCATAATTGAATGCAAAGGAGAATGAGCTGCAGGCTGTGGCTTTGGGGCATGGAGTCATTGTCTATCTCTCTCCATTGACCCAGCCAGGAGCTGCATGTGGATGTTTGGAGATGACCGTGTGGAGAAGGAGAGACACCACCCCCCTGGAGTTTTGTGCCCAAGGCTTGGATGCCACCTTACCCATCCCTCACCTCTGCACATGGCGCTTCGCTCTGACTGGCTGCTCACAGGCCCCTGTGCTCTGGAGATTCTCAGGCTTGCTTGGTGCCTGGTTCTCCTTCTCCTTCTTTGGGCCCAAGGGTTGTGGGGCCAGCGCACCATCCCAGTGCTTGATGGGGCATCTTCTGCTCCTCGCAGTGTGTCCAAAAGCCCCACATTCCTTACACTTCATCTGATGGTGGAAAAGCACAAGTTGTCAGGAGTCAGCCCAAGCACAACCAGCTCTGCCCTTTTACAGACAAATAGAGATTTTAAGTCTTAGTTTCCTCTCCTTTTAGTTCAGGCACTCAGGCCTGTGAACCATGAACATCTCGGGATTCAAAGGTCCTAGAACACGTTTGTGGAATCACCTATTATACAGGGGCACTGGAAAGAAGGTTTGGATGTTGCAACTTGAGGACCCTGGGACAGATTTCAAAAACAGGACAAACGTTGGGATGCATGGGTTTCAAGTGGTTCCAAAAGATGCCTCCTCCCATCCTAGGAAGAAACTAAGCTGAGAGGATGTGCTGGGCAGGTCCTCGAGGGTTGGCAAGGGACAATTGGATGGTAGAGGCAATCTGAGAGGATGTAACCAAGATTCTGACCTGTGTCGCCCCCTGGCTTCCCATTGCCTCCAAAGTCCACATACCCTGGGGTCCTCCTCCTCAGGGGGAGGAGCCCTATGCCTCAGAGCTCCCCTCTGCTGTTGCTTTTTATTCTGGATTTGAATGAGCCTCGGGGCCAGAGGCCGTGAGGCACGCTCTGCTGACTGTCTCATGTTATTCCAATCAGATCCCATTTCCTCAGATGCTGACGTAGGGCTTTCCTAGGTCCAAGAGAAAAGAAAAAGAGTGTCATGAACAAAGACATGATGGGAACTCTCAGATATTTCCCACATTGTGGCATGGAGTACATCCCATGATCCAGGGAGCCCAGTAGAATAGGTGGAGCACAGATGGGTGCGGGATCAATGGAGGAGTACCCCAACTACTGCGTCTGACAAAAATAAGATACTCCATGCTGTTAGAATTATATCAGAGTGAATGTATGATTCCCTTAGGTAAAATAAACCAACCTTAACCAAAGGGAATAATTTTGCCTCTATCAAAATGATAAACAAAAAAAGGAAAGGTGAACAGAGATAAACCTAGATCATACAAAGAGAGATCAAAAGGAATTTCATCCTAATACAGAGACTTTCAGAAGCATGATAAACCAGACTTATTCTTGACAAAGTCAAAGTCATTGGCAAGAAATTCGAGTAGATATCCAAGAAGATCCTTGCATATCTCCCTAAGCAGATTGACCTTGAAAAATATTTCCAAATTAATGGTACAGAGAGCAAATTCAGCAGTGGAAACGTGGTAATGAACCTAACCAAAGAGATAAGTTGAGGACTAGTAGATATTCAAGAATGTCCTTGCATATCTGACCTAAGCAAATTATCCTTGATATATATTTCCAAATCAATGATACAGAGAGCAAACTCAGGAGTGGATCAGTGGTAATGAGTTTAACCATATAGAGAAGCTGAGCATGTGGCGGGTTGGATGTTGAATTTCACCTAACCCACCCTTTCAAAGAGTTTAGAACATGGGTTCTTAAACTCTTCCACAGAAAGAAATAGAAAAAAAAATCATTCCCAATGCATGGTGTGCGGTCACGATGATTTTCTTCCATAACGTGATATAAGAAACACAGAGCCATTCAGTGATAAATATTGAGCGGCAGAGAAGAATGAAATTCTGACATTTTCCCAACATGCTATGGATGGAACCAGTGTAATCCTTGGCCACACGTGCCAAACCAATGTTTGTTCCTAGGTGTGCATACTAAGAGGAGAAGGTGCACTAAAGTGGGAAGGGGGAAGGCGAGAGGTGGGTGGGGAGAGAGGGGAGGGAATGGAATAGCAGGTCAGAAGAGAGGGGAAAATGGGTAGAGCAAGGCTAGCTGAGGATGACCCAGGACTTCTATGTGCCTGTGTGGAAATAGTACAGGGAATCCCTTTGCTCTATCCATCCGAGATAGTCCCTATCCTACCCAAGGGTCCATGGTAAACTACAGCTGTTTTCATACACATTGATCCACCAGCCCACAGGTATCAGAATGCTGCAGTAAAAGTTCTCTGAAATTTCAATAGTTTGTGGTGATTTGAACTTCGAATGACCTATTTGACCTGCTCAGCATAAAGAAACACTCTTGGAAAAATACAACCTTCGTTACACAAGTACCTCCTCCTCCATCCTTAACATTTTCCCCATCTACATGTTTTCTAAGGAATCTTCTGTAAACTACCTAGGCAAAGAAAACCAACCTGAGACCCGAACGTTTTGCTGTCTTCTGTCAGCAGGTGCTCAGACAGGTGAGCCTGGGCACAGATCCCAGGAAGAGAAGCAGCTTCCTGGACTCCAGCCGGAAGAGGAAGTGAGGGAAGGTGGCTTCTGGGAACTGGTATGCTGCCCCAGGATCACGTGATGCAACACGTCATCTTCAATACCACAGGTTCAATTTTAGGCCAAAATTCAGTGACTCACACCTTTGATTTCCATGACTGCATCCGGAAGGAAGATTTGCCAGCCTTTTCCAGTCAGTACTTTTCTTTTACAGACGTTCAAACTCCAGAGTTTGAATGATTTTGAGGTGCTGGGAAGAAGGCACAGGCCAGTTGACATAAGGGACTTGGAGTTTTTACAAGTTTGGCTCTCTGGGGTGTCAAAGTTTTTTGTTGTTTTTGTTGTTTGTTTGTTTGTTTGTTTGTTTAACGCTGCCATTTGAACTTAAGGATTCCAGAATTCAAAGAAATGCTGCCCAATGCTTCCATGCTTTCTGCGACATAATAAGCTCTGCATTGCATCAGATTCTAAATTTTCAGTGGAAGAGTATTTCTTTTTTGCTGGGTTTGGAATGACATTTGTGGACATTCAAGTGCCCAGAATAACCATAGGGCTTAAAGAGAGCCTGCTGCTGAGGGCTGATTCCCCTTCTTTCTCTTCCAAATCTGGTGGGCTTCTGAGGTCCCTTGGTGGAAAAGTGTATGTTTCTGGATTCAGCTCCCTGCCCCCGCCCCCAGGGCATACCTTCAGGCCCTCACCTGGGCCAATCCTGAAATATTGCTGCAGAGGAAAATTCTCCTGTGTAAGTCTCAAGGGTCCCTTGCCCAAAGGTTTTCCCAGCACTCTACCAGGGCTTTTGTGCTGGTGTCCCTTCCTGTGTAGGTCACCAAGGATTTTATTCACACAGATTTGCACTTTCGAATACACAGGCATATGGGTGCACAGTTCAGAACACCTGGAACCTCAATAGGTTTGCAAATCTCCAATATCACAGAAAAGTGAATGCAGCCATTACTCCCACACTCCCTTTAGATGATTTCCTTTTTTGTTGTTAATATGTTTACGTGTTCATGGACCTTTTGTTTATGCATTTATGTATGTGCAGTGAATAGAATCAAAACACACTCGCCCACGGGTGGGAGGCCAGTGCTCTGCAACTGAGCAACAACCCTTGCCCCATCTTTTCATAGTTCTTGAAATAATGGGTAGAATCAATTCTAAGATAGCTACAAATTTTCCCACTTAAATCCATCGTGAAAATCTATCAGGAAAGACAGTCAAAATAATGTAATTGAAGAAAGAATGAAAATGTTTGTTTCTCATGAAGAGTTCTGAACGAATACCAACTCAATGCATTATTAGTCTGTAATATTATTAGACTCTATCTAATGCGAAAGTACATATGAACACAAAGGCACATGCATACGAATATGCACATGATCATGTCCATAAACACATGTGCCCACACACACACACAAACACACACACACACTCACACACACACAGACACACACACACACACCACTCCATACCCCACTTCCCCACACAAATGGGAGCGCACATATAAGCAGCTAGAATTTTTTTCTGGAGATTTTTTTTTTTTTGTTTAGTGAGAGTGGATCCAAGTGCATCCCATTGCCGATTGCCTGCTGTCCTACTTGAAAATTGGTGAAGCTACTGGACTTCCCTAAATACACTTGAACCATCCCTGTAAGGAATCTACTTCATTACTTCTCATTTTCCCAAAGAGCCTTTGGAGAACAGAACCCTTTCAGTGCTCCAGGCTGTGAATAGGCCACACCCAAAGCTTTCTCATCTCCTTAAGTCCTCAGAAAGCATTGTGGATCTGACCCCAAAGTAGTGGGTGTGCTGGGTCGACTAGTGATCATGTGAGTACATGGAAAATTCCCCCTTTGAAAACCATCTCCGAAAGAGGAAGTATCTCTCTTTCACTTGAGGTCAGGCAGGAAATTCTACTAGTCATTGATGGTGGAGACAAAGAGGCAACTTCCCTCCACAGGTGAGAGCAGTCTAGGGAGGATGTCCTTATTAAGCCCAATTCTGCTCCATCAAATGCAGCTGTTGTTCAAGTCCTCTTGGGTTCTTCTCTACCTGCAAGTTCCAAAGAGTGAGCCTGGGCTCATGCCACTTAAGCGACAGTTTCTTTCAATCCACATTGGGCTGCTAGAGAGAAACTGTCTGCCTGGAAGAGTCTTTCTATGGGTGGCACTGGGCTGTGGAATATTTGGAACACCTGCTAGTTGAATGCAGCTCTGCTCATTCTGAGCCTCAGAGCCCCTCAGTCAATGAAGGAACTGGAGGAAAATATTCTATAGAATATTCTGGAGGGAACAGAATGCATTCTAGCCGAAGCTAAAAGAAAGTGTTTGTGTCCATTGACCCAATTCAGTGCCTCCAAAGGTCCCCATTTGGGAAACCCAATTGTTACAGGTCAGAACCCTTCCAAGGGAGAAGGGGGAGTTGACTCAGGACCCATGGTATTCTTAGCATGCTGGATAGAAGAGAAACTCCACAGGACACATTTGAGCACATACACAGAGGTTGGATTAAGAAAAATAATGCTGAGAGGGGTGGAAGGCAGCATCCAACACAGGCCAGGGCTGGATGATATGGCCAGGCCAGTGGAGAGCAAAAATTATGGTGGCTTGCATCCCACTCAGCATGCAGATCTACGAATGCCACAGACAGCACAGGAAGGCTATGGAGCCAACACGTGTGCTGGAGTCAAATTGTTGTTCAGCTTTGCATTGGCCCCGATGTCACTGATGACTCTGCAAGTACAAGAGAACCCAGGTCGACTTGATCATCAGGAATATGGGATGGAAACCTTTGCAGTTCCTCATGTCATCCACCTGAGACAGTTCTTTCTAGTGGATGAAAGCTGCCTCCATATGTGGAGGATCAAGGACCAGAACAGATTCCTGCTGGGAGCTCAGAAGAAAGAGAGACATTCTCTGAAATGCTTTCCATAGGAAAGGCTTCCTCATCTCTTCAGCCTGCAGGTCGTCCACCCACCGCCCCCTCTCTATCCATGTCAGATCCACCAATCACTTCTCAGAAATTCATGGACTAGGTGGATTAGGAATTTCGGGGCATATTTCTTTGAACTTCCGGAGAGCTGCTTTGCGTGCTTTTCCCAGTTTCCATCTATGGGACACGAGAGGCCTGGGAGAAGCTACAATTCCCAGAGTGCCTAATTACCAAGAATTTATTGCTCCAGAACATGGAAAAAACCTTAGGACACTGTGACCATTTCCAGGCTGTGAGGCTGGTAGGGTGTTTTAAAAACATATGTTTCATTCGTCTTTTTTCACTTGGAAAAGTAAAAGGACTAAGAGAAGTGCTGTTGTTTTGTGTGAGTTCTGTGTGCACATGTTACTATTGGAGGGCTTGTTTCTTTTGTGTGTGCAAATACACCTGTGGGTTTAGAAGTCTTTGGGTACAGATGTTTTCATACAAAGGAAGATCCAGAAAGTATTAGAGGTTGCATTTTTTCAAAGCAGTATTGCCATTTCAGCCACCTGCACGTGAAACAGAAACATTTTCACGCTTCCACAGTTTCAAATGTTATACAGATAGGGAGATCTTCAAATCACTCTCAGACCACAGTTTACAATTCCAATGAAGCCTTTATTGTGGGCAAGCATTTTACACAATCTAAAACCAAGATAGCTAGAGTGGCGCACGCCCTTATGTTTTGCCTCTTATTGAAGCCAGAAACACACCAAATTATGTTTTCTCAAGGGCATGACTCCTCCCCTACCACTGCAATCGGTAAGAATTTCGTGTCTCCATGTGCCAGGGCACAGGAAAGCCCTGCAACCAGTTTTTAATCTCACTGTCACATGGACACAGTTGACTGATACACTTTTGCTAATCAGAGAAACAGGCTCACTTTCAGGGACCTTCTTGGCCCTATGCCTGTTCAAGGGGGAGATCAGAGGCACTCCTGCTAATGGATAGGAAATGCCAGCCTAGCCAAGCTTTTCTCTGGTCCAGTCATGGCTCTGGCACCCGGGTGTTCCACACACCTTTATTTTAGACCCTAGTATATGTGATATGGGCACAGAACAAAGTACACCTGAGTGCACACTGGTGAGCAAATAACATTCCTTCACCCTCTGCATTGTTCACAATACTCCACCAGCCTCTCCACACCTTCCTTCCCTCACTAAATGTGCATCACTTGGTGAAAGATGCTCAAAGCACGGGTGGGAGAAGGAACTCCTATGATACTTGGGGGGCCTAGGACAGGCCCCTGTATTTATGGCACTCTCCACATCAGGAGTGGAGACAGGAAATGTACAGGAAAGCCTACACTGAGGAAACAATCAAATCTGAATATGGAATGTATCTCAAGAGCTGCATTGCCAGACATCAGTGTTCACATATCTCCATTCTTTCAGGCTCCAAAATCAAATTGAGGAGCTCATGTTTCTCCTCCCTGTTTCCCTGCAAAATCTCATGCCTGTGGATCAGAATCCACATCATCCCAGACTGTGTCTGAATAGGGACAGCCATGTCAGTGCCATCGGGAGAAGGGAGTGTCCAGTTAATAAATCTTGGCTAAAACACCACAGAGTCATTCTGGACCCTGGACACACATGTTCCCAGACATTGGAAATGGGTACTGGGTGTGAAGGAAAAGAGCTCCTTCCACCAGCTGCAGTGGTTCCACAGATGCTCACAATTAAGAGCACCCAGAGAGAGACTTGAAAAGCCTCAATGTTCAGGCCCCCAAATCGCAAGTGAGTTTGATGATCTGGGATACACAATTTCACCCATTTATCATGGTAGTATGTGAAATTCAGTGATATCCTGAACTACACCGAACGAATGATCTTAATTGCCATGTGACATCATCTGAGACATTTGGGCTGTCCAAGTCATTACAATTGAGCACTAGGACACAAAAAAATGCAGTTTTCAGGGAAGACAAAGTAGAAAGGCATATGCCTATTGAGCACTCAAAGGATGCACACAGTAAAACATGGGGAAAACTAATTGAGGATTCAGAGAAGCGTCAAGTACATGATTATCATAAGGGGCAAAGAACAAAAAAGGAAAGGCCAGAGAAATTGTCCACAATGATTTCCATGACCACACTCGAGCGTCAAGAAGGTCCACTGAAGCCCAGGACAGAGGTCCCAGTGATCAGCCAGTGTAAACCTCCATGAAGTCATAGGAGAAAAAGGATAAACTTGAGCCTTCTACTTCTGTCCAAATTCAATCTCTACACCTGCATATACACTCCATTTGTCATCCCATTGAAAGCCTGTGGAAGGTGACATGAGCACATTGGACCATCCCCTGGAAACACCATTCAGAGGAGTCTCGCCTCTGAGTTCTGGACAGGTGGCTATGCATCAGATGCAGGCAGGGTCTGTGGCTGTGCCAGCGCTTTCTGAAGTCCCAGCCTTGGCTCCTACTCCATATCTAGAAAGGTCCTGTGACCCTGGTGCCACCTGCTCCTGCATGAGAGACCCTGCAAGTTATTGGAGCCCCAAGGGCCATTCTTCCCTGCTATGGTGTGCCTCATTCCATGTCACTGTCCTCAGAGGAGGAGGACAGAAGAAGGTCTTCATAGAGGACACTCACTGGCTCCTGGGACCTGGAACACTCCCTCTCATCAAGATAGGGAGGAGTGTCAGCAAGAGCACTGGTCTTTGCAGCAGCTGGAGAGGAAGGGAGATCAGCAATGAACCTGGATCTCCACCAGTTTTTGTGCATTCTCTTGAAGACCATTAGGAGGGGCTGTCGGGCAACACAGCTGGGTGCTGGTGGACTCGATTTGGTACACGGCTTGACTGGATTCAGAAAAGGGCTTTCCTTGGTAGGGCAAAGATCCATGGTGGAATCATGGGCTGGAGATTTTCTGGTCACCTGGGGTGACCGTTTTAGTCTGATTCCACTTGTATCTTGCCAAGAAGGCAGAGATTTCCCAGCCTCTGAGCCTGGCTCACAGGTGTTTCCCCGTTGAGTGAGACTTTGCCCCAGCCTGAGTTTCTTTGGGGCATTCTGGCCAGTCTGTTTGTGGACCTGAGTCTGTCTCTTGCCTGAGGCCTGGAGGCTGAGTTTGTGGCCCTGGCCCTGTGGACATGCTGCAGGCTGCAGGCAGGGCTCTTTGCTAACCTCAGGACAACTGGCTAGTGAAGGAGGGTGGAGCACATGGCCCCCTCTGAGAATTTGGGCAGAAGTCTGGGCAACTTTAGAGGAGACAACCTCTGGCGTTTCAGGTGCTTTCTTCCCAAGGAGGGCAGGGATCTGCCCTGAGTGCCTTGCTGCCGACTGGATGGTGCCAGGGATGCTCACATCCTGTTGTGTCTGCATCCCAGGACCTGAGTTGAGTCCAAGTTCAGGTATCTGAAAGGGATGTGCACTACTGAAGGTGAGACTCTCATCCAAGTTCTGGACACGAGGCTGACTCTCAAACACAGAGCCTGGGACACACCTCGTACTGGTCGTGTGGACGGGCAGTGGCCTGCTGGGTTTCTGGAGGAAAAGACAAACACAGGAAAATCTCCTGAGTCCCTGTACTTTCTCAAGCACCAACAAGGCCCACCAACACATGAATTTGGCTACAGAACATAGAGTGGAACCGGAAGACAAGTCATCAGCCCAGGAAAGGAAAAGGGGCACTCCACCTCCACCTCCATGGCTATCAGCCAAGGACGCATTCCAAGAACGACGTGACATGTTTCAGGGCACATTGGGAAATATCCCATTCTTAATCAGAGGTCTCATGCATTGGGAGGGGCAGGGCTCTTTTGTGTGTTCTTCCATGGCATGTCGATGGCTAATGCTCCTCTCAGCAGAGTGTGAACCCTGAGGAGTTGGCTTACAGAAGCTGAGAGTGTTCTCACACTTTCAATAGGAATATGCCTGCATTGGACATTGTGTCCTTTGAGACGCTGGAGTCAACTACGACTCCATGAGCCCATGCACCACGTCATGGGGAATATGAAAAAAAGTAACACAAAAAATTGGAAAGGGCAAATGTGAAAGATCAAAAGCAGGAGTCACAATGGGGTTCAATGTTGACAGCAAACCTGTCAGGCAGAAGGGCCACAGAAAAGGAACATATCATACTTATCCTAGTCACCAAAAGAGCAGGCAACCATGCACATACTCACCCTTAGGTAGGCACTGGGTTCTGTCTCTTCCTTCCATTTGGGTTGCTGCCTACACTGGGGTCTCCTACTGGTACTCCATGTCTGGAGTAGAGCCTTTCCCCGTTCCTCTTCTTGCCTGTAGAACACACGATGGCATTTGGATGGATGTAGAGTTGGGAGCAGAATGTGAGGTGCCCGTTTTCTTAGTGTCTTCTGTGCTACCCTGGGTTCTCCCCCAAGTCTGTGCCTTTCCTCCTACAACACCCAGTCCCTATGTCCAGGCAGCCCTTCTCATTTCCCACTAAGTAGTTCCATGTGGACACATTGATTTTGTGCCTCCCATGTTCGTGTTAATTATGGTGCCCTGAACCCATCTCTTTCATAATTGAATGCAAAGGAGAATGAGCTGCAGGCTGTGGCTTTGGGGCATGGAGTCATTGTCTATCTCTCTCCATTGACCCAGCCAGGAGCTGCATGTGGATGTTTGGAGATGACCGTGTGGAGAAGGAGAGACACCACCCCCCTGGAGTTTTGTGCCCGAGGCTTGGATGCCACCTTACCCATCCCTCACCTCTGCACATGGCGCTTCGCTCTGACTGGCTGCTCACAGGCCCCTGTGCTCTGGAGATTCTCAGGCTTGCTTGGTGCCTGGTTCTCCTTCTCCTTCTTTGGGCCCAAGGTTTGTGGGGCCAGCGCACCATCCCAGTGCTTGATGGGGCATCTTCTGCTCCTCGCAGTGTGTCCAAAAGCCCCACATTCCTTACACTTCATCTGATGGTGGAAAAGCACAAGTTGTCAGGAGTCAGCCCAAGCACAACCAGCTCTGCCCTTTTACAGACAAATAGAGATTTTAAGTCTTAGTTTCCTCTCCTTTTAGTTCAGGCACTCAGGCCTGTGAACCATGAACATCTCGGGATTCAAAGGTCCTAGAACACGTTTGTGGAATCACCTATTATACAGGGGCACTGGAAAGAAGGTTTGGATGTTGCAACTTGAGGACCCTGGGACAGATTTCAAAAACAGGACAAACGTTGGGATGCATGGGTTTCAAGTGGTTCCAAAAGATGCCTCCTCCCATCCTAGGAAGAAACTAAGCTGAGAGGATGTGCTGGGCAGGTCCTCGAGGGTTGGCAAGGGACAATTGGATGGTAGAGGCAATCTGAGAGGATGTAACCAAGATTCTGACCTGTGTCGCCCCCTGGCTTCCCATTGCCTCCAAAGTCCACATACCCTGGGGTCCTCCTCCTCAGGGGGAGGAGCCCTATGCCTCAGAGCTCCCCTCTGCTGTTGCTTTTTATTCTGGATTTGAATGAGCCTCGGGGCCAGAGGCCGTGAGGCACGCTCTGCTGACTGTCTCATGTTATTCCAATCAGATCCCATTTCCTCAGATGCTGACGTAGGGCTTTCCTAGGTCCAAGAGAAAAGAAAAAGAGTGTCATGAACAAAGACATGATGGGAACTCTCAGATATTTCCCACATTGTGGCATGGAGTACATCCCATGATCCAGGGAGCCCAGTAGAATAGGTGGAGCACAGATGGGTGCGGGATCAATGGAGGAGTACCCCAACTACTGCGTCTGACAAAAATAAGATACTCCATGCTGTTAGAATTATATCAGAGTGAATGTATGATTCCCTTAGGTAAAATAAACCAACCTTAACCAAAGGGAATAATTTTGCCTCTATCAAAATGATAAACAAAAAAAGGAAAGGTGAACAGAGATAAACCTAGATCATACAAAGAGAGATCAAAAGGAATTTCATCCTAATACAGAGACTTTCAGAAGCATGATAAACCAGACTTATTCTTGACAAAGTCAAAGTCATTGGCAAGAAATTCGAGTAGATATCCAAGAAGATCCTTGCATATCTCCCTAAGCAGATTGACCTTGAAAAATATTTCCAAATTAATGGTACAGAGAGCAAATTCAGCAGTGGAAACGTGGTAATGAACCTAACCAAAGAGATAAGTTGAGGACTAGTAGATATTCAAGAATGTCCTTGCATATCTGACCTAAGCAAATTATCCTTGATATATATTTCCAAATCAATGATACAGAGAGCAAACTCAGGAGTGGATCAGTGGTAATGAGTTTAACCATATAGAGAAGCTGAGCATGTGGCGGGTTGGATGTTGAATTTCACCTAACCCACCCTTTCAAAGAGTTTAGAACATGGGTTCTTAAACTCTTCCACAGAAAGAAATAGAAAAAAAAATCATTCCCAATGCATGGTGTGCGGTCACGATGATTTTCTTCCATAACGTGATATAAGAAACACAGAGCCATTCAGTGATAAATATTGAGCGGCAGAGAAGAATGAAATTCTGACATTTTCCCAACATGCTATGGATGGAACCAGTGTAATCCTTGGCCACACGTGCCAAACCAATGTTTGTTCCTAGGTGTGCATACTAAGGGGAGAAGGTGCACTAAAGTGGGAAGGGGGAAGGCGAGAGGTGGGTGGGGAGAGAGGGGAGGGAATGGAATAGCAGGTCAGAAGAGAGGGGAAAATGGGTAGAGCAAGGCTAGCTGAGGATGACCCAGGACTTCTATGTGCCTGTGTGGAAATAGTACAGGGAATCCCTTTGCTCTATCCATCCGAGATAGTCCCTATCCTACCCAAGGGTCCATGGTAAACTACAGCTGTTTTCATACACATTGATCCACCAGCCCACAGGTATCAGAATGCTGCAGTAAAAGTTCTCTGAAATTTCAATAGTTTGTGGTGATTTGAACTTCGAATGACCTATTTGACCTGCTCAGCATAAAGAAACACTCTTGGAAAAATACAACCTTCGTTACACAAGTACCTCCTCCTCCATCCTTAACATTTTCCCCATCTACATGTTTTCTAAGGAATCTTCTGTAAACTACCTAGGCAAAGAAAACCAACCTGAGACCCGAACGTTTTGCTGTCTTCTGTCAGCAGGTGCTCAGACAGGTGAGCCTGGGCACAGATCCCAGGAAGAGAAGCAGCTTCCTGGACTCCAGCCGGAAGAGGAAGTGAGGGAAGGTGGCTTCTGGGAACTGGTATGCTGCCCCAGGATCACGTGATGCAACACGTCATCTTCAATACCACAGGTTCAATTTTAGGCCAAAATTCAGTGACTCACACCTTTGATTTCCATGACTGCATCCGGAAGGAAGATTTGCCAGCCTTTTCCAGTCAGTACTTTTCTTTTACAGACGTTCAAACTCCAGAGTTTGAATGATTTTGAGGTGCTGGGAAGAAGGCACAGGCCAGTTGACATAAGGGACTTGGAGTTTTTACAAGTTTGGCTCTCTGGGGTGTCAAAGTTTTTTGTTGTTTTTGTTGTTTGTTTGTTTGTTTGTTTGTTTAACGCTGCCATTTGAACTTAAGGATTCCAGAATTCAAAGAAATGCTGCCCAATGCTTCCATGCTTTCTGCGACATAATAAGCTCTGCATTGCATCAGATTCTAAATTTTCAGTGGAAGAGTATTTCTTTTTTGCTGGGTTTGGAATGACATTTGTGGACATTCAAGTGCCCAGAATAACCATAGGGCTTAAAGAGAGCCTGCTGCTGAGGGCTGATTCCCCTTCTTTCTCTTCCAAATCTGGTGGGCTTCTGAGGTCCCTTGGTGGAAAAGTGTATGTTTCTGGATTCAGCTCCCTGCCCCCGCCCCCAGGGCATCCCTTCAGGCCCTCACCTGGGCCAATCCTGAAATATTGCTGCAGAGGAAAATTCTCCTGTGTAAGTCTCAAGGGTCCCTTGCCCAAAGGTTTTCCCAGCACTCTACCAGGGCTTTTGTGCTGGTGTCCCTTCCTGTGTAGGTCACCAAGGATTTTATTCACACAGATTTGCACTTTCGAATACACAGGCATATGGGTGCACAGTTCAGAACACCTGGAACCTCAATAGGTTTGCAAATCTCCAATATCACAGAAAAGTGAATGCAGCCATTACTCCCACACTCCCTTTAGATGATTTCCTTTTTTGTTGTTAATATGTTTACGTGTTCATGGACCTTTTGTTTATGCATTTATGTATGTGCAGTGAGTAGAATCAAAACACACTCGCCCACGGGTGGGAGGCCAGTGCTCTGCAACTGAGCAACAACCCTTGCCCCATCTTTTCATAGTTCTTGAAATAATGGGTAGAATCAATTCTAAGATAGCTACAAATTTTCCCACTTAAATCCATCGTGAAAATCTATCAGGAAAGACAGTCAAAATAATGTAATTGAAGAAAGAATGAAAATGTTTGTTTCTCATGAAGAGTTCTGAACGAATACCAACTCAATGCATTATTAGTCTGTAATATTATTAGACTCTATCTAATGCGAAAGTACATATGAACACAAAGGCACATGCATACGAATATGCACATGATCATGTCCATAAACACATGTGCCCACACACACACACAAACACACACACACACTCACACACACACAGACACACACACACACACCACTCCATACCCCACTTCCCCACACAAATGGGAGCTCACATATAAGCAGCTAGAATTTTTTTCTGGAGATTTTTTTTTTTCGTTTAGTGAGAGTGGATACAAGTGCATCCCATTGCCGATTGCCTGCTGTCCTACTTGAAAATTGGTGAAGCTACTGGACTTCCCTAAATACACTTGAACCATCCCTGTAAGGAATCTACTTCATTACTTCTCATTTTCCCAAAGAGCCTTTGGAGAACAGAACCCTTTCAGTGCTCCAGGCTGTGAATAGGCCACACCCAAAGCTTTCTCATCTCCTTAAGTCCTCAGAAAGCATTGTGGATCTGACCCCAAAGTAGTGGGTGTGCTGGGTCGACTAGTGATCATGTGAGTACATGGAAAATTCCCCCTTTGAAAACCATCTCCGAAAGAGGAAATATCTCTCTTTCACTTGAGGTCAGGCAGGAAATTCTACTAGTCATTGATGGTGGAGACAAAGAGGCAACTTCCCTCCACAGGTGAGAGCAGTCTAGGGAGGATGTCCTTATTAAGCCCAATTCTGCTCCATCAAATGCAGCTGTTGTTCAAGTCCTCTTGGGTTCTTCTCTACCTGCAAGTTCCAAAGAGTGAGCCTGGGCTCATGCCACTTAAGCGACAGTTTCTTTCAATCCACATTGGGCTGCTAGAGAGAAACTGTCTGCCTGGAAGAGTCTTTCTATGGGTGGCACTGGGCTGTGGAATATTTGGAACACCTGCTAGTTGAATGCAGCTCTGCTCATTCTGAGCCTCAGAGCCCCTCAGTCAATGAAGGAACTGGAGGAAAATATTCTATAGAATATTCTGGAGGGAACAGAATGCATTCTAGCCGAAGCTAAAAGAAAGTGTTTGTGTCCATTGACCCAATTCAGTGCCTCCAAAGGTCCCCATTTGGGAAACCCAATTGTTACAGGTCAGAACCCTTCCAAGGGAGAAGGGGGAGTTGACTCAGGACCCATGGTATTCTTAGCATGCTGGATAGAAGAGAAACTCCACAGGACACATTTGAGCACATACACAGAGGTTGGATTAAGAAAAATAATGCTGAGAGGGGTGGAAGGCAGCATCCAACACAGGCCAGGGCTGGATGATATGGCCAGGCCAGTGGAGAGCAAAAATTATGGTGGCTTGCATCCCACTCAGCATGCAGATCTACGAATGCCACAGACAGCACAGGAAGGCTATGGAGCCAACACGTGTGCTGGAGTCAAATTGTTGTTCAGCTTTGCATTGGCCCCGATGTCACTGATGACTCTGCAAGTACAAGAGAACCCAGGTCGACTTGATCATCAGGAATATGGGATGGAAACCTTTGCAGTTCCTCATGTCATCCACCTGAGACAGTTCTTTCTAGTGGATGAAAGCTGCCTCCATATGTGGAGGATCAAGGACCAGAACAGATTCCTGCTGGGAGCTCAGAAGAAAGAGAGACATTCTCTGAAATGCTTTCCATAGGAAAGGCTTCCTCATCTCTTCAGCCTGCAGGTCGTCCACCCACCGCCCCCTCTCTATCCATGTCAGATCCACCAATCACTTCTCAGAAATTCATGGACTAGGTGGATTAGGAATTTCGGGGCATATTTCTTTGAACTTCCGGAGAGCTGCTTTGCGTGCTTTTCCCAGTTTCCATCTATGGGACACGAGAGGCCTGGGAGAAGCTACAATTCCCAGAGTGCCTAATTACCAAGAATTTATTGCTCCAGAACATGGAAAAAACCTTAGGACACTGTGACCATTTCCAGGCTGTGAGGCTGGTAGGGTGTTTTAAAAACATATGTTTCATTCGTCTTTTTTCACTTGGAAAAGTAAAAGGACTAAGAGAAGTGCTGTTGTTTTGTGTGAGTTCTGTGTGCACATGTTACTATTGGAGGGCTTGTTTCTTTTGTGTGTGCAAATACACCTGTGGGTTTAGAAGTCTTTGGGTACAGATGTTTTCATACAAAGGAAGATCCAGAAAGTATTAGAGGTTGCATTTTTTCAAAGCAGTATTGCCATTTCAGCCACCTGCACGTGAAACAGAAACATTTTCACGCTTCCACAGTTTCAAATGTTATACAGATAGGGAGATCTTCAAATCACTCTCAGACCACAGTTTACAATTCCAATGAAGCCTTTATTGTGGGCAAGCATTTTACACAATCTAAAACCAAGATAGCTAGAGTGGCGCACGCCCTTATGTTTTGCCTCTTATTGAAGCCAGAAACACACCAAATTATGTTTTCTCAAGGGCATGACTCCTCCCCTACCACTGCAATCGGTAAGAATTTCGTGTCTCCATGTGCCAGGGCACAGGAAAGCCCTGCAACCAGTTTTTAATCTCACTGTCACATGGACACAGTTGACTGATACACTTTTGCTAATCAGAGAAACAGGCTCACTTTCAGGGACCTTCTTGGCCCTATGCCTGTTCAAGGGGGAGATCAGAGGCACTCCTGCTAATGGATAGGAAATGCCAGCCTAGCCAAGCTTTTCTCTGGTCCAGTCATGGCTCTGGCACCCGGGTGTTCCACACACCTTTATTTTAGACCCTAGTATATGTGATATGGGCACAGAACAAAGTACACCTGAGTGCACACTGGTGAGCAAATAACATTCCTTCACCCTCTGCATTGTTCACAATACTCCACCAGCCTCTCCACACCTTCCTTCCCTCACTAAATGTGCATCACTTGGTGAAAGATGCTCAAAGCACGGGTGGGAGAAGGAACTCCTATGATACTTGGGGGGCCTAGGACAGGCCCCTGTATTTATGGCACTCTCCACATCAGGAGTGGAGACAGGAAATGTACAGGAAAGCCTACACTGAGGAAACAATCAAATCTGAATATGGAATGTATCTCAAGAGCTGCATTGCCAGACATCAGTGTTCACATATCTCCATTCTTTCAGGCTCCAAAATCAAATTGAGGAGCTCATGTTTCTCCTCCCTGTTTCCCTGCAAAATCTCATGCCTGTGGATCAGAATCCACATCATCCCAGACTGTGTCTGAATAGGGACAGCCATGTCAGTGCCATCGGGAGAAGGGAGTGTCCAGTTAATAAATCTTGGCTAAAACACCACAGAGTCATTCTGGACCCTGGACACACATGTTCCCAGACATTGGAAATGGGTACTGGGTGTGAAGGAAAAGAGCTCCTTCCACCAGCTGCAGTGGTTCCACAGATGCTCACAATTAAGAGCACCCAGAGAGAGACTTGAAAAGCCTCAATGTTCAGGCCCCCAAATCGCAAGTGAGTTTGATGATCTGGGATACACAATTTCACCCATTTATCATGGTAGTATGTGAAATTCAGTGATATCCTGAACTACACCGAACGAATGATCTTAATTGCCATGTGACATCATCTGAGACATTTGGGCTGTCCAAGTCATTACAATTGAGCACTAGGACACAAAAAAATGCAGTTTTCAGGGAAGACAAAGTAGAAAGGCATATGCCTATTGAGCACTCAAAGGATGCACACAGTAAAACATGGGGAAAACTAATTGAGGATTCAGAGAAGCGTCAAGTACATGATTATCATAAGGGGCAAAGAACAAAAAAGGAAAGGCCAGAGAAATTGTCCACAATGATTTCCATGACCACACTCGAGCGTCAAGAAGGTCCACTGAAGCCCAGGACAGAGGTCCCAGTGATCAGCCAGTGTAAACCTCCATGAAGTCATAGGAGAAAAAGGATAAACTTGAGCCTTCTACTTCTGTCCAAATTCAATCTCTACACCTGCATATACACTCCATTTGTCATCCCATTGAAAGCCTGTGGAAGGTGACATGAGCACATTGGACCATCCCCTGGAAACACCATTCAGAGGAGTCTCGCCTCTGAGTTCTGGACAGGTGGCTATGCATCAGATGCAGGCAGGGTCTGTGGCTGTGCCAGCGCTTTCTGAAGTCCCAGCCTTGGCTCCTACTCCATATCTAGAAAGGTCCTGTGACCCTGGTGCCACCTGCTCCTGCATGAGAGACCCTGCAAGTTATTGGAGCCCCAAGGGCCATTCTTCCCTGCTATGGTGTGCCTCATTCCATGTCACTGTCCTCAGAGGAGGAGGACAGAAGAAGGTCTTCATAGAGGACACTCACTGGCTCCTGGGACCTGGAACACTCCCTCTCATCAAGATAGGGAGGAGTGTCAGCAAGAGCACTGGTCTTTGCAGCAGCTGGAGAGGAAGGGAGATCAGCAATGAACCTGGATCTCCACCAGTTTTTGTGCATTCTCTTGAAGACCATTAGGAGGGGCTGTCGGGCAACACAGCTGGGTGCTGGTGGACTCGATTTGGTACACGGCTTGACTGGATTCAGAAAAGGGCTTTCCTTGGTAGGGCAAAGATCCATGGTGGAATCATGGGCTGGAGATTTTCTGGTCACCTGGGGTGACCGTTTTAGTCTGATTCCACTTGTATCTTGCCAAGAAGGCAGAGATTTCCCAGCCTCTGAGCCTGGCTCACAGGTGTTTCCCCGTTGAGTGAGACTTTGCCCCAGCCTGAGTTTCTTTGGGGCATTCTGGCCAGTCTGTTTGTGGACCTGAGTCTGTCTCTTGCCTGAGGCCTGGAGGCTGAGTTTGTGGCCCTGGCCCTGTGGACATGCTGCAGGCTGCAGGCAGGGCTCTTTGCTAACCTCAGGACAACTGGCTAGTGAAGGAGGGTGGAGCACATGGCCCCCTCTGAGAATTTGGGCAGAAGTCTGGGCAACTTTAGAGGAGACAACCTCTGGCGTTTCAGGTGCTTTCTTCCCAAGGAGGGCAGGGATCTGCCCTGAGTGCCTTGCTGCCGACTGGATGGTGCCAGGGATGCTCACATCCTGTTGTGTCTGCATCCCAGGACCTGAGTTGAGTCCAAGTTCAGGTATCTGAAAGGGATGTGCACTACTGAAGGTGAGACTCTCATCCAAGTTCTGGACACGAGGCTGACTCTCAAACACAGAGCCTGGGACACACCTCGTACTGGTCGTGTGGACGGGCAGTGGCCTGCTGGGTTTCTGGAGGAAAAGACAAACACAGGAAAATCTCCTGAGTCCCTGTACTTTCTCAAGCACCAACAAGGCCCACCAACACATGAATTTGGCTACAGAACATAGAGTGGAACCGGAAGACAAGTCATCAGCCCAGGAAAGGAAAAGGGGCACTCCACCTCCACCTCCATGGCTATCAGCCAAGGACGCATTCCAAGAACGACGTGACATGTTTCAGGGCACATTGGGAAATATCCCATTCTTAATCAGAGGTCTCATGCATTGGGAGGGGCAGGGCTCTTTTGTGTGTTCTTCCATGGCATGTCGATGGCTAATGCTCCTCTCAGCAGAGTGTGAACCCTGAGGAGTTGGCTTACAGAAGCTGAGAGTGTTCTCACACTTTCAATAGGAATATGCCTGCATTGGACATTGTGTCCTTTGAGACGCTGGAGTCAACTACGACTCCATGAGCCCATGCACCACGTCATGGGGAATATGAAAAAAAGTAACACAAAAAATTGGAAAGGGCAAATGTGAAAGATCAAAAGCAGGAGTCACAATGGGGTTCAATGTTGACAGCAAACCTGTCAGGCAGAAGGGCCACAGAAAAGGAACATATCATACTTATCCTAGTCACCAAAAGAGCAGGCAACCATGCACATACTCACCCTTAGGTAGGCACTGGGTTCTGTCTCTTCCTTCCATTTGGGTTGCTGCCTACACTGGGGTCTCCTACTGGTACTCCATGTCTGGAGTAGAGCCTTTCCCCGTTCCTCTTCTTGCCTGTAGAACACACGATGGCATTTGGATGGATGTAGAGTTGGGAGCAGAATGTGAGGTGCCCGTTTTCTTAGTGTCTTCTGTGCTACCCTGGGTTCTCCCCCAAGTCTGTGCCTTTCCTCCTACAACACCCAGTCCCTATGTCCAGGCAGCCCTTCTCATTTCCCACTAAGTAGTTCCATGTGGACACATTGATTTTGTGCCTCCCATGTTCGTGTTAATTATGGTGCCCTGAACCCATCTCTTTCATAATTGAATGCAAAGGAGAATGAGCTGCAGGCTGTGGCTTTGGGGCATGGAGTCATTGTCTATCTCTCTCCATTGACCCAGCCAGGAGCTGCATGTGGATGTTTGGAGATGACCGTGTG
Source organism: Spermophilus citellus (assembly GCF_964194105.1). NCBI lineage: Eukaryota > Metazoa > Chordata > Mammalia > Rodentia > Sciuridae > Spermophilus > Spermophilus citellus. Next base: position 1,134,082 of record NW_027673039.1, on the reverse strand, counting down.
GAGAAGGAGAGACACCACCCCCCTGGAGTTTTGTGCCCAAGGCTTGGATGCCACCTTACCCATCCCTCACCTCTGCACATGGCGCTTCGCTCTGACTGGCTGCTCACAGGCCCCTGTGCTCTGGAGATTCTCAGGCTTGCTTGGTGCCTGGTTCTCCTTCTCCTTCTTTGGGCCCAAGGGTTGTGGGGCCAGCGCACCATCCCAGTGCTTGATGGGGCATCTTCTGCTCCTTGCAGTGTGTCCAAAAGCCCCACATTCCTTACACTTCATCTGATGGTGGAAAAGCACAAGTTGTCAGGAGTCAGCCCAAGCACAACCAGCTCTGCCCTTTTACAGACAAATAGAGATTTTAAGTCTTAGTTTCCTCTCCTTTTAGTTCAGGCACTCAGGCCTGTGAACCATGAACATCTCGGGATTCAAAGGTCCTAGAACACGTTTGTGGAATCACCTATTATACAGGGGCACTGGAAGGAAGGTTTGGATGTTGCAACTTGAGGACCCTGGGACAGATTTCAAAAACAGGACAAACGTTGGGATGCATGGGTTTCAAGTGGTTCCAAAAGATGCCTCCTCCCATCCTAGGAAGAAACTAAGCTGAGAGGATGTGCTGGGCAGGTCCTCGAGGGTTGGCAAGGGACAATTGGATGGTAGAGGCAATCTGAGAGGATGTAACCAAGATTCTGACCTGTGTCGCCCCCTGGCTTCCCATTGCCTCCAAAGTCCACATACCCTGGGGTCCTCCTCCTCAGGGGGAGGAGCCCTATGCCTCAGAGCTCCCCTCTGCTGTTGCTTTTTATTCTGGATTTGAATGAGCCTCGGGGCCAGAGGCCGTGAGGCACGCTCTGCTGACTGTCTCATGTTATTCCAATCAGATCCCATTTCCTCAGATGCTGACGTAGGGCTTTCCTAGGTCCAAGAGAAAAGAAAAAGAGTGTCATGAACAAAGACATGATGGGAACTCTCAGATATTTCCCACATTGTGGCATGGAGTACATCCCATGATCCAGGGAGCCCAGTAGAATAGGTGGAGCACAGATGGGTGCGGGATCAATGGAGGAGTACCCCAACTACTGCGTCTGACAAAAATAAGATACTCCATGCTGTTAGAATTATATCAGAGTGAATGTATGATTCCCTTAGGTAAAATAAACCAACCTTAACCAAAGGGAATAATTTTGCCTCTATCAAAATGATAAACAAAAAAAGGAAAGGTGAACAGAGATAAACCTAGATCATACAAAGAGAGATCAAAAGGAATTTCATCCTAATACAGAGACTTTCAGAAGCATGATAAACCAGACTTATTCTTGACAAAGTCAAAGTCATTGGCAAGAAATTCGAGTAGATATCCAAGAAGATCCTTGCATATCTCCCTAAGCAGATTGACCTTGAAAAATATTTCCAAATTAATGGTACAGAGAGCAAATTCAGCAGTGGAAACGTGGTAATGAACCTAACCAAAGAGATAAGTTGAGGACTAGTAGATATTCAAGAATGTCCTTGCATATCTGACCTAAGCAAATTATCCTTGATATATATTTCCAAATCAATGATACAGAGAGCAAACTCAGGAGTGGATCAGTGGTAATGAGTTTAACCATATAGAGAAGCTGAGCATGTGGCGGGTTGGATGTTGAATTTCACCTAACCCACCCTTTCAAAGAGTTTAGAACATGGGTTCTTAAACTCTTCCACAGAAAGAAATAGAAAAAAAAATCATTCCCAATGCATGGTGTGCGGTCACGATGATTTTCTTCCATAACGTGATATAAGAAACACAGAGCCATTCAGTGATAAATATTGAGCGGCAGAGAAGAATGAAATTCTGACATTTTCCCAACATGCTATGGATGGAACCAGTGTAATCCTTGGCCACACGTGCCAAACCAATGTTTGTTCCTAGGTGTGCATACTAAGAGGAGAAGGTGCACTAAAGTGGGAAGGGGGAAGGCGAGAGGTGGGTGGGGAGAGAGGGGAGGGAATGGAATAGCAGGTCAGAAGAGAGGGGAAAATGGGTAGAGCAAGGCTAGCTGAGGATGACCCAGGACTTCTATGTGCCTGTGTGGAAATAGTACAGGGAATCCCTTTGCTCTATCCATCCGAGATAGTCCCTATCCTACCCAAGGGTCCATGGTAAACTACAGCTGTTTTCATACACATTGATCCACCAGCCCACAGGTATCAGAATGCTGCAGTAAAAGTTCTCTGAAATTTCAATAGTTTGTGGTGATTTGAACTTCGAATGACCTATTTGACCTGCTCAGCATAAAGAAACACTCTTGGAAAAATACAACCTTCGTTACACAAGTACCTCCTCCTCCATCCTTAACATTTTCCCCATCTACATGTTTTCTAAGGAATCTTCTGTAAACTACCTAGGCAAAGAAAACCAACCTGAGACCCGAACGTTTTGCTGTCTTCTGTCAGCAGGTGCTCAGACAGGTGAGCCTGGGCACAGATCCCAGGAAGAGAAGCAGCTTCCTGGACTCCAGCCGGAAGAGGAAGTGAGGGAAGGTGGCTTCTGGGAACTGGTATGCTGCCCCAGGATCACGTGATGCAACACGTCATCTTCAATACCACAGGTTCAATTTTAGGCCAAAATTCAGTGACTCACACCTTTGATTTCCATGACTGCATCCGGAAGGAAGATTTGCCAGCCTTTTCCAGTCAGTACTTTTCTTTTACAGACGTTCAAACTCCAGAGTTTGAATGATTTTGAGGTGCTGGGAAGAAGGCACAGGCCAGTTGACATAAGGGACTTGGAGTTTTTACAAGTTTGGCTCTCTGGGGTGTCAAAGTTTTTTGTTGTTTTTGTTGTTTGTTTGTTTGTTTGTTTGTTTAACGCTGCCATTTGAACTTAAGGATTCCAGAATTCAAAGAAATGCTGCCCAATGCTTCCATGCTTTCTGCGACATAATAAGCTCTGCATTGCATCAGATTCTAAATTTTCAGTGGAAGAGTATTTCTTTTTTGCTGGGTTTGGAATGACATTTGTGGACATTCAAGTGCCCAGAATAACCATAGGGCTTAAAGAGAGCCTGCTGCTGAGGGCTGATTCCCCTTCTTTCTCTTCCAAATCTGGTGGGCTTCTGAGGTCCCTTGGTGGAAAAGTGTATGTTTCTGGATTCAGCTCCCTGCCCCCGCCCCCAGGGCATACCTTCAGGCCCTCACCTGGGCCAATCCTGAAATATTGCTGCAGAGGAAAATTCTCCTGTGTAAGTCTCAAGGGTCCCTTGCCCAAAGGTTTTCCCAGCACTCTACCAGGGCTTTTGTGCTGGTGTCCCTTCCTGTGTAGGTCACCAAGGATTTTATTCACACAGATTTGCACTTTCGAATACACAGGCATATGGGTGCACAGTTCAGAACACCTGGAACCTCAATAGGTTTGCAAATCTCCAATATCACAGAAAAGTGAATGCAGCCATTACTCCCACACTCCCTTTAGATGATTTCCTTTTTTGTTGTTAATATGTTTACGTGTTCATGGACCTTTTGTTTATGCATTTATGTATGTGCAGTGAATAGAATCAAAACACACTCGCCCACGGGTGGGAGGCCAGTGCTCTGCAACTGAGCAACAACCCTTGCCCCATCTTTTCATAGTTCTTGAAATAATGGGTAGAATCAATTCTAAGATAGCTACAAATTTTCCCACTTAAATCCATCGTGAAAATCTATCAGGAAAGACAGTCAAAATAATGTAATTGAAGAAAGAATGAAAATGTTTGTTTCTCATGAAGAGTTCTGAACGAATACCAACTCAATGCATTATTAGTCTGTAATATTATTAGACTCTATCTAATGCGAAAGTACATATGAACACAAAGGCACATGCATACGAATATGCACATGATCATGTCCATAAACACATGTGCCCACACACACACACAAACACACACACACACTCACACACACACAGACACACACACACACACCACTCCATACCCCACTTCCCCACACAAATGGGAGCGCACATATAAGCAGCTAGAATTTTTTTCTGGAGATTTTTTTTTTTTTGTTTAGTGAGAGTGGATCCAAGTGCATCCCATTGCCGATTGCCTGCTGTCCTACTTGAAAATTGGTGAAGCTACTGGACTTCCCTAAATACACTTGAACCATCCCTGTAAGGAATCTACTTCATTACTTCTCATTTTCCCAAAGAGCCTTTGGAGAACAGAACCCTTTCAGTGCTCCAGGCTGTGAATAGGCCACACCCAAAGCTTTCTCATCTCCTTAAGTCCTCAGAAAGCATTGTGGATCTGACCCCAAAGTAGTGGGTGTGCTGGGTCGACTAGTGATCATGTGAGTACATGGAAAATTCCCCCTTTGAAAACCATCTCCGAAAGAGGAAGTATCTCTCTTTCACTTGAGGTCAGGCAGGAAATTCTACTAGTCATTGATGGTGGAGACAAAGAGGCAACTTCCCTCCACAGGTGAGAGCAGTCTAGGGAGGATGTCCTTATTAAGCCCAATTCTGCTCCATCAAATGCAGCTGTTGTTCAAGTCCTCTTGGGTTCTTCTCTACCTGCAAGTTCCAAAGAGTGAGCCTGGGCTCATGCCACTTAAGCGACAGTTTCTTTCAATCCACATTGGGCTGCTAGAGAGAAACTGTCTGCCTGGAAGAGTCTTTCTATGGGTGGCACTGGGCTGTGGAATATTTGGAACACCTGCTAGTTGAATGCAGCTCTGCTCATTCTGAGCCTCAGAGCCCCTCAGTCAATGAAGGAACTGGAGGAAAATATTCTATAGAATATTCTGGAGGGAACAGAATGCATTCTAGCCGAAGCTAAAAGAAAGTGTTTGTGTCCATTGACCCAATTCAGTGCCTCCAAAGGTCCCCATTTGGGAAACCCAATTGTTACAGGTCAGAACCCTTCCAAGGGAGAAGGGGGAGTTGACTCAGGACCCATGGTATTCTTAGCATGCTGGATAGAAGAGAAACTCCACAGGACACATTTGAGCACATACACAGAGGTTGGATTAAGAAAAATAATGCTGAGAGGGGTGGAAGGCAGCATCCAACACAGGCCAGGGCTGGATGATATGGCCAGGCCAGTGGAGAGCAAAAATTATGGTGGCTTGCATCCCACTCAGCATGCAGATCTACGAATGCCACAGACAGCACAGGAAGGCTATGGAGCCAACACGTGTGCTGGAGTCAAATTGTTGTTCAGCTTTGCATTGGCCCCGATGTCACTGATGACTCTGCAAGTACAAGAGAACCCAGGTCGACTTGATCATCAGGAATATGGGATGGAAACCTTTGCAGTTCCTCATGTCATCCACCTGAGACAGTTCTTTCTAGTGGATGAAAGCTGCCTCCATATGTGGAGGATCAAGGACCAGAACAGATTCCTGCTGGGAGCTCAGAAGAAAGAGAGACATTCTCTGAAATGCTTTCCATAGGAAAGGCTTCCTCATCTCTTCAGCCTGCAGGTCGTCCACCCACCGCCCCCTCTCTATCCATGTCAGATCCACCAATCACTTCTCAGAAATTCATGGACTAGGTGGATTAGGAATTTCGGGGCATATTTCTTTGAACTTCCGGAGAGCTGCTTTGCGTGCTTTTCCCAGTTTCCATCTATGGGACACGAGAGGCCTGGGAGAAGCTACAATTCCCAGAGTGCCTAATTACCAAGAATTTATTGCTCCAGAACATGGAAAAAACCTTAGGACACTGTGACCATTTCCAGGCTGTGAGGCTGGTAGGGTGTTTTAAAAACATATGTTTCATTCGTCTTTTTTCACTTGGAAAAGTAAAAGGACTAAGAGAAGTGCTGTTGTTTTGTGTGAGTTCTGTGTGCACATGTTACTATTGGAGGGCTTGTTTCTTTTGTGTGTGCAAATACACCTGTGGGTTTAGAAGTCTTTGGGTACAGATGTTTTCATACAAAGGAAGATCCAGAAAGTATTAGAGGTTGCATTTTTTCAAAGCAGTATTGCCATTTCAGCCACCTGCACGTGAAACAGAAACATTTTCACGCTTCCACAGTTTCAAATGTTATACAGATAGGGAGATCTTCAAATCACTCTCAGACCACAGTTTACAATTCCAATGAAGCCTTTATTGTGGGCAAGCATTTTACACAATCTAAAACCAAGATAGCTAGAGTGGCGCACGCCCTTATGTTTTGCCTCTTATTGAAGCCAGAAACACACCAAATTATGTTTTCTCAAGGGCATGACTCCTCCCCTACCACTGCAATCGGTAAGAATTTCGTGTCTCCATGTGCCAGGGCACAGGAAAGCCCTGCAACCAGTTTTTAATCTCACTGTCACATGGACACAGTTGACTGATACACTTTTGCTAATCAGAGAAACAGGCTCACTTTCAGGGACCTTCTTGGCCCTATGCCTGTTCAAGGGGGAGATCAGAGGCACTCCTGCTAATGGATAGGAAATGCCAGCCTAGCCAAGCTTTTCTCTGGTCCAGTCATGGCTCTGGCACCCGGGTGTTCCACACACCTTTATTTTAGACCCTAGTATATGTGATATGGGCACAGAACAAAGTACACCTGAGTGCACACTGGTGAGCAAATAACATTCCTTCACCCTCTGCATTGTTCACAATACTCCACCAGCCTCTCCACACCTTCCTTCCCTCACTAAATGTGCATCACTTGGTGAAAGATGCTCAAAGCACGGGTGGGAGAAGGAACTCCTATGATACTTGGGGGGCCTAGGACAGGCCCCTGTATTTATGGCACTCTCCACATCAGGAGTGGAGACAGGAAATGTACAGGAAAGCCTACACTGAGGAAACAATCAAATCTGAATATGGAATGTATCTCAAGAGCTGCATTGCCAGACATCAGTGTTCACATATCTCCATTCTTTCAGGCTCCAAAATCAAATTGAGGAGCTCATGTTTCTCCTCCCTGTTTCCCTGCAAAATCTCATGCCTGTGGATCAGAATCCACATCATCCCAGACTGTGTCTGAATAGGGACAGCCATGTCAGTGCCATCGGGAGAAGGGAGTGTCCAGTTAATAAATCTTGGCTAAAACACCACAGAGTCATTCTGGACCCTGGACACACATGTTCCCAGACATTGGAAATGGGTACTGGGTGTGAAGGAAAAGAGCTCCTTCCACCAGCTGCAGTGGTTCCACAGATGCTCACAATTAAGAGCACCCAGAGAGAGACTTGAAAAGCCTCAATGTTCAGGCCCCCAAATCGCAAGTGAGTTTGATGATCTGGGATACACAATTTCACCCATTTATCATGGTAGTATGTGAAATTCAGTGATATCCTGAACTACACCGAACGAATGATCTTAATTGCCATGTGACATCATCTGAGACATTTGGGCTGTCCAAGTCATTACAATTGAGCACTAGGACACAAAAAAATGCAGTTTTCAGGGAAGACAAAGTAGAAAGGCATATGCCTATTGAGCACTCAAAGGATGCACACAGTAAAACATGGGGAAAACTAATTGAGGATTCAGAGAAGCGTCAAGTACATGATTATCATAAGGGGCAAAGAACAAAAAAGGAAAGGCCAGAGAAATTGTCCACAATGATTTCCATGACCACACTCGAGCGTCAAGAAGGTCCACTGAAGCCCAGGACAGAGGTCCCAGTGATCAGCCAGTGTAAACCTCCATGAAGTCATAGGAGAAAAAGGATAAACTTGAGCCTTCTACTTCTGTCCAAATTCAATCTCTACACCTGCATATACACTCCATTTGTCATCCCATTGAAAGCCTGTGGAAGGTGACATGAGCACATTGGACCATCCCCTGGAAACACCATTCAGAGGAGTCTCGCCTCTGAGTTCTGGACAGGTGGCTATGCATCAGATGCAGGCAGGGTCTGTGGCTGTGCCAGCGCTTTCTGAAGTCCCAGCCTTGGCTCCTACTCCATATCTAGAAAGGTCCTGTGACCCTGGTGCCACCTGCTCCTGCATGAGAGACCCTGCAAGTTATTGGAGCCCCAAGGGCCATTCTTCCCTGCTATGGTGTGCCTCATTCCATGTCACTGTCCTCAGAGGAGGAGGACACAAGAAGGTCTTCATAGAGGACACTCACTGGCTCCTGGGACCTGGAACACTCCCTCTCATCAAGATAGGGAGGAGTGTCAGCAAGAGCACTGGTCTTTGCAGCAGCTGGAGAGGAAGGGAGATCAGCAATGAACCTGGATCTCCACCAGTTTTTGTGCATTCTCTTGAAGACCATTAGGAGGGGCTGTCGGGCAACACAGCTGGGTGCTGGTGGACTCGATTTGGTACACGGCTTGACTGGATTCAGAAAAGGGCTTTCCTTGGTAGGGCAAAGATCCATGGTGGAATCATGGGCTGGAGATTTTCTGGTCACCTGGGGTGACCGTTTTAGTCTGATTCCACTTGTATCTTGCCAAGAAGGCAGAGATTTCCCAGCCTCTGAGCCTGGCTCACAGGTGTTTCCCCGTTGAGTGAGACTTTGCCCCAGCCTGAGTTTCTTTGGGGCATTCTGGCCAGTCTGTTTGTGGACCTGAGTCTGTCTCTTGCCTGAGGCCTGGAGGCTGAGTTTGTGGCCCTGGCCCTGTGGACATGCTGCAGGCTGCAGGCAGGGCTCTTTGCTAACCTCAGGACAACTGGCTAGTGAAGGAGGGTGGAGCACATGGCCCCCTCTGAGAATTTGGGCAGAAGTCTGGGCAACTTTAGAGGAGACAACCTCTGGCGTTTCAGGTGCTTTCTTCCCAAGGAGGGCAGGGATCTGCCCTGAGTGCCTTGCTGCCGACTGGATGGTGCCAGGGATGCTCACATCCTGTTGTGTCTGCATCCCAGGACCTGAGTTGAGTCCAAGTTCAGGTATCTGAAAGGGATGTGCACTACTGAAGGTGAGACTCTCATCCAAGTTCTGGACACGAGGCTGACTCTCAAACACAGAGCCTGGGACACACCTCGTACTGGTCGTGTGGACGGGCAGTGGCCTGCTGGGTTTCTGGAGGAAAAGACAAACACAGGAAAATCTCCTGAGTCCCTGTACTTTCTCAAGCACCAACAAGGCCCACCAACACATGAATTTGGCTACAGAACATAGAGTGGAACCGGAAGACAAGTCATCAGCCCAGGAAAGGAAAAGGGGCACTCCACCTCCACCTCCATGGCTATCAGCCAAGGACGCATTCCAAGAACGACGTGACATGTTTCAGGGCACATTGGGAAATATCCCATTCTTAATCAGAGGTCTCATGCATTGGGAGGGGCAGGGCTCTTTTGTGTGTTCTTCCATGGCATGTCGATGGCTAATGCTCCTCTCAGCAGAGTGTGAACCCTGAGGAGTTGGCTTACAGAAGCTGAGAGTGTTCTCACACTTTCAATAGGAATATGCCTGCATTGGACATTGTGTCCTTTGAGACGCTGGAGTCAACTACGACTCCATGAGCCCATGCACCACGTCATGGGGAATATGAAAAAAAGTAACACAAAAAATTGGAAAGGGCAAATGTGAAAGATCAAAAGCAGGAGTCACAATGGGGTTCAATGTTGACAGCAAACCTGTCAGGCAGAAGGGCCACAGAAAAGGAACATATCATACTTATCCTAGTCACCAAAAGAGCAGGCAACCATGCACATACTCACCCTTAGGTAGGCACTGGGTTCTGTCTCTTCCTTCCATTTGGGTTGCTGCCTACACTGGGGTCTCCTACTGGTACTCCATGTCTGGAGTAGAGCCTTTCCCCGTTCCTCTTCTTGCCTGTAGAACACACGATGGCATTTGGATGGATGTAGAGTTGGGAGCAGAATGTGAGGTGCCCGTTTTCTTAGTGTCTTCTGTGCTACCCTGGGTTCTCCCCCAAGTCTGTGCCTTTCCTCCTACAACACCCAGTCCCTATGTCCAGGCAGCCCTTCTCATTTCCCACTAAGTAGTTCCATGTGGACACATTGATTTTGTGCCTCCCATGTTCATGTTAATTATGGTGCCCTGAACCCATCTCTTTCATAATTGAATGCAAAGGAGAATGAGCTGCAGGCTGTGGCTTTGGGGCATGGAGTCATTGTCTATCTCTCTCCATTGACCCAGCCAGGAGCTGCATGTGGATGTTTGGAGATGACCGTGTGGAGAAGGAGAGACACCACCCCCCTGGAGTTTTGTGCCCGAGGCTTGGATGCCACCTTACCCATCCCTCACCTCTGCACATGGCGCTTCGCTCTGACTGGCTGCTCACAGGCCCCTGTGCTCTGGAGATTCTCAGGCTTGCTTGGTGCCTGGTTCTCCTTCTCCTTCTTTGGGCCCAAGGGTTGTGGGGCCAGCGCACCATCCCAGTGCTTGATGGGGCATCTTCTGCTCCTTGCAGTGTGTCCAAAAGCCCCACATTCCTTACACTTCATCTGATGGTGGAAAAGCACAAGTTGTCAGGAGTCAGCCCAAGCACAACCAGCTCTGCCCTTTTACAGACAAATAGAGATTTTAAGTCTTAGTTTCCTCTCCTTTTAGTTCAGGCACTCAGGCCTGTGAACCATGAACATCTCGGGATTCAAAGGTCCTAGAACACGTTTGTGGAATCACCTATTATACAGGGGCACTGGAAGGAAGGTTTGGATGTTGCAACTTGAGGACCCTGGGACAGATTTCAAAAACAGGACAAACGTTGGGATGCATGGGTTTCAAGTGGTTCCAAAAGATGCCTCCTCCCATCCTAGGAAGAAACTAAGCTGAGAGGATGTGCTGGGCAGGTCCTCGAGGGTTGGCAAGGGACAATTGGATGGTAGAGGCAATCTGAGAGGATGTAACCAAGATTCTGACCTGTGTCGCCCCCTGGCTTCCCATTGCCTCCAAAGTCCACATACCCTGGGGTCCTCCTCCTCAGGGGGAGGAGCCCTATGCCTCAGAGCTCCCCTCTGCTGTTGCTTTTTATTCTGGATTTGAAGGAGCCTCGGGGCCAGAGGCCGTGAGGCACGCTCTGCTGACTGTCTCATGTTATTCCAATCAGATCCCATTTCCTCAGATGCTGACGTTGGGCTTTCCTAGGTCCAAGAGAAAAGAAAAAGAGTGTCATGAACAAAGACATGATGGGAACTCTCAGATATTTCCCACATTGTGGCATGGAGTACATCCCATGATCCAGGGAGCCCAGTAGAATAGGTGGAGCACAGATGGGTGCGGGATCAATGGAGGAGTACCCCAACTACTGCGTCTGACAAAAATAAGATACTCCATGCTGTTAGAATTATATCAGAGTGAATGTATGATTCCCTTAGGTAAAATAAACCAATCTTAACCAAAGGGAATAATTTTGCCTCTATCAAAATGATAAACAAAAAAAGGAAAGGTGAATAGAGATAAACCTAGATCATACAAAGAGAGATCAAAAGGAATTTCATCCTGATACAGAGACTTTCAGAAGCATGATAAACCAGACTTATTCTTGACAAAGTCAAAGTCATTGGCAAGAAATTCGAGTAGATATCCAAGAAGATCCTTGCATATCTCCCTAAGCAGATTGACCTTGAAAAATATTTCCAAATTAATGGTACAGAGAGCAAATTCAGCAGTGGAACCGTGGTAATGAACCTAACCAAAGAGATAAGTTGAGGACTAGTAGATATTCAAGAATGTCCTTGCATATCTGACCTAAGCAAATTATCCTTGATATATATTTCCAAATCAATGATACAGAGAGCAAACTCAGGAGTGGATCAGTGGTAATGAGTTTAACCATATAGAGAAGCTGAGCATGTGGCGGGTTGGATGTTGAATTTCACCTAACCCACCCTTTCAAAGAGTTTAGAACATGGGTTCTTAAACTCTTCCACTGAATGAAAGAGAAAAAAAATCATTCCCAATGCATGGTGTGCGGTCACGATGATTTTCTACCATAACGTGATATAAGAAAAACAGAACAAATCAATGATAAATATTGAGCGGCAGAGAAGAATGAAATTCTGACATTTTCCCGACATGCTATGGATGGAACCAGTGTACATCCTTGGCCACACGTGCCAAACCAATGTTTGTTCCTAGGTGTGCATACTAAGGGGAGAAGGTGCACTAAAGTGGGAAGGGGGAAGGCGAGAGGTGTGTGGGGAGAGAGGGGACGGAATGGAATAGCAGGTCAGAAGAGAGGGGAAAATGGGTAGAGCAAGGCTAGCTGAGGATGACCCAGGACTTCTATGTGCCTGTGTGGAAATAGTACAGGGAATCCCTTTGCTCTATCCATCCGAGATAGTCCCTATCCTACCCAAGGGTCCATGGTAAACTACAGCTGTTTTCATACACATTGATCCACCAGCCCACAGGTATCAGAATGCTGCAGTAAAAGTTCTCTGAAATTTCAATAGTTTGTGGTGATTTGAACTTCGAATGACCTATTTGACCTGCTCAGCATAAAGAAACACTCTTGGAAAAATACAACCTTCGTTACACAAGTACCTCCTCCTCCATCCTTAACATTTTCCCCATCTACATGTTTTCTAAGGAATCTTCTGTAAACTACCTAGGCAAAGAAAACCAACCTGAGACCCGAACGTTTTGCTGTCTTCTGTCAGCAGGTGCTCAGACAGGTGAGCCTGGACACAGATCCCAGGAAGAGAAGCAGCTTCCTGGACTCCAGCCGAAAGAGGAAGTGAGGGAAGGTGGCTTCTGGGAACTGGTATGCTGCCCCAGGATCACGTGATGCAACACGTCATCTTCAATACCACAGGTTCAATTTTAGGCCAAAATTCAGTGACTCACACCTTTTACTTCCATGACTGCATCCGGAAGGAAGATTTGCCAGCCTTTTCCAGTCAGTACTTTTCTTTTACAGACGTTCAAACTCCAGAGTTTGAATGATTTTGAGGTGCTGGGAAGAAGGCACAGGCCAGTTGACCTAAGGGGCTTGGAGTTTTTACAAGTTTGGCTCTCTGGGGTGTCAAAGTTTTTTGTTGTTTTTGTTGTTTGTTTGTTTGTTTGTTTAACGCTGCCATTTGAACTTAAGGATTCCAGAATTCAAAGAAATGCTGCCCAATGCTTCCATGCTTTCTGCGACATAATAAGCTCTGCATTGCATCAGATTCTAAATTTTCAGTGGAAGAGTATTTCTTTTTTGCTGGGTTTGGAATGACATTTGTGGACATTCAAGTGCCCAGAATAACCATAGGGCTTAAAGAGAGCCTGCTGCTGAGGGCTGATGCCCCTTCTTTCTCTTCCAAATCTGGTGGGCTTCTGTGGTCCCTTGGTGGAAAAGTGTATGTTTCTGGATTCAGCTCCCTGCCCCCGCCCCCAGGGCATCCCTTCAGGCCCTCACTTGGGCCAATCCTGAAATATTGCTGCAGAGGAATATTCTCCTGTGTAAGTCTCAAGGGTCCCTTGCCCAAAGGTTTTCCCAGCACTCTACCAGGGCTTTTGTGCTGGTGTCCCTTCCTGTGTAGGTCACCAAGGATTTTATTCACACAGATTTGCACTTTCGAATACACAGGCATATGGGTGCACAGTTCAGAACACCTGGAACCTCAATAGGTTTGCAAATCTCCAATATCACAGAAAAGTGAATGCAGCCATTACTCCCACACTCCCTTTAGATGATTTCCTTTTTTGTTGTTAATATGTTTACGTGTTCATGGACCTTTTGTTTATGCATTTATGTATGTGCAGTGAGTAGAATCAAAACACACTCGCCCACGGGTGGGAGGCCAGCGCTCTGCAACTGAGCAACAACCCTTGCCCCATCTTTTCATAGTTCTTGAAATAATGGGTAGAATCAATTCTAAGATAGCTACAAATTTTCCCACTTAAATCCATCGTGAAAATCTATCAGGAAAGACAGTCAAAATAATGTAATTGAAGAAAGAATGAAAATGTTTGTTTCTCATGAAGAGTTCTGAAGGAATACCAACTCAATGCATTATTAGTCTGTAATATTATTAGACTCTATCTAATGCGAAAGTACATATGAACACAAAGGCACATGCATACGAATATGCACATGATCATGTCCATAAACACATGTGCCCACACACACACATAAACACACACACACACTCACACACACACAGACACACACACACACACCACTCCATACCCCACTTCCCCACACAAATGGGAGCGCACATATAAGCAGCTAGAATTTTTTTCTGGAGATTTTTTTTTTTTGTTTGGTGAGAGTGGATCCAAGTGCATCCCATTGCCGATTGCCTGCTTTCCTACTTGAAAATTGGTGAAGCTACTGGACTTCCCTAAATACACTTGAACCATCCCTGTAAGGAATCTACTTCATTACTTCTCATTTTCCCAAAGAGCCTTTGGAGAACAGAACCCTTTCAGTGCTCCAGGCTGTGAATAGGCCACACCCAAAGCTTTCTCATCTCCTTAAGTCCTCAGAAAGCATTGTGGATCTGACCCCAAAGTAGTGGGTGTGCTGGGTCGACTAGTGATCATGTGAGTACATGGAAAATTCCCCCTTTGAAAACCATCTCCGAAAGAGGAAGTATCTCTCTTTCACTTGAGGTCAGGCAGGAAATTCTACTAGTCATTGATGGTGGAGACAAAGAGGCAACTTCCCTCCACAGGTGAGAGCAGTCTAGGGAGGATATCCTTATTAAGCCCAATTCTGCTCCATCAAATGCAGCTGTTGTTCAAGTCCTCTTGGGTTCTTCTCTACCTGCAAGTTCCAAAGAGTGAGCCTGGGCTCATGCCACTTAAGCGACAGTTTCTTTCAATCCACATTGGGCTGCTAGAGAGAAACTGTCTGCCTGGAAGAGTCTTTCTATGGGTGGCACTGGGCTGTGGAATATTTGAAACACCTGCTAGTTGAATGCAGCTCTGCTCATTCTGAGCCTCAGAGCCCCTCAGTCAATGAAGGAACTGGAGGAAAATATTCTATAGAATATTCTGGAGGGAACAGAATGCATTCTAGCCGAAGCTAAAAGAAAGTGTTTGTGTCCATTGACCCAATTCAGTGCCTCCAAAGGTCCCCATTTGGGAAACCCAATTGTTACAGGTCAGAACCCTTCCAAGGGAGAAGGGGGAGTTGACTCAGGACCCATGGTATTCTTAGCATGCTGGATAGAAGAGAAACTCCACAGGACACATTTGAGCACATACACAGAGGTTGGATTAAGAAAAATAATGCTGAGAGGGGTGGAAGGCAGCATCCAACACAGGCCAGGGCTGGATGATATGGCCAGGCCAGTGGAGAGCAAAAATTATGGTGGCTTGCATCCCACTCAGCATGCAGATCTACGAATGCCACAGACAGCACAGGAAGGCTATGGAGCCAACACGTGTGCTGGAGTCAAATTGTTGTTCAGCTTTGCATTGGCCCCGATGTCACTGATGACTCTGCAAGTACAAGAGAACCCAGGTCGACTTGATCATGAGGAATATGGGATGGAAACCTTTGAAGTTCCTCATGTCATCCACCTGAGACAGTTCTTTCTAGTGGATGAAAGCTGCCTCCATATGTGGAGGATCAAGGACCAGAACAGATTCCTGCTGGGAGCTCAGAAGAAAGAGAGACATTCTCTGAAATGCTTTCCATAGGAAAGGCTTCCTCATCTCTTCAGCCTGCAGGTCGTCCACCCACCGCCCCCTCTCTATCCATGTCAGATCCACCAATCACTTCTCAGAAATTCATGGACTAGGTGGATTAGGAATTTCGGGGCATATTTCTTTGAACTTCCGGAGAGCTGCTTTGCGTGCTTTTCCCAGTTTCCATCTATGGGACACGAGAGGCCTGGGAGAAGCTACAATTCCCAGAGTGCCTAATTACCAAGAATTTATTGCTCCAGAACATGGAAAAAACCTTAGGACACTGTGACCATTTCCAGGCTGTGAGGCTGGTAGGGTGTTTTAAAAACATATGTTTCATTCGTCTTTTTTCACTTGGAAAAGTAAAAGGACTAAGAGAAGTGCTGTTGTTTTGTGTGAGTTCTGTGTGCACATGTTACTATTGGAGGGCTTGTTTCTTTTGTGTGTGCAAATACACCTGTGGGTTTAGAAGTCTTTGGGTACAGATGTTTTCATACAAAGGAAGATCCAGAAAGTATTAGAGGTTGCATTTTTTCAAAGCAGTATTGCCATTTCAGCCACCTGCACGTGAAACAGAAACATTTTCACGCTTCCACAGTTTCAAATGTTATACAGATAGGGAGATCTTCAAATCACTCTCAGACCACAGTTTACAATTCCAATGAAGCCTTTATTGTGGGCAAGCATTTTACACAATCTAAAACCAAGATAGCCAGAGTGGCGCACGCCCTTATGTTTTGCCTCTTATTGAAGCCAGAAACACACCAAATTATGTTTGCTCAAGGGCATGACTCCTCCCCTACCACTGCAATCGGTAAGAATTTCGTGTCTCCATGTGCCAGGGCACAGGAAAGCCCTGCAACCAGTTTTTAATCTCACTGTCACATGGACACAGTTGACTGATACACTTTTGCTAATCAGAGAAACAGGCTCACTTTCAGGGACCTTCTTGGCCCTATGCCTGTTCAAGGGGGAGATCAGAGGCACTCCTGCTAATGGATAGGAAATGCCAGCCTAGCCAAGCTTTTCTCTGGTCCAGTCATGGCTCTGGCACCCGGGTGTTCCACACACCTTTATTTTAGACCCTAGTATATGTGATATGGGCACAGAACAAAGTACACCTGAGTGCACACTGGTGAGCAAATAACATTCCTTCACCCTCTGCATTGTTCACAATACTCCACCAGCCTCTCCACACCTTCCTTCCCTCACTAAATGTGCATCACTTGGTGAAAGATGCTCAAAGCACGGGTGGGAGAAGGAACTCCTATGATACTTGGGGGGCCTAGGACAGGCCCCTGTATTTATGGCACTCTCCACATCAGGAGTGGAGACAGGAAATGTACAGGAAAGCCTACACTGAGGAAACAATCAAATCTGAATATGGAATGTATCTCAAGAGCTGCATTGCCAGACATCAGTGTTCACATATCTCCATTCTTTCAGGCTCCAAAATCAAATTGAGGAGCTCATGTTTCTCCTCCCTGTTTCCCTGCAAAATCTCATGCCTGTGGATCAGAATCCACATCATCCCAGACTGTGTCTGAATAGGGACAGCCATGTCAGTGCCATCGGGAGAAGGGAGTGTCCAGTTAATAAATCTTGGCTAAAACACCACAGAGTCATTCTGGACCCTGGACACACATGTTCCCAGACATTGGAAATGGGTACTGGGTGTGAAGGAAAAGAGCTCCTTCCACCAGCTGCAGTGGTTCCACAGATGCTCACAATTAAGAGCACCCAGAGAGAGACTTGAAAAGCCTCAATGTTCAGGCCCCCAAATCGCAAGTGAGTTTGATGATCTGGGATACACAATTTCACCCATTTATCATGGTAGTATGTGAAATTCAGTGATATCCTGAACTACACCGAACGAATGATCTTAATTGCCATGTGACATCATCTGAGACATTTGGGCTGTCCAAGTCATTACAATTGAGCACTAGGACACAAAAAAATGCAGTTTTCAGGGAAGACAAAGTAGAAAGGCATATGCCTATTGAGCACTCAAAGGATGCACACAGTAAAACATGGGGAAAACTAATTGAGGATTCAGAGAAGCGTCAAGTACATGATTATCATAAGGGGCAAAGAACAAAAAAGGAAAGGCCAGAGAAATTGTCCACAATGATTTCCATGACCACACTCGAGCGTCAAGAAGGTCCACTGAAGCCCAGGACAGAGGTCCCAGTGATCAGCCAGTGTAAACCTCCATGAAGTCATAGGAGAAAAAGGATAAACTTGAGCCTTCTACTTCTGTCCAAATTCAATCTCTACACCTGCATATACACTCCATTTGTCATCCCATTGAAAGCCTGTGGAAGGTGACATGAGCACATTGGACCATCCCCTGGAAACACCATTCAGAGGAGTCTCGCCTCTGAGTTCTGGACAGGTGGCTATGCATCAGATGCAGGCAGGGTCTGTGGCTGTGCCAGCGCTTTCTGAAGTCCCAGCCTTGGCTCCTACTCCATATCTAGAAAGGTCCTGTGACCCTGGTGCCACCTGCTCCTGCATGAGAGACCCTGCAAGTTATTGGAGCCCCAAGGGCCATTCTTCCCTGCTATGGTGTGCCTCATTCCATGTCACTGTCCTCAGAGGAGGAGGACACAAGAAGGTCTTCATAGAGGACACTCACTGGCTCCTGGGAGCTGGGACACTCCCTCTCATCAAGATAGGGAGGAGTGTCAGCAAGAGCACTGGTCTTTGCAGCAGCTGGAGAGGAAGGGAGATCAGCAATGAACCTGGATCTCCACCAGTTTTTGTGCATTCTCTTGAAGACCATTAGGAGGGGCTGTCGGGCAACACAGCTGGGTGCTGGTGGACTCGATTTGGTACACGGCTTGACTGGATTCAGAAAAGGGCTTTCCTTGGTAGGGCAAAGATCCATGGTGGAATCATGGGCTGGAGATTTTCTGGTCACCTGGGGTGACCGTTTTAGTCTGATTCCACTTGTATCTTGCCAAGAAGGCAGAGATTTCCCAGCCTCTGAGCCTGGCTCACAGGTGTTTCCCCGTTGAGTGAGACTTTGCCCCAGCCTGAGTTTCTTTGGGGCATTCTGGCCAGTCTGTTTGTGGACCTGAGTCTGTCTCTTGCCTGAGGCCTGGAGGCTGAGTTTGTGGCCCTGGCCCTGTGGACATGCTGCAGGCTGCAGGCAGGGCTCTTTGCTAACCTCAGGACAACTGGCTAGTGAAGGAGGGTGGAGCACATGGCCCCCTCTGAGAATTTGGGCAGAAGTCTGGGCAACTTTAGAGGAGACAACCTCTGGCGTTTCAGGTGCTTTCTTCCCAAGGAGGGCAGGGATCTGCCCTGAGTGCCTTGCTGCCGACTGGATGGTGCCAGGGATGCTCACATCCTGTTGTGTCTGCATCCCAGGACCTGAGTTGAGTCCAAGTTCAGGTATCTGAAAGGGATGTGCACTACTGAAGGTGAGACTCTCATCCAAGTTCTGGACACGAGGCTGACTCTCAAACACAGAGCCTGGGACACACCTCGTACTGGTCGTGTGGACGGGCAGTGGCCTGCTGGGTTTCTGGAGGAAAAGACAAACACAGGAAAATCTCCTGAGTCCCTGTACTTTCTCAAGCACCAACAAGGCCCACCAACACATGAATTTGGCTACAGAACATAGAGTGGAACCGGAAGACAAGTCATCAGCCCAGGAAAGGAAAAGGGGCACTCCACCTCCACCTCCATGGCTATCAGCCAAGGACGCATTCCAAGAACGACGTGACATGTTTCAGGGCACATTGGGAAATATCCCATTCTTAATCAGAGGTCTCATGCATTGGGAGGGGCAGGGCTCTTTTGTGTGTTCTTCCATGGCATGTCGATGGCTAATGCTCCTCTCAGCAGAGTGTGAACCCTGAGGAGTTGGCTTACAGAAGCTGAGAGTGTTCTCACACTTTCAATAGGAATATGCCTGCATTGGACATTGTGTCCTTTGAGACGCTGGAGTCAACTACGACTCCATGAGCCCATGCACCACGTCATGGGGAATATGAAAAAAAGTAACACAAAAAATTGGAAAGGGCAAATGTGAAAGATCAAAAGCAGGAGTCACAATGGGGTTCAATGTTGACAGCAAACCTGTCAGGCAGAAGGGCCACAGAAAAGGAACATATCATACTTATCCTAGTCACCAAAAGGGCAGGCAACCATGCACATACTCACCCTTAGGTAGGCACTGGGTTCTGTCTCTTCCTTCCATTTGGGTTGCTGCCTACACTGGGGTCTCCTACTGGTACTCCATGTCTGGAGTAGAGCCTTTCCCCGTTCCTCTTCTTGCCTGTAGAACACACGATGGCATTTGGATGGATGTAGAGTTGGGAGCAGAATGTGAGGTGCCCGTTTTCTTAGTGTCTTCTGTGCTACCCTGGGTTCTCCCCCAAGTCTGTGCCTTTCCTCCTACAACACCCAGTCCCTATGTCCAGGCAGCCCTTCTCATTTCCCACTAAGTAGTTCCATGTGGACACATTGATTTTGTGCCTCCCATGTTCGTGTTAATTATGGTGCCCTGAACCCATCTCTTTCATAATTGAATGCAAAGGAGAATGAGCTGCAGGCTGTGGCTTTGGGGCATGGAGTCATTGTCTATCTCTCTCCATTGACCCAGCCAGGAGCTGCATGTGGATGTTTGGAGATGACCGTGTGGAGAAGGAGAGACACCACCCCCCTGGAGTTTTGTGCCCGAGGCTTGGATGCCACCTTACCCATCCCTCACCTCTGCACATGGCGCTTCGCTCTGACTGGCTGCTCACAGGCCCCTGTGCTCTGGAGATTCTCAGGCTTGCTTGGTGCCTGGTTCTCCTTCTCCTTCTTTGGGCCCAAGGTTTGTGGGGCCAGCGCACCATCCCAGTGCTTGATGGGGCATCTTCTGCTCCTCGCAGTGTGTCCAAAAGCCCCACATTCCTTACACTTCATCTGATGGTGGAAAAGCACAAGTTGTCAGGAGTCAGCCCAAGCACAACCAGCTCTGCCCTTTTACAGACAAATAGAGATTTTAAGTCTTAGTTTCCTCTCCTTTTAGTTCAGGCACTCAGGCCTGTGAACCATGAACATCTCGGGATTCAAAGGTCCTAGAACACGTTTGTGGAATCACCTATTATACAGGGGCACTGGAAGGAAGGTTTGGATGTTGCAACTTGAGGACCCTGGGACAGATTTCAAAAACAGGACAAACGTTGGGATGCATGGGTTTCAAGTGGTTCCAAAAGATGCCTCCTCCCATCCTAGGAAGAAACTAAGCTGAGAGGATGTGCTGGGCAGGTCCTCGAGGGTTGGCAAGGGACAATTGGATGGTAGAGGCAATCTGAGAGGATGTAACCAAGATTCTGACCTGTGTCGCCCCCTGGCTTCCCATTGCCTCCAAAGTCCACATACCCTGGGGTCCTCCTCCTCAGGGGGAGGAGCCCTATGCCTCAGAGCTCCCCTCTGCTGTTGCTTTTTATTCTGGATTTGAATGAGCCTCGGGGCCAGAGGCCGTGAGGCACGCTCTGCTGACTGTCTCATGTTATTCCAATCAGATCCCATTTCCTCAGATGCTGACGTAGGGCTTTCCTAGGTCCAAGAGAAAAGAAAAAGAGTGTCATGAACAAAGACATGATGGGAACTCTCAGATATTTCCCACATTGTGGCATGGAGTACATCCCATGATCCAGGGAGCCCAGTAGAATAGGTGGAGCACAGATGGGTGCGGGATCAATGGAGGAGTACCCCAACTACTGCGTCTGACAAAAATAAGATACTCCATGCTGTTAGAATTATATCAGAGTGAATGTATGATTCCCTTAGGTAAAATAAACCAACCTTAACCAAAGGGAATAATTTTGCCTCTATCAAAATGATAAACAAAAAAAGGAAAGGTGAACAGAGATAAACCTAGATCATACAAAGAGAGATCAAAAGGAATTTCATCCTAATACAGAGACTTTCAGAAGCATGATAAACCAGACTTATTCTTGACAAAGTCAAAGTCATTGGCAAGAAATTCGAGTAGATATCCAAGAAGATCCTTGCATATCTCCCTAAGCAGATTGACCTTGAAAAATATTTCCAAATTAATGGTACAGAGAGCAAATTCAGCAGTGGAAACGTGGTAATGAACCTAACCAAAGAGATAAGTTGAGGACTAGTAGATATTCAAGAATGTCCTTGCATATCTGACCTAAGCAAATTATCCTTGATATATATTTCCAAATCAATGATACAGAGAGCAAACTCAGGAGTGGATCAGTGGTAATGAGTTTAACCATATAGAGAAGCTGAGCATGTGGCGGGTTGGATGTTGAATTTCACCTAACCCACCCTTTCAAAGAGTTTAGAACATGGGTTCTTAAACTCTTCCACAGAAAGAAATAGAAAAAAAAATCATTCCCAATGCATGGTGTGCGGTCACAATGATTTTCTTCCATAACGTGATATAAGAAACACAGAGCCATTCAGTGATAAATATTGAGCGGCAGAGAAGAATGAAATTCTGACATTTTCCCAACATGCTATGGATGGAACCAGTGTAATCCTTGGCCACACGTGCCAAACCAATGTTTGTTCCTAGGTGTGCATACTAAGGGGAGAAGGTGCACTAAAGTGGGAAGGGGGAAGGCGAGAGGTGGGTGGGGAGAGAGGGGAGGGAATGGAATAGCAGGTCAGAAGAGAGGGGAAAATGGGTAGAGCAAGGCTAGCTGAGGATGACCCAGGACTTCTATGTGCCTGTGTGGAAATAGTACAGGGAATCCCTTTGCTCTATCCATCCGAGATAGTCCCTATCCTACCCAAGGGTCCATGGTAAACTACAGCTGTTTTCATACACATTGATCCACCAGCCCACAGGTATCAGAATGCTGCAGTAAAAGTTCTCTGAAATTTCAATAGTTTGTGGTGATTTGAACTTCGAATGACCTATTTGACCTGCTCAGCATAAAGAAACACTCTTGGAAAAATACAACCTTCGTTACACAAGTACCTCCTCCTCCATCCTTAACATTTTCCCCATCTACATGTTTTCTAAGGAATCTTCTGTAAACTACCTAGGCAAAGAAAACCAACCTGAGACCCGAACGTTTTGCTGTCTTCTGTCAGCAGGTGCTCAGACAGGTGAGCCTGGGCACAGATCCCAGGAAGAGAAGCAGCTTCCTGGACTCCAGCCGGAAGAGGAAGTGAGGGAAGGTGGCTTCTGGGAACTGGTATGCTGCCCCAGGATCACGTGATGCAACACGTCATCTTCAATACCACAGGTTCAATTTTAGGCCAAAATTCAGTGACTCACACCTTTGATTTCCATGACTGCATCCGGAAGGAAGATTTGCCAGCCTTTTCCAGTCAGTACTTTTCTTTTACAGACGTTCAAACTCCAGAGTTTGAATGATTTTGAGGTGCTGGGAAGAAGGCACAGGCCAGTTGACATAAGGTACTTGGAGTTTTTACAAGTTTGGCTCTCTGGGGTGTCAAAGTTTTTTGTTGTTTTTGTTGTTTGTTTGTTTGTTTGTTTGTTTAACGCTGCCATTTGAACTTAAGGATTCCAGAATTCAAAGAAATGCTGCCCAATGCTTCCATGCTTTCTGCGACATAATAAGCTCTGCATTGCATCAGATTCTAAATTTTCAGTGGAAGAGTATTTCTTTTTTGCTGGGTTTGGAATGACATTTGTGGACATTCAAGTGCCCAGAATAACCATAGGGCTTAAAGAGAGCCTGCTGCTGAGGGCTGATTCCCCTTCTTTCTCTTCCAAATCTGGTGGGCTTCTGAGGTCCCTTGGTGGAAAAGTGTATGTTTCTGGATTCAGCTCCCTGCCCCCGCCCCCAGGGCATCCCTTCAGGCCCTCACCTGGGCCAATCCTGAAATATTGCTGCAGAGGAAAATTCTCCTGTGTAAGTCTCAAGGGTCCCTTGCCCAAAGGTTTTCCCAGCACTCTACCAGGGCTTTTGTGCTGGTGTCCCTTCCTGTGTAGGTCACCAAGGATTTTATTCACACAGATTTGCACTTTCGAATACACAGGCATATGGGTGCACAGTTCAGAACACCTGGAACCTCAATAGGTTTGCAAATCTCCAATATCACAGAAAAGTGAATGCAGCCATTACTCCCACACTCCCTTTAGATGATTTCCTTTTTTGTTGTTAATATGTTTACGTGTTCATGGACCTTTTGTTTATGCATTTATGTATGTGCAGTGAGTAGAATCAAAACACACTCGCCCACGGGTGGGAGGCCAGTGCTCTGCAACTGAGCAACAACCCTTGCCCCATCTTTTCATAGTTCTTGAAATAATGGGTAGAATCAATTCTAAGATAGCTACAAATTTTCCCACTTAAATCCATCGTGAAAATCTATCAGGAAAGACAGTCAAAATAATGTAATTGAAGAAAGAATGAAAATGTTTGTTTCTCATGAAGAGTTCTGAACGAATACCAACTCAATGCATTATTAGTCTGTAATATTATTAGACTCTATCTAATGCGAAAGTACATATGAACACAAAGGCACATGCATACGAATATGCACATGATCATGTCCATAAACACATGTGCCCACACACACACACAAACACACACACACACTCACACACACACAGACACACACACACACACCACTCCATACCCCACTTCCCCACACAAATGGGAGCGCACATATAAGCAGCTAGAATTTTTTTCTGGAGATTTTTTTTTTTTTGTTTAGTGAGAGTGGATCCAAGTGCATTCCATTGCCGATTGCCTGCTGTCCTACTTGAAAATTGGTGAAGCTACTGGACTTCCCTAAATACACTTGAACCATCCCTGTAAGGAATCTACTTCATTACTTCTCATTTTCCCAAAGAGCCTTTGGAGAACAGAACCCTTTCAGTGCTCCAGGCTGTGAATAGGCCACACCCAAAGCTTTCTCATCTCCTTAAGTCCTCAGAAAGCATTGTGGATCTGACCCCAAAGTAGTGGGTGTGCTGGGTCGACTAGTGATCATGTGAGTACATGGAAAATTCCCCCTTTGAAAACCATCTCCGAAAGAGGAAGTATCTCTCTTTCACTTGAGGTCAGGCAGGAAATTCTACTAGTCATTGATGGTGGAGACAAAGAGGCAACTTCCCTCCACAGGTGAGAGCAGTCTAGGGAGGATGTCCTTATTAAGCCCAATTCTGCTCCATCAAATGCAGCTGTTGTTCAAGTCCTCTTGGGTTCTTCTCTACCTGCAAGTTCCAAAGAGTGAGCCTGGGCTCATGCCACTTAAGCGACAGTTTCTTTCAATCCACATTGGGCTGCTAGAGAGAAACTGTCTGCCTGGAAGAGTCTTTCTATGGGTGGCACTGGGCTGTGGAATATTTGGAACACCTGCTAGTTGAATGCAGCTCTGCTCATTCTGAGCCTCAGAGCCCCTCAGTCAATGAAGGAACTGGAGGAAAATATTCTATAGAATATTCTGGAGGGAACAGAATGCATTCTAGCCGAAGCTAAAAGAAAGTGTTTGTGTCCATTGACCCAATTCAGTGCCTCCAAAGGTCCCCATTTGGGAAACCCAATTGTTACAGGTCAGAACCCTTCCAAGGGAGAAGGGGGAGTTGACTCAGGACCCATGGTATTCTTAGCATGCTGGATAGAAGAGAAACTCCACAGGACACATTTGAGCACATACACAGAGGTTGGATTAAGAAAAATAATGCTGAGAGGGGTGGAAGGCAGCATCCAACACAGGCCAGGGCTGGATGATATGGCCAGGCCAGTGGAGAGCAAAAATTATGGTGGCTTGCATCCCACTCAGCATGCAGATCTACGAATGCCACAGACAGCACAGGAAGGCTATGGAGCCAACACGTGTGCTGGAGTCAAATTGTTGTTCAGCTTTGCATTGGCCCCGATGTCACTGATGACTCTGCAAGTACAAGAGAACCCAGGTCGACTTGATCATCAGGAATATGGGATGGAAACCTTTGCAGTTCCTCATGTCATCCACCTGAGACAGTTCTTTCTAGTGGATGAAAGCTGCCTCCATATGTGGAGGATCAAGGACCAGAACAGATTCCTGCTGGGAGCTCAGAAGAAAGAGAGACATTCTCTGAAATGCTTTCCATAGGAAAGGCTTCCTCATCTCTTCAGCCTGCAGGTCGTCCACCCACCGCCCCCTCTCTATCCATGTCAGATCCACCAATCACTTCTCAGAAATTCATGGACTAGGTGGATTAGGAATTTCGGGGCATATTTCTTTGAACTTCCGGAGAGCTGCTTTGCGTGCTTTTCCCAGTTTCCATCTATGGGACACGAGAGGCCTGGGAGAAGCTACAATTCCCAGAGTGCCTAATTACCAAGAATTTATTGCTCCAGAACATGGAAAAAACCTTAGGACACTGTGACCATTTCCAGGCTGTGAGGCTGGTAGGGTGTTTTAAAAACATATGTTTCATTCGTCTTTTTTCACTTGGAAAAGTAAAAGGACTAAGAGAAGTGCTGTTGTTTTGTGTGAGTTCTGTGTGCACATGTTACTATTGGAGGGCTTGTTTCTTTTGTGTGTGCAAATACACCTGTGGGTTTAGAAGTCTTTGGGTACAGATGTTTTCATACAAAGGAAGATCCAGAAAGTATTAGAGGTTGCATTTTTTCAAAGCAGTATTGCCATTTCAGCCACCTGCACGTGAAACAGAAACATTTTCACGCTTCCACAGTTTCAAATGTTATACAGATAGGGAGATCTTCAAATCACTCTCAGACCACAGTTTACAATTCCAATGAAGCCTTTATTGTGGGCAAGCATTTTACACAATCTAAAACCAAGATAGCTAGAGTGGCGCACGCCCTTATGTTTTGCCTCTTATTGAAGCCAGAAACACACCAAATTATGTTTTCTCAAGGGCATGACTCCTCCCCTACCACTGCAATCGGTAAGAATTTCGTGTCTCCATGTGCCAGGGCACAGGAAAGCCCTGCAACCAGTTTTTAATCTCACTGTCACATGGACACAGTTGACTGATACACTTTTGCTAATCAGAGAAACAGGCTCACTTTCAGGGACCTTCTTGGCCCTATGCCTGTTCAAGGGGGAGATCAGAGGCACTCCTGCTAATGGATAGGAAATGCCAGCCTAGCCAAGCTTTTCTCTGGTCCAGCCATGGCTCTGGCACCCGGGTGTTCCACACACCTTTATTTTAGACCCTAGTATATGTGATATGGGCACAGAACAAAGTACACCTGAGTGCACACTGGTGAGCAAATAACATTCCTTCACCCTCTGCATTGTTCACAATACTCCACCAGCCTCTCCACACCTTCCTTCCCTCACTAAATGTGCATCACTTGGTGAAAGATGCTCAAAGCACGGGTGGGAGAAGGAACTCCTATGATACTTGGGGGGCCTAGGACAGGCCCCTGTATTTATGGCACTCTCCACATCAGGAGTGGAGACAGGAAATGTACAGGAAAGCCTACACTGAGGAAACAATCAAATCTGAATATGGAATGTATCTCAAGAGCTGCATTGCCAGACATCAGTGTTCACATATCTCCATTCTTTCAGGCTCCAAAATCAAATTGAGGAGCTCATGTTTCTCCTCCCTGTTTCCCTGCAAAATCTCATGCCTGTGGATCAGAATCCACATCATCCCAGACTGTGTCTGAATAGGGACAGCCATGTCAGTGCCATCAGGAGAAGGGAGTGTCCAGTTAATAAATCTTGGCTAAAACACCACAGAGTCATTCTGGACCCTGGACACACATGTTCCCAGACATTGGAAATGGGTACTGGGTGTGAAGGAAAAGAGCTCCTTCCACCAGCTGCAGTGGTTCCACAGATGCTCACAATTAAGAGCACCCAGAGAGAGACTTGAAAAGCCTCAATGTTCAGGCCCCCAAATCGCAAGTGAGTTTGATGATCTGGGATACACAATTTCACCCATTTATCATGGTAGTATGTGAAATTCAGTGATATCCTGAACTACACCGAACGAATGATCTTAATTGCCATGTGACATCATCTGAGACATTTGGGCTGTCCAAGTCATTACAATTGAGCACTAGGACACAAAAAAATGCAGTTTTCAGGGAAGACAAAGTAGAAAGGCATATGCCTATTGAGCACTCAAAGGATGCACACAGTAAAACATGGGGAAAACTAATTGAGGATTCAGAGAAGCGTCAAGTACATGATTATCATAAGGGGCAAAGAACAAAAAAGGAAAGGCCAGAGAAATTGTCCACAATGATTTCCATGACCACACTCGAGCGTCAAGAAGGTCCACTGAAGCCCAGGACAGAGGTCCCAGTGATCAGCCAGTGTAAACCTCCATGAAGTCATAGGAGAAAAAGGATAAACTTGAGCCTTCTACTTCTGTCCAAATTCAATCTCTACACCTGCATATACACTCCATTTGTCATCCCATTGAAAGCCTGTGGAAGGTGACATGAGCACATTGGACCATCCCCTGGAAACACCATTCAGAGGAGTCTCGCCTCTGAGTTCTGGACAGGTGGCTATGCATCAGATGCAGGCAGGGTCTGTGGCTGTGCCAGCGCTTTCTGAAGTCCCAGCCTTGGCTCCTACTCCATATCTAGAAAGGTCCTGTGACCCTGGTGCCACCTGCTCCTGCATGAGAGACCCTGCAAGTTATTGGAGCCCCAAGGGCCATTCTTCCCTGCTATGGTGTGCCTCATTCCATGTCACTGTCCTCAGAGGAGGAGGACACAAGAAGGTCTTCATAGAGGACACTCACTGGCTCCTGGGACCTGGAACACTCCCTCTCATCAAGATAGGGAGGAGTGTCAGCAAGAGCACTGGTCTTTGCAGCAGCTGGAGAGGAAGGGAGATCAGCAATGAACCTGGATCTCCACCAGTTTTTGTGCATTCTCTTGAAGACCATTAGGAGGGGCTGTCGGGCAACACAGCTGGGTGCTGGTGGACTCGATTTGGTACACGGCTTGACTGGATTCAGAAAAGGGCTTTCCTTGGTAGGGCAAAGATCCATGGTGGAATCATGGGCTGGAGATTTTCTGGTCACCTGGGGTGACCGTTTTAGTCTGATTCCACTTGTATCTTGCCAAGAAGGCAGAGATTTCCCAGCCTCTGAGCCTGGCTCACAGGTGTTTCCCCGTTGAGTGAGACTTTGCCCCAGCCTGAGTTTCTTTGGGGCATTCTGGCCAGTCTGTTTGTGGACCTGAGTCTGTCTCTTGCCTGAGGCCTGGAGGCTGAGTTTGTGGCCCTGGCCCTGTGGACATGCTGCAGGCTGCAGGCAGGGCTCTTTGCTAACCTCAGGACAACTGGCTAGTGAAGGAGGGTGGAGCACATGGCCCCCTCTGAGAATTTGGGCAGAAGTCTGGGCAACTTTAGAGGAGACAACCTCTGGCGTTTCAGGTGCTTTCTTCCCAAGGAGGGCAGGGATCTGCCCTGAGTGCCTTGCTGCCGACTGGATGGTGCCAGGGATGCTCACATCCTGTTGTGTCTGCATCCCAGGACCTGAGTTGAGTCCAAGTTCAGGTATCTGAAAGGGATGTGCACTACTGAAGGTGAGACTCTCATCCAAGTTCTGGACACGAGGCTGACTCTCAAACACAGAGCCTGGGACACACCTCGTACTGGTCGTGTGGACGGGCAGTGGCCTGCTGGGTTTCTGGAGGAAAAGACAAACACAGGAAAATCTCCTGAGTCCCTGTACTTTCTCAAGCACCAACAAGGCCCACCAACACATGAATTTGGCTACAGAACATAGAGTGGAACCGGAAGACAAGTCATCAGCCCAGGAAAGGAAAAGGGGCACTCCACCTCCACCTCCATGGCTATCAGCCAAGGACGCATTCCAAGAACGACGTGACATGTTTCAGGGCACATTGGGAAATATCCCATTCTTAATCAGAGGTCTCATGCATTGGGAGGGGCAGGGCTCTTTTGTGTGTTCTTCCATGGCATGTCGATGGCTAATGCTCCTCTCAGCAGAGTGTGAACCCTGAGGAGTTGGCTTACAGAAGCTGAGAGTGTTCTCACACTTTCAATAGGAATATGCCTGCATTGGACATTGTGTCCTTTGAGACGCTGGAGTCAACTACGACTCCATGAGCCCATGCACCACGTCATGGGGAATATGAAAAAAAGTAACACAAAAAATTGGAAAGGGCAAATGTGAAAGATCAAAAGCAGGAGTCACAATGGGGTTCAATGTTGACAGCAAACCTGTCAGGCAGAAGGGCCACAGAAAAGGAACATATCATACTTATCCTAGTCACCAAAAGAGCAGGCAACCATGCACATACTCACCCTTAGGTAGGCACTGGGTTCTGTCTCTTCCTTCCATTTGGGTTGCTGCCTACACTGGGGTCTCCTACTGGTACTCCATGTCTGGAGTAGAGCCTTTCCCCGTTCCTCTTCTTGCCTGTAGAACACACGATGGCATTTGGATGGATGTAGAGTTGGGAGCAGAATGTGAGGTGCCCGTTTTCTTAGTGTCTTCTGTGCTACCCTGGGTTCTCCCCCAAGTCTGTGCCTTTCCTCCTACAACACCCAGTCCCTATGTCCAGGCAGCCCTTCTCATTTCCCACTAAGTAGTTCCATGTGGACACATTGATTTTGTGCCTCCCATGTTCGTGTTAATTATGGTGCCCTGAACCCATCTCTTTCATAATTGAATGCAAAGGAGAATGAGCTGCAGGCTGTGGCTTTGGGGCATGGAGTCATTGTCTATCTCTCTCCATTGACCCAGCCAGGAGCTGCATGTGGATGTTTGGAGATGACCGTGTGGAGAAGGAGAGACACCACCCCCCTGGAGTTTTGTGCCCGAGGCTTGGATGCCACCTTACCCATCCCTCACCTCTGCACATGGCGCTTCGCTCTGACTGGCTGCTCACAGGCCCCTGTGCTCTGGAGATTCTCAGGCTTGCTTGGTGCCTGGTTCTCCTTCTCCTTCTTTGGGCCCAAGGTTTGTGGGGCCAGCGCACCATCCCAGTGCTTGATGGGGCATCTTCTGCTCCTCGCAGTGTGTCCAAAAGCCCCACATTCCTTACACTTCATCTGATGGTGGAAAAGCACAAGTTGTCAGGAGTCAGCCCAAGCACAACCAGCTCTGCCCTTTTACAGACAAATAGAGATTTTAAGTCTTAGTTTCCTCTCCTTTTAGTTCAGGCACTCAGGCCTGTGAACCATGAACATCTCGGGATTCAAAGGTCCTAGAACACGTTTGTGGAATCACCTATTATACAGGGGCACTGGAAGGAAGGTTTGGATGTTGCAACTTGAGGACCCTGGGACAGATTTCAAAAACAGGACAAACGTTGGGATGCATGGGTTTCAAGTGGTTCCAAAAGATGCCTCCTCCCATCCTAGGAAGAAACTAAGCTGAGAGGATGTGCTGGGCAGGTCCTCGAGGGTTGGCAAGGGACAATTGGATGGTAGAGGCAATCTGAGAGGATGTAACCAAGATTCTGACCTGTGTCGCCCCCTGGCTTCCCATTGCCTCCAAAGTCCACATACCCTGGGGTCCTCCTCCTCAGGGGGAGGAGCCCTATGCCTCAGAGCTCCCCTCTGCTGTTGCTTTTTATTCTGGATTTGAATGAGCCTCGGGGCCAGAGGCCGTGAGGCACGCTCTGCTGACTGTCTCATGTTATTCCAATCAGATCCCATTTCCTCAGATGCTGACGTTGGGCTTTCCTAGGTCCAAGAGAAAAGAAAAAGAGTGTCATGAACAAAGACATGATGGGAACTCTCAGATATTTCCCACATTGTGGCATGGAGTACATCCCATGATCCAGGGAGCCCAGTAGAATAGGTGGAGCACAGATGGGTGCGGGATCAATGGAGGAGTATACCAACTACTGCGTCTGACAAAAATAAGATACTCCATGCTGTTAGAATTATATCAGAGTGAATGTATGATTCCCTTAGGTAAAATAAACCAACCTTAACCAAAGGGAATAATTTTGCCTCTATCAAAATGATAAACAAAAAAAGGAAAGGTGAACAGAGATAAACCTAGATCATACAAAGAGAGATCAAAAGGAATTTCATCCTAATACAGAGACTTTCAGAAGCATGATAAACCAGACTTATTCTTGACAAAGTCAAAGTCATTGGCAAGAAATTCGAGTAGATATCCAAGAAGATCCTTGCATATCTCCCTAAGCAGATTGACCTTGAAAAATATTTCCAAATTAATGGTACAGAGAGCAAATTCAGCAGTGGAAACGTGGTAATGAACCTAACCAAAGAGATAAGTTGAGGACTAGTAGATATTCAAGAATGTCCTTGCATATCTGACCTAAGCAAATTATCCTTGATATATATTTCCAAATCAATGATACAGAGAGCAAACTCAGGAGTGGATCAGTGGTAATGAGTTTAACCATATAGAGAAGCTGAGCATGTGGCGGGTTGGATGTTGAATTTCACCTAACCCACCCTTTCAAAGAGTTTAGAACATGGGTTCTTAAACTCTTCCACAGAAAGAAATAGAAAAAAAAATCATTCCCAATGCATGGTGTGCGGTCACGATGATTTTCTTCCATAACGTGATATAAGAAACACAGAGCCATTCAGTGATAAATATTGAGCGGCAGAGAAGAATGAAATTCTGACATTTTCCCAACATGCTATGGATGGAACCAGTGTAATCCTTGGCCACACGTGCCAAACCAATGTTTGTTCCTAGGTGTGCATACTAAGGGGAGAAGGTGCACTAAAGTGGGAAGGGGGAAGGCGAGAGGTGGGTGGGGAGAGAGGGGAGGGAATGGAATAGCAGGTCAGAAGAGAGGGGAAAATGGGTAGAGCAAGGCTAGCTGAGGATGACCCAGGACTTCTATGTGCCTGTGTGGAAATAGTACAGGGAATCCCTTTGCTCTATCCATCCGAGATAGTCCCTATCCTACCCAAGGGTCCATGGTAAACTACAGCTGTTTTCATACACATTGATCCACCAGCCCACAGGTATCAGAATGCTGCAGTAAAAGTTCTCTGAAATTTCAATAGTTTGTGGTGATTTGAACTTCGAATGACCTATTTGACCTGCTCAGCATAAAGAAACACTCTTGGAAAAATACAACCTTCGTTACACAAGTACCTCCTCCTCCATCCTTAACATTTTCCCCATCTACATGTTTTCTAAGGAATCTTCTGTAAACTACCTAGGCAAAGAAAACCAACCTGAGACCCGAACGTTTTGCTGTCTTCTGTCAGCAGGTGCTCAGACAGGTGAGCCTGGGCACAGATCCCAGGAAGAGAAGCAGCTTCCTGGACTCCAGCCGGAAGAGGAAGTGAGGGAAGGTGGCTTCTGGGAACTGGTATGCTGCCCCAGGATCACGTGATGCAACACGTCATCTTCAATACCACAGGTTCAATTTTAGGCCAAAATTCAGTGACTCACACCTTTGATTTCCATGACTGCATCCGGAAGGAAGATTTGCCAGCCTTTTCCAGTCAGTACTTTTCTTTTACAGACGTTCAAACTCCAGAGTTTGAATGATTTTGAGGTGCTGGGAAGAAGGCACAGGCCAGTTGACATAAGGGACTTGGAGTTTTTACAAGTTTGGCTCTCTGGGGTGTCAAAGTTTTTTGTTGTTTTTGTTGTTTGTTTGTTTGTTTGTTTGTTTAACGCTGCCATTTGAACTTAAGGATTCCAGAATTCAAAGAAATGCTGCCCAATGCTTCCATGCTTTCTGCGACATAATAAGCTCTGCATTGCATCAGATTCTAAATTTTCAGTGGAAGAGTATTTCTTTTTTGCTGGGTTTGGAATGACATTTGTGGACATTCAAGTGCCCAGAATAACCATAGGGCTTAAAGAGAGCCTGCTGCTGAGGGCTGATTCCCCTTCTTTCTCTTCCAAATCTGGTGGGCTTCTGAGGTCCCTTGGTGGAAAAGTGTATGTTTCTGGATTCAGCTCCCTGCCCCCGCCCCCAGGGCATCCCTTCAGGCCCTCACCTGGGCCAATCCTGAAATATTGCTGCAGAGGAAAATTCTCCTGTGTAAGTCTCAAGGGTCCCTTGCCCAAAGGTTTTCCCAGCACTCTACCAGGGCTTTTGTGCTGGTGTCCCTTCCTGTGTAGGTCACCAAGGATTTTATTCACACAGATTTGCACTTTCGAATACACAGGCATATGGGTGCACAGTTCAGAACACCTGGAACCTCAATAGGTTTGCAAATCTCCAATATCACAGAAAAGTGAATGCAGCCATTACTCCCACACTCCCTTTAGATGATTTCCTTTTTTGTTGTTAATATGTTTACGTGTTCATGGACCTTTTGTTTATGCATTTATGTATGTGCAGTGAGTAGAATCAAAACACACTCGCCCACGGGTGGGAGGCCAGCGCTCTGCAACTGAGCAACAACCCTTGCCCCATCTTTTCATAGTTCTTGAAATAATGGGTAGAATCAATTCTAAGATAGCTACAAATTTTCCCACTTAAATCCATCGTGAAAATCTATCAGGAAAGACAGTCAAAATAATGTAATTGAAGAAAGAATGAAAATGTTTGTTTCTCATGAAGAGTTCTGAACGAATACCAACTCAATGCATTATTAGTCTGTAATATTATTAGACTCTATCTAATGCGAAAGTACATATGAACACAAAGGCACATGCATACGAATATGCACATGATCATGTCCATAAACACATGTGCCCACACACACACACAAACACACACACACACTCACACACACACAGACACACACACACACACCACTCCATACCCCACTTCCCCACACAAATGGGAGCGCACATATAAGCAGCTAGAATTTTTTTCTGGAGATTTTTTTTTTTTTGTTTAGTGAGAGTGGATCCAAGTGCATCCCATTGCCGATTGCCTGCTGTCCTACTTGAAAATTGGTGAAGCTACTGGACTTCCCTAAATACACTTGAACCATCCCTGTAAGGAATCTACTTCATTACTTCTCATTTTCCCAAAGAGCCTTTGGAGAACAGAACCCTTTCAGTGCTCCAGGCTGTGAATAGGCCACACCCAAAGCTTTCTCATCTCCTTAAGTCCTCAGAAAGCATTGTGGATCTGACCCCAAAGTAGTGGGTGTGCTGGGTCGACTAGTGATCATGTGAGTACATGGAAAATTCCCCCTTTGAAAACCATCTCCGAAAGAGGAAGTATCTCTCTTTCACTTGAGGTCAGGCAGGAAATTCTACTAGTCATTGATGGTGGAGACAAAGAGGCAACTTCCCTCCACAGGTGAGAGCAGTCTAGGGAGGATGTCCTTATTAAGCCCAATTCTGCTCCATCAAATGCAGCTGTTGTTCAAGTCCTCTTGGGTTCTTCTCTACCTGCAAGTTCCAAAGAGTGAGCCTGGGCTCATGCCTCTTAAGCGACAGTTTCTTTCAATCCACATTGGGCTGCTAGAGAGAAACTGTCTGCCTGGAAGAGTCTTTCTATGGGTGGCACTGGGCTGTGGAATATTTGGAACACCTGCTAGTTGAATGCAGCTCTGCTCATTCTGAGCCTCAGAGCCCCTCAGTCAATGAAGGAACTGGAGGAAAATATTCTATAGAATATTCTGGAGGGAACAGAATGCATTCTAGCCGAAGCTAAAAGAAAGTGTTTGTGTCCATTGACCCAATTCAGTGCCTCCAAAGGTCCCCATTTGGGAAACCCAATTGTTACAGGTCAGAACCCTTCCAAGGGAGAAGGGGGAGTTGACTCAGGACCCATGGTATTCTTAGCATGCTGGATAGAAGAGAAACTCCACAGGACACATTTGAGCACATACACAGAGGTTGGATTAAGAAAAATAATGCTGAGAGGGGTGGAAGGCAGCATCCAACACAGGCCAGGGCTGGATGATATGGCCAGGCCAGTGGAGAGCAAAAATTATGGTGGCTTGCATCCCACTCAGCATGCAGATCTACGAATGCCACAGACAGCACAGGAAGGCTATGGAGCCAACACGTGTGCTGGAGTCAAATTGTTGTTCAGCTTTGCATTGGCCCCGATGTCACTGATGACTCTGCAAGTACAAGAGAACCCAGGTCGACTTGATCATCAGGAATATGGGATGGAAACCTTTGCAGTTCCTCATGTCATCCACCTGAGACAGTTCTTTCTAGTGGATGAAAGCTGCCTCCATATGTGGAGGATCAAGGACCAGAACAGATTCCTGCTGGGAGCTCAGAAGAAAGAGAGACATTCTCTGAAATGCTTTCCATAGGAAAGGCTTCCTCATCTCTTCAGCCTGCAGGTCGTCCACCCACCGCCCCCTCTCTATCCATGTCAGATCCACCAATCACTTCTCAGAAATTCATGGACTAGGTGGATTAGGAATTTCGGGGCATATTTCTTTGAACTTCCGGAGAGCTGCTTTGCGTGCTTTTCCCAGTTTCCATCTATGGGACACGAGAGGCCTGGGAGAAGCTACAATTCCCAGAGTGCCTAATTACCAAGAATTTATTGCTCCAGAACATGGAAAAAACCTTAGGACACTGTGACCATTTCCAGGCTGTGAGGCTGGTAGGGTGTTTTAAAAACATATGTTTCATTCGTCTTTTTTCACTTGGAAAAGTAAAAGGACTAAGAGAAGTGCTGTTGTTTTGTGTGAGTTCTGTGTGCACATGTTACTATTGGAGGGCTTGTTTCTTTTGTGTGTGCAAATACACCTGTGGGTTTAGAAGTCTTTGGGTACAGATGTTTTCATACAAAGGAAGATCCAGAAAGTATTAGAGGTTGCATTTTTTCAAAGCAGTATTGCCATTTCAGCCACCTGCACGTGAAACAGAAACATTTTCACGCTTCCACAGTTTCAAATGTTATACAGATAGGGAGATCTTCAAATCACTCTCAGACCACAGTTTACAATTCCAATGAAGCCTTTATTGTGGGCAAGCATTTTACACAATCTAAAACCAAGATAGCTAGAGTGGCGCACGCCCTTATATTTTGCCTCTTATTGAAGCCAGAAACACACCAAATTATGTTTTCTCAAGGGCATGACTCCTCCCCTACCACTGCAATCGGTAAGAATTTCGTGTCTCCATGTGCCAGGGCACAGGAAAGCCCTGCAACCAGTTTTTAATCTCACTGTCACATGGACACAGTTGACTGATACACTTTTGCTAATCAGAGAAACAGGCTCACTTTCAGGGACCTTCTTGGCCCTATGCCTGTTCAAGGGGGAGATCAGAGGCACTCCTGCTAATGGATAGGAAATGCCAGCCTAGCCAAGCTTTTCTCTGGTCCAGCCATGGCTCTGGCACCCGGGTGTTCCACACACCTTTATTTTAGACCCTAGTATATGTGATATGGGCACAGAACAAAGTACACCTGAGTGCACACTGGTGAGCAAATAACATTCCTTCACCCTCTGCATTGTTCACAATACTCCACCAGCCTCTCCACACCTTCCTTCCCTCACTAAATGTGCATCACTTGGTGAAAGATGCTCAAAGCACGGGTGGGAGAAGGAACTCCTATGATACTTGGGGGGCCTAGGACAGGCCCCTGTATTTATGGCACTCTCCACATCAGGAGTGGAGACAGGAAATGTACAGGAAAGCCTACACTGAGGAAACAATCAAATCTGAATATGGAATGTATCTCAAGAGCTGCATTGCCAGACATCAGTGTTCACATATCTCCATTCTTTCAGGCTCCAAAATCAAATTGAGGAGCTCATGTTTCTCCTCCCTGTTTCCCTGCAAAATCTCATGCCTGTGGATCAGAATCCACATCATCCCAGACTGTGTCTGAATAGGGACAGCCATGTCAGTGCCATCGGGAGAAGGGAGTGTCCAGTTAATAAATCTTGGCTAAAACACCACAGAGTCATTCTGGACCCTGGACACACATGTTCCCAGACATTGGAAATGGGTACTGGGTGTGAAGGAAAAGAGCTCCTTCCACCAGCTGCAGTGGTTCCACAGATGCTCACAATTAAGAGCACCCAGAGAGAGACTTGAAAAGCCTCAATGTTCAGGCCCCCAAATCGCAAGTGAGTTTGATGATCTGGGATACACAATTTCACCCATTTATCATGGTAGTATGTGAAATTCAGTGATATCCTGAACTACACCGAACGAATGATCTTAATTGCCATGTGACATCATCTGAGACATTTGGGCTGTCCAAGTCATTACAATTGAGCACTAGGACACAAAAAAATGCAGTTTTCAGGGAAGACAAAGTAGAAAGGCATATGCCTATTGAGCACTCAAAGGATGCACACAGTAAAACATGGGGAAAACTAATTGAGGATTCAGAGAAGCGTCAAGTACATGATTATCATAAGGGGCAAAGAACAAAAAAGGAAAGGCCAGAGAAATTGTCCACAATGATTTCCATGACCACACTCGAGCGTCAAGAAGGTCCACTGAAGCCCAGGACAGAGGTCCCAGTGATCAGCCAGTGTAAACCTCCATGAAGTCATAGGAGAAAAAGGATAAACTTGAGCCTTCTACTTCTGTCCAAATTCAATCTCTACACCTGCATATACACTCCATTTGTCATCCCATTGAAAGCCTGTGGAAGGTGACATGAGCACATTGGACCATCCCCTGGAAACACCATTCAGAGGAGTCTCGCCTCTGAGTTCTGGACAGGTGGCTATGCATCAGATGCAGGCAGGGTCTGTGGCTGTGCCAGCGCTTTCTGAAGTCCCAGCCTTGGCTCCTACTCCATATCTAGAAAGGTCCTGTGACCCTGGTGCCACCTGCTCCTGCATGAGAGACCCTGCAAGTTATTGGAGCCCCAAGGGCCATTCTTCCCTGCTATGGTGTGCCTCATTCCATGTCACTGTCCTCAGAGGAGGAGGACAGAAGAAGGTCTTCATAGAGGACACTCACTGGCTCCTGGGACCTGGAACACTCCCTCTCATCAAGATAGGGAGGAGTGTCAGCAAGAGCACTGGTCTTTGCAGCAGCTGGAGAGGAAGGGAGATCAGCAATGAACCTGGATCTCCACCAGTTTTTGTGCATTCTCTTGAAGACCATTAGGAGGGGCTGTCGGGCAACACAGCTGGGTGCTGGTGGACTCGATTTGGTACACGGCTTGACTGGATTCAGAAAAGGGCTTTCCTTGGTAGGGCAAAGATCCATGGTGGAATCATGGGCTGGAGATTTTCTGGTCACCTGGGGTGACCGTTTTAGTCTGATTCCACTTGTATCTTGCCAAGAAGGCAGAGATTTCCCAGCCTCTGAGCCTGGCTCACAGGTGTTTCCCCGTTGAGTGAGACTTTGCCCCAGCCTGAGTTTCTTTGGGGCATTCTGGCCAGTCTGTTTGTGGACCTGAGTCTGTCTCTTGCCTGAGGCCTGGAGGCTGAGTTTGTGGCCCTGGCCCTGTGGACATGCTGCAGGCTGCAGGCAGGGCTCTTTGCTAACCTCAGGACAACTGGCTAGTGAAGGAGGGTGGAGCACATGGCCCCCTCTGAGAATTTGGGCAGAAGTCTGGGCAACTTTAGAGGAGACAACCTCTGGCGTTTCAGGTGCTTTCTTCCCAAGGAGGGCAGGGATCTGCCCTGAGTGCCTTGCTGCCGACTGGATGGTGCCAGGGATGCTCACATCCTGTTGTGTCTGCATCCCAGGACCTGAGTTGAGTCCAAGTTCAGGTATCTGAAAGGGATGTGCACTACTGAAGGTGAGACTCTCATCCAAGTTCTGGACACGAGGCTGACTCTCAAACACAGAGCCTGGGACACACCTCGTACTGGTCGTGTGGACGGGCAGTGGCCTGCTGGGTTTCTGGAGGAAAAGACAAACACAGGAAAATCTCCTGAGTCCCTGTACTTTCTCAAGCACCAACAAGGCCCACCAACACATGAATTTGGCTACAGAACATAGAGTGGAACCGGAAGACAAGTCATCAGCCCAGGAAAGGAAAAGGGGCACTCCACCTCCACCTCCATGGCTATCAGCCAAGGACGCATTCCAAGAACGACGTGACATGTTTCAGGGCACATTGGGAAATATCCCATTCTTAATCAGAGGTCTCATGCATTGGGAGGGGCAGGGCTCTTTTGTGTGTTCTTCCATGGCATGTCGATGGCTAATGCTCCTCTCAGCAGAGTGTGAACCCTGAGGAGTTGGCTTACAGAAGCTGAGAGTGTTCTCACACTTTCAATAGGAATATGCCTGCATTGGACATTGTGTCCTTTGAGACGCTGGAGTCAACTACGACTCCATGAGCCCATGCACCACGTCATGGGGAATATGAAAAAAAGTAACACAAAAAATTGGAAAGGGCAAATGTGAAAGATCAAAAGCAGGAGTCACAATGGGGTTCAATGTTGACAGCAAACCTGTCAGGCAGAAGGGCCACAGAAAAGGAACATATCATACTTATCCTAGTCACCAAAAGAGCAGGCAACCATGCACATACTCACCCTTAGGTAGGCACTGGGTTCTGTCTCTTCCTTCCATTTGGGTTGCTGCCTACACTGGGGTCTCCTACTGGTACTCCATGTCTGGAGTAGAGCCTTTCCCCGTTCCTCTTCTTGCCTGTAGAACACACGATGGCATTTGGATGGATGTAGAGTTGGGAGCAGAATGTGAGGTGCCCGTTTTCTTAGTGTCTTCTGTGCTACCCTGGGTTCTCCCCCAAGTCTGTGCCTTTCCTCCTACAACACCCAGTCCCTATGTCCAGGCAGCCCTTCTCATTTCCCACTAAGTAGTTCCATGTGGACACATTGATTTTGTGCCTCCCATGTTCGTGTTAATTATGGTGCCCTGAACCCATCTCTTTCATAATTGAATGCAAAGGAGAATGAGCTGCAGGCTGTGGCTTTGGGGCATGGAGTCATTGTCTATCTCTCTCCATTGACCCAGCCAGGAGCTGCATGTGGATGTTTGGAGATGACCGTGTGGAGAAGGAGAGACACCACCCCCCTGGAGTTTTGTGCCCGAGGCTTGGATGCCACCTTACCCATCCCTCACCTCTGCACATGGCTCTTCGCTCTGACTGGCTGCTCACAGGCCCCTGTGCTCTGGAGATTCTCAGGCTTGCTTGGTGCCTGGTTCTCCTTCTCCTTCTTTGGGCCCAAGGTTTGTGGGGCCAGCGCACCATCCCAGTGCTTGATGGGGCATCTTCTGCTCCTCGCAGTGTGTCCAAAAGCCCCACATTCCTTACACTTCATCTGATGGTGGAAAAGCACAAGTTGTCAGGAGTCAGCCCAAGCACAACCAGCTCTGCCCTTTTACAGACAAATAGAGATTTTAAGTCTTAGTTTCCTCTCCTTTTAGTTCAGGCACTCAGGCCTGTGAACCATGAACATCTCGGGATTCAAAGGTCCTAGAACACGTTTGTGGAATCACCTATTATACAGGGGCACTGGAAGGAAGGTTTGGATGTTGCAACTTGAGGACCCTGGGACAGATTTCAAAAACAGGACAAACGTTGGGATGCATGGGTTTCAAGTGGTTCCAAAAGATGCCTCCTCCCATCCTAGGAAGAAACTAAGCTGAGAGGATGTGCTGGGCAGGTCCTCGAGGGTTGGCAAGGGACAATTGGATGGTAGAGGCAATCTGAGAGGATGTAACCAAGATTCTGACCTGTGTCGCCCCCTGGCTTCCCATTGCCTCCAAAGTCCACATACCCTGGGGTACTCCTCCGCAGGGGGAGGAGCACTATGCCTCAGAGCTCCCCTCTGCTGTTGCTTTTTATTCTGGATTTGAATGAGCCTCGGGGCCAGAGGCCGTGAGGCACGCTCTGCTGACTGTCTCATGTTATTCCAATCAGATCCCATTTCCTCAGATGCTGACGTTGGGCTTTCCTAGGTCCAAGAGAAAAGAAAAAGAGTGTCATGAACAAAGACATGATGGGAACTCTCAGATATTTCCCACATTGTGGCATGGAGTACATCCCATGATCCAGGGAGCCCAGTAGAATAGGTGGAGCACAGATGGGTGCGGGATCAATGGAGGAGTACACCAACTACTGCGTCTGACAAA
The DNA here is from genome assembly GCF_964194105.1 of Spermophilus citellus. Taxonomy (NCBI): domain Eukaryota; kingdom Metazoa; phylum Chordata; class Mammalia; order Rodentia; family Sciuridae; genus Spermophilus; species Spermophilus citellus. The sequence continues at coordinate 1,092,815 of NW_027673039.1, read as the reverse complement.
AATAAGATACTCCATGCTGTTAGAATTATATCAGAGTGAATGTATGATTCCCTTAGGTAAAATAAACCAATCTTAACCAAAGGGAATAATTTTGCCTCTATCAAAATGATAAACAAAAAAAGGAAAGGTGAACAGAGATAAACCTAGATCATACAAAGAGAGATCAAAAGGAATTTCATCCTGATACAGAGACTTTCAGAAGCATGATAAACCAGACTTATTCTTGACAAAGTCAAAGTCATTGGCAAGAAATTCGAGTAGATATCCAAGAATGTCCTTGCATATCTCCCTAAGCAGATTGACCTTGAAAAATATTTCCAAATTAATGGTACAGAGAGCAAATTCAGCAGTTGAACCGTGGTAATGAACCTAACCAAAGAGATAAGTTGAGGACTAGTAGATATTCAAGAATGTCCTTGCATATCTGACCTAAGCAAATTATCCTTGATATATATTTCCAAATCAATGATACAGAGAGCAAACTCAGGAGTGGATCAGTGGTAATGAGTTTAACCATATAGAGAAGCTGAGCATGTGGCGGGTTGGATGTTGAATTTCACCTAACCCACCCTTTCAAAGAGTTTAGAACATGGGTTCTTAAACTCTTCCACTGAAAGAAAGAGAAAAAAAAAATCATTCCCAATGCATGGTGTGCGGTCACGATGATTTTCTACCATAACGTGATATAAGAAAAACAGAACAAATCAATGATAAATATTGAGCGGCAGAGAAGAATGAAATTCTGACATTTTCCCGACATGCTATGGATGGAACCAGTGTACATCCTTGGCCACACGTGCCAAACCAATGTTTGTTCCTAGGTGTGCATACTAAGGGGAGAAGGTGCACAAAAGTGGGAAGGGGGAAGGCGAGAGGTGTGTGGGGAGAGAGGGGACGGAATGGAATAGCAGGTCAGAAGAGAGGGGAAAATGGGTAGAGCAAGGCTAGCTGAGGATGACCCAGGACTTCTATGTGCCTGTGTGGAAATAGTACAGGGAATCCCTTTGCTCTATCCATCCGAGATAGTCCCTATCCTACCCAAGGGTCCATGGTAAACTACAGCTGTTTTCATACACATTGATCCACCAGCCCACAGGTATCAGAATGCTGCAGTAAAAGTTCTCTGAAATTTCAATAGTTTGTGGTGATTTGAACTTCGAATGACCTATTTGACCTGCTCAGCATAAAGAAACACTCTTGGAAAAATACAACCTTCCTTACACAAGTACCTCCTCCTCCATCCTTAACATTTTCCCCATCTACATGTTTTCTAAGGAATCTTCTGTAAACTACCTAGGCAAAGAAAACCAACCTGAGACCCGAACGTTTTGCTGTCTTCTGTCAGCAGGTGCTCAGACAGGTGAGCCTGGACACAGATCCCAGGAAGAGAAGCAGCTTCCTGGACTCCAGCCGAAAGAGGAAGTGAGGGAAGGTGGCTTCTGGGAACTGGTATGCTGCCCCAGGATCACGTGATGCAACACGTCATCTTCAATACCACAGGTTCAATTTTAGGCCAAAATTCAGTGACTCACACCTTTTACTTCCATGACTGCATCCGGAAGGAAGATTTGCCAGCCTTTTCCAGTCAGTACTTTTCTTTTACAGACGTTCAAACTCCAGAGTTTGAATGATTTTGAGGTGCTGGGAAGAAGGCACAGGCCAGTTGACATAAGGGACTTGGAGTTTTTACAAGTTTGGCTCTCTGGGGTGTCAAAGTTTTTTGTTGTTTTTGTTGTTTGTTTGTTTGTTTGTTTAACGCTGCCATTTGAACTTAAGGATTCCAGAATTCAAAGAAATGCTGCCCAATGCTTCCATGCTTTCTGCGACATAATAAGCTCTGCATTGCATCAGATTCTAAATTTTCAGTGGAAGAGTATTTCTTTTTTGCTGGGTTTGGAATGACATTTGTGGACATTCAAGTGCCCAGAATAACCATAGGGCTTAAAGAGAGCCTGCTGCTGAGGGCTGATGCCCCTTCTTTCTCTTCCAAATCTGGTGGGCTTCTGTGGTCCCTTGGTGGAAAAGTGTATGTTTCTGGATTCAGCTCCCTGCCCCCGCCCCCAGGGCATCCCTTCAGGCCCTCACTTGGGCCAATCCTGAAATATTGCTGCAGCGGAATATTCTCCTGTGTAAGTCTCAAGGGTCCCTTGCCCAAAGGTTTTCCCAGCACTCTACCAGGGCTTTTGTGCTGGTGTCCCTTCCTGTGTAGGTCACCAAGGATTTTATTCACACAGATTTGCACTTTCGAATACACAGGCATATGGGTGCACAGTTCAGAACACCTGGAACCTCAATAGGTTTGCAAATCTCCAATATCACAGAAAAGTGAATGCAGCCATTACTCCCACACTCCCTTTAGATGATTTCCTTTTTTGTTGTTAATATGTTTACGTGTTCATGGACCTTTTGTTTATGCATTTATGTATGTGCAGTGAGTAGAATCAAAACACACTCGCCCACGGGTGGGAGGCCAGCGCTCTGCAACTGAGCAACAACCCTTGCCCCATCTTTTCATAGTTCTTGAAATAATGGGTAGAATCAATTCTAAGATAGCTACAAATTTTCCCACTTAAATCCATCGTGAAAATCTATCAGGAAAGACAGTCAAAATAATGTAATTGAAGAAAGAATGAAAATGTTTGTTTCTCATGAAGAGTTCTGAACGAATACCAACTCAATGCATTATTAGTCTGTAATATTATTAGACTCTATCTAATGCGAAAGTACATATGAACACAAAGGCACATGCATACGAATATGCACATGATCATGTCCATAAACACATGTGCCCACACACACACATAAACACACACACACACTCACACACACACAGACACACACACACACACCACTCCATACCCCACATCCCCACACAAATGGGAGCGCACTTATAAGCAGCTTGAATTTTTTTCTGGAGATTTTTTTTTGTTTGTTTGTTTGGTGAGAGTGGATCCAAGTGCATCCCATTGCCGATTGCCTGCTGTCCTACTTGAAAATTGGTGAAGCTACTGGACTTCCCTAAATACACTTGAACCATCCCTGTAAGGAATCTACTTCATTACTTCTCATTTTCCCAAAGAGCCTTTGGAGAACAGAACCCTTTCAGTGCTCCAGGCTGTGAATAGGCCACACCCAAAGCTTTCTCATCTCCTTAAGTCCTCAGAAAGCATTGTGGATCTGACCCCAAAGTAGTGGGTGTGCTGGGTCGACTAGTGATCATGTGAGTACATGGAAAATTCCCCCTTTGAAAACCATCTCCGAAAGAGGAAGTATCTCTCTTTCACTTGAGGTCAGGCAGGAAATTCTACTAGTCATTGATGGTGGAGACAAAGAGGCAACTTCCCTCCACAGGTGAGAGCAGTCTAGGGAGGATGTCCTTATTAAGCCCAATTCTGCTCCATCAAATGCAGCTGTTGTTCAAGTCCTCTTGGGTTCTTCTCTACCTGCAAGTTCCAAAGAGTGAGCCTGGGCTCATGCCACTTAAGCGACAGTTTCTTTCAATCCACATTGGGCTGCTAGAGAGAAACTGTCTGCCTGGAAGAGTCTTTCTATGGGTGGCACTGGGCTGTGGAATATTTGAAACACCTGCTAGTTGAATGCAGCTCTGCTCATTCTGAGCCTCAGAGCCCCTCAGTCAATGAAGGAACTGGAGGAAAATATTCTATAGAATATTCTGGAGGGAACAGAATGCATTCTAGCCGAAGCTAAAAGAAAGTGTTTGTGTCCATTGACCCAATTCAGTGCCTCCAAAGGTCCCCATTTGGGAAACCCAATTGTTACAGGTCAGAACCCTTCCAAGGGAGAAGGGGGAGTTGACTCAGGACCCATGGTATTCTTAGCATGCTGGATAGAAGAGAAACTCCACAGGACACATTTGAGCACATACACAGAGGTTGGATTAAGAAAAATAATGCTGAGAGGGGTGGAAGGCAGCATCCAACACAGGCCAGGGCTGGATGATATGGCCAGGCCAGTGGAGAGCAAAAATTATGGTGGCTTGCATCCCACTCAGCATGCAGATCTACGAATGCCACAGACAGCACAGGAAGGCTATGGAGCCAACACGTGTGCTGGAGTCAAATTGTTGTTCAGCTTTGCATTGGCCCCGATGTCACTGATGACTCTGCAAGTACAAGAGAACCCAGGTCGACTTGATCATCAGGAATATGGGATGGAAACCTTTGCAGTTCCTCATGTCATCCACCTGAGACAGTTCTTTCTAGTGGATGAAAGCTGCCTCCATATGTGGAGGATCAAGGACCAGAACAGATTCCTGCTGGGAGCTCAGAAGAAAGAGAGACATTCTCTGAAATGCTTTCCATAGGAAAGGCTTCCTCATCTCTTCAGCCTGCAGGTCGTCCACCCACCGCCCCCTCTCTATCCATGTCAGATCCACCAATCACTTCTCAGAAATTCATGGACTAGGTGGATTAGGAATTTCGGGGCATATTTCTTTGAACTTCCGGAGAGCTGCTTTGCGTGCTTTTCCCAGTTTCCATCTATGGGACACGAGAGGCCTGGGAGAAGCTACAATTCCCAGAGTGCCTAATTACCAAGAATTTATTGCTCCAGAACATGGAAAAAACCTTAGGACACTGTGACCATTTCCAGGCTGTGAGGCTGGTAGGGTGTTTTAAAAACATATGTTTCATTCGTCTTTTTTCACTTGGAAAAGTAAAAGGACTAAGAGAAGTGCTGTTGTTTTGTGTGAGTTCTGTGTGCACATGTTACTATTGGAGGGCTTGTTTCTTTTGTGTGTGCAAATACACCTGTGGGTTTAGAAGTCTTTGGGTACAGATGTTTTCATACAAAGGAAGATCCAGAAAGTATTAGAGGTTGCATTTTTTCAAAGCAGTATTGCCATTTCAGCCACCTGCACGTGAAACAGAAACATTTTCACGCTTCCACAGTTTCAAATGTTATACAGATAGGGAGATCTTCAAATCACTCTCAGACCACAGTTTACAATTCCAATGAAGCCTTTATTGTGGGCAAGCATTTTACACAATCTAAAACCAAGATAGCCAGAGTGGCGCACGCCCTTATGTTTTGCCTCTTATTGAAGCCAGAAACACACCAAATTATGTTTGCTCAAGGGCATGACTCCTCCCCTACCACTGCAATCGGTAAGAATTTCGTGTCTCCATGTGCCAGGGCACAGGAAAGCCCTGCAACCAGTTTTTAATCTCACTGTCACATGGACACAGTTGACTGATACACTTTTGCTAATCAGAGAAACAGGCTCACTTTCAGGGACCTTCTTGGCCCTATGCCTGTTCAAGGGGGAGATCAGAGGCACTCCTGCTAATGGATAGGAAATGCCAGCCTAGCCAAGCTTTTCTCTGGTCCAGTCATGGCTCTGGCACCCGGGTGTTCCACACACCTTTATTTTAGACCCTAGTATATGTGATATGGGCACAGAACAAAGTACACCTGAGTGCACACTGGTGAGCAAATAACATTCCTTCACCCTCTGCATTGTTCACAATACTCCACCAGCCTCTCCACACCTTCCTTCCCTCACTAAATGTGCATCACTTGGTGAAAGATGCTCAAAGCACGGGTGGGAGAAGGAACTCCTATGATACTTGGGGGGCCTAGGACAGGCCCCTGTATTTATGGCACTCTCCACATCAGGAGTGGAGACAGGAAATGTACAGGAAAGCCTACACTGAGGAAACAATCAAATCTGAATATGGAATGTATCTCAAGAGCTGCATTGCCAGACATCAGTGTTCACATATCTCCATTCTTTCAGGCTCCAAAATCAAATTGAGGAGCTCATGTTTCTCCTCCCTGTTTCCCTGCAAAATCTCATGCCTGTGGATCAGAATCCACATCATCCCAGACTGTGTCTGAATAGGGACAGCCATGTCAGTGCCATCGGGAGAAGGGAGTGTCCAGTTAATAAATCTTGGCTAAAACACCACAGAGTCATTCTGGACCCTGGACACACATGTTCCCAGACATTGGAAATGGGTACTGGGTGTGAAGGAAAAGAGCTCCTTCCACCAGCTGCAGTGGTTCCACAGATGCTCACAATTAAGAGCACCCAGAGAGAGACTTGAAAAGCCTCAATGTTCAGGCCCCCAAATCGCAAGTGAGTTTGATGATCTGGGATACACAATTTCACCCATTTATCATGGTAGTATGTGAAATTCAGTGATATCCTGAACTACACCGAACGAATGATCTTAATTGCCATGTGACATCATCTGAGACATTTGGGCTGTCCAAGTCATTACAATTGAGCACTAGGACACAAAAAAATGCAGTTTTCAGGGAAGACAAAGTAGAAAGGCATATGCCTATTGAGCACTCAAAGGATGCACACAGTAAAACATGGGGAAAACTAATTGAGGATTCAGAGAAGCGTCAAGTACATGATTATCATAAGGGGCAAAGAACAAAAAAGGAAAGGCCAGAGAAATTGTCCACAATGATTTCCATGACCACACTCGAGCGTCAAGAAGGTCCACTGAAGCCCAGGACAGAGGTCCCAGTGATCAGCCAGTGTAAACCTCCATGAAGTCATAGGAGAAAAAGGATAAACTTGAGCCTTCTACTTCTGTCCAAATTCAATCTCTACACCTGCATATACACTCCATTTGTCATCCCATTGAAAGCCTGTGGAAGGTGACATGAGCACATTGGACCATCCCCTGGAAACACCATTCAGAGGAGTCTCGCCTCTGAGTTCTGGACAGGTGGCTATGCATCAGATGCAGGCAGGGTCTGTGGCTGTGCCAGCGCTTTCTGAAGTCCCAGCCTTGGCTCCTACTCCATATCTAGAAAGGTCCTGTGACCCTGGTGCCACCTGCTCCTGCATGAGAGACCCTGCAAGTTATTGGAGCCCCAAGGGCCATTCTTCCCTGCTATGGTGTGCCTCATTCCATGTCACTGTCCTCAGAGGAGGAGGACAGAAGAAGGTCTTCATAGAGGACACTCACTGGCTCCTGGGAGCTGGGACACTCCCTCTCATCAAGATAGGGAGGAGTGTCAGCAAGAGCACTGGTCTTTGCAGCAGCTGGAGAGGAAGGGAGATCAGCAATGAACCTGGATCTCCACCAGTTTTTGTGCATTCTCTTGAAGACCATTAGGAGGGGCTGTCGGGCAACACAGCTGGGTGCTGGTGGACTCGATTTGGTACACGGCTTGACTGGATTCAGAAAAGGGCTTTCCTTGGTAGGGCAAAGATCCATGGTGGAATCATGGGCTGGAGATTTTCTGGTCACCTGGGGTGACCGTTTTAGTCTGATTCCACTTGTATCTTGCCAAGAAGGCAGAGATTTCCCAGCCTCTGAGCCTGGCTCACAGGTGTTTCCCCGTTGAGTGAGACTTTGCCCCAGCCTGAGTTTCTTTGGGGCATTCTGGCCAGTCTGTTTGTGGACCTGAGTCTGTCTCTTGCCTGAGGCCTGGAGGCTGAGTTTGTGGCCCTGGCCCTGTGGACATGCTGCAGGCTGCAGGCAGGGCTCTTTGCTAACCTCAGGACAACTGGCTAGTGAAGGAGGGTGGAGCACATGGCCCCCTCTGAGAATTTGGGCAGAAGTCTGGGCAACTTTAGAGGAGACAACCTCTGGCGTTTCAGGTGCTTTCTTCCCAAGGAGGGCAGGGATCTGCCCTGAGTGCCTTGCTGCCGACTGGATGGTGCCAGGGATGCTCACATCCTGTTGTGTCTGCATCCCAGGACCTGAGTTGAGTCCAAGTTCAGGTATCTGAAAGGGATGTGCACTACTGAAGGTGAGACTCTCATCCAAGTTCTGGACACGAGGCTGACTCTCAAACACAGAGCCTGGGACACACCTCGTACTGGTCGTGTGGACGGGCAGTGGCCTGCTGGGTTTCTGGAGGAAAAGACAAACACAGGAAAATCTCCTGAGTCCCTGTACTTTCTCAAGCACCAACAAGGCCCACCAACACATGAATTTGGCTACAGAACATAGAGTGGAACCGGAAGACAAGTCATCAGCCCAGGAAAGGAAAAGGGGCACTCCACCTCCACCTCCATGGCTATCAGCCAAGGACGCATTCCAAGAACGACGTGACATGTTTCAGGGCACATTGGGAAATATCCCATTCTTAATCAGAGGTCTCATGCATTGGGAGGGGCAGGGCTCTTTTGTGTGTTCTTCCATGGCATGTCGATGGCTAATGCTCCTCTCAGCAGAGTGTGAACCCTGAGGAGTTGGCTTACAGAAGCTGAGAGTGTTCTCACACTTTCAATAGGAATATGCCTGCATTGGACATTGTGTCCTTTGAGACGCTGGAGTCAACTACGACTCCATGAGCCCATGCACCACGTCATGGGGAATATGAAAAAAAGTAACACAAAAAATTGGAAAGGGCAAATGTGAAAGATCAAAAGCAGGAGTCACAATGGGGTTCAATGTTGACAGCAAACCTGTCAGGCAGAAGGGCCACAGAAAAGGAACATATCATACTTATCCTAGTCACCAAAAGGGCAGGCAACCATGCACATACTCACCCTTAGGTAGGCACTGGGTTCTGTCTCTTCCTTCCATTTGGGTTGCTGCCTACACTGGGGTCTCCTACTGGTACTCCATGTCTGGAGTAGAGCCTTTCCCCGTTCCTCTTCTTGCCTGTAGAACACACGATGGCATTTGGATGGATGTAGAGTTGGGAGCAGAATGTGAGGTGCCCGTTTTCTTAGTGTCTTCTGTGCTACCCTGGGTTCTCCCCCAAGTCTGTGCCTTTCCTCCTACAACACCCAGTCCCTATGTCCAGGCAGCCCTTCTCATTTCCCACTAAGTAGTTCCATGTGGACACATTGATTTTGTGCCTCCCATGTTCGTGTTAATTATGGTGCCCTGAACCCATCTCTTTCATAATTGAATGCAAAGGAGAATGAGCTGCAGGCTGTGGCTTTGGGGCATGGAGTCATTGTCTATCTCTCTCCATTGACCCAGCCAGGAGCTGCATGTGGATGTTTGGAGATGACCGTGTGGAGAAGGAGAGACACCACCCCCCTGGAGTTTTGTGCCCGAGGCTTGGATGCCACCTTACCCATCCCTCACCTCTGCACATGGCGCTTCGCTCTGACTGGCTGCTCACAGGCCCCTGTGCTCTGGAGATTCTCAGGCTTGCTTGGTGCCTGGTTCTCCTTCTCCTTCTTTGGGCCCAAGGTTTGTGGGGCCAGCGCACCATCCCAGTGCTTGATGGGGCATCTTCTGCTCCTCGCAGTGTGTCCAAAAGCCCCACATTCCTTACACTTCATCTGATGGTGGAAAAGCACAAGTTGTCAGGAGTCAGCCCAAGCACAACCAGCTCTGCCCTTTTACAGACAAATAGAGATTTTAAGTCTTAGTTTCCTCTCCTTTTAGTTCAGGCACTCAGGCCTGTGAACCATGAACATCTCGGGATTCAAAGGTCCTAGAACACGTTTGTGGAATCACCTATTATACAGGGGCACTGGAAGGAAGGTTTGGATGTTGCAACTTGAGGACCCTGGGACAGATTTCAAAAACAGGACAAACGTTGGGATGCATGGGTTTCAAGTGGTTCCAAAAGATGCCTCCTCCCATCCTAGGAAGAAACTAAGCTGAGAGGATGTGCTGGGCAGGTCCTCGAGGGTTGGCAAGGGACAATTGGATGGTAGAGGCAATCTGAGAGGATGTAACCAAGATTCTGACCTGTGTCGCCCCCTGGCTTCCCATTGCCTCCAAAGTCCACATACCCTGGGGTCCTCCTCCTCAGGGGGAGGAGCCCTATGCCTCAGAGCTCCCCTCTGCTGTTGCTTTTTATTCTGGATTTGAATGAGCCTCGGGGCCAGAGGCCGTGAGGCACGCTCTGCTGACTGTCTCATGTTATTCCAATCAGATCCCATTTCCTCAGATGCTGACGTAGGGCTTTCCTAGGTCCAAGAGAAAAGAAAAAGAGTGTCATGAACAAAGACATGATGGGAACTCTCAGATATTTCCCACATTGTGGCATGGAGTACATCCCATGATCCAGGGAGCCCAGTAGAATAGGTGGAGCACAGATGGGTGCGGGATCAATGGAGGAGTACCCCAACTACTGCGTCTGACAAAAATAAGATACTCCATGCTGTTAGAATTATATCAGAGTGAATGTATGATTCCCTTAGGTAAAATAAACCAACCTTAACCAAAGGGAATAATTTTGCCTCTATCAAAATGATAAACAAAAAAAGGAAAGGTGAACAGAGATAAACCTAGATCATACAAAGAGAGATCAAAAGGAATTTCATCCTAATACAGAGACTTTCAGAAGCATGATAAACCAGACTTATTCTTGACAAAGTCAAAGTCATTGGCAAGAAATTCGAGTAGATATCCAAGAAGATCCTTGCATATCTCCCTAAGCAGATTGACCTTGAAAAATATTTCCAAATTAATGGTACAGAGAGCAAATTCAGCAGTGGAAACGTGGTAATGAACCTAACCAAAGAGATAAGTTGAGGACTAGTAGATATTCAAGAATGTCCTTGCATATCTGACCTAAGCAAATTATCCTTGATATATATTTCCAAATCAATGATACAGAGAGCAAACTCAGGAGTGGATCAGTGGTAATGAGTTTAACCATATAGAGAAGCTGAGCATGTGGCGGGTTGGATGTTGAATTTCACCTAACCCACCCTTTCAAAGAGTTTAGAACATGGGTTCTTAAACTCTTCCACAGAAAGAAATAGAAAAAAAAATCATTCCCAATGCATGGTGTGCGGTCACGATGATTTTCTTCCATAACGTGATATAAGAAACACAGAGCCATTCAGTGATAAATATTGAGCGGCAGAGAAGAATGAAATTCTGACATTTTCCCAACATGCTATGGATGGAACCAGTGTAATCCTTGGCCACACGTGCCAAACCAATGTTTGTTCCTAGGTGTGCATACTAAGGGGAGAAGGTGCACTAAAGTGGGAAGGGGGAAGGCGAGAGGTGGGTGGGGAGAGAGGGGAGGGAATGGAATAGCAGGTCAGAAGAGAGGGGAAAATGGGTAGAGCAAGGCTAGCTGAGGATGACCCAGGACTTCTATGTGCCTGTGTGGAAATAGTACAGGGAATCCCTTTGCTCTATCCATCCGAGATAGTCCCTATCCTACCCAAGGGTCCATGGTAAACTACAGCTGTTTTCATACACATTGATCCACCAGCCCACAGGTATCAGAATGCTGCAGTAAAAGTTCTCTGAAATTTCAATAGTTTGTGGTGATTTGAACTTCGAATGACCTATTTGACCTGCTCAGCATAAAGAAACACTCTTGGAAAAATACAACCTTCGTTACACAAGTACCTCCTCCTCCATCCTTAACATTTTCCCCATCTACATGTTTTCTAAGGAATCTTCTGTAAACTACCTAGGCAAAGAAAACCAACCTGAGACCCGAACGTTTTGCTGTCTTCTGTCAGCAGGTGCTCAGACAGGTGAGCCTGGGCACAGATCCCAGGAAGAGAAGCAGCTTCCTGGACTCCAGCCGGAAGAGGAAGTGAGGGAAGGTGGCTTCTGGGAACTGGTATGCTGCCCCAGGATCACGTGATGCAACACGTCATCTTCAATACCACAGGTTCAATTTTAGGCCAAAATTCAGTGACTCACACCTTTGATTTCCATGACTGCATCCGGAAGGAAGATTTGCCAGCCTTTTCCAGTCAGTACTTTTCTTTTACAGACGTTCAAACTCCAGAGTTTGAATGATTTTGAGGTGCTGGGAAGAAGGCACAGGCCAGTTGACATAAGGTACTTGGAGTTTTTACAAGTTTGGCTCTCTGGGGTGTCAAAGTTTTTTGTTGTTTTTGTTGTTTGTTTGTTTGTTTGTTTGTTTAACGCTGCCATTTGAACTTAAGGATTCCAGAATTCAAAGAAATGCTGCCCAATGCTTCCATGCTTTCTGCGACATAATAAGCTCTGCATTGCATCAGATTCTAAATTTTCAGTGGAAGAGTATTTCTTTTTTGCTGGGTTTGGAATGACATTTGTGGACATTCAAGTGCCCAGAATAACCATAGGGCTTAAAGAGAGCCTGCTGCTGAGGGCTGATTCCCCTTCTTTCTCTTCCAAATCTGGTGGGCTTCTGAGGTCCCTTGGTGGAAAAGTGTATGTTTCTGGATTCAGCTCCCTGCCCCCGCCCCCAGGGCATCCCTTCAGGCCCTCACCTGGGCCAATCCTGAAATATTGCTGCAGAGGAAAATTCTCCTGTGTAAGTCTCAAGGGTCCCTTGCCCAAAGGTTTTCCCAGCACTCTACCAGGGCTTTTGTGCTGGTGTCCCTTCCTGTGTAGGTCACCAAGGATTTTATTCACACAGATTTGCACTTTCGAATACACAGGCATATGGGTGCACAGTTCAGAACACCTGGAACCTCAATAGGTTTGCAAATCTCCAATATCACAGAAAAGTGAATGCAGCCATTACTCCCACACTCCCTTTAGATGATTTCCTTTTTTGTTGTTAATATGTTTACGTGTTCATGGACCTTTTGTTTATGCATTTATGTATGTGCAGTGAGTAGAATCAAAACACACTCGCCCACGGGTGGGAGGCCAGTGCTCTGCAACTGAGCAACAACCCTTGCCCCATCTTTTCATAGTTCTTGAAATAATGGGTAGAATCAATTCTAAGATAGCTACAAATTTTCCCACTTAAATCCATCGTGAAAATCTATCAGGAAAGACAGTCAAAATAATGTAATTGAAGAAAGAATGAAAATGTTTGTTTCTCATGAAGAGTTCTGAACGAATACCAACTCAATGCATTATTAGTCTGTAATATTATTAGACTCTATCTAATGCGAAAGTACATATGAACACAAAGGCACATGCATACGAATATGCACATGATCATGTCCATAAACACATGTGCCCACACACACACACAAACACACACACACACTCACACACACACAGACACACACACACACACCACTCCATACCCCACTTCCCCACACAAATGGGAGCGCACATATAAGCAGCTAGAATTTTTTTCTGGAGATTTTTTTTTTTTTGTTTAGTGAGAGTGGATCCAAGTGCATCCCATTGCCGATTGCCTGCTGTCCTACTTGAAAATTGGTGAAGCTACTGGACTTCCCTAAATACACTTGAACCATCCCTGTAAGGAATCTACTTCATTACTTCTCATTTTCCCAAAGAGCCTTTGGAGAACAGAACCCTTTCAGTGCTCCAGGCTGTGAATAGGCCACACCCAAAGCTTTCTCATCTCCTTAAGTCCTCAGAAAGCATTGTGGATCTGACCCCAAAGTAGTGGGTGTGCTGGGTCGACTAGTGATCATGTGAGTACATGGAAAATTCCCCCTTTGAAAACCATCTCCGAAAGAGGAAGTATCTCTCTTTCACTTGAGGTCAGGCAGGAAATTCTACTAGTCATTGATGGTGGAGACAAAGAGGCAACTTCCCTCCACAGGTGAGAGCAGTCTAGGGAGGATGTCCTTATTAAGCCCAATTCTGCTCCATCAAATGCAGCTGTTGTTCAAGTCCTCTTGGGTTCTTCTCTACCTGCAAGTTCCAAAGAGTGAGCCTGGGCTCATGCCACTTAAGCGACAGTTTCTTTCAATCCACATTGGGCTGCTAGAGAGAAACTGTCTGCCTGGAAGAGTCTTTCTATGGGTGGCACTGGGCTGTGGAATATTTGGAACACCTGCTAGTTGAATGCAGCTCTGCTCATTCTGAGCCTCAGAGCCCCTCAGTCAATGAAGGAACTGGAGGAAAATATTCTATAGAATATTCTGGAGGGAACAGAATGCATTCTAGCCGAAGCTAAAAGAAAGTGTTTGTGTCCATTGACCCAATTCAGTGCCTCCAAAGGTCCCCATTTGGGAAACCCAATTGTTACAGGTCAGAACCCTTCCAAGGGAGAAGGGGGAGTTGACTCAGGACCCATGGTATTCTTAGCATGCTGGATAGAAGAGAAACTCCACAGGACACATTTGAGCACATACACAGAGGTTGGATTAAGAAAAATAATGCTGAGAGGGGTGGAAGGCAGCATCCAACACAGGCCAGGGCTGGATGATATGGCCAGGCCAGTGGAGAGCAAAAATTATGGTGGCTTGCATCCCACTCAGCATGCAGATCTACGAATGCCACAGACAGCACAGGAAGGCTATGGAGCCAACACGTGTGCTGGAGTCAAATTGTTGTTCAGCTTTGCATTGGCCCCGATGTCACTGATGACTCTGCAAGTACAAGAGAACCCAGGTCGACTTGATCATCAGGAATATGGGATGGAAACCTTTGCAGTTCCTCATGTCATCCACCTGAGACAGTTCTTTCTAGTGGATGAAAGCTGCCTCCATATGTGGAGGATCAAGGACCAGAACAGATTCCTGCTGGGAGCTCAGAAGAAAGAGAGACATTCTCTGAAATGCTTTCCATAGGAAAGGCTTCCTCATCTCTTCAGCCTGCAGGTCGTCCACCCACCGCCCCCTCTCTATCCATGTCAGATCCACCAATCACTTCTCAGAAATTCATGGACTAGGTGGATTAGGAATTTCGGGGCATATTTCTTTGAACTTCCGGAGAGCTGCTTTGCGTGCTTTTCCCAGTTTCCATCTATGGGACACGAGAGGCCTGGGAGAAGCTACAATTCCCAGAGTGCCTAATTACCAAGAATTTATTGCTCCAGAACATGGAAAAAACCTTAGGACACTGTGACCATTTCCAGGCTGTGAGGCTGGTAGGGTGTTTTAAAAACATATGTTTCATTCGTCTTTTTTCACTTGGAAAAGTAAAAGGACTAAGAGAAGTGCTGTTGTTTTGTGTGAGTTCTGTGTGCACATGTTACTATTGGAGGGCTTGTTTCTTTTGTGTGTGCAAATACACCTGTGGGTTTAGAAGTCTTTGGGTACAGATGTTTTCATACAAAGGAAGATCCAGAAAGTATTAGAGGTTGCATTTTTTCAAAGCAGTATTGCCATTTCAGCCACCTGCACGTGAAACAGAAACATTTTCACGCTTCCACAGTTTCAAATGTTATACAGATAGGGAGATCTTCAAATCACTCTCAGACCACAGTTTACAATTCCAATGAAGCCTTTATTGTGGGCAAGCATTTTACACAATCTAAAACCAAGATAGCTAGAGTGGCGCACGCCCTTATGTTTTGCCTCTTATTGAAGCCAGAAACACACCAAATTATGTTTTCTCAAGGGCATGACTCCTCCCCTACCACTGCAATCGGTAAGAATTTCGTGTCTCCATGTGCCAGGGCACAGGAAAGCCCTGCAACCAGTTTTTAATCTCACTGTCACATGGACACAGTTGACTGATACACTTTTGCTAATCAGAGAAACAGGCTCACTTTCAGGGACCTTCTTGGCCCTATGCCTGTTCAAGGGGGAGATCAGAGGCACTCCTGCTAATGGATAGGAAATGCCAGCCTAGCCAAGCTTTTCTCTGGTCCAGCCATGGCTCTGGCACCCGGGTGTTCCACACACCTTTATTTTAGACCCTAGTATATGTGATATGGGCACAGAACAAAGTACACCTGAGTGCACACTGGTGAGCAAATAACATTCCTTCACCCTCTGCATTGTTCACAATACTCCACCAGCCTCTCCACACCTTCCTTCCCTCACTAAATGTGCATCACTTGGTGAAAGATGCTCAAAGCACGGGTGGGAGAAGGAACTCCTATGATACTTGGGGGGCCTAGGACAGGCCCCTGTATTTATGGCACTCTCCACATCAGGAGTGGAGACAGGAAATGTACAGGAAAGCCTACACTGAGGAAACAATCAAATCTGAATATGGAATGTATCTCAAGAGCTGCATTGCCAGACATCAGTGTTCACATATCTCCATTCTTTCAGGCTCCAAAATCAAATTGAGGAGCTCATGTTTCTCCTCCCTGTTTCCCTGCAAAATCTCATGCCTGTGGATCAGAATCCACATCATCCCAGACTGTGTCTGAATAGGGACAGCCATGTCAGTGCCATCAGGAGAAGGGAGTGTCCAGTTAATAAATCTTGGCTAAAACACCACAGAGTCATTCTGGACCCTGGACACACATGTTCCCAGACATTGGAAATGGGTACTGGGTGTGAAGGAAAAGAGCTCCTTCCACCAGCTGCAGTGGTTCCACAGATGCTCACAATTAAGAGCACCCAGAGAGAGACTTGAAAAGCCTCAATGTTCAGGCCCCCAAATCGCAAGTGAGTTTGATGATCTGGGATACACAATTTCACCCATTTATCATGGTAGTATGTGAAATTCAGTGATATCCTGAACTACACCGAACGAATGATCTTAATTGCCATGTGACATCATCTGAGACATTTGGGCTGTCCAAGTCATTACAATTGAGCACTAGGACACAAAAAAATGCAGTTTTCAGGGAAGACAAAGTAGAAAGGCATATGCCTATTGAGCACTCAAAGGATGCACACAGTAAAACATGGGGAAAACTAATTGAGGATTCAGAGAAGCGTCAAGTACATGATTATCATAAGGGGCAAAGAACAAAAAAGGAAAGGCCAGAGAAATTGTCCACAATGATTTCCATGACCACACTCGAGCGTCAAGAAGGTCCACTGAAGCCCAGGACAGAGGTCCCAGTGATCAGCCAGTGTAAACCTCCATGAAGTCATAGGAGAAAAAGGATAAACTTGAGCCTTCTACTTCTGTCCAAATTCAATCTCTACACCTGCATATACACTCCATTTGTCATCCCATTGAAAGCCTGTGGAAGGTGACATGAGCACATTGGACCATCCCCTGGAAACACCATTCAGAGGAGTCTCGCCTCTGAGTTCTGGACAGGTGGCTATGCATCAGATGCAGGCAGGGTCTGTGGCTGTGCCAGCGCTTTCTGAAGTCCCAGCCTTGGCTCCTACTCCATATCTAGAAAGGTCCTGTGACCCTGGTGCCACCTGCTCCTGCATGAGAGACCCTGCAAGTTATTGGAGCCCCAAGGGCCATTCTTCCCTGCTATGGTGTGCCTCATTCCATGTCACTGTCCTCAGAGGAGGAGGACACAAGAAGGTCTTCATAGAGGACACTCACTGGCTCCTGGGACCTGGAACACTCCCTCTCATCAAGATAGGGAGGAGTGTCAGCAAGAGCACTGGTCTTTGCAGCAGCTGGAGAGGAAGGGAGATCAGCAATGAACCTGGATCTCCACCAGTTTTTGTGCATTCTCTTGAAGACCATTAGGAGGGGCTGTCGGGCAACACAGCTGGGTGCTGGTGGACTCGATTTGGTACACGGCTTGACTGGATTCAGAAAAGGGCTTTCCTTGGTAGGGCAAAGATCCATGGTGGAATCATGGGCTGGAGATTTTCTGGTCACCTGGGGTGACCGTTTTAGTCTGATTCCACTTGTATCTTGCCAAGAAGGCAGAGATTTCCCAGCCTCTGAGCCTGGCTCACAGGTGTTTCCCCGTTGAGTGAGACTTTGCCCCAGCCTGAGTTTCTTTGGGGCATTCTGGCCAGTCTGTTTGTGGACCTGAGTCTGTCTCTTGCCTGAGGCCTGGAGGCTGAGTTTGTGGCCCTGGCCCTGTGGACATGCTGCAGGCTGCAGGCAGGGCTCTTTGCTAACCTCAGGACAACTGGCTAGTGAAGGAGGGTGGAGCACATGGCCCCCTCTGAGAATTTGGGCAGAAGTCTGGGCAACTTTAGAGGAGACAACCTCTGGCGTTTCAGGTGCTTTCTTCCCAAGGAGGGCAGGGATCTGCCCTGAGTGCCTTGCTGCCGACTGGATGGTGCCAGGGATGCTCACATCCTGTTGTGTCTGCATCCCAGGACCTGAGTTGAGTCCAAGTTCAGGTATCTGAAAGGGATGTGCACTACTGAAGGTGAGACTCTCATCCAAGTTCTGGACACGAGGCTGACTCTCAAACACAGAGCCTGGGACACACCTCGTACTGGTCGTGTGGACGGGCAGTGGCCTGCTGGGTTTCTGGAGGAAAAGACAAACACAGGAAAATCTCCTGAGTCCCTGTACTTTCTCAAGCACCAACAAGGCCCACCAACACATGAATTTGGCTACAGAACATAGAGTGGAACCGGAAGACAAGTCATCAGCCCAGGAAAGGAAAAGGGGCACTCCACCTCCACCTCCATGGCTATCAGCCAAGGACGCATTCCAAGAACGACGTGACATGTTTCAGGGCACATTGGGAAATATCCCATTCTTAATCAGAGGTCTCATGCATTGGGAGGGGCAGGGCTCTTTTGTGTGTTCTTCCATGGCATGTCGATGGCTAATGCTCCTCTCAGCAGAGTGTGAACCCTGAGGAGTTGGCTTACAGAAGCTGAGAGTGTTCTCACACTTTCAATAGGAATATGCCTGCATTGGACATTGTGTCCTTTGAGACGCTGGAGTCAACTACGACTCCATGAGCCCATGCACCACGTCATGGGGAATATGAAAAAAAGTAACACAAAAAATTGGAAAGGGCAAATGTGAAAGATCAAAAGCAGGAGTCACAATGGGGTTCAATGTTGACAGCAAACCTGTCAGGCAGAAGGGCCACAGAAAAGGAACATATCATACTTATCCTAGTCACCAAAAGAGCAGGCAACCATGCACATACTCACCCTTAGGTAGGCACTGGGTTCTGTCTCTTCCTTCCATTTGGGTTGCTGCCTACACTGGGGTCTCCTACTGGTACTCCATGTCTGGAGTAGAGCCTTTCCCCGTTCCTCTTCTTGCCTGTAGAACACACGATGGCATTTGGATGGATGTAGAGTTGGGAGCAGAATGTGAGGTGCCCGTTTTCTTAGTGTCTTCTGTGCTACCCTGGGTTCTCCCCCAAGTCTGTGCCTTTCCTCCTACAACACCCAGTCCCTATGTCCAGGCAGCCCTTCTCATTTCCCACTAAGTAGTTCCATGTGGACACATTGATTTTGTGCCTCCCATGTTCGTGTTAATTATGGTGCCCTGAACCCATCTCTTTCATAATTGAATGCAAAGGAGAATGAGCTGCAGGCTGTGGCTTTGGGGCATGGAGTCATTGTCTATCTCTCTCCATTGACCCAGCCAGGAGCTGCATGTGGATGTTTGGAGATGACCGTGTGGAGAAGGAGAGACACCACCCCCCTGGAGTTTTGTGCCCGAGGCTTGGATGCCACCTTACCCATCCCTCACCTCTGCACATGGCGCTTCGCTCTGACTGGCTGCTCACAGGCCCCTGTGCTCTGGAGATTCTCAGGCTTGCTTGGTGCCTGGTTCTCCTTCTCCTTCTTTGGGCCCAAGGTTTGTGGGGCCAGCGCACCATCCCAGTGCTTGATGGGGCATCTTCTGCTCCTCGCAGTGTGTCCAAAAGCCCCACATTCCTTACACTTCATCTGATGGTGGAAAAGCACAAGTTGTCAGGAGTCAGCCCAAGCACAACCAGCTCTGCCCTTTTACAGACAAATAGAGATTTTAAGTCTTAGTTTCCTCTCCTTTTAGTTCAGGCACTCAGGCCTGTGAACCATGAACATCTCGGGATTCAAAGGTCCTAGAACACGTTTGTGGAATCACCTATTATACAGGGGCACTGGAAGGAAGGTTTGGATGTTGCAACTTGAGGACCCTGGGACAGATTTCAAAAACAGGACAAACGTTGGGATGCATGGGTTTCAAGTGGTTCCAAAAGATGCCTCCTCCCATCCTAGGAAGAAACTAAGCTGAGAGGATGTGCTGGGCAGGTCCTCGAGGGTTGGCAAGGGACAATTGGATGGTAGAGGCAATCTGAGAGGATGTAACCAAGATTCTGACCTGTGTCGCCCCCTGGCTTCCCATTGCCTCCAAAGTCCACATACCCTGGGGTCCTCCTCCTCAGGGGGAGGAGCCCTATGCCTCAGAGCTCCCCTCTGCTGTTGCTTTTTATTCTGGATTTGAATGAGCCTCGGGGCCAGAGGCCGTGAGGCACGCTCTGCTGACTGTCTCATGTTATTCCAATCAGATCCCATTTCCTCAGATGCTGACGTTGGGCTTTCCTAGGTCCAAGAGAAAAGAAAAAGAGTGTCATGAACAAAGACATGATGGGAACTCTCAGATATTTCCCACATTGTGGCATGGAGTACATCCCATGATCCAGGGAGCCCAGTAGAATAGGTGGAGCACAGATGGGTGCGGGATCAATGGAGGAGTATACCAACTACTGCGTCTGACAAAAATAAGATACTCCATGCTGTTAGAATTATATCAGAGTGAATGTATGATTCCCTTAGGTAAAATAAACCAACCTTAACCAAAGGGAATAATTTTGCCTCTATCAAAATGATAAACAAAAAAAGGAAAGGTGAACAGAGATAAACCTAGATCATACAAAGAGAGATCAAAAGGAATTTCATCCTAATACAGAGACTTTCAGAAGCATGATAAACCAGACTTATTCTTGACAAAGTCAAAGTCATTGGCAAGAAATTCGAGTAGATATCCAAGAAGATCCTTGCATATCTCCCTAAGCAGATTGACCTTGAAAAATATTTCCAAATTAATGGTACAGAGAGCAAATTCAGCAGTGGAAACGTGGTAATGAACCTAACCAAAGAGATAAGTTGAGGACTAGTAGATATTCAAGAATGTCCTTGCATATCTGACCTAAGCAAATTATCCTTGATATATATTTCCAAATCAATGATACAGAGAGCAAACTCAGGAGTGGATCAGTGGTAATGAGTTTAACCATATAGAGAAGCTGAGCATGTGGCGGGTTGGATGTTGAATTTCACCTAACCCACCCTTTCAAAGAGTTTAGAACATGGGTTCTTAAACTCTTCCACAGAAAGAAATAGAAAAAAAAATCATTCCCAATGCATGGTGTGCGGTCACGATGATTTTCTTCCATAACGTGATATAAGAAACACAGAGCCATTCAGTGATAAATATTGAGCGGCAGAGAAGAATGAAATTCTGACATTTTCCCAACATGCTATGGATGGAACCAGTGTAATCCTTGGCCACACGTGCCAAACCAATGTTTGTTCCTAGGTGTGCATACTAAGGGGAGAAGGTGCACTAAAGTGGGAAGGGGGAAGGCGAGAGGTGGGTGGGGAGAGAGGGGAGGGAATGGAATAGCAGGTCAGAAGAGAGGGGAAAATGGGTAGAGCAAGGCTAGCTGAGGATGACCCAGGACTTCTATGTGCCTGTGTGGAAATAGTACAGGGAATCCCTTTGCTCTATCCATCCGAGATAGTCCCTATCCTACCCAAGGGTCCATGGTAAACTACAGCTGTTTTCATACACATTGATCCACCAGCCCACAGGTATCAGAATGCTGCAGTAAAAGTTCTCTGAAATTTCAATAGTTTGTGGTGATTTGAACTTCGAATGACCTATTTGACCTGCTCAGCATAAAGAAACACTCTTGGAAAAATACAACCTTCGTTACACAAGTACCTCCTCCTCCATCCTTAACATTTTCCCCATCTACATGTTTTCTAAGGAATCTTCTGTAAACTACCTAGGCAAAGAAAACCAACCTGAGACCCGAACGTTTTGCTGTCTTCTGTCAGCAGGTGCTCAGACAGGTGAGCCTGGGCACAGATCCCAGGAAGAGAAGCAGCTTCCTGGACTCCAGCCGGAAGAGGAAGTGAGGGAAGGTGGCTTCTGGGAACTGGTATGCTGCCCCAGGATCACGTGATGCAACACGTCATCTTCAATACCACAGGTTCAATTTTAGGCCAAAATTCAGTGACTCACACCTTTGATTTCCATGACTGCATCCGGAAGGAAGATTTGCCAGCCTTTTCCAGTCAGTACTTTTCTTTTACAGACGTTCAAACTCCAGAGTTTGAATGATTTTGAGGTGCTGGGAAGAAGGCACAGGCCAGTTGACATAAGGGACTTGGAGTTTTTACAAGTTTGGCTCTCTGGGGTGTCAAAGTTTTTTGTTGTTTTTGTTGTTTGTTTGTTTGTTTGTTTGTTTAACGCTGCCATTTGAACTTAAGGATTCCAGAATTCAAAGAAATGCTGCCCAATGCTTCCATGCTTTCTGCGACATAATAAGCTCTGCATTGCATCAGATTCTAAATTTTCAGTGGAAGAGTATTTCTTTTTTGCTGGGTTTGGAATGACATTTGTGGACATTCAAGTGCCCAGAATAACCATAGGGCTTAAAGAGAGCCTGCTGCTGAGGGCTGATTCCCCTTCTTTCTCTTCCAAATCTGGTGGGCTTCTGAGGTCCCTTGGTGGAAAAGTGTATGTTTCTGGATTCAGCTCCCTGCCCCCGCCCCCAGGGCATCCCTTCAGGCCCTCACCTGGGCCAATCCTGAAATATTGCTGCAGAGGAAAATTCTCCTGTGTAAGTCTCAAGGGTCCCTTGCCCAAAGGTTTTCCCAGCACTCTACCAGGGCTTTTGTGCTGGTGTCCCTTCCTGTGTAGGTCACCAAGGATTTTATTCACACAGATTTGCACTTTCGAATACACAGGCATATGGGTGCACAGTTCAGAACACCTGGAACCTCAATAGGTTTGCAAATCTCCAATATCACAGAAAAGTGAATGCAGCCATTACTCCCACACTCCCTTTAGATGATTTCCTTTTTTGTTGTTAATATGTTTACGTGTTCATGGACCTTTTGTTTATGCATTTATGTATGTGCAGTGAGTAGAATCAAAACACACTCGCCCACGGGTGGGAGGCCAGCGCTCTGCAACTGAGCAACAACCCTTGCCCCATCTTTTCATAGTTCTTGAAATAATGGGTAGAATCAATTCTAAGATAGCTACAAATTTTCCCACTTAAATCCATCGTGAAAATCTATCAGGAAAGACAGTCAAAATAATGTAATTGAAGAAAGAATGAAAATGTTTGTTTCTCATGAAGAGTTCTGAACGAATACCAACTCAATGCATTATTAGTCTGTAATATTATTAGACTCTATCTAATGCGAAAGTACATATGAACACAAAGGCACATGCATACGAATATGCACATGATCATGTCCATAAACACATGTGCCCACACACACACACAAACACACACACACACTCACACACACACAGACACACACACACACACCACTCCATACCCCACTTCCCCACACAAATGGGAGCGCACATATAAGCAGCTAGAATTTTTTTCTGGAGATTTTTTTTTTTTTGTTTAGTGAGAGTGGATCCAAGTGCATCCCATTGCCGATTGCCTGCTGTCCTACTTGAAAATTGGTGAAGCTACTGGACTTCCCTAAATACACTTGAACCATCCCTGTAAGGAATCTACTTCATTACTTCTCATTTTCCCAAAGAGCCTTTGGAGAACAGAACCCTTTCAGTGCTCCAGGCTGTGAATAGGCCACACCCAAAGCTTTCTCATCTCCTTAAGTCCTCAGAAAGCATTGTGGATCTGACCCCAAAGTAGTGGGTGTGCTGGGTCGACTAGTGATCATGTGAGTACATGGAAAATTCCCCCTTTGAAAACCATCTCCGAAAGAGGAAGTATCTCTCTTTCACTTGAGGTCAGGCAGGAAATTCTACTAGTCATTGATGGTGGAGACAAAGAGGCAACTTCCCTCCACAGGTGAGAGCAGTCTAGGGAGGATGTCCTTATTAAGCCCAATTCTGCTCCATCAAATGCAGCTGTTGTTCAAGTCCTCTTGGGTTCTTCTCTACCTGCAAGTTCCAAAGAGTGAGCCTGGGCTCATGCCTCTTAAGCGACAGTTTCTTTCAATCCACATTGGGCTGCTAGAGAGAAACTGTCTGCCTGGAAGAGTCTTTCTATGGGTGGCACTGGGCTGTGGAATATTTGGAACACCTGCTAGTTGAATGCAGCTCTGCTCATTCTGAGCCTCAGAGCCCCTCAGTCAATGAAGGAACTGGAGGAAAATATTCTATAGAATATTCTGGAGGGAACAGAATGCATTCTAGCCGAAGCTAAAAGAAAGTGTTTGTGTCCATTGACCCAATTCAGTGCCTCCAAAGGTCCCCATTTGGGAAACCCAATTGTTACAGGTCAGAACCCTTCCAAGGGAGAAGGGGGAGTTGACTCAGGACCCATGGTATTCTTAGCATGCTGGATAGAAGAGAAACTCCACAGGACACATTTGAGCACATACACAGAGGTTGGATTAAGAAAAATAATGCTGAGAGGGGTGGAAGGCAGCATCCAACACAGGCCAGGGCTGGATGATATGGCCAGGCCAGTGGAGAGCAAAAATTATGGTGGCTTGCATCCCACTCAGCATGCAGATCTACGAATGCCACAGACAGCACAGGAAGGCTATGGAGCCAACACGTGTGCTGGAGTCAAATTGTTGTTCAGCTTTGCATTGGCCCCGATGTCACTGATGACTCTGCAAGTACAAGAGAACCCAGGTCGACTTGATCATCAGGAATATGGGATGGAAACCTTTGCAGTTCCTCATGTCATCCACCTGAGACAGTTCTTTCTAGTGGATGAAAGCTGCCTCCATATGTGGAGGATCAAGGACCAGAACAGATTCCTGCTGGGAGCTCAGAAGAAAGAGAGACATTCTCTGAAATGCTTTCCATAGGAAAGGCTTCCTCATCTCTTCAGCCTGCAGGTCGTCCACCCACCGCCCCCTCTCTATCCATGTCAGATCCACCAATCACTTCTCAGAAATTCATGGACTAGGTGGATTAGGAATTTCGGGGCATATTTCTTTGAACTTCCGGAGAGCTGCTTTGCGTGCTTTTCCCAGTTTCCATCTATGGGACACGAGAGGCCTGGGAGAAGCTACAATTCCCAGAGTGCCTAATTACCAAGAATTTATTGCTCCAGAACATGGAAAAAACCTTAGGACACTGTGACCATTTCCAGGCTGTGAGGCTGGTAGGGTGTTTTAAAAACATATGTTTCATTCGTCTTTTTTCACTTGGAAAAGTAAAAGGACTAAGAGAAGTGCTGTTGTTTTGTGTGAGTTCTGTGTGCACATGTTACTATTGGAGGGCTTGTTTCTTTTGTGTGTGCAAATACACCTGTGGGTTTAGAAGTCTTTGGGTACAGATGTTTTCATACAAAGGAAGATCCAGAAAGTATTAGAGGTTGCATTTTTTCAAAGCAGTATTGCCATTTCAGCCACCTGCACGTGAAACAGAAACATTTTCACGCTTCCACAGTTTCAAATGTTATACAGATAGGGAGATCTTCAAATCACTCTCAGACCACAGTTTACAATTCCAATGAAGCCTTTATTGTGGGCAAGCATTTTACACAATCTAAAACCAAGATAGCTAGAGTGGCGCACGCCCTTATGTTTTGCCTCTTATTGAAGCCAGAAACACACCAAATTATGTTTTCTCAAGGGCATGACTCCTCCCCTACCACTGCAATCGGTAAGAATTTCGTGTCTCCATGTGCCAGGGCACAGGAAAGCCCTGCAACCAGTTTTTAATCTCACTGTCACATGGACACAGTTGACTGATACACTTTTGCTAATCAGAGAAACAGGCTCACTTTCAGGGACCTTCTTGGCCCTATGCCTGTTCAAGGGGGAGATCAGAGGCACTCCTGCTAATGGATAGGAAATGCCAGCCTAGCCAAGCTTTTCTCTGGTCCAGCCATGGCTCTGGCACCCGGGTGTTCCACACACCTTTATTTTAGACCCTAGTATATGTGATATGGGCACAGAACAAAGTACACCTGAGTGCACACTGGTGAGCAAATAACATTCCTTCACCCTCTGCATTGTTCACAATACTCCACCAGCCTCTCCACACCTTCCTTCCCTCACTAAATGTGCATCACTTGGTGAAAGATGCTCAAAGCACGGGTGGGAGAAGGAACTCCTATGATACTTGGGGGGCCTAGGACAGGCCCCTGTATTTATGGCACTCTCCACATCAGGAGTGGAGACAGGAAATGTACAGGAAAGCCTACACTGAGGAAACAATCAAATCTGAATATGGAATGTATCTCAAGAGCTGCATTGCCAGACATCAGTGTTCACATATCTCCATTCTTTCAGGCTCCAAAATCAAATTGAGGAGCTCATGTTTCTCCTCCCTGTTTCCCTGCAAAATCTCATGCCTGTGGATCAGAATCCACATCATCCCAGACTGTGTCTGAATAGGGACAGCCATGTCAGTGCCATCGGGAGAAGGGAGTGTCCAGTTAATAAATCTTGGCTAAAACACCACAGAGTCATTCTGGACCCTGGACACACATGTTCCCAGACATTGGAAATGGGTACTGGGTGTGAAGGAAAAGAGCTCCTTCCACCAGCTGCAGTGGTTCCACAGATGCTCACAATTAAGAGCACCCAGAGAGAGACTTGAAAAGCCTCAATGTTCAGGCCCCCAAATCGCAAGTGAGTTTGATGATCTGGGATACACAATTTCACCCATTTATCATGGTAGTATGTGAAATTCAGTGATATCCTGAACTACACCGAACGAATGATCTTAATTGCCATGTGACATCATCTGAGACATTTGGGCTGTCCAAGTCATTACAATTGAGCACTAGGACACAAAAAAATGCAGTTTTCAGGGAAGACAAAGTAGAAAGGCATATGCCTATTGAGCACTCAAAGGATGCACACAGTAAAACATGGGGAAAACTAATTGAGGATTCAGAGAAGCGTCAAGTACATGATTATCATAAGGGGCAAAGAACAAAAAAGGAAAGGCCAGAGAAATTGTCCACAATGATTTCCATGACCACACTCGAGCGTCAAGAAGGTCCACTGAAGCCCAGGACAGAGGTCCCAGTGATCAGCCAGTGTAAACCTCCATGAAGTCATAGGAGAAAAAGGATAAACTTGAGCCTTCTACTTCTGTCCAAATTCAATCTCTACACCTGCATATACACTCCATTTGTCATCCCATTGAAAGCCTGTGGAAGGTGACATGAGCACATTGGACCATCCCCTGGAAACACCATTCAGAGGAGTCTCGCCTCTGAGTTCTGGACAGGTGGCTATGCATCAGATGCAGGCAGGGTCTGTGGCTGTGCCAGCGCTTTCTGAAGTCCCAGCCTTGGCTCCTACTCCATATCTAGAAAGGTCCTGTGACCCTGGTGCCACCTGCTCCTGCATGAGAGACCCTGCAAGTTATTGGAGCCCCAAGGGCCATTCTTCCCTGCTATGGTGTGCCTCATTCCATGTCACTGTCCTCAGAGGAGGAGGACAGAAGAAGGTCTTCATAGAGGACACTCACTGGCTCCTGGGACCTGGAACACTCCCTCTCATCAAGATAGGGAGGAGTGTCAGCAAGAGCACTGGTCTTTGCAGCAGCTGGAGAGGAAGGGAGATCAGCAATGAACCTGGATCTCCACCAGTTTTTGTGCATTCTCTTGAAGACCATTAGGAGGGGCTGTCGGGCAACACAGCTGGGTGCTGGTGGACTCGATTTGGTACACGGCTTGACTGGATTCAGAAAAGGGCTTTCCTTGGTAGGGCAAAGATCCATGGTGGAATCATGGGCTGGAGATTTTCTGGTCACCTGGGGTGACCGTTTTAGTCTGATTCCACTTGTATCTTGCCAAGAAGGCAGAGATTTCCCAGCCTCTGAGCCTGGCTCACAGGTGTTTCCCCGTTGAGTGAGACTTTGCCCCAGCCTGAGTTTCTTTGGGGCATTCTGGCCAGTCTGTTTGTGGACCTGAGTCTGTCTCTTGCCTGAGGCCTGGAGGCTGAGTTTGTGGCCCTGGCCCTGTGGACATGCTGCAGGCTGCAGGCAGGGCTCTTTGCTAACCTCAGGACAACTGGCTAGTGAAGGAGGGTGGAGCACATGGCCCCCTCTGAGAATTTGGGCAGAAGTCTGGGCAACTTTAGAGGAGACAACCTCTGGCGTTTCAGGTGCTTTCTTCCCAAGGAGGGCAGGGATCTGCCCTGAGTGCCTTGCTGCCGACTGGATGGTGCCAGGGATGCTCACATCCTGTTGTGTCTGCATCCCAGGACCTGAGTTGAGTCCAAGTTCAGGTATCTGAAAGGGATGTGCACTACTGAAGGTGAGACTCTCATCCAAGTTCTGGACACGAGGCTGACTCTCAAACACAGAGCCTGGGACACACCTCGTACTGGTCGTGTGGACGGGCAGTGGCCTGCTGGGTTTCTGGAGGAAAAGACAAACACAGGAAAATCTCCTGAGTCCCTGTACTTTCTCAAGCACCAACAAGGCCCACCAACACATGAATTTGGCTACAGAACATAGAGTGGAACCGGAAGACAAGTCATCAGCCCAGGAAAGGAAAAGGGGCACTCCACCTCCACCTCCATGGCTATCAGCCAAGGACGCATTCCAAGAACGACGTGACATGTTTCAGGGCACATTGGGAAATATCCCATTCTTAATCAGAGGTCTCATGCATTGGGAGGGGCAGGGCTCTTTTGTGTGTTCTTCCATGGCATGTCGATGGCTAATGCTCCTCTCAGCAGAGTGTGAACCCTGAGGAGTTGGCTTACAGAAGCTGAGAGTGTTCTCACACTTTCAATAGGAATATGCCTGCATTGGACATTGTGTCCTTTGAGACGCTGGAGTCAACTACGACTCCATGAGCCCATGCACCACGTCATGGGGAATATGAAAAAAAGTAACACAAAAAATTGGAAAGGGCAAATGTGAAAGATCAAAAGCAGGAGTCACAATGGGGTTCAATGTTGACAGCAAACCTGTCAGGCAGAAGGGCCACAGAAAAGGAACATATCATACTTATCCTAGTCACCAAAAGAGCAGGCAACCATGCACATACTCACCCTTAGGTAGGCACTGGGTTCTGTCTCTTCCTTCCATTTGGGTTGCTGCCTACACTGGGGTCTCCTACTGGTACTCCATGTCTGGAGTAGAGCCTTTCCCCGTTCCTCTTCTTGCCTGTAGAACACACGATGGCATTTGGATGGATGTAGAGTTGGGAGCAGAATGTGAGGTGCCCGTTTTCTTAGTGTCTTCTGTGCTACCCTGGGTTCTCCCCCAAGTCTGTGCC
This sequence comes from Spermophilus citellus, assembly GCF_964194105.1. NCBI lineage: Eukaryota > Metazoa > Chordata > Mammalia > Rodentia > Sciuridae > Spermophilus > Spermophilus citellus. The sequence goes on along the minus strand of NW_027673039.1, from coordinate 1,064,009 downwards.
TTTCCTCCTACAACACCCAGTCCCTATGTCCAGGCAGCCCTTCTCATTTCCCACTAAGTAGTTCCATGTGGACACATTGATTTTGTGCCTCCCATGTTCGTGTTAATTATGGTGCCCTGAACCCATCTCTTTCATAATTGAATGCAAAGGAGAATGAGCTGCAGGCTGTGGCTTTGGGGCATGGAGTCATTGTCTATCTCTCTCCATTGACCCAGCCAGGAGCTGCATGTGGATGTTTGGAGATGACCGTGTGGAGAAGGAGAGACACCACCCCCCTGGAGTTTTGTGCCCGAGGCTTGGATGCCACCTTACCCATCCCTCACCTCTGCACATGGCTCTTCGCTCTGACTGGCTGCTCACAGGCCCCTGTGCTCTGGAGATTCTCAGGCTTGCTTGGTGCCTGGTTCTCCTTCTCCTTCTTTGGGCCCAAGGTTTGTGGGGCCAGCGCACCATCCCAGTGCTTGATGGGGCATCTTCTGCTCCTCGCAGTGTGTCCAAAAGCCCCACATTCCTTACACTTCATCTGATGGTGGAAAAGCACAAGTTGTCAGGAGTCAGCCCAAGCACAACCAGCTCTGCCCTTTTACAGACAAATAGAGATTTTAAGTCTTAGTTTCCTCTCCTTTTAGTTCAGGCACTCAGGCCTGTGAACCATGAACATCTCGGGATTCAAAGGTCCTAGAACACGTTTGTGGAATCACCTATTATACAGGGGCACTGGAAGGAAGGTTTGGATGTTGCAACTTGAGGACCCTGGGACAGATTTCAAAAACAGGACAAACGTTGGGATGCATGGGTTTCAAGTGGTTCCAAAAGATGCCTCCTCCCATCCTAGGAAGAAACTAAGCTGAGAGGATGTGCTGGGCAGGTCCTCGAGGGTTGGCAAGGGACAATTGGATGGTAGAGGCAATCTGAGAGGATGTAACCAAGATTCTGACCTGTGTCGCCCCCTGGCTTCCCATTGCCTCCAAAGTCCACATACCCTGGGGTACTCCTCCGCAGGGGGAGGAGCACTATGCCTCAGAGCTCCCCTCTGCTGTTGCTTTTTATTCTGGATTTGAATGAGCCTCGGGGCCAGAGGCCGTGAGGCACGCTCTGCTGACTGTCTCATGTTATTCCAATCAGATCCCATTTCCTCAGATGCTGACGTTGGGCTTTCCTAGGTCCAAGAGAAAAGAAAAAGAGTGTCATGAACAAAGACATGATGGGAACTCTCAGATATTTCCCACATTGTGGCATGGAGTACATCCCATGATCCAGGGAGCCCAGTAGAATAGGTGGAGCACAGATGGGTGCGGGATCAATGGAGGAGTACACCAACTACTGCGTCTGACAAAAATAAGATACTCCATGCTGTTAGAATTATATCAGAGTGAATGTATGATTCCCTTAGGTAAAATAAACCAATCTTAACCAAAGGGAATAATTTTGCCTCTATCAAAATGATAAACAAAAAAAGGAAAGGTGAACAGAGATAAACCTAGATCATACAAAGAGAGATCAAAAGGAATTTCATCCTGATACAGAGACTTTCAGAAGCATGATAAACCAGACTTATTCTTGACAAAGTCAAAGTCATTGGCAAGAAATTCGAGTAGATATCCAAGAATGTCCTTGCATATCTCCCTAAGCAGATTGACCTTGAAAAATATTTCCAAATTAATGGTACAGAGAGCAAATTCAGCAGTTGAACCGTGGTAATGAACCTAACCAAAGAGATAAGTTGAGGACTAGTAGATATTCAAGAATGTCCTTGCATATCTGACCTAAGCAAATTATCCTTGATATATATTTCCAAATCAATGATACAGAGAGCAAACTCAGGAGTGGATCAGTGGTAATGAGTTTAACCATATAGAGAAGCTGAGCATGTGGCGGGTTGGATGTTGAATTTCACCTAACCCACCCTTTCAAAGAGTTTAGAACATGGGTTCTTAAACTCTTCCACTGAAAGAAAGAGAAAAAAAAAATCATTCCCAATGCATGGTGTGCGGTCACGATGATTTTCTACCATAACGTGATATAAGAAAAACAGAACAAATCAATGATAAATATTGAGCGGCAGAGAAGAATGAAATTCTGACATTTTCCCGACATGCTATGGATGGAACCAGTGTACATCCTTGGCCACACGTGCCAAACCAATGTTTGTTCCTAGGTGTGCATACTAAGGGGAGAAGGTGCACAAAAGTGGGAAGGGGGAAGGCGAGAGGTGTGTGGGGAGAGAGGGGACGGAATGGAATAGCAGGTCAGAAGAGAGGGGAAAATGGGTAGAGCAAGGCTAGCTGAGGATGACCCAGGACTTCTATGTGCCTGTGTGGAAATAGTACAGGGAATCCCTTTGCTCTATCCATCCGAGATAGTCCCTATCCTACCCAAGGGTCCATGGTAAACTACAGCTGTTTTCATACACATTGATCCACCAGCCCACAGGTATCAGAATGCTGCAGTAAAAGTTCTCTGAAATTTCAATAGTTTGTGGTGATTTGAACTTCGAATGACCTATTTGACCTGCTCAGCATAAAGAAACACTCTTGGAAAAATACAACCTTCCTTACACAAGTACCTCCTCCTCCATCCTTAACATTTTCCCCATCTACATGTTTTCTAAGGAATCTTCTGTAAACTACCTAGGCAAAGAAAACCAACCTGAGACCCGAACGTTTTGCTGTCTTCTGTCAGCAGGTGCTCAGACAGGTGAGCCTGGACACAGATCCCAGGAAGAGAAGCAGCTTCCTGGACTCCAGCCGAAAGAGGAAGTGAGGGAAGGTGGCTTCTGGGAACTGGTATGCTGCCCCAGGATCACGTGATGCAACACGTCATCTTCAATACCACAGGTTCAATTTTAGGCCAAAATTCAGTGACTCACACCTTTTACTTCCATGACTGCATCCGGAAGGAAGATTTGCCAGCCTTTTCCAGTCAGTACTTTTCTTTTACAGACGTTCAAACTCCAGAGTTTGAATGATTTTGAGGTGCTGGGAAGAAGGCACAGGCCAGTTGACATAAGGGACTTGGAGTTTTTACAAGTTTGGCTCTCTGGGGTGTCAAAGTTTTTTGTTGTTTTTGTTGTTTGTTTGTTTGTTTGTTTAACGCTGCCATTTGAACTTAAGGATTCCAGAATTCAAAGAAATGCTGCCCAATGCTTCCATGCTTTCTGCGACATAATAAGCTCTGCATTGCATCAGATTCTAAATTTTCAGTGGAAGAGTATTTCTTTTTTGCTGGGTTTGGAATGACATTTGTGGACATTCAAGTGCCCAGAATAACCATAGGGCTTAAAGAGAGCCTGCTGCTGAGGGCTGATGCCCCTTCTTTCTCTTCCAAATCTGGTGGGCTTCTGTGGTCCCTTGGTGGAAAAGTGTATGTTTCTGGATTCAGCTCCCTGCCCCCGCCCCCAGGGCATCCCTTCAGGCCCTCACTTGGGCCAATCCTGAAATATTGCTGCAGCGGAATATTCTCCTGTGTAAGTCTCAAGGGTCCCTTGCCCAAAGGTTTTCCCAGCACTCTACCAGGGCTTTTGTGCTGGTGTCCCTTCCTGTGTAGGTCACCAAGGATTTTATTCACACAGATTTGCACTTTCGAATACACAGGCATATGGGTGCACAGTTCAGAACACCTGGAACCTCAATAGGTTTGCAAATCTCCAATATCACAGAAAAGTGAATGCAGCCATTACTCCCACACTCCCTTTAGATGATTTCCTTTTTTGTTGTTAATATGTTTACGTGTTCATGGACCTTTTGTTTATGCATTTATGTATGTGCAGTGAGTAGAATCAAAACACACTCGCCCACGGGTGGGAGGCCAGCGCTCTGCAACTGAGCAACAACCCTTGCCCCATCTTTTCATAGTTCTTGAAATAATGGGTAGAATCAATTCTAAGATAGCTACAAATTTTCCCACTTAAATCCATCGTGAAAATCTATCAGGAAAGACAGTCAAAATAATGTAATTGAAGAAAGAATGAAAATGTTTGTTTCTCATGAAGAGTTCTGAACGAATACCAACTCAATGCATTATTAGTCTGTAATATTATTAGACTCTATCTAATGCGAAAGTACATATGAACACAAAGGCACATGCATACGAATATGCACATGATCATGTCCATAAACACATGTGCCCACACACACACATAAACACACACACACACTCACACACACACAGACACACACACACACACCACTCCATACCCCACATCCCCACACAAATGGGAGCGCACTTATAAGCAGCTTGAATTTTTTTCTGGAGATTTTTTTTTGTTTGTTTGTTTGGTGAGAGTGGATCCAAGTGCATCCCATTGCCGATTGCCTGCTGTCCTACTTGAAAATTGGTGAAGCTACTGGACTTCCCTAAATACACTTGAACCATCCCTGTAAGGAATCTACTTCATTACTTCTCATTTTCCCAAAGAGCCTTTGGAGAACAGAACCCTTTCAGTGCTCCAGGCTGTGAATAGGCCACACCCAAAGCTTTCTCATCTCCTTAAGTCCTCAGAAAGCATTGTGGATCTGACCCCAAAGTAGTGGGTGTGCTGGGTCGACTAGTGATCATGTGAGTACATGGAAAATTCCCCCTTTGAAAACCATCTCCGAAAGAGGAAGTATCTCTCTTTCACTTGAGGTCAGGCAGGAAATTCTACTAGTCATTGATGGTGGAGACAAAGAGGCAACTTCCCTCCACAGGTGAGAGCAGTCTAGGGAGGATGTCCTTATTAAGCCCAATTCTGCTCCATCAAATGCAGCTGTTGTTCAAGTCCTCTTGGGTTCTTCTCTACCTGCAAGTTCCAAAGAGTGAGCCTGGGCTCATGCCACTTAAGCGACAGTTTCTTTCAATCCACATTGGGCTGCTAGAGAGAAACTGTCTGCCTGGAAGAGTCTTTCTATGGGTGGCACTGGGCTGTGGAATATTTGAAACACCTGCTAGTTGAATGCAGCTCTGCTCATTCTGAGCCTCAGAGCCCCTCAGTCAATGAAGGAACTGGAGGAAAATATTCTATAGAATATTCTGGAGGGAACAGAATGCATTCTAGCCGAAGCTAAAAGAAAGTGTTTGTGTCCATTGACCCAATTCAGTGCCTCCAAAGGTCCCCATTTGGGAAACCCAATTGTTACAGGTCAGAACCCTTCCAAGGGAGAAGGGGGAGTTGACTCAGGACCCATGGTATTCTTAGCATGCTGGATAGAAGAGAAACTCCACAGGACACATTTGAGCACATACACAGAGGTTGGATTAAGAAAAATAATGCTGAGAGGGGTGGAAGGCAGCATCCAACACAGGCCAGGGCTGGATGATATGGCCAGGCCAGTGGAGAGCAAAAATTATGGTGGCTTGCATCCCACTCAGCATGCAGATCTACGAATGCCACAGACAGCACAGGAAGGCTATGGAGCCAACACGTGTGCTTGAGTCAAATTGTTGTTCAGCTTTGCATTGGCCCCGATGTCACTGATGACTCTGCAAGTACAAGAGAACCCAGGTCGACTTGATCATGAGGAATATGGGATGGAAACCTTTGCAGTTCCTCATGTCATCCACCTGAGACAGTTCTTTCTAGTGGATGAAAGCTGCCTCCATATGTGGAGGATCAAGGACCAGAACAGATTCCTGCTGGGAGCTCAGAAGAAAGAGAGACATTCTCTGAAATGCTTTCCATAGGAAAGGCTTCCTCATCTCTTCAGCCTGCAGGTGGTCCACCCACTGCCCCCTCTCTATCCATGTCAGATCCACCAATCACTTCTCAGAAATTCATGGACTAGGTGGATTAGGAATTTCGGGGCATATTTCTTTGAACTTCCGGAGAGCTGCTTTGCGTGCTTTTCCCAGTTTCCATCTATGGGACATGAGAGGCCTGGGAGAAGCTACAATTCCCAGAGTGTCTAATTACCAAGAATTTATTGCTCCATAACATGGAAAAAACCTTAGGACACTGTGACCATTTCCAGGCTGTGAGGCTGGTAGGGTGTTTTAAAAACATATGTTTCATTCGTCTTTTTTCACTTGGAAAAGTAAAAGGACTAAGAGAAGTGCTGTTGTTTTGTGTGAGTTCTGTGTGCACATGTTACTATTGGAGGGCTTGTTTCTTTTGTGTGTGCAAATACACCTGTGGGTTTAGAAGTCTTTTGGTACAGATGTTTTCATACAAAGGAAGATCCAGAAAGTATTAGAGGTTGCATTTTTTCAAAGCAGTATTGCCATTTCAGCCACCTGCACGTGAAACAGAAACATTTTCACGCTTCCACAGTTTCAAATGTTATACAGATAGGGAGATCTTCAAATCACTCTCAGACCACAGTTTACAATTCCAATGAAGCCTTTATTGTGGGCAAGCATTTTACACAATCTAAAACCAAGATAGCCAGAGTGGCGCATGCCCTTATGTTTTGCCTCTTATTGAAGCCAGAAACACACCAAATTATGTTTGCTCAAGGGCATGACTCCTCCCCTACCACTGCAATCGGTAAGAATTTCGTGTCTCCATGTGCCAGGGCACAGGAAAGCCCTGCAACCAGTTTTTAATCTCACTGTCACATGGACACAGTTGACTGATACACTTTTGCTCATCAGAGAAACAGGCTCACTTTCAGGGACCTTCTTGGCCCTATGCCTGTTCAAGGGGGAGATCAGAGGCACTCCCGCTAATGGACACGAAATGCCAGCCTAGCCAAGCTTTTCTCTGGTCCAGTCATGGCTCTGGCACCAGGGTGTTCCACACACCTTTATTTTAGACCCTAGTATATGTGATATGGGCACAGAACAAAGTACACCTGAGTGCACACTGATGAGCAGATAACATTCCTTCACCCTCTGCATTGTTCACAATACTCCACCAGCCTCTCCACACCTTCCTTCCCTCACTAAATGTGCATCACTTGGTGAAAGATGCTCACAGCACGGGTGGGAGAAGGAACTCCTAGGATACTTGGGGGACCTAGGACAGGCCCCTGTATTTATGGCACTCTCCACATCAGGAGTGGAGACAGGAAATGTACAGGAAAGCCTACACTGAGGAAACAATCAAATCTGAATATGGAATGTATCTCAAGAGCTGCATTGCCAGACATCAGTGTTCACATATCTCCATTCTTTTAGGCTCCAAAATCAAATTGAGGAGCTCCATGTTTCTCCTCCCTGTTTCCCTGCAAAATCTCCTGCCTGTGGATCAGAATCCACATCACCACAGACTGTGTCTGAATAGGGACAACCACGTCAGTGCCATCGGGAGAAGGGAGTGTCCAGTTAATAAATATTGGCTAAAACACCGCAGAGTCATTCTGGACCCTGGACACACATGTTCCCAGACATTAGAAATGGGAACTGGGTGTGAACGAAAAGAGCTCCTTCCACCAGCTGCAGTGGTTCCACAAATGCTCACAATTAAGAGCACCCAGAGAGAGACTTGAAAAGCCTCAATATTCAAGCCCCCAAATCACAAGTGACTTTGATGATCTGGGATACACAATTTCACCCATTTATTATGGTAGTATGTGAAATTCAGTGATATCCTGAACTACACCGAACGAATGATCTTAATTGCCATGTGACATCATCTGAGACATTCGGGCTGTCCAAGTCATTACAATTGAGCACTAGGACACAAAAAAATGCAGTTTTCAGGGAAGACAAAGTAGAAAGGCATATGCCTATTGAGCACTCAAAGGATGCACACAGTAAAACATGGGGAAAATTGATTGAGGATTCAGAGAAGCGTCAAGTACATGATTATCATAATGGGCAAGGAACAAAAAAGGAAAGGCCAGAGAAATTGTCCACAATGATTTTCATGACCACACTCGAGCATCAAGAAGGTCCACTGAAGCCCAGGACAGAGGTCCCAGTGTTCAGCCAGTGTAAACCTCCATGCAGTCATAGGAGAAAAAGGACAAACTTGAGCCTTCTACATCTGTCCAACTTCAATCTCTACACCTGCATATACACTCCATTTGTCATCCCATTGAAAGCCTGTGGAAGGTGACATGAGCACATTGGACCATCCCGTGGAAACACCATTCAGAGGAGTCTCATCTCTGAGTTCTGGACAGGTGGCTATGCATCAGATTCAGGCAGGGCCTGTGGTTGTGCCAGCGCTTTCTGAAGTCCCAGCCTTGGCTCCTATTCCAAAGCTAGAAAGGTCCTGTGACGCTGGTGCCACTTGCTCCTTCATGAGAGACCCTGCAAGTTATTGGAGCCCCAAGGGCCATTCTTCCCTGCTATGGTGTGCCTCATTCCATGTCACTGTCCTCAGAGGAGGAGGACAGAAGAAGGTCTTCATAGAGGACACTCACTGGCTCCTGGGAGCTGGGACACTCCCACTCATCAAGATAGGGAGGAGTGTCAGCAAGAGCACTGGTCTTTGCAGCAGCGGGAGAGGAAGGGAGATCAGCAATGAACCTGGATCTCCACCAGTTTTTGTGCATTCTCTTGAAGACCATTAGGAGGGGCTGTCGGGCAACACAGATGGGTGCTGGTGGACTCAATTTGGTACACGGCTTGACTGGATTCAGGAAAATGCTTTCCTTGGGAGGGCAAAGATCAATGCTGGAATCATGGGCTGGAGATTTTCTGGTCACCTGGGGTGACTCTTTTAGTCTGATTCCACTTGTATCTTGCCAAGAAGGCAGAGATTTCCCAGCCTCTGAGCCTGGCTCACAGGTGTTCCCCCGTTGAGTGAGACTTTGCCCCAGCCTGAGTTTCTTTGGGGCATTCTGGCCAGTCTGTTTGTGGACCTGAGCCTGTCTCTTGCCTGAGGCCTGGAGGCTGAGTTTGTGGCCCTGGCCCTGTGGACATGCTGCAGGCTGCAGGCAGGGCTCTTTGCTAACGTGAGGACAACTGGCTAGTGAAGGAGGGTGGAGCACATGGCCCCCTCTGAGAATTTGGGCAGAAGTCTGGGCAACTTTAGAGGAGACAACCTCTGGCGTTTCAGGTGCTTTCTTCCCAAGGAGGGCAGGGATCTGCCCTGAGTGCCTTGCTGCCGATTGGATGGTGCCAGGGATGCTCACATCCTGTTGTGTCTGCATCCCAGGACCTGAGTTGAGTCCAAGTTCAGGTATCTGAAAGGGATGTGCGCTACTGAAGGTGAGACTCTCATCCAAGTTCTGGACACGAGGCTGACTCTCAAACACAGAGCCCGGGACACACCTCGTACTGGTCGTGTGTACGGGCAGTGGCCTGCTGGGTTTCTGGAGGAAAAGACAAACACAGGAAAATCTCCTGAGTCCCTGCACTTTCTCAAGCACCAATAAGGCCCACCAACACATGAATTTGGCTACAGATCATAGAGTGGAACCGGAAGACAAGTCATCAGCCCAGGAAAGGAAAAGGGGCACTCCACCTCCACCTCCATGGCTATCAGCCAAGGACCCATTCCAAGAACGACGTGACATGTTTCAGGGCACATTGGGAAATATCCCATTCTTAATCAGAGGTCTCATGCATTGGGAGGGGCAGGGCTCTTTTGTGTGTTCTTCCATGGCATGTCGATGGCTAATGCTCCTCTCAGCAGAGTGTGAACCCTGAGGAGTTGGCTTACAGAAGCTGAGAGTGTTCTCCCACTTTCAATAGGAACATGCCTGCATTGGACATTGTGTCCTTTGAGACGCTGGAGTCAACTACGACCCCATGAGCCCATGCACCACGTCATGGGGAATATGAAAAAAAGTAACACAAAAAAATTGGAAAGGGCAAATGTGAAAGATCAAAAGCAGGAGTCACAATGGGTTTCAATGTTGATAGGAAATCTCTCAGGCAGAAGGGACACAGCAAAGGAACTAATCATGCTTATCCTAGTCACCAAAAGAGCAGGCAACATGCACATACTCACCCTTAGGTAGGCACTGGGTTCTGTCTCTTCCTTCCATTTGGGTTGCTGCCTACACTGGGGTCTCCTACTGGTACTCCATGTCTGGAGTAGAGCCTTTCCCCGTTCCTCTTCTTGCCTGTAGAACACACGATGGCATTTGGATGGATGTAGAGTCAGGAGTAGAATGTGAGGTGCCCGTTTTCTTAGTGTCTCCTGTGCTACACTGGGTTCTCCCCCAAGTCTGTGCCTTTCCTCCTACAACGACCAGTCCCTACGTCCAGGCAGCCCTTCTCATTTCCCACTAAGTAGTTCCATGTGGACATATTGATTTTGTGCCTCCCATGTTCGTGTTAATTATGGTGCCCTGAACCCATCTCTTTCATAATTGAATGCAAAGGAGAATGAGCTGCAGGCTGTGGCTTTGGGACATAGAGTCATTGTCTATCTCTCTCCATTGACCCAGCCAGGAGCTGCATGTGGATTTTTGGAGATGACCGTGTGGAGAAGGAGAGACACCACCCCCCTGGAGTTTTGTGCCCGAGGCTTGGATGCCACCTTACCCATCCCTCAGCTCTGCACATGGCGCTTCGCTCTGGCTGGCTGCTCACAGGCCCCTGTGCTCTGGAGATTCTCAGGCTTGCTTGGTGCCTGGTTCTCCTTCTCCTTCTTTGGGCCCAAGGGTTGTGGGGCCAGCGCACCATCCCAGTGCTTGATGGGGCATCTTCTGCTCCTCGCAGTGTGTCCAAAAGCCCCACATTCCTTACACTTCATCTGATGGTGGAAAAGCACAAGTTGTCAGGAGTCAGCCCAAGCACAACCAGCTCTGCCCTTTTACAGACAAATAGAGATTTTAAGTCTTAGTTTCCTCTCCTTTTAGTTCAGGCACTCAGGCCTGTGAACCATGAACATCTCGGGATTCAAAGGTCCTAGAACACATTTGTGGAATCACCTATTATACAGGGGCACTGGAAGGAAGGTTTGGATTTTGCAACTGGAGGACTCTGGGCCAGATTTCAAAAACAGGACAAACGTTGGGATGCATGGGTTTTAAGTGGTTCCAAAAGATGCCTCCTCCTAACCTAGGAAGAAACTAAGCTGAGAGGATGTGCTGGGCAGGTCCTCGAGGGTTGGCAAGGGACAATTGGATGGTAGAGGCAATCTGAGAGGATGTAACCAAGATTCTGACCTGTGTCGCCCCCTGGCTTCCATTGCCTCCAAAGTCCACATACCCTGGGGTCCTCCTCCTCAGGGGGAGGAGCCCTATGCCTCAGAGCTCCCCTCTGCTGTTGCTTCTTTTTCTGGATTTGAATGAGCCTCGGGGCCAGAGGCCGTGAGGCACGCTGTGCTGTCTCATGTTATTCCAATCAGATCCCATTTCCTCAGATGCTGACGTTGGGCTTTCCTAGGTCCAAGAGAAAAGAAAAAGAGTGTCATGAACAAAGACATGATGGGTCCATTTACATTTACTCGTATAGGTCAAAATGAAGTAAAATGAAAACATTAACTGTTTCAGACACAAAACAGTTGAACCAAAAGGCCTAAATCTGGGAAAAAAGAGTAAGGTTATTTAAAGATGAATCTTGGATTGTATCAAAGAAATTTGAATAAAGTAACTCTAACCGTAATTCCTCCTCAAAATTGAGCCCTAATCCTAACCCTAAACATTAACATAGCCCTATGCCTAACCCTAAATTTAACCCGAATTTTAACTGTAACCATTGGCCAAAGCCTTGATCTAACTGTATCCATTACCATAACCCTAACCCTAACCCTAATGCTAAACATAGCCCTAACCCTATAATTTACCCTAGGCCTGCTCTAACCCTAACCCTCTCCCTAGCCCTAAATCTAGCTTCAACCATAGCACTTACCCTAAAACTAACCCTAACACTAGGCCTAAACATAACCCTAACCCTAACCCTAACACTAGCCCTAATCCTAACCATAAACGTAGCCCTAAACCTAGCTGTAATCCTACCTTTTACTCTAAATTTAAGCCTAACCAAATGCTAACAATAGGACTAAACCTAACTGTATAGCTATCCCGAAGGCTATTTAAAACCTTAAACCTATCCTGACCCCTAAACCTAAGCATATCCATTACTCTGAACCTAATGATAATTAAAACCTTAACTCTAAACCCTAACTGAAACCAATCCCTAATCCTGACCCTGACCGTAATAACACACGTAGTTCTAAACCTGACATTTACCCTAATCCTAACCCTCACAGTAGACCTGTAGATAACCAAACCCTACAACTACCCTTAACTGTAATGTTAGACCTGATATTAGACCTAGCCTTAATCCCAGCCCTAGCCCTAACACAACCCTCATCCGGCCATTAACCTCGTCTTAATCCTAACCCTAACCCAAGACCTAATCCTAACCATATCCCTAGCCCTAACCTTAATATAACTGTATCCATTACGCTAAACATAACCCTTAACCTAATGCTAACTCTAAGACTAACCCTAACCCTGTCACTATCCACAAAAATATCAATTACCCTAAACCTAACATGAACCCTAAACCCAACACTATCTTTACCCTAAATCTAACCCTAATTCGAGCTATAACCCTAAATTCAAACCTAAACTAAGCCCTAACAGTGATCCTGGTCCTAATAATTCCCCTAGCTCTAAACCTGACTCTTACCCTCTACCTAAACCTTATTATAAACCTAGCCATAAACTTTCTATAAATCTATCCCTAACAGTAACCCTAGACCTGACATTAGCCCTAGCCATAATTCTTGCCCTAACCCTAACACAAACCCTCATCCGAGCTGTAAACCTAGCCTTAATCCTAACCCTCACCCTAAACCTAACCCAAGACTTAATCCTAACCATAATCCTAGCCCTAAACTTAACTATATCCATTACCGTAAATATAACCCTTACCCTAATGATAACCCTAGGACTAAACCTAACCCTATGACTATCCCCAAAACTATCAATTGCCCTAAACCTAACCTGAACCCTAAATCTAACCCTATTTTTACCCTAACCCTAAACCTAATTCTAATTCGAGATGTAACCATAAACTCAAACCTAAACCAAGCCCTAACACTGACCCTGGCCCTAATAATTCCTCTAGCTCAAAATCTGACTCTTACCCTATACCTAACCAGTACAATAGACCTAGCCATAAGCACGTCCCTAAAACTATCGCTAACTGTAACCCTAGACCTGACATTAGCCCTAGCCATAATTCTAGCCCTAACCATGACACAAACCCTAGCCCTTCTCCTAGCCCTAAACATATCCTTAATTACAACCATAACCCAAACTCTAGGCCTAACCCTGACACTAACCCTAGCCATAATCTTAGCCATAATTTATCCCTATCCCTAACCCTAGTCCTAAGACTAACTCTAACTCTCACATTATACCTTTCACTTGTTCTAAGCCTTACCATAACCCTAACCCTAGCCCTAACCCTTGCCCCAACTCTTGCCCTAAACCTTGCCCTATCCTTGGCCCTAGCACCAACTTTAGACAAAACCTAACACTAAATCGAGCCCTAAGCCAAAGACTAAGCCAAACACTAACACTAGCCCAAACCATAACACTAATCCTAAAACTAGCCCTAACCCTAGCACTAGCCCTAAAACAAAACCGAACTATAGCTATAACCCTAACCCTTAATCTAAACCAAACCCTAACCTTAAACCTAGCCCTAACACTAACCCTAATATGCGTTGTAAACCGAACCCTTAAACTAACCCTCAACCTGACACTGACTCTAACACTACTAGATCTAAACATCACCCTAAACCTAACCCTAACAATAACTCTAGCCCTAAAAACCTAAAACAAGCCCTAAACTTCACCCTAGAATTTACATTAGCCCTATCCCTATCCCTAACTTAACCCAACATTTAGCCCTAATCCTAGCTTTAACCCTAGCCCTATTCATAACCATAAACCTAGCCCTAAAATGATATCTAACTCTATCCATTACCATAACCAAACCATTACCCTAATGCTAACCCTAGGCCTGAACCTAAACCTATCCCTAATCTTAATGCAATCTTTTACCCTAAACCTAACCTGAACCTAAACTTAACCTATCATTACCCTAACCCTAACTCTAACACTAATTCAAGCCCTAACTTTAAACCTTAACCTATCCCAATCCCTAACCCTGACCTTGAGCCTAGTAAAACCCCTAGCTCTAAACTTGAAGATAACACTACACCTAACCTTTACTTTAGACATAGCCATAATCCTAACCCTAAAACTATCTTTAACCATAATTCTGGACCTGAAACTAGCCCTAGCCCTAATCCTAGTCCTAAACCTAAAACAAACCCTAGCCCTCATCCTAGCCCTAAGCCTAGCTTTAATCATGACCCTAACCCTACTCCTAACCCTAATTCTAACCCTCACCCTACCTCTATACCTAGCTATAATGCCATCTCTTACCCTAATCTTAAACCTAAACCTAAACCTAACTCTAGGCTTAAGCCAAACAATAAACCTAGCCCTAATCCTAGCACTAATTTAGCCCTATCTCTAACCCTAACACTAAGCCTAGAACTGAGACTCACTCTAACTCTCATCCTATAACTATCCCTAGTTCTAATCCTATACTTTACCATAACCCTAGCCCTAGCCCTAACCCTTGCCCTATCCTTAGTCCCAGCTCTATCCCTAGATCTAACCATAACTCCAAATCTAACCCTAACCCTAAGCCTAAGCTTAACACTTATACTATCCCTAAACCTAACCCTAGGATAAACTAAAACCAAGAAATAGCCCTAACCCTAAACATTAACTTAAACCAAACCCTAACACTAAACCTAGATATATCCTATACTGTCTCTACCACTATTCCTAGGTCTAACTCTTACCCTAATTCTAACCCAAAACCTATGGTAATCCTATTCCTTGATCTAACCCTGAAGCTAACTCCCGCCTAGCCCTAACCATAGCTCAAAACCTAACCCTTATGCTAAACATTACCCTAAACCTGACCATAGTTCTAACCCTCACCCTAACCCTAACTCAAGACTTATTCCTAACCATAACCTAGCCCTAACCTTCACTCTAACTATATCCATTACCCTAAACATTATCCTTACCCTAATGCTAACCCTAGGCCTAACCCTAACTTTATTACTATACCCCAAACTGTCAATTACCCTAAACCTAACCTGAATCCTAAACCTAACCTCATCATTACCCTAATGCTAACCCTAATGCTAATTTGAGCCCTAACTCTAAACTCAAACCTAAACCGAAGCCCAACACTGACCCTGACATTAATAATTCCCCTAGCTCTAAACCTGACTATTACCCTATACCTAACCCTTACACTAGTCTTAGACATAAACCTAACCCTAAAACTATCCCTAACCATAACCCTAGACCTGACTTAGCCCTAGCCATAATCCTAGCCTTAACCCTAACACAAACCCTAGTCCTTATCTTAGCCCTAAACATAGCCTTAATTATAACCTTAACCCTAACCATAGGCCTAAACCTAACACTAACTATAGCCCTAATCTTAGCCCTAATTTAGCCCTATTCCTTACCCTAACCCTAACCCTTGCCCAAAGACTACCTCTAACTCTCACACTAGCCCTAACTCTAGTTCTAACTTATATATTACAGGAAGTGTAATCCTAGCCTGAACCATAGGTCTAACCCTAGCCATATTCATATCCCTAGCCATAACCCTAGATCTGACCATAACTCTAAATCGAATCCTAAAAATAAGCCTAAGCCTAAACCTAACCCTAGCCCTAACCCTAAGGCTAATCCTAATACTAGTCCTAACCATAGCCCTAGCACTAAAACCAAACTGAGCCATAGACCTAACCCTAACACTTAACATAAACCAAGCCCTAATCCTACACCTTGCCCTAACCCTAGCAATAATCTAAGTCTTAAGTTGAACCCTAAAACTAATCCTCACCCAGACTCTGACCTTAAAACTAACCCTAGGTCTAAACATCACCCTAACCCTAAACCTTAACCTAATACTAGACCTAGTCCTAACCCCTAACACTGATATTAGACCTAATCATAGCCCTAGTACTTACATCAGCTGTAACCCAACCCTAGCCCTAACTTAACCCAAATTCTAGCCCTATTCTGAGCCCTAAACCTAGCTTTAACCCTAATCCGAACTCTAACACTATCACTAATTATAACCATAACCCTAGCTGTAACCCTAGCTGTAACCCTATCCATTACCATAACTATAACCCTAACTCTAGGCCTAAACCTAACCCTATCCCTAACCTTCACCCTATCCATTACCCTAAATTTAACCTGAAAACTAAACCTAATCCTATCATTACTGATCATAATCATAATGCTAATTCAAGTCCTAACTTTAAACCTTAACCTATCAAAAACACTAATCGTGACCATGACCCTAATAATACCCTAATCTCTCAACCTGACCCTAACCATAAACCTAATGCTTACAGAAGGCATAGCCATAAACCTAACCTTAAACTATCTTTAACCATAACCCTAGAGCTGAAATTAGCCCTAACCGTAATCCTAACCCTAAACATAGGCTTAATACTAACCTGAACCACAACCCAAACCCTAACCCTAATAATAACCCTCACCCTAGCCCTAAAACTACCTATAACCCCATCCCTTACCACAAACCTAACCATAACCCTAAACCTAATCCTAACCCCCACCCTAACCCTAGGCCTAATACTAACACTAATCCTTGTGCTAATCCTAGCTCTAATTTAATCCTATCCTAACCCTAACCCTAGCCCTAAGACTACCTAGAACTCTTGCCCTAGCCCTAGCCCTAATTCTATCCTTAGCCGTATCCTAACTCTAGATCTAAACCTAACTCTAAATCTAAACCTAACTCTAAATTTAACTGTAATCATAAGCCAGACCAAGCCCTAACACTACCCCTAACCATAATGCTAACCCAAAAACTTGCTCTAGCCCTAGCCCTAGCCATAAAACAAAACCAAGCCTTATCCCTAACACAAACCATTAACCTAAACCAAACCCAAACCTTACACCTAGCCCTAACCCTAACTCTATAAATTACTTTGACCCTGATGCTGACCCTAACACTAATCCTAGCTCTAATCATCACCCTAACTTAAAACTAGACCTAGCCTTAACTGTAACTCTAAAACTAGCCTTAACTGTAACCCTAGTTCATACATTAGTCATTGTCCTGAATATAGCATTAACACTAACACAAATCCTACCCTGAATCTGAGCCCTAAACCTAGCTTTAACCCTAATCTTAACCCTAACACTAGCCCTAAACCTAACCCTAACCCTAGCCCTAACCCTAGCTCTAACCCTATCACTTACCCTAAGCCAAACCCTAACCCAAATGCTAACTCTAGTCCTAACTCTAATCCTTAGCCTAACTTCAACTCTAACCATATTACCAGTCTTAACCCTAGCCCTCAATCTATCTCTAAGCCTAACCCTTACCATCTTCTGACCCTAAAAGTAACCCTAGGTCTAAAGCTGACCCTAAACCTAAACCAAAATATATCAATAGACCCACCAATAACCTTATACTTATGCCTAAGCCTAACACTATACCTAGACCCAAAGCTAATCCTAAATATAGCAATAACTCTAGCCCTAGACCTAAACAAAATCCTAGCACCAGCCCTAACAATAACCCTTAACCTAAACCAAACACTTACCCTATCCCTAGACCTACCCCTCATCCTAATTTTGGCTCTAAACCTTAACATAACCCTATCCCGAACACTGACCCTGATCCTAACACTTAAACTAGCTTTAAACCTTACACTAACCCAAAACTAGACCTAACACTAGACCTAGCTATAACCCTAAACTAAAACTAGCTCTAAATATAACCCTATCTTTTACATTACCCATAGTCCTAACCCTAGACCTAAACTTAGCTCTAAGCATAAACCTAAGCCTAGCCCTAACCCAACACTAACTCTAACCCTAACCCTCTCTTTAGACCTAACCCTAGCTCAAAGTCTAACCCTTACACTAATCATAACCCTAGCCCTATCCTAAATCCTAATCATAACCCTAGCCCTAATCCTAACCTAACCCTAGTCCAAAATTTAGCTGTAACCATATCCATTACCCTAACCCTAATCCTAACTCTAATAAAAACACTATCCCTAACACTAAACCTAACTCTAACCATTATCTTGAACTTAAAACTAAACCTAAACAACCCTTGCACTAGACCTAACCCTAGCTCAAACACTAACCCTTATACTAACCTAACCATAACCTTAACCCTAAACTAACACTTACCCTAACACTAACACTTACCCTAAACCAAACCCTAGCCCTACCTCTAAATATAACCCTAATCCTAGACTTAATCTCAACCATAACCTAGCCCTAGCCCTAGCTCGAAAACTATCCATACACTAAACATAACCCTAACCCTAATGTTAACCCTAACCCGGTCGCTGAAACCTAAACCATCCATTACCTTAAACCTTAACTAAAACCTAAAGGAAACTCTTCCATTACCTTAACTCTAAACCTAATCCAGCACTAATCTGAGCCCTAACCCCTTAACCTTAACATAAACCAAACACTAACCCTGACCCTGATTATGACACTAATAATAACCATAGCTCTAAATTTGACCTTTAACCTAAACCTAACCCTTACGATAGAACTAGCCAAAACTTAACCCTAAAACTATCCTTAACCATAACTGTAGACCTGATATTATCCCTAGCCTGAGACCTAGCCCTAACCCTATCAGAATATCTAACCCTTATTCTAACCCTAACCCTAGCCTTAATCCTAAACTGAACCATAACTTGAGGCCTAATGCTAATTCTAACCCTTAGCCTAGCCCTAAACATAGCTATAACTCCACTCATTCACTTAAACTTAACCCTAACCCCAGTGCTAACCCCAACCCTAGCCCAACCCCTAGGCTTAAACCTAACACTAACCCAGGTCCTAATCCTAGCCCTAATTTCACAGTAAACCTAACCCTCACCCTAAGCCTACCCCTAATAATAACTCTAATTCTCACCCTAGACGTATCCCTACTTCTAACCATATTTATTACCATAAACCTAAGGCTAGCCCTAACCCTAGCATGAGCCCTAACTTTGGATCAACCCTAACTCTAAATCTAACCCTAACCCTAAGCCTAAACTTCACTCTAAAACTAGCCCTAACCCTGATGTTAATCCAAAATCTAGCCTTAACCTTATCCCTACCCTAAAATAAAACTCAGCCATAACCCTAACTGTAACCCTTAACCTAAACCAAAACCTAACCCTACACTTAGCACTAACTTTAGCCCTAATTCAAGTCCTAAACCTAGCACTAAAACTAACCCTGACCCTTACACTGAACCTAAATATGACCCTTGCTCAAAACATCACCCTAACCCTAAGGCTAAAACTAGCACAAACTGTAACACTAGTTCATACATTAGCCATACCCTAACCCTAGCCCTAACAAAAACCAAAACCTAGCCCTTACATGAGACTTAACCCTAGTTTTAAACCTAACCCTAACCCAAAACCTACACCTAAACCTTACCCTAACCCTAGCCAGAATCCTAAACATAACCCTAGCCTTATCACTAGCTCTATCCCTATCCATTACCCTAACCCTAAACATCACCCTAATACTAACCCTAGGCCTAACCCTAACCTTATTGCTAACCCTAACCTTATTCATTAACCTATAACTAACCTGAACCCTAATTCTAACCCTATCATTACCCTAACCCTAATGCTAATGCTAATTTGAGCCCTAATCCTAAACTTAACCTAAGACAAACCCTAACTCTGATGATTCCCATAATAATATACCTAGCTCTAACCCTAACCCTACCCCTAAACCAAACCCTTATACTAAACCTAGCCATAAACCTAACACTAAAACTATTCCTAATGTAAACATAGACCTGACATTTGCCCTAGCTGTAATCCTAGCCCTAACCTTAACACACACCCTAACCCTAACCCTAGTCCTAATTATATCCATAACCCTAGCACTAAACTTAGCTCTAACTCTATTAATTACCTAAACATAGCCCTAATTCTAATGCTAAACCTAGGCCTAAATCTAACCCCATGCCTAACCGTAACCCTATCCATTATGCTAACCTGAACCCTAAACCTAATCCTATCATTACCCTAACACAAATCCTAATGCTAATTTGAGCCCTAACCCTAAAACCTGCCCTAAACAAAATTCTAAATATGACCCTGACCCTAATAATACCCCTAGCTCTAAATTTGACCCTTACCATAAATCTAACACTTACACTGAACATAACAATAAACCTAACCCTAAAATTATCCCTAACTGTAACCGAATAAATGACATTTGTCCTAACACTAATCCTAACCCTAACCAAAACACAAAACTTAACCCTCATCCTAGCCCTTAACCTAGCCTTAATCATAACTCTAATGAAACCCTAGCCCTAACCCTAATTCTAACCTTCGTTTTAGCCCTAAACCTAGTTCTAACCCCATCATTTACACTAAATCTAACCCTAAGCCCAAAACTAACCCTAGGCCTAAACATAAATATAAACCTAGCCCTATTCCTATCTCTAATTAAGCCCTATACCTAACCAAACCATAAGCCTAGCCCTAAGATGAACTCTCACTCTTGGCCTGGCTCTATCCCTAGTTCTAATCCTATTTTTATCATAACCCTATTCTAGCTATGAACCTACAAATAATGCTACCCATATCCTTAAGTCTTAGACCTAACCCTAGATCTAACCCTAACTCTAAATCTAAATCTAAACCTAAGACTGAACTTAACCATAACACTAGTCCTAAACCTAACGCTAATCTTAAAGCTCACCCTACCCATAGCTAGCTCTAAAACAAAACCGAGCAATAGCCCTAAATTTAAAGCTTGACCTAAACCAAAACCAAACACTACACCTAGTGCTAACCCTAGCCCTAGTTCGAGTCCAAACCCTAACCGTAAAACTACCTCTGACCTTATTTTTTACCCTAATATTAAACCTAGCTCAAAACATCATGCTAATATTAAACCTAACCCTAACACTAGACCTAGACCTAACCCCAATCTTATAACTAGCCCAAATCGTAACTCTACTGCAAACATTGGCTGTAACTCTGAACCTAGCCCTAACTCTAACCAAAATTTTGCCCTAATCGGAAACCTAACCCTAGCATTAACCCTAAACCTAATCCTAACACTAGCCCTTACCCTACTCAAAATGTAACCGTAACCCTAGGTTTAACCCTATCACTTACCCTAAGCCAAACTTACCCCTAATTCTAAACCTAGTTCTAAACCTAATCCTATTACAAGTACTAACCCTAGCCCTCACTCTATCTCTAACCATAACTCAAACCTGACATTTATTCTTATCCTAATGGTAACCATATGTCTAAACCTGACCCTAACCCTATACTGAACCCTAACACTAGCACTAGATATAAACCTATTCCTAAATCTAACCCTAACACTAGCCCTAGACCTAAACCTAATCATAAATCTAGCCATATGTCTAGCCCTAGATATAAACAAAATGTAGCACTAGCTCTAATAATAAACCTTAACCTAACCCAAACACTAACCCTAATCCTAGACCTAAACCTAGTGATAATTCTGGCTTTAATCATAAAGCTAAGTCTAACCTGAACACCGACCCTGACCCCAACACTAACTCTAGCTTTAAACATCACACTAACACTAATACTAATCTTAACACTTGACCTAGCCATAACACTAAGCCCCAAACTATCCCTAATCATAACCCTAGTTCGTACATTAGCAGTATCCCTAACACTAGCCCTAACCTAACCCAAAACCTGGTCCTAATTGAATGCTAACCCTTGCTTTAAACCTAATACTAACCCTAGTCATAAGCAAGTCCCTAACCCTTCCCTAAACCTAGCTGTTATCATATTTGTTACCTTAATCCCAACCCTATACCTAATGCTAACACGAGTCCTAACCCTAATCCATAGGCTAACCCAAACCCTAACCCTATTACTAGTCCTAACCCTAGCCCTCATTTTAGATATAACCATAACCCAAACCCTAATCGTAACTCTGAAACTTATACTTACCCAAACACTAATCATAGGTCTAAACCTGACCCTAATCTGAACCCAAACCCTAACATTAGCCCTACCGGTAACCCTATAGCAAATTCTAAACCTAAAACTAGTCCTAGACCTAAACCTAATCCTAAATCTAGCCATAACTCTAGGCCTAGACCTTAACAACAACCTTGTCCTACCCTTAACAATCATCCTTAACATAACCCAAACACTAACCCTACTTCTAGACCTAAACCTAGTCCTCATTCTGGCACTAAACACAACACTCACTCTAACCTGAACACTGACCCTGACCCTAACATAAACCTAGCTCCAAAGCTCACCCTAACTCAAAACCTAATCCTAACACTACACCGAGCCATAACTCTAACTGTAAAATTAGCTCTAATCATAACCATAACTCTTAACTACCAATGGCCCTAACCCTAGGCCTAAAATAACACAAAACCTAGCCCTAATCCTAGGCCTAAACCTAGCCCTAAGTGTAACCCTATACTAACCCTAACCCTAAAACTAACCCTATCCTTACACCTAACCCTAGCTCAAAGCCTCACCTTTACCCTAAACATAACCCTAACCCTATCCCAAACCCTAACATAACCCTAGCCCTAATCCTACCCTTAAACATCGCCCTAACCCTAGCTCTAATCCATTACCCTAACCATAATACTTACCCTAATTCTAACTATAGGCTTAACCCTAACCCTATCACAATCCCTAAACCTATCGATTACCCTAAAACTAACTTGTACCTTAATCCTAAGCCTATTCATTACCCTAACCCTAACTCTAACCCTAATGATAATTAAAGTCCTAAAGCTAAACCTTAATTCAAACTGAACCATAAGCCACACCCTGACCTCAGTAATACATCTAGCTCTAAACTTGACCTTACCTTAAATCTAACCCTTACACTAGACCTAACCATAAACATAACCCTAAATCTATCCCTAACCGTAACCCTAGACTTAACCCTAGTCACTTACCCTAACACAAACCATAGCTCTAAACCTATCCTAACAAAAAAACTAACCCTAACACTAGACAAAACTTAACTCTACCCATAACCATAATCCTAGCTCTTACATTACCCATACACCTAACACTAGCCCTAAACATCACACAAAACCTAGCCCTAACCCTTGCCCTAAACCTAGACCTAAGCATAACCCTAAACCTATCTCTAGCATTAACCTTAACACTAACACTGGCTCTGTCCCTAACCCTACAAAAACTCTAATCCTTACCCTAAACAAAAAAAAAATCCCTAACCCTCAACCTAACCCTAAACCTAGCCCTAATCCTAACAGTAACCGTATCACAAACTCTATTAATTACCTTAAACATAACCCTAACCTTAATGCTAACCCAAGCCATAACCCTAACCCTAACCCTAACCATAGCCCTGACTCTAACCCTAACCCTCGTCCTAGCCCTAACACTAGCTGAAACCCTAACACTTCTGCTAAACTTAACAATAACACTAACTCTAGGCCTATCTCTAAACCTAGCCAAAATTCTAAGGTTAACACAAGCCCTAACACTAGCACTAACCCTATCCTTTACCCTAAATATAAACCTAAACCAAATGCTAACCCTAGGCCTAACCCTTATCCTATCGCTAACACTAACCCTATCTATTACACTAAACCTAATATGAACTCTAAACCTAACACTATCCATTACTTTAACCCTAACCCTAATGCTAATTTGAGTCCTAAACCTAAACCTTATCCTAAACCAAACCCTAAACCAGATTCTGACCTTAATTATACACCTAGCTCTAAACCTGACCTTTACCCTAAACCTAACTTTTCACTAGACCTAGCCATAAACCCAAAGTTAACACTATTACTAACCATAACCTTAGACCTGATATTAGCCCAAGCCCTAATCCTAGCTCTAACCCTAACACAAACCATAGCCCTCATCCTAGCCCCAATCCTAGCCTTAATACTAACCTAAACACTCACCCTATTCCTATACCTAATTTTAACCCTCTCCCTATCCCTGAACCTAGCCATAACCTCATCCTTTCTCTTAAAACTAACCATAACCCTAATGCTAACATTAACCCTAATTCTAACCCTAACCATGTGTCTAACCCTAACACTAAACCTAGCACTAATCTATCCCTAATTTAACCCAAACACTTAGCAAATCCCTAACTCTAGCCCTAAGAATACCTCTAATTCTCAACCTAGCCCTATTTTTATTTATAAACCTGTCCATTACCGTAACCCTAACACTAGTCCTAACCTTAGCCTTAACGTTAAATCAAACCATAACTCTAAATCTAACCCTAACCTTAAGCCTAAACCCCACCCTACCACTAGCTGAACACTATCGCTAATCATAAAACTAAACATGAACATAGCCCTAGCTCTAAAACAAAACCAAGCCATTACCCTTAACCTAAACATAACCTAAACCAAACCCTAACCCTACAACTAGCCATAACCCTAGATAAAATTTGTGTCCTAAAACAAAAACTAACCCTTACAATGACTCATATCCAAACACTAACCCTCGCTCTATATATCACCCTAACCATAAAGAAAATGCTAACACCATTTCTGTCCCAAAACCTAACCCTAAAACTGACCCTACCAATAACCCTAGTTCTTACATTAGCTATAGTCCTAACCCTAGCCCTAACCCCAAAACAAAAATAGCCCTAATCTGAGCCCTAAAACTAGATTTAACCCTAACCCTAGCCCTAGACCTCAACCTAACCCTAATCCTAGCTCTAAGCCTAGCTGTAACCCTATCCCTTATCCTAAGGCAAACCCTATGCATAATGCTAACCCTAGTCCTAATAGTAATCCTTAGCCTAAATCAAACACTAACCCTATTACTAGTCCAAACCCTAGCCCTCATTCTATCTTGAAACCTAACCCAAAACCTAACCCTAATCTTCACCCTTATTCTGACCATGACACTAATTATAGGTCTAAACCTGACCCTAACCCTAAACTGAACCCTGAAACAAGCCCTACCAGTAAATTTTACCTAAATCTATCCCTATCACTACCCCTAGACCTAAACCTAATTCTAAATGTACTGATAACTCTAGCCCTAGACCTAAACAAAAACTTAGCCCTAGCCCTAACAATAGCATTTAACTTAAACCAAACAATAACACTACCTCTAGACCTAATGCTACTCCTGATTCTGGCTTTCACCCTAACTCTAATCAGAACACTGCCCCTGACACTATCACTAAACCTAGCTCTAAAACTGACTCTAAACCAAAATCTAAACCTAACACTAGACATAGCCATAACCCTAACCCTAAAACTATCCCTAATTAGAACCCTAGATCTTACATTACCCATAGCACTAAAACTAGACCTAAACCTAACACAAAACCTAGCCCTAATCCAAGGCCTAAACCTACCCTAAGCATAACCCTAACCCTAAACCTAGCCCTAACCATAAGCCTAACCCTCACCTTAGACCTAAGCATAGCTCAAAGCCTAAACTTTGGCCTAAACATAACCCTAGCCTTAACCCTTATAATAACCCTAACCCTAGTTCTAGCCCTAAACTTAACTCTAACCCTAACCCTATACATTACCCTTATGATAACCCTATTCCTAATGCTAACCCTAGGCCGAACCCTAACTCTATCGCAAACCCTAAATCTCTCCATTACCCTAAACCTACCATGAACCCTAAACCTAACCATATTCATTACGCTAAACCTAACTCTAACCCTAATGCTCTTGAGCCTTATCCCTAAATCTTAACCTAATAAAAACCATAACCCTGACCCTGAACTTAAAAATACCCCTAGATCTAAAACTGACCCTTACCCTAACTTAAAACTTACAGTAGACTAAGACATAGACCTAATTACAAATCTACCCCTAAATATAACACTAGACCTGACATTATCCCTAGCCCTAATTCTAGACCTAACGCTACAACAAACCCTAGCCCTCATCCTAGCCCTAAAACCTAGCCTTAATCAAAACTGTAACACTAAACCTAGCCCTAATCCTAATTATAACCCTCAGTCTACCTCAAAACCTAGCTATAATACATCCCTTACCCTAAACCCTAAACCTAGTCCTAATGCTAGGAGTAAGCTGAACACTAACTCTAGTTCTAAACCTTGTCCTGATTTACCTCTATCCCTAAAACTAACCATAACCCTAGCTCTAAGACTAACTCTAACTCTCACCCTAGCCTTATCCCTAGTTCTATCCTTATCATTTACCATAACCCTAAACCTATCCATAACCCTTGCCCTATCATTAGGACTAGCCTTAACCCTAGATCTAAACCTAACTCCAAGTCTTAACATAACCCTCAGCCTAACCCTAACACAAACACTAGCCCTGACCCTAACACTAATCATATAATCAAGGAATAAAACAAAACTGAGCAATACAGGATGAGGATATGGCTCAAGCGGTAACACATTCACCTGGCATGTGCGGGGTGCTGGGTTTGATCCTCAGTGAAAATAAAAATATAATTATAAAAAAGATGTTGTGTCCACCAAAACTAAAAAAATAAAAATATTAAAAAAACTCTCTCTCTCTCAAAAAATAAATAAATAAATAAATAAAACAAACAAACTAAAAAAAACCACTGAGCAATACTCCTAACCTTAAGCCTTAACATAATGCAAACCCTAACACTACACCTAGACCTAACCAAGCCCTAATTCGAGTCCTTACCATAACCTTAAACTAACCCCAAGCTTGAATCATATCCTAACACTCACCCTGGGTCTAAACACCATCCTAATCTTAAACCGAACCCTAACAGAAACTCTAGCCTTAAATTAAGTCATAACCCTAACTTTAAAACTAACCTTGATGCTGACTCATATCCTAACAGTCACCCTAGCTATAAAGACCACCCTAAACTTAAACTGAACCCTAACAGTAATCCTAACCCTTATTTGAGACCTAACCCTAACCCTAAAATTAACACTGTCTCTGAATCATAAACTAATACTAACCTAGCTATAAATATCACCCTAACATTAAACCTAACCCTAACACTAGACCTACACCTACCCCTAACCCTAATTGTAACCCTAGTTCTTATATTATCCATTGCCATAACATTAGCCCTAACCCTAACATAAAAATTAGCCTTAATCTGAGCCCTAAACCTAGATTTAACCCTAACCCTAACTCTAGCCCTAACCCTAGCTCTTAGCGTATCCCTTACCCAAAGTGAAACCCTAACCCTAATGGTAACCCTAGACCTATCCCTAATTCTTAAGCTAACCAAAACCCTAACTCTATTAATAGTCATTACCCTACCCTCACTCTATCTCTAACCCTATTCCAAACCCTAAAGTTAACCCTGACCATTTTTTCACCCTAACAGTAATCCTAGGTCTAAACCTGGCCCTAACCCTAGACCAAACCCTAACACTAACCCTAGACATAAACCAAATCCTAAATGTAGCCTTAACTCTAGCCCTAGACCTAAACAAAAACCTATCCCTAGCCCTTAAAGTAACCTTTAACCTAACACAAACACTAACCCTACAACTAAACCTAAACCTAGTTCTAATCCTGGCTGTAAACCTAATTCTAACTCTAATCCAAACACTGACCCTGCCTTTAAGAGTAAATCTACCTCTAAACCTGACCCTAACAAAAAATCTCAACACTAGACCTAGCCAAAATCCTAACCCTAAAACTACCCCTAATCATAACCCTAGCTCTTACATTACCCACAGCCCTAACCCTAGGCCTAAACCTAACACAAAACCTAGAGCTAATCCTAGGCCTAAGCATAACCCTAACCCTAACCCTAACCTAACACTTGATTAGTCCTAACCATAGCTCAAAGGCTAACTCTTATGCTACACATAAACCTACACCTATCCTTAAATATACTATAACAGTAGCTCTAATCCTAAACTTAACCCTAGCCCTAAACCTAGATCTAAACCTACCCATTACCCTAAAACTAACTCTAAACCTATTGATAACCCTAGGCCTAACCCTAACCCTAAACCTAACCAGAAAAATAACACTAGACCTAACCCTAAACCTCACACTCATATTATACCTAACTCTAGCTCAAACCCTAACCTTTACCATAGCCCTAAACCTAAACATAAACCTCAATCTAACACTAACCATAACCCTATGCCTACATCTAACCATATCCATTACTCTAACCCTAACCCTAACCATACTCTAATCTTATCCCTAGTCCTAACTTTAAACCTAACACTAACCCTAGATCTAAGAATAAATATAAGTCTCACACTAGCCCTATCACTATTTCTTACCCTATCTCTTAACGTAACCCTAACCCTAGCTCTAAAATTGGTCCTAACCCGTGCACTATCTTTAGCCCAAGCAATAAATATAGATCATAATTTATCTCTAAATCTAACACTAACCTGAAGCCTAAGCCTAACCCTAACACTAGCCCTAACCCTAACACTAATCCTAAAACTAGCCCTAATCCTAGCCATAGCCCTAAAACAAAACCGAGCCATAAGCTCTATTCATAACCCTTAAACTAAACCAAACCCTAACCACACACCTACCCTTAACCCTAGCCCTAATTCGAGTTTTCAGCTGAACCCTAAAACTAACCCTGACACTGACTCTGACACTAACCTAGCTCTAAACATCACCCTAATCCTAACACTAACCCTAACACTAAACCTAGCCCTCAACTTAACCCTAAAATTAGCCCTAATCTTAACCCTTGTACTTACATTTGACATAATCCTAAGCCTATCACTAACTTAACCTAAATCCTAGCCCTAATCCGAGCCCTAAACTGAGCTTTAACCCCAACACTAACCCTAAGCCTAGCCCTAGCCCTAATCATAACCATAACTTAGGCGTACCCTATACATTACCATAACAACAACCCTAACCCTAATGCTAACCCTAGGCCTAAACCTAACCCTATCTCTAATCCTATCCCTATACATTTCCCTAAACCAAACATGAACCCTAATTCTAAGCCTATCATTACCTTAACCCTTACCCTAATAATAATTCAATCCCTAACTTTAAGCCTGAACCTATTCCAAACCCTAACCTGGACCTTCACCTTAATAATACCCCTAGCCCTAAACCTGACCCTAAACCTAAACCTAAACCTTACACTAGATGTACCCATAATCCTAACTCTAAAACTATCTTTAAACATAATTCTAGACTTGAAATTAGCCATACTCCTAATCCTAGCTCTAACCCTAAAACAAACCCTAGCCCTCATCCTAGCCCTAAACCTAGCCTTAATCCTAACCCTAATCCTAACCCTTATTCTAAACATCACCCTACCTCTAAAACTAGTGTAACACCATCCCTTACCCTAAACTAAATCCTAAATCTAACCCTAATTCTATGCTTAAACTGAACACTAACCCTAGACTTAATCCAAGCCGTAATTTAGCCCTATCCCTAACCCTAACCCTAACTCTAACTCTATTAACAACACTAACCCTATGACTAGCAGTAAAACAAAAATGAGCAATAGTCTAACCAAACCCTAACACAACACCTAGACATAACTATAGACTTAATTTGAGTCCTAATCATAACCTTAAAAGTATACCTGACACTGACTCATATGCTAAACTCACCCTAGCTTGAAACACCATCCTAATGTTAAACCTAAACTTAACAGTGACCCTAGCCCTTATTTGAGTCCTAAACCTAACCCTGACCCTGACTCATATCCTAAAACTAACTCTAGCTCTAAATATCACCCTAAACTTAAACTTAACCCTAACACTAAAACTATGCCTACCCCCTAACCCTAACCCGAAAACTAACCCTAATTGTAACCCTAGTTCTTATATTAGCGATTGACCTAACCCTAGCCCTAACTCTAACAAAAAACTAGCCCTAATCCAAACCCTAAACCTACCTTTAACCCTATCCCTACTCTAACTTTAGCCCTAAACCTAGCTATAAACCTATCCCTTACCCTAAGTGAAACCCTAACACTAATGGTTAACCTAGACCTATCCCTAATCCTAAGGCTAACCAAAATCCTAACCCTATTAATAGTCCTGATCCTAGCCTTCATTCTAGCTCTAATCCTATCCCAAACCCTTTCACTAACCCTGACCCTTATTCTGACTCTAACACAAACCCTAGGTCTAAAACTGACCCTAAACCTAGAGCAAACCCTAATACTGGCCATACCACTAACTTATACCTAAACCTAACACTAACCCTAGCCCTAAGACTATCTCTAACTCTCACACTATCCCTATCCCTAGATCTAAGCCTATCCATTACCATAACCCTAACCCTAGCCCTAACCCTTGCCTTATCCTTAGTCCTAGCTCTAACCCTAGATCTAACTCTAACTTGAAATCTAACCCTAACCCTAACCCTAAGCCAAACACTAAAACTAGCCCTAACCCTAAGGCTAATGATAAAACTAGCCATAACCCCAAGCCTAGCAGTAAAACAAATTGAGCAATAGCCCTAACCATAAACTTTACCTTAAACCAAACCTTAACAGTAAACTACTCCTAAACATACCCTTAATTTGAGTCCTAACCTGAACCTTAAATCTAACCCTGAACCTGACTCATATCTTAATGGTCACCCTAGCTCTAAACAGCCTCCTAACCTTTAACTGAAATCTAAAAGTAAACCTATTCCTAATTCAAGTCCTAACCCTAACCCTGACCCTGACTCATATCCTAACACTAACCCTAGCTCTAAATATCATCTTAACCTTAAGCCTAACCCTAACACTAGACCTACCCTACCCTAAACCTAAAACTAACCCTCATTGTAACCCTAGTTCTTACACTAGCCATTGTCCTATCATTAGCCCAAACCCTAAACCAAAATCTAGCCCTAATCAGAGCCCTAAACCTAGATTTAACCCTAACCCTAATTCTAGCCCTAAACCTAGCTCTAAGGCTATCACTTACCCTATGAATAACCCTAACCCTAATGGTAGACCTAGACCTATGCCTACTCCTTAGGCTAATCAAAATCTTAACCTTATTAGTAGTCTTGACCCTAGCCCTTATTCTAGCTCTAATACTGTCCCAAATTTGAATGCTAACCCTGACCCTTATACTGACCCTAACACAAACCCTAGTTCTAAACTTGACCCTAACTCTAGACTAAAACCTAACATTATCGCTTGACTCAAACCTAATCCTAAATGTAGCCTTATATCTAGCTTTAGAACTAAACAAAAACCTAGTCCTAGGCCTAACAATAACCCTTATCCTAACAAAAACACTACCCTACCTCTAGATATAAACCTACTCCTATTCTGGCTGTAACCCTAACTTGAACTCTAACCCAAACACTGATTCTTTCTTTAAACATAAACCTACTTCTAAACCTGACACTAACTGAAAATCTAAACCTAACACTAGATCTTAGCATAACCCTAACCCTAAAACTATCCCTAATCATAATGCTAGCTCTTACATTACCCACAGCTTTAAACCTAGGCCTAAACCTAACACAAAACCTAGAGCTAATCCTAGGCCTTAACTTAGCCCTAATCATAACCCTAACACTAACCATATCCCTAATCTAAACCTAACCCTCGCCTTAGTCCTAACCGTAGCTCAAAACCTAACCCTTACTATAAACATAAACCTAGAACTATCCCTGAATCTAACCATAAACCTAGTCCTAATTTTAACCATAACCCTAGCCCTAGCCCTAGCTCTAAACCTACCCATTACCCTAACCCTAACTCTAAATGTAACCCTAGCCTCAACCCTAACCATGATCCTAAACCCTAAACAGAAAACTAACTCTAGACCTAACCCTAAACTAATACTCACTATAGCCCTAACCATAGATAAAACCCTAAGCCTTACCATAAACCTAACATTATAACCATAGACCTAACCCTAACCATAAACTTAAATCTAGCCCTGTCCCTAAACCTAAACCTACATCTAACCATATTTATTACACTAATACTAACCATAAACTTAATTATAACCATTCCCCTAACCCTAACTCTAACCCTAAACCTACCGTAATCCTATCCCTAAACATAACCCTGAACCTAACCCTTGCTCTAACACTAATCATAGCTCAGAACCTAACTTTTACAATAAACATAACACTAACTCTAACCATAGTTCTAACCCATACCCTAACACTAACTCAAGACCTAATGCTAATCATGAGTCTAGATATAAAGTTAACTCCAACTGTACCATTACCCTAATCATAACCCATACCCTAATGCTAATTATAGGCCTCACCCTATCTCAAGACCTAATCCTAACAATAACCCTAGCCATAAACTTAACTCTAACTGTAGCCATTACCCTAAACATAACCCTTTCCCTAATGCTAACCCTAGGCCTAACCATAAACCTATCACTAACCCTAACTCTATCAATTTCTCTAAAACTAACCTTCACTCTAAATCTAACCCTATCATTACCCTAACCATAACCCTAGGGCTAATTTGAACCCTAACCCTAAATCAAACCTAAAAGAAACCCTAACCATGACCCTGACCCTTATAATTCACCTAGCTCTAACCTGACTCTTACCCTAAACCTAATCCTTACATTAGATGTAGCCAAAACCTAATCCTACAACTATCTATAACCATGACCCTAGACCTGACATTAGCCCTAGATATAATCCTAGCCCTAACCTGAACACAAACCCTAGCCCATGTTAGCCATGTTAGCACTAAACATAGCCTTAATCATAACCCTAACCTTAAACCTAGGCCTAACTTAAAACCAACCCTATCCCTAATCTTAGACCTAACTCAGCCCTATCCCTAACCCTAACCCTAACCCTAGCCCTAAAACTGTCTAACTCTCTCCCTAGGCCTAAAACTAGTTCTTACCCTATCCCTTACTAGAATTATAAACCTAGCTCTAATCCTAGGCCTAACCCTAGCCATTTCCTTAGCCCTAGCCCTAACCTTGGATCTAACCTTAACTCTAAATCTAACTCTAATGCAAAGTCTAAGCCTAAATCAAACACTAACCCTAACCCTAAACCTAATGCTACTCCTAAAACTAGCCCTAACTCTAGGCCTAGCCCTAATATAAAACCGAGCCATATTCCTAAACCTAACCCTTACCTTAACGAAAACCTAACCCTACACCTAGCTCTAAACCTAGCCCTAATTCTACTTTTAAGCAGAACCCTAAAATTAGCCCTAACCCTGATTCTGATGCAAACACTAACCCTAGCTTTAAACATCACCCTAAACATAACACTAGACTTAATCCTAACACTAACCCTAACCATGAAACTAGCCCTAATTATAACCCTAGTACTTACATTAGCCATAACCCTAACCCTAGCCCTAACTTAACCCAAAACCTAGCCTAATCTGAGCCCTAAACCGATGTTTAACCCTAATCCTAACCGTAACCCTAAATCTAGTACTAAGAATAACCATAACCTTAGCTCTAACCCTAGCTCTAACCCTATCCATTACCCTTAACATAATCCTAATGCTAATGCTAACCCTAGGCCTAAACCTTACCATATCCCTAATCCTAACCCTATCCATTACTCTAAACCTAACTTGAAACCTAAACCTAACTATATACTTTTCCTAATCTTAAACCTATATTAATTTGAGCCCTTAATTTAAACCATAACCTATGCCAAACACTAATTGTGACCCTGACCCAAACAATACCATTAGCTCTAAACCTAATTTTGAAACTCTAAACCTAACCCTTACACTACATCTAACCTAACCCTAAACTATCTTTAACTGTAAAACTGGACCTGAAATTAGCCCTAGCTCTAAACCTAGCCTTAATCTTAACTTGAACAATAACCCGAGGTTTAACCCTAATTCCAACACTCGCCCTAGCCCTAAACCTAGCTATAACCCCATCCCTTACCCTAAATTTAACAATAACCCTAAACCTAACCATAACCATAACCATAACCCTTGCCCTAACCCTAAACCTAACCCTAACACTAAGTCTATCCTAACCCTAAACTTAGCCTTAAGACTAACTCTAACTCTTGCCCTAGCCATAGCCCTAGTTCTATCCTTAGCTCTAGCCCAACCCTGGATCTAAACCTAACTCTAAATTTAACCATAACCATAATCCTAAACCAAACCCTAAAACTAGCCCTAACAATAATGTTAGTCCTAAAACTTGCCTTACCACTAGCCCTAGCCTTAAAACGAAACAAAGCCATATCCCTAACATTAACCCTTAACCTAAACCAAACCATAAACCTACACCTAGCCCTACCCCTAACTCTAAAAGTAACTCTGACCCTGACCCTGATCCTAACACTAATCCTAGCTCTAAACATCACCCTAAACTTAAATTAACCCTAACACCAGATCTTTCCTTAACCCTAACCCTAAAACTAGCCCTAATCTTTACCCTGGTTCGTACATTAGTCATTGTCATAACAGTAGCTCTAACCCTAACAGAAATTCTAACCCTAATTCTAATCCTAACCCTAGCTTAAACCTTAATCTTAACCATAACTAGCCATAACCCTAACCCTAAACTGAGCCCTATCCCTAGCTCTAACCTTATCCCTTACCCTAAGACAAACTCTAAACCAAATGCTAACCCTAGCCCTAACCCTAATCCAAAGCCTAACTTAAACACTAACAGAATTACTAGTCCTAACCCTAGCCTTGATTCTAGTTCTAACCCTAACCTTTACCCTTATTCAGATCCTAACAGTAACCCTAGGTCTAAACCTTGTTCTAACCCTAAACCAAACCCTAACACTAGCACTACCAGTAAGCCTATTCCTATACCAGACCATAACACTACATCTAGATCCAAAACTATTCCTAAATATAGCTATAATCTAGCACTAGACCTAAATAAAACCCTAGGTCTAGCCCTAGCAATAACCCTTAATGTAAACTAAACACTTACCCTACCCCTAGATCTAACATTATTCTTAATTCTGGCTCTAACCCTAACCCTTATCTAATCCGGAACACTGACCCTGACCCTAACATTAACCTATCTCTAAACCAGACCTTAATCCAAAACCTAGTCCTAATACTCGACCTAACCATAACCCTAACCCTAATACTAGCCCTAAACATAACCCTAGCCCTAACACTATTTTAACCCTATCTTAACCCTAACAGTAGCCCTAACCCTAACCATAGTCCTAATCCTAGCCCTAAACCTAACACAAAAACCAGCCATAATCCTAGGCCTAAACCTAGCCCTAAGCATAACCCTAACCCTAACCCTAGCCCTAACACTAACACTTGCCTTAGACCTAACCCTAGCTCAAAGCCATAACCTTACCCTAAACAAAACCCTAGCCCTATACTAAAACATAACCCTAAACATAACTCTTATCCCAACCTTAATCCTAGCTCAAACTTTAGTTCTAACCCTGTCAATTACCCTAACCCTAACCCTAACCCTAATTATAACCCTATCCCTAACACTAAACCTAACCCTAACCATAAACATATCCCAAGACCTAACTATAAACCTACACCTCACCATAGCCCTAGCCCTAGAAAAAACATTAAGCCTTACACTAAACCTAATCTTAAGACTAGCTCTAAATCATAACCTAACTCTAACCCTAAACCTAAATCTAACATTATCCATTACCCTAAATTTAACCCTAATTATAATGAAAACTCTAGCCATAACCCAAACCCTAAACCAAAACCTAAACATAAACATATCCCTAGACCTGAACGTAAACCTAAACCTCGCCCTAGTGATTACCCTAGCTCAAACACTAACCCTTACCCTAACCTAACCATAACCCTAGCCCTAAACCTAACACTTACCGTAAACCAAACCCTAGCCCTATCCCTAAACCTAACTCTAATTTTAGACTTAATCCAAACCATAACCTAGCCCTAACCCTAGCTCTAAATCTATCCATTATACTAAATATAACCCTAATCTAATGCTAACCTTAACCCTATTGCTAAACCTAACCCATCCATTACCCTAAACCTTAACTGAAACATAAACCTAACTCTACCCATTACCCTAACTCTAAGCCTAAACCTAACACTAATTCAAGCCCTAAACCTAAACTTTGACGAAAAACCAAATGCTAACCCTGATCCTAACCATAATAATACCCCTAACTCTAAATCTAACCTTTAACC
The DNA here is from genome assembly GCF_964194105.1 of Spermophilus citellus. Lineage (NCBI taxonomy): Eukaryota > Metazoa > Chordata > Mammalia > Rodentia > Sciuridae > Spermophilus > Spermophilus citellus. Next base: position 1,028,080 of record NW_027673039.1, on the reverse strand, counting down.
GAAACAGCTCTGACACTAGACCTAGCAATAACCTAACCCTAAAACTATCCTTAATCATAACTCCAGACTTGACATTAGCCCCAGCCTAGTTCTAGCCTTTAACCTAAAAGAAATCCTAGCCTTAAACCTTGACTTAATTCTAACCTAAACACTATCCCTAGCCATAATCCTAATTCTAACCCTCACCCTAGCCCTAAAGCTAGCTATAACCCCATCCATTCCCTAAAACTTAATCCTAACTCCAATGCTAATCCTAAAACTAGCCCTACCCCTAGGTCTATCCCTAACACTAACCTTAGCGCCCTCATGCTAGCCCTGTTTTAGCTTTAACCCTAACACTAAGCCTAAGCATAGTCCTAAATCTATATCTAACTCTCCTCCTAGCCATTTCCCTAGTTCTAACCCTTTCCCTTACTGTAACACTCACCCTAGCCCTAACCCTAAACCTGGATCTAACCCTGACTCTAAATCTAACCCTAACCCTAAGCCTAAACCTCACCCTAACACTATCCCTAACCCTAACACTAATTCAAAATCTAGCCCTAACCCTAGCCCTAGCCATAAAAGAAAACCGAGCCATAGGCCTAACCCTAATCCTAATGCATAGAAGCCAAGATGAGTGAAACCTGAAAACATAAACTGTTCCTGACAGCAAACCTTGAACTGAGAAGGCCCAACCTCAGAAACATAGTAATGCTAGGTAAAAGATGAATCCTGACTGGTATCAAAGAAATTTGAACAAAACTAACTCTAACCCAAACATTAGTTCTAATCCTAGCCCTAACCGTAATCTGAAAACTAAGCCTTTCCTGTTTATAGAGCTTGATCATAAAAGTCCCAAACTTGGGATGCCTAGTAGGGCAAGTTAACAGATGAATCCTGCCCAGTATCAAAAATTCTGACCAATATTTGAGGAAGGTGGTTCAGTACATGCCTATTTACCCTGTTTTGATGTTTGATGGCAGTATAATAATTCTAATACATTAACCCATTAGTGAATATAATAACTGGAATACCAAACTAATGTTATCTACATCTCTGGATCCATATTCATGGATACATTTTTAACATACAAATAATCTATCTTTAATGTGATATGAATGAAGTTTAAATGTTAGCATTTAGACAGTTTGAAAACATCTCAATAGAAACTGGATTGCACATGTACTTCAAATTTTCTTACAGATGTATATAAAGCTTCATATTTTGAGCATTTTATATTATATATGATATACACATCAATTTCAGTAAAAGTTTTACACAAACAATACAAATATTATATCAACAGTCTGAAAAACACAATATTTGTCTTCATATGCTTTTTCCTTAATATCTCTGTATATCCTTATGTTTTTTAAAAGTTGATCTTGTCTTGGCTTATTAGTAATTGTTCAGGCAGAAGCTCCCATAGTCAAGATTCAAATTCTGTAGCAAGTGGAGAGAAAACGAATTATAGTTCGTCTCAAAGATTTTAAAAGCATGAATCAGTAAAAAAAATTGAGAACTTTTCATTGCTCATAAGAATGCAGAATACATAAGTATGTCCACAATCCAAAATTACTATGAAAAGCAATATACCCATATTTTCATACGCAGTTATTTTCTGACTGTTTATCAGAGCTTTTGATTTTCCACCCCTTATGCATGAATTTGACAACCATATACTAGGTATTCTGGCAAGCACCAGTATGACAACATGGAAATGAAAATGGACACCCCTCAACAGCCATATACCATAGCTTGAAAAGCAGGCAAAGAGTTGATTTCAAAACAGCGTCATTGGCATTATGACAAGGATAAAACAGGATACTAATGGAACCCTTAGAAGGGACTTGTGTCCCAATTTTGTTTCAATGTTTGAGGTTCTTCAGTGGAACTGATATGTAAGGTAACACCTGAAAGAAAAGTAGAAATTGTGACAGAGAAGAGGTGCATAAAGACAATGAGATAAGAAAGAACACTTGTGGAATCCCCAGTGGTGCAATGTCACTAGAATCTAGAGCAAAGTGAAAGTAAAGCAAGTTAGGAGAAATAAAGGTGAAATTTTTACAATAATCCAGTTGATTTTAATTATTTCCTAATTTTTTTATACTTTTCTTGAGGGTAAAATGTAAACTAATGACAGATTCATGACAGGGTATTTAAATGCTTTACTGTTAGTAAGTCAGTCTGGGCTTTTGGCCATAAACCAGAGAAAATGGGTGGTGTTTTTTTTTCCACAGAAGACTTTCAGCATACAGGCAAAGAGTTTCATTGTGTGGCAGACACAGAAAAAGAGGCAGTTTCATATTTAATATTTTTTATACATTGATTTTCAGATGTGGAAAAAAATATAGCTCTTCAATTGTAATTTATTTCTTCTCAGAAGTTATGACCAAAATTTTTATGCATTTTGGCTCATTATAGGTTTTCCCTTGATGAGAAATGTGTGAAAATACTTTCAACTCTTCTATAAGTGTCACCAGATAGTGTTTCTTTGTATAAAAGTTGTTCTCTTATTAATTCCCCAAACAGGGTCAGAAATAGACAACTGAACATAGTACGTATGTTGTAGTGATAACAATAATGTGACACCAAATTGTTTTCACAGGAATTAGATGTGATTACAAATGATTTAGATTGACAGAATTCCCATTCCTGTCTTTCTCTTTATTTCTTTGAAATTATTTTAAACAAAATGCTTACTGGTGCATTTAATTATATGTAATAGTGGAATTATTTATAAATATTCATAGATTCACATGAAAATAATTTGATCACTCTTCATCTCTACTACCTTTTTCCTCTCCTCTCCCTCCTTTACCTTTGAAGGCATTCTTCAGTGATTAATAAAACATATTTTTGTATCTTGATAGAAGAGTGCTTTTTAAGCTCTCTTATTAAGGCTAGCATGATATGGCCAATTAATGTTCTACAAAAACAATCTAGAAACTATTAGATAAAGTTTTAAGTAAAGTAGCTTATAAATAACTAAAAAATAAACAGCACTTTCTCCCAGAAATTATGGGAAAATAATTGATATCCCTTTGCATTGTGCCTATATTTACACACTATTTATCACTGTTTTGTATTATGGTCAATTATCTCATTTTTCTTGTAAGGAGTAATAAGAACAACTTATACTTGTAGCATGCATAACAACTAATTTTTATTCTCTTTTTGTTCATGGTCATCAAATTTCATGCTATCTAGCACTTCAAATATGATTCTCTAATTTTTTCTGAAAGTTATTTATATAAGCTAAGAAACTGAAAAAAATATATACACACACACACACACACTCACAAGGGAAACTCTAAACAAACATGCCATAAAATGGGAATTCTAACAATAATAATATACAATGAAAGCAAAAGGCTATCTTTTTTTTTCATTTTAAACAGATATTTCATTGTTGGAATGTTTCCCTAATTAAAAAATGTTAGATATTATAGAAGTATCTTCAAATAGTTTCAACATAATTAATCATTATTTTTGTCAGCTCTTATAAAATAGAGCTTATCATTGTTGGAATAAGATTTGACATTCCCAAATGAAGTCTTAGAATGAAGGAAATCACATAGATATATTGAAGGACTTCTGTTTCAATAATGCAAAACTAATCCTAACCCTAACCCTAACCCTTACCCCAAACCAACCCAGGAAGTTGAGAAAATCACTCCATGTGGAATAGTGGAATAAATCTAATCAAATTTATTCTCTATATGCATAACACTGAATTTCATCTTCATACCCATAATCCACTAAAACATACAAATAACTACAAGATAGATCAAAAGAAGAAAGAGATATATAGAGAAAAAGAAAGAGAACACAGAGAGGAACAGGGGAGATAAAGTGGAAGTACTTGTCACTGAATTAGAACACTTTATATTTCATGTTTTTTTTTAAATTATTTCAAAATTAACCTCAACATTATTTATATCTAACTGCACTATTAAATTTTTCATCAAGTAAAAGAATAAATGTTGCCATTAGAGTTAGTGGAGGGATTGTGGTGCAGTGGTAGAATACTTGCCTACACGTGTGAGGCAAGTACTATTATTTTATTATATTACTATTTTATAATATTTTATAATATTACTATTATTTTATTGTAAAATAAATAAAATAAAAGTACTGTGTTAATCTACAACTAAATAAAATATTTTTAAAAGAGTGGAAATTCTAAGAGGGCACTGAGATGACAGTAAGTTTACACAAAATAAAAAGAGTCAGAGCAGAGGTAGTGCATGCAATTGTAGGTTTGTACTTGCTCAAAAGAAGTGTCCATATTTCTAGGAAATATTGAAACTTGTAATTAAAGAAATGTAGGTGTCAGAGAAACAGCAATCAGAGATGAATGATTTTGCACGTAACAATGCTGTTTTCTTGATTGAATCTTCTTGGAAGATTCTTGAGGATGCCATTATAAATATTGTTATTTTAAAGATAAATATAGCAGAAGATCTATACCTTAGTTTATTTGACTAAAAAGCCATTTTTTCTATGTTGAAGTATAATAAATCATCATGGTTTCCTTTAACAAATGCAACTAGAAAATTTTAGTAAAGCTAGAAAAATTCATATTAGTGAACCGGTTAAAGGGCTTAAAGATGTTTTTAAGCATTTACTACTGCCATATATACATTCTACCCATTACCTAGATAAATTAAGCATTTGGCAATGAGGCAATTCAGAGCAACAACTGCTGAAGCAGAACAAAATAGTTGGGTTGGTTATCAAGACAGATTAAAGCTGCTGCCAAGAAAGTTGGTCATGAATTTCTTATCAGGGCTTCAAGAGACTCCTGTCCATTTATTCTGCAATTTTCAGGCCCCCAAACTGACCATGAGTGTATCTTAACTGTTATAGTTAAAGCTTCATCCCAGGGTTTCATAAACTGACTTCCAGACCACTCATGTATAATTGAATCAAGCTTTTATTGAAGCACATCGGTGGTGGCTGACCAGAATATAAAGCTGTTCCCCTGATAAACCCAGAACATTTGCAAGGGCACTCCTTATAAGCCTGAAAACCTCAAAAGGAATGTTCGGGGCATCTAGCCAATGCAAGCAAGCCAGGTTACAGGAGCGGGCCAGTGCAGTCAAGCGGAGGGAAGCCTAACCAATCACAGTTATTCCAGTCATCCCAGTTACAGAAACAGAGCCCCGTTACCTAGTTACAGAAACAATACCCCATTAGGTAGTTTTGTATTCTTAAAGGTTTCTATAGCAAAAGGAAAAGAATATCTTGCCCCAGTCATGACTCTTCTACTTGGTATGGTTGTTTTACAGGATGAAGTCATAAAACAAAATGGAGTCACATTTGCTCCTACTATCACATTCCCCACTGGTTTTAGTAGTTTTCATGGCAATCTTGCACAACATTAGGCCTCAGTTTTGTTTTTCCATCCTTCTGTGTCTAAGGGACTATACTGGGCTCACAAGACAATAAGTCTGACCTCACCTACATTTTTTTGTATATGGTTTAGGAGGATTTTTAAGAGGCAGGGTCCTAAAGTAATCCCAATTAGGAGAAGAACTAGGGCCTAAATATGGCTGAAATGATGATAGTCAACCAAGGAGACCATGAGAATAGGTTTTGGAAGCAATTGCCTGAAGTTTATATTTATATTTATTTGATGGCTGAGGGACTTAAAATTTTTAGAGCCTGTGATAAGAGTTGTAGTTCCCAAAGCAGTAGATTCCAGCTATTTTCATACCAGCCAGGTGGGGAGCTAAAACAGGGGCAGCAAGTATAAGTCCAGGAGTTCTTTTCCTTTTACTAAAACAAAATAGTAGGTTACATAGTTCAGAATTATTGACAGTTTGGAGATTTAGTCAGGGAGTTCAAAGTGGGCCCTGGAAGCACAATTTTTGGTGAATGGGGAGTTGTTCCACAATTAAGTTGGGTTGTGGAAGCAAGTATCTCTTTCTGGGAGATCACCCACTGTGATATTGGGAGTGGTTTCCCAGGTACATGTTTCTGAGCTAGACATATTAGCAAACATCTATGTTGACCAAAGTTTTTTTTCTTCTCTAATGATAGGGACCCCCTACTGCTTTAAGGGAAAAGGGTGATGACCATTCTTGCTACTTCCAGCTGAAAGGGGGTGATGTGCAGTGAGCAAGCAGTTTGGAGTCCCTTTTTAGAAACTGAGTGGGTCAAGGAGTCCATGGTAAAAATCTTGTTCAGGAAGAACAGCATGTAAATTCACTTGGGGTGGGCACCTCTATGAGAGAAACCAAAAGACATGAGTGCTGAAGTAAGATTAATACAAAGTAGTAGTTGTAGCATCTGGAACCTGTCCAGGAATATTATGAAAATAACCGAAATTAATAGTTTTTTTACCAGGAGGTGAAAGAAAGAACTGAGAATTTGTCCCCATAACAAGGCCTAACAAAGCCTAATAAGGTACTTTTTTAGGGAATATAAATATTTAACATTGTCAGAATGATCAGGAATGTAAACACAACATTTATTTAAATTAGTTAATGTCATCTGATTTTTGTAAAAATACCTATTTGGCATTACCTCTGTATTCAGTAAAGATTCCTTTGTTACTTAGGGATAGATAATTACATTAATAAACACTGATTATATCTACCTGTGTGTGGTGAGCCGTTTCTGCGGACTGTGGTCACCATTACAAGATGGCGCTGGCTCTGCTGTGGTCTGTAACAAACAACTCCTTATTTGGGAGAGTTGGCACTTGGTTTTCTAACACCCTATGAGAAAGCTCCACGTAGCAGCTTCGCATTGGGGCTTGGGATGCTTTATTAAGGCTGGGAGGGGCTTCCGAGAAAAGAAGAAGAAATATCAAGGACCTGAATAAACGGCTGAAAGAAGATTCCTGTTGTTGCGTCTTCCTTGCGGGCAAGGGGGTCGCGACAAGTGGTGCCGAGACCCGGGAAAACCAGAACTCTCAGTCGTCAGGGATGGTGCACCAGATAGTCCCGGTGAGCGGGACCCCATAGTCCCGGTGAGCGGGACCCCATAGTCCCGGTGAGCGGGACCCCATAGTCCCGGTGAGTGGGACCCGACAGTCCCGGTGGGTGGGACCCGATAGTCCCGGTAAGCGGGACCCGCAACCAAAGCGGAGTCAGCTCCTCTACAAAGAAAGAGAGAGCCTCATATTTTATTGCAGCTGCACTGTGTACTTTCACTTTTGTTTTCTGTGTTTCTTTTGTTGCTGTGTCATCCCTTTACATTGACTCTCTTCGGGTCTTTCTCTGCCAATCAGCTGACACCTAGTGACTGGCAACAGCTTTGCAGGGCTGTATTGTCTGGAAGGGAATTTTTTTTTTTGTTATGGAAAAGTGAAAATCAAGAGAGGTGCCGCGAGCTAGCCCGAGTCAATCAGGACGCCGGCTTCCCACGGCGTAACCTTGAAATGTTAACAGGCTCGGGACAATATGCTATCATAAATCAGCAAATTAATTATGATCCTGGGGTCTATGCTCAGATAGCTACAGCAGCGAGTGTAGTTCCAAGTTTGATGCTCAGGAACGCCCACTGCAGCAGGGAAACGGGAACAAGGGCCCACCCCGGGCCCCGTATGCCAGAGTGTACGGGACGGTCCAGAGACAGAACAAGCTGCTACCGCAGTAAGATCTTGGCCAGGCGGGGGAAAATGCAGACAAAATCAAACAAAAGGCAATCGGCTAGGAAAACTTGGAGAACTTTTGCCCCGAAAATGGGCAGCGGACTCCATGTTGTTTGCATCACCATGGTAACCATGTGGTGCCTGGCCGGAAGAGCAGCTTCCTGGTCCCACCTCCCACACTTTTGCGGGCTTCCGATTGGTTCTTCCACAGTCACTCAGACAGGACTTCTAGTCCCGCCTTCCAGCCACTAACCTGTTTTGCTGTGTTTCAGATTTCTACCGGAGCTACGCAGAGCCTGTATTTTTGAAACATGCCTGCCTGTAAATGCTAACGAAAGATATCTTTTTCAGACAAAATTTAATTCCACAGGTTTCCATGTTACAGTCCTAAATTTAAGCTAGTTCTAAGTTAAATAACCTGACTTTTCTTTATAGTTGTGTTACTAAATAATGTTCTATTGAGATATCAGATATGCTTCTTTATATTTTACTTTTAATTTTGGAAGTTATGAGGATGCATTTGCTCGCCACAGAAACAAGCCGGCAAAGTTCCTGTGATGACCAAAAAATCCTTATTTTCATTGCTAACCATAAAAATAAAAATGTATACTCAAGGATCTTATTTCAGTACATCAAGTGACGTCACATAGAAGAGTGCACTCCTAGTTAAAACTAAATTAAAATGGATCCAAATATTTTATGACCACGTGGTTACATAAAGTTAATACAACTATAAGTTAAGTTCTTATTCTTAATATATATGTTTTTAGATATTTAGATAACCTATATTTGTTAATCTATAAATTAATTAGCACATGCCAAATTGATTAGTTAATATATATTTGCCTAATTTTTTTTCTCCAACAGGAAACCCATAATTTATGTTTTATATTTACATTTATCAGATACTCTGCCTTTTCAGTTACAGATATTTGAGATAAATGTGTTTACTATAAATTTGCTTTTAAGTGAAAATACAATTAAGTAGTTTCTAATTCTCAAAGTTACTGTTTAAACTCATAAGATGATAAATTATTATAATTATTTCTACAAAATATCTAAGGGTTTTAACCATATTCTCATTGATATTTCTTATCAAGGTATAATAATTTGTTTATCGATTCTAAGGTTTTCAGAGATTGTTCCAAAGTATATTTTTTTTTAAAGAAAAAGATGTTCCAACAAAGAAAAAGCACACATGGATCCTAAGAAGAAGAAAGAAATCATCTTTGGGTAAAATAAGGTCTTTATATTCATTTCCCTAAGTAAAAAGGATTTTTATATTGTTATTTAAACAGATGATATAAAAGATTAGAACAAAAAAAAAAGGGGAGATTTTCATATACTAAACTGACTATAATCAATTTAAGGGTATTTCAGTTTATTTTCCTAAATTAACTATACTAATGTGAGCAAAAATTTTGTCCATATTTTGACATGACAAACACCTATTAAGATGTAAGTTTATTTCTTTAAAGAAAGATCCTTATTGCCTAATAATTCTTACTGTTTAAGATAAAGATTAATTTTGGTAAATAAATTCACATTGTTGATTAAACATTAAGTATATTGAACTACTAACTTAAACCCCTATATGACTTTTTGAGAGGAGACCCCTCACTCACCTCCCTGTGAAAACCTACTCCAAAAGCCTTGAAGGCACTCAGGTTAATGGAAGCAGCCTTACAAGAGATGCAGGTTACCCAGATAGATTATTCTATACCCCTATCATTTATAATCCTGCCATCAAAATTAACTCCTACTGGAGTGTTTTGACAAACAGGTCCCATCTATTGGGTCCATTTACCCGCTTCTAACTCTCGGGTGATAACTCCCTTTTATGAACTAGTAATAAATCTGATCTGGAAAGCCAAATATTTGGGTGATGCACTGTTTGGAAAGGCTTTTGACATTCTCATTCAACCTTATACCCAGGATATGATTTTAAATTTACAACAAGAACATGATCTTTGGTGTCTCTTCTTTTGTAATTTCAAAGGTAAAATTGATAGTCACTTTCCCCGACATAAACTTCTAGAAGGCCTTAAAAAATGTCCTATTATTTTTCCTAAAATTATTAAAGGGGAACCTATCCCAGGAGCTCAGACTGTTTATACAGACGGAGCAACAGGGGGGTTTGCTGTTGCTTTTGATGGATCTCAAGTAATTCGACACCCTGTTCCTAAACTGCCTGCACAAAGATCAGAAGTTGAGGCTCTAATTATGGCCCTTAAACTTTACAATTCCATCCCACTTAATGTGTATACTGATAGTCTCTATGTTGCTAATTTAGCCTTGGTTATTGAAACAGCCCCTTATATTGGCAGGCAATCTACCATCATGGAACAATTACAAACAGTTCAACTCCTTGTTTGGGCTAGATGAGATCCTTTATTCATTGGACATATCCGAGGACATTCGGAGCTTCCTGGGCCTCTGGCGGAGGGTAATGCTAAAGCAGATGCCGCCACTCATAATATGAGCCTAGTATACACTATAACCAAATATGATGAGGCCTCACAACTCCATGCTAAATTTCATCTAAATGCACAATCCTTATGCTTCCGCACAGGATGCTCGCGTGATCAGGCTTTACAGATTGTTTCCCTATGCCCAGTATGTGCTCCATTTCTTCATTTTCCCAGTTTAGGTGTTACCCCTAGAGGCTTACACCCCAATGATGTCTGGCAAACTGATGTTACCCACTTCCCTAGTTTTGGTAAGCTGTCTTTTGTGCATGTTTCTATTGACACATATTCTGGCTATATCTTTGCTACCTTACATACTGGGGAACAGGCTAAGGATGTAATTAGACATTTCTTAAAAGCTTTCTCCTGCATGGGCAGTCCACGTTGTCTCAAAACAGACAATGGACCCACATATATAAGCCAAACAGTTCAACGATTCTGCACCCACTGGGAGATTAAAAACAAAACAGGAATTCCCTATAACCCCCAGGGACAAGCACTTGTGGAACGAGCCCATCAGCATTTCACACTTTATCTACAAAAAATAAGGAGGGGAAATTATATAGATGCTGCCAGGGACCTAAGGCCTATTATTGTGCCTCCTGGGGATGTGAAACCTCTAGTAATGGGTATTGACTTAAGAATTCACCTAGGAATGATTATGCCCACTTCTGGCAAACAATAGAGGAAGAATCAAATATTACTATTCAGTTTATTTCTAATGGAAAACAGCAACCAGATTGGACTCAAGGATATCTCTGGGGGCTGCATATTTACACCCCAGGACAGTACAATCCTGGCCTGCTTTTTTGGCTCAAATTGACCATAGAACAGCCTACTGGAAGTCTAATAGGACCCAATCAGGTGCTCGGAGACCAAAAGGCCCCATCTGGACCCAAGCAGCCCATAGCCCCAACAGTAAAACCTTCCCCCAGCGGTCAAACTATAACTGTGGGCTATCAAACCTTTGATTATACCCCTGAGCCCATATACCCTGGATATGCCCAGGCCCCTCAGATCAGCTGTAGACACCTATTCTGGAAGGATCCAGAAGGACATAATGGTACCTTTCAGCCTTATGTACTTGATTTACCTATCTCTCTATGGGGCCATGATCTGATGAAAGACATGGGGTTCACTCTTAGTAACGACTATTCCCCAGTGTCTCAACAAATTATGCAAAATATGGGGTATAGGCCAAGTCTAGGACTAGGAAAACATTTGCAGGGACGTAAGCATCCTATACAAGGTCATCAAAAGCTTGACAGATTTGGTCTGGGTTTTTCCTAGGGGCCGCTGGGGCTCAAATACCCATAACATGGCTCACCGAGGAGCCTGTTTGGGTGCCTCAGTGGCCTCTTCCCTCGGTTAAATTGGCAGCAGCCCATGCTCTAGTTAAGGAACAACTTGACTTGGGTCACATCCAGCCTTCTACTTCTCCATGGAATACTCCCATATTTGTCATTAAGAAAAATTCAGGGAAGTGGCGCCTACTGCATGATCTACGAGCAGTTAATGCTCAAATGCGACTTATTGCTCCCTGTGCCTCTCCTAGAGGGGACATAGGTAGCATTTTTAATCAATCTCAAGTTAATCTCACAGGAGTTTTTTGTTTCAGCCTTGGGAACACTCATTGTATTAGTCTTAAGACCAAGAATTTGACTAACTGGGAGGACCCATTGCGGTCCAGTCAGGTCTCAGGGAGCATTCTCAGTGCTGTGTTGAGCCAAGTAGTCTCAGGGGAACAATCAGGCTCAGAAACCCCCGCAAATAGCTCTGCTTTAAAAACAACTACCTTGGCTTTTATCTCCGAGGTACTAATCCCAGTGCCTCCTTCTTCTAATAGTCTTTATAATGCCACCCATTTTAAGGCCTCTCCTTACTGTACCCCTAATCTTGGTTTCCCCCCAACATTTACGCCTTGTCAGGATCATTCTTGGGAGCAACGTCAAGTTGCTAGAGGTTTCTCCCCTTCCCCCTCTCTTAAGAGGTATGTTTATAACTTTAACAACAGTGTCAACTCCTCTACAGGAGTGGGTTGGTCCTGGTTTCAATGGCTGATCTCCAATGAAAAGGGGGCTTCAGCTGATATTTCTGCACTGGCTCAATTGCTGGGAGCCAAAAGTTGGCTGGCTAATGTTTCTGGCACTGTTTACGAGAGTGAGCGAGGTAATAGACTCACAACTGTTTCGTTCAACTCTCTGTTATATAATGCCACATTGCCCCCTGCAGCGGTTTGTGTTCAATCCCCGTTCTTACTCCTTTTGGCTAATGACACCTCGTCAGGGATGCTGGATTGTTCTAATGTTGCCTGTCTCTTATCTGAGTGTTGGGATGGTTCGTGGACTGTAGCGGTGGTTATGAAAATTCCAACTTTTGTCCCAATCCCAGTCACTGCGGACCCTGACGAATTCCCCATTGTTGAGCTACTTAGAGTCCGCAGGGATTTTGGAATCACAGCTGCTATAGTGACAGCCGTGGCGATATCTGCTGCTGCAGCGGTCACGGCCGGAGTGGCCATGGCCAGTCAAGTGCAGACTGCTGCCACCATTAATCAAGTTGTTCAACAAACTTCCACCATACTTGAATCCCAGAATACAATTAATCAACATATTTTGTCAGAGATTTTAGCTGCCAACCAAAGAATAGATTTACTCCAAGCTCAGGTAGAAGAATTGGCTGATTTGGTGCTTTTGGGCTGTGTTGACCAACGTGCACATTTATGTATAACCTCTGTCAGATTTAATGATTCCAGGAATGCCTCCCGTATCATTGGCGAATACTTGGCCGGAAATTGGTCCATGGCAGCGGAAGACATGATCCAGTCTCAACTAACCCAGATAGCTGTCTTGAATAGTACCCACGTCGATCCCATAACTTTGGGTCAATTCACCGATTGGATATCTTCTGCCTTTTCCTTTTTTAAAGAGTGGGTGGGGGTAGGCATTTTTGGTGCAATGTGTTGCTTCGGTATGGTTCTCTGCTTGTGGTTTCTCTGTCGCCTCAAGGCCCGCAATGCTCATGATAAGGCTATGATCATACAAGCTCTTGCAGCTTTAGAAAATGGCAACTCACCTCAAGTTTGGCTTGCGCAGATTAAACAGTAGATCTGTGACATGGTCGTTGCACCCCAAGTTTTACAAACATTGCACTGGGAACGACATGTCTTTCCTTGTTATTCTCTTAGTGTTGGAAAGCCCTTGCACTCTGCCGGCTTTACTGCCATTGCACGCAGATGGGTTTCCACACTAGTGCTTTTCTGTCGCTTTAAGACCCGTGCCTTTCTTTTAGGGTGTTGCCAACTTGTTTGTCGTTGTATTTCTAAACAGCCACAGTTCAGCCTCAGCTATCCCCCTTCGTCCACCGTCGTCACGATACAGGATGCGAGGCAAGGCACTGCACTTGAGTGATCCTTGGAGTGGACCTCAAGGAGAGCATGTCCTATTGCATGCGGGTTAGACGCGTCCACGCCCCGTCTCACGGAAAAAGCGTCGGCTGATATGGCCTCGGACCTGGGGAAGGTGCCTCCTTGGGGCTGAGCCATACTATGCAGCCACTTCTGCACAGTGGGATAGGACCTCTACTCTCGCCTGTGTTGTTCTTAGAAAACAAAAGGGGGAACTGTGGTGAGCCGTTTCTGCGGACTGTGGTCACCATTACAAGATGGCGCTGGCTCTGCTGTGGTCTGTAACAAACAACTCCTTATTTGGGAGAGTCGGCACTTGGTTTTCTAACACCCTATGAGAAAGCTTCACGTAGCAGCTTCGCATTGGGGCTTGGGATGCTTTATTAAGGCTGGGAGGGGCTTCCGAGAAAAGAAGAAGAAATATCAAGGACCTGAATAAACGGCTGAAAGAAGATTCCTGTTGTTGCGTCTTCCTTGCGGGCAAGGGGGTCGCGACACCTGTGCATGAGGTTAGGAAGATCTGTAGGACTTAAACTGACTAAAAAACTTCTGCCAATATTTATTGGTAGTTATCAGGCTTTTTTTGCCAAGAATTTTTCTTCTGTTGTCTCCAGTCTTACTCATTTTGAAGGTTGTTAACATAAGTGCACATTTTAAGGTACATTAAAATAAATTTTGTTTCTTTTTAAAGGTCCAGGAATGGCTGTGCTTTGGTTTTTAACTGTATTTGCTAGGTGTTTAAGAACAAGCTGGTCAAATGACCTTGTTCCTATCTATTGGTAAGAGCTGAGTTTTCTTGGAGGGCATTCTTGGGGAACTTGTGAGCAGCATTTTAGCTCTGTTAATGTCATCTGCATTAGGATGGGTCATGGTCTTGCTGACCATATGGCTTGCTTTGGAAGCATCAGGCATGTCTCCCCTTTTCAATGAACCTCCTTTTTTGCATCATGGACATTCATTGGCTTTTTGTTCTCCAGTGGTCTCATTAATCTCCCTTATCGGGAGGTTATGTGGCCTGGAGTTGCAAAGCTTTTTCCCCTGTCCTGGGTTCAGGCTGACTTAGAAGACAAGAGCCAAATATTGGTTCTTTGGCCCGTTTATTTTAATCTTAATATTTAAATTGGGCCTTAAACATTCAGCAAGTCAGTTTTACCAGTTTTAAAGTAAGAATTCTGGGTTTTACATTTAATGCCAATAACTTTACAGTTAATTTTTACATAATACAATATCCTCATTTTATTTACTAATTTATGTGATGCTGAAGATCTGCCTGAAGGCAGAAGATGACACCTTAGCATCCTACTGTATGATCCAATCACTGCATGCCAACAAGGCAGCTTGGAGACCCAGAGACCTCATGAGCTATTTGGCTATAAAAACTCTCTGTTGCCAGGTCCTCTTTTCTTGCTCTAGTTTTTGAGCTATTTGGCTATAAAAATTCTCTGTTGCCAGGTCCTCTTTTCTTGCTCTAGTTTTTTAAATTTCTCACTTTCCCTGTCTCTCATTTTCCCTCTCACCTTTTTCCTCTCTCTCTCTCTCTCTCTCTCTCTCTCTCTCTCTCTCTCTTGCACATTTCTTTCTCTTTCTCTCTCTTGCACTTTCCTTTCTCTTTCTGTCTCTTGTACTTTTCTCTCTCTCTCTCTCTCTCTCTCTCTCTCTCTCTCTCTCTCTCTCTCTCTCTCTCCCCCTGTCTCATGTTAATCAGACACTGTCTCAGTAAATGTCTCTTGGTTGCTCTAAGTTTAGTGGTCACATTTTTTTAGTATAATGAAAATACGAAGTGAAAAAACACATTTAGCTTTTATATAATTTTGAACATTGGCTGAGTTATACATTATATTCTCTATTTGAGATCACAGTAATTTTTCCAATAAAATTAACCTTTGAATATAACTTTATTCAAAGTTATAAATTAACTGAATTCTGGCCTACTTTGAAGTTATTTTGACATGCTATAATGTGGGAAGCAGAGTCTTATTTTTAAAAAGGTGGGCCGTTTTACAAATCTTAGGTAAAGTGAATCTTTATCATTTTTAGATATCATTTTATAAAGTTTACATATATTGTTTCCGGACTTTGTATGAATGTTAGTAGCACAATATGACATACATCTGGATCATTAATTAAGGAAAATCTGAGAGCCCTTAACAGTTTTTATGTGTTAAGTGGAAAAATGTTTTATAATATTAATCTTTAAAAAATTAGGCTCTCATTACTTTTAAAAATATCTTTAAATTTTTATATTTTAGTGTAAAAGGTCACATAAGATTTGGCAAAACATCAAATAATATAAATAAATCCCCAATAAAATCTATTATCTTTATAAATTTAAATTACCATTACAGACAATTATTGTTTGGAGAATAATAGCTTGATATAATGTTCCTTTAAACCTTTTACCTTAAAGACTTGTATACCTGAAAGATATGAACACACTTAATCTGTAAAAAAGCAATGTACCACACTTTTATTGATGTTTTTATATTAACTAAGTTTAGCTTTTAAAGGAAAATCTAGACTGTGTATTGAAAGACAATACTTTAAAATAACAGCTGCTGTTTAGCCACAGATGGACAAATCTTAATTTCTCCAAGATTACTTGTTTTAGGGGATAAAACTTAACAGACACAATGCAATTAATATTTTTAGAAGTTTTTTGTCATTTTAACATATAAATATATCAGTACATTATTATTTGTCCTTAGGAAACAACCTTGAATAGTTTTAACTATTTGTGTTACATATATAACCAACTTAGTTACATATAAACCTTTTAATATTTGTCTTTTATTTATAGAAGTTTATATTACATAATGAGACCCTCTTGTTGTTTACTTAAATGTATTATAATTGTACTTTGTCACATAAAGACCTTTTACCTGGAAACGTTTTACGTTGAATATATTTTTTATATTTAGAAGTTTTTAATAATTTTTAATCCATTGACCCTTTTATTGTTTGTATCTTGAAATAACCCTTATAAATTTTTGAATTTAGATAAATTAATCCATTTTAATAAGATGAAATATTTGTTATTTACAGTGTTTTAATTGAAATACAGTTGAAACCTTTTGACTCCTTGCATGTTGAATTATACCTGTTGGGATTTTGTAATATTTAGAGTAACCTTGTTTCTATAATAATAAGACAAAATAATTTCAAAGTTTTTTTTTTTTTACCAATTTATGAAATCACCAACATTGTTTAAATATCTTACCTTATGGAATTTAAGGAGTTATGAGTACTTGATGTTATATTTAACAGTCAGCATTTTGACTTTGTACCAATTAGATGTCTCTAACAAACTATCCATGATTAATTTTATATATGTTTAGATGTAATTTACATCTAATATTAAAATATGGTATCAGACAAGTACATTGAATAGTATTATTAATCTTTTGTTGTTGTTATTATTGTTGTTGAAGAAAAATCCTAGAGAAAATGGATGTCAGACACTTTATAGACATTAAGATTTTAACAGCTGTTTAGAACTGTGCATTAGTAACTTTAAAGACATTTGTACATTTATTTATTTTCCCAATTTAAATTGAACCTTTTAAATTATATTAACCAAAAGTATTTGTATCCATTTTTTAAATTTTAATTTATGAGCTCATATGTTAACTTTATGTACCAAATGTATGTAGACATGGTAATACATGTAGAAAGAAAGTACACTGGTGCACCCACGCGTGAATAAAAAAAAATCATGTGAATAAAAAATAATACTTGGATCCATTTTTTCATGAGCACTCATGATATACGATATATGGACATATGTACATACAAACATACAACACAAAACACAAGTGTGCACACATAATATAATACATACAACACATAACATAATAGTAAAGGCCTTAAAACTTTTTACAGGTGAAATCTCCATTGCAATGTTTAAAAACTCTGTAGTCAAAAAATAGAACCGATCAGCAAAACATTAACCTAGGTCTGTATAAGCTCAAAAAACAACAACAACAAAAAAAAACTTCATGATGTGGGAAAGGGTAATAATAAAATGGATATTGAAAAAAAGCATCCTGGTTCTGGTGCAGATGTAAGAATAGCCAAACTGATGTTTTGGATACCAGTTGTTATGGATTTGAGCCAAATCATCTTTTTGGTCTGTAGAAATCGCTTTAGTTAACCTTTATGGAATCCAAATTGGCTGCTGTTCTCCCTGTGGAAACACACAAACAGACCCCCGACTCCAGACAATTAGTGGGTCAGAACCTTTCCATTGTCCTGTTAGAATATCCTTCCAAAGTACCTTGTGTTTATGTACATTTTTTGGACACATATGCCTTTCCACATCACTAAGCCCTGATGAATTCAAATTTAAAAAGTTTAGAGTAAAAACTGTTATTTTAAGTTTATCTTTGCGGAATATATACTCTTGCCCTCTCAAATACAGGGCATGTTAACATCTGAGATCCTGTCTCAGGATCCCAACTATCAACTTTGTGGGTTGGGGGCCTCCCAGCATATGGAGGTGGCGCTGTTGATTGGACACTTAGGCCCTCTGGTGATAGAAAGGTGTTAGTAGCAGTCTCCTGTTGTAACTTTTCCCCTGATGGCTTTTTATGCTCCAAACTTTCTTCCTCTGTCTGACTAACTTGAGAGACCTTCTCTTTTACTTGAATCAATATGTCTTCTCCTTCCTTTACCATTGTCTGAACTGAAGGCTATGGACTATGCAAACAAGATACAAATGTTCACAATGGCAATGTGCCAACTGGTAGAGTCCCTGGGCTTTTCTTTTCTATTATTTTTAAATCTTCACCATGATTGTTCCATTGTGATATATTTAACAACTCCTCCTTAAAAAGCCATGGGCTACATTTTTTTGTATTGTATCAAAGTATGCCCTGACTGCTCTTGATTTTACTGGGATGCCTCCTTCTTCTAACAATTTACTTAATACTCTTTTGGTTTGTTTTTTAACTAATTTCTGATCCCATATTTCTACTATAATACAACCCAACAAGATAACACCAAACAAAACCAAGACAGAATGAAACAAAAATGGAACAACACAAAATCATCATATCACCCTTTCTATCTTCCTGAAATGTCCATTCGTCCTTTCTCCCTATCTGTTCCTCAGACGCAAATAGTTTTTCCTCAGATGTGAGTGGTTTTTCTTCTGTCTCACTCATCTCCAGGGACAGGCAACTTAAAACAAAAGCGAAACAAAACAAAAGAAGAATCTTAAAATGGCTACCCATCCTCTTGCCCTGTCTTCAGGGGCGAGCAGAAAGAAAATGAACTTTCAAAAGAAATGAACTTTATTTTTAGAACACACATGCCAAACCACACAGCTCTTCAGGAAAAGCTTCAGAGCCCAACTGCCACCACCGGCTTCCCGAAAGCCTCTCAACCTCCCACACTCCTCCTGCTCTTCAGGCCAATTGGCTGGGTTGCATGGGCAGAGCCAAAAAAAGTCCCCCAATGAGCAGCTCTGTGGTAGGAAAGGGCGGGGAAACAACCCAATGAGCATCACCACAGAGGAGCCAGTCAGTTGGCAGCTAGAAGTTTGCTGGGGCCACTGTGAGCCAATCATCAGCTGGCAGCTGGAAGTTTGCTGGCAGCTGGAAGTTTGCTGGCAGCTGGAAGTTTGCTGGCAGCTGGAAGTTTGCTGGGGCCCCTTCAACTGTGGCTCTCAATTTTCTCTTTTTAATGTTTTTTTTTTAAGAGAGAGAAAGAAATTTTTAAACTATTTATTATTTTATTTAGATTTTGGTGGACACAACAATTTTATTTTATTTTTATGTGGTGCTGAGGATAGAACCCAGTGTCCCACACATGCCAGGCTAGTGCATTACCACTTGAGCTACAAACCCAGCCCAAGGTATAGTTTTCTATAAGTAGTAGTGAAGCACCATTTGGGAAGCTCCAGGGTTGGTCAAGAGTTGAGGTTGTGGGAGGTGATGAAGAATTTGTAAAAGAGACTTTCTTCTATTTGTGCAGGAAGAAAATATGAGACAACATAAGTGGATTTAGGGTTAGTATGTTATTATAATTTCAGTGAGCTTTAGGGGGAATGAGCCATCTCTGGTATTCTGGTACCTGGACATGCTATGATTAGATCAGACTAAGACTGACTTTGGATGTGAGAGCACAATAGGAAGATATTGGTGGTATGGAAATTATATTAGTTAATTTGCACATGAACAACTTGGGAAGATGGCTGACTATGTCTAAGAATTAGCTCTCTCCAGAAGGTCATTACTGGGTGAAGTGGTCTATGCCTGGGTGAGGTGGTCCATGCGTATAAATCAAGTGCTTCAGGTGACTGAAGATGGTGGATTGTACGTTCAAGATCAGCCTGAACAATTTAGTGAGACCCTTGCTCACAGTAAAATATTAAAAAAAACATATATAGGGATCTTCTTCAGGTATAGTAGAACAGCTTTAGAATGCTCATGAGTTAAATCACCAGTCCCTTCTTCTCTCCCCAACATACCCATACCCACCAACAAACAAACATACAAAGAGTATAAGAATTTATCCCTCTCTTGGTCAGGAAAGCCCCATTGTCAAAGAAAGAGAGTCCCAACTGTAAAAGGCATTGGTAACACAAGTACTTTCTATTTCCAGAAAAAAAAAAAGAAAATGGCTCTGTAGGTGTTTCTAGAAGCTTGCTCTCTGCTCCCTCAGGCAAGGACCTATGTTTGTGATCATTTATTTTTTTTACTTCATGGACCCTATGCAGACTTGTGGGTGACTGCAGAGCAGCAAGACTCCTTGTTTTAATGGAGTGTCTTCCAGTGAGGCATAAAGCTTGGCCAGCAGAGCAGAGAATTCTTTTGTCTCTCAACAGTTTCTCCTCTTTCCTTTGATCCTCAATTTGTCACCAAGTGATTCCTGCTTGGGGGAAGCTCAGGATGTTTGGGACAAAGACAGACTACTCAAGTACAGAGGGCAGTGGCCTGGCTTTGAATCTCACTGGACCTTTTTGTCTCTCAGATGGCACCTTGGAATGGCAAAGTGTACTACTGCACAGAAAATTCTGGAATGTGCAGGATCATAGTCAAAGGTTTTTCTTGTAGATGGCAAGATAATGTCCCAGGTCACCAGCTCCAGCATGGGGCTGCAGATTCTGATGGCCTGAATATTAATTTGTTGTTTTGTGTGTGTGTGTGTGTGTGTGTGTGTGTGTGTGTGTGTGTGTGTGTGTGCGCTTGTGTGTGCACATAAATGCAGGTTAAGTGCTCAATGACTCGCTATTCATTCCTTGAATATAAGAGGTGGAAAGACTACTTCCTCAATGGGGTTTCTGCTAAGGAAGAATCTTGCATCGGGCTCAATATTGATAGCTGACCTGGGACTTGTAAGGTTTGCGGAGGTTGGTAGAACTCTTTGACAGAGAGTTAATAATACCATAATCAGGCCCACATTAATAATTCTCCTGCCTGCACGCTTTAGGTTTCATCTGATAATATTCTGGGTGTCTCCTTCTGCTGCTTCTTTTGTTTATTTCATCCCTTCCCTACTGGGAGACAATCATTATGCTTAAAACACTGGGAAGAAAATAATAAATTAAAAAAATACCAGGTTTTTTTTTTCTGCATGTATGATCTACCCCAGAGTTCCTGAGACTCTGCATGGTTAACTTAGAGACCAAAGGCTTGTTTCTGGTAAGGTACTTGCCCACAATAATGATGTTTAGTAATCCTATTCCCTACCTTGAAAATAAAAAAAAATGCCTCTCGAAAGCCCAATGTCTACTGGTTGTAACCACTCCCATGGCTGAGAACTACTGAGCAGTGAGGCACAAAGCTAATTTCACACCTGCAGTGGAGTTTGTATGGATGTCTCTGCCTTTTTGGGGTCTTTGTTGTTTAGAGTTAAGATCTTCCTCAATTCCTAAGCTTTGCCACATTATAGATATTTTTATGGTTTCTGCCCAGTATGAATTCTCTGGTGTTGAGTAAGGCATAATTGTTGAGTCTGAATTACTAGAAATTTCAGGGGTTTAGTGCACACCTGCTGTGGGACAGTAATTGAACAGAGGATACCAAATGAATATCCCATCAACACAGGCACCATGTTAATATTGTGAAATTATCATGGAGGTTTTTCTGTGACAGTAAAAGTCAGTGGAGGTATTTGTGCTTTATAGCAGTATGGTGATCAATAAGTAACTATAGACATTTTCATTTTTTTTAAAAAAATGCTTTTTAAATGATGCAATTGTTCAGACTTATGCACAGCAAAAACTGAGTCTGATGTCCACACAACCCACGTCTCTTTGTCTTTTTGTTGTTGTTGTTTGTACTTGGGATCAAATCAAAGTGCTCTCTACCACTGAGCCACATCCCCAAATCTTTTTATTTAGAGTTAGGATCTTTCTAAGTTGCTTAGATTCTTGTGTAATTTCGAAGGCTGGTTTTGAGACTGCAATCCACCTTTCTCAGCCTCCCCTGCTGCTTGGATGAAAAGTGCCTAGATGAAGACTGCATCTTCAAGAATCCTGAGAGAACTTGAAATACTGATGTAAAAGATTTCCTCATACTTTATTAACTATTAAAAACATCATTCCATGGGAGGAAGCACCTTGAAATGCCGAGGATGGGTCTAGGGAAAGATGTGACTTTCTGAGCTTCACAATGTGGCTTCAGACAGACCTGCTTTTTCCTGAGTGACACAACTGTATCGTTGTAAGTGTTACTGGCTGGATGGACTCATCAGTCCAAATGTTTTTCCTTTACACCATTTTTTACCTATTCTTATTTTTTTTAAATGTAACAAAATTATTGATTTAAAAAGTATGCAGGTCTGTGGTTTTCTTTTAAGAGAAAAAAAGGCAACTATGTTTCATCAAGTACTGGCTCAGTATTCTCAAAAACAGATGTCATATATATATATATATATATATATATATATATATATATATGCAAGTGGAGCCACACATTGGTACAAAGACACACAGGGCTTTCATGGTCTGTCTAGTAAATGCTACAGTATGTTTAGGGGTGAGGAATGGTGGTATGTTTCTTTCTTATATTTGCAGACACTTTGGAGGTTCAGGGGCTCAAATTCATGGATGGAGGCTCAGAGACCTCATGGATCATGGACACGCCTCCTGCTGTCTATTCAGTGTGAGCATTTACACTAACTACATTTGTAGATTTTACCAAAACATGTATTGTATCTTGCTGTTCAATATCTTTGTTTCTCAGCCACCTGGTTTCAAACTTGTGAACTCTGCATTTGATATAGAAAACTAAGATGTATCATGAAGCACATTTTAAATTTCCAGAATCTGATGCCTGAAGTGAAACAGAAACCTCTTTTTAATGATTTTTATGTACATAAAAATTCTGAGTATCAGTTAACTAACTACAGAGCAAAAGACGTTGACTTCTGGGTGCAGTGATGCATGCCTGTCACCAAGCAGTGCAGGAGGCTGAGGCAGGAGAATCACAAGTTCAAATCCAGCCTTAGTAGTAAAAGTGAGGCCCTAAGCAACTCAGTGAAATTGTGTCTCTTAATAAATACAAAATATGTCTGGCCTGTGGTTTAGTGGTTGAGTGCCCCTGATTTCAATCCTCAGGGTACCCCCAAAATAAAATAAAATAAATAAATAAGACATTGACAAAGAAACATGCTATCCATTTGAGGTTATGGGGAATCATTGATGTGATCATAGGCTTCAGGCATAAGACAGTTTTATTAATGTGTTTGGTACAAAAGTTGCCTTTAAGTCCAGTGATAGCTTTGGAAAAAAAGATGATTTGAAATCAATCAATTCAGAGTAAATGAGGAAAGTACAAGTGAACCTGGAGAGGTCCACACAAGGAAAGAGGGCCAAGGATCCAACCATGCTTCCTGCTCACTTCCATGAGCTCCTGAGTAATGACCAGTTGGGCACTGGGTGAGGTTTCATGGAGTCAGTGCTGCAGAGCTATCTCTGGGCAATTATTATTTTTATTTCCAGTATAATGTTTTTGGTGACCAATGAGGTGTGATCTTATAACAAATGACTTTTAGAGTCTATAGATTTGTTAGAATTGTCTCAAGTATGAATGATCTGTTTCTTTTTAACACTTCAAGCATACTTAAAACTTTGCCACATTCTCAACATTTACATGGCTCTTTTCCAGTATGAATATTTGGTGAACAACAATACTTTTCCTAATAGAATAACTTTGCCACATTCTTTGCATTTGTATGGTTTCTTCCCAGTATGAATTCTCTGGGGTTGAGAAATGTGTGATCTTTGTAAAGAGTTTTGCCATATTCTTTAACTTGCATGGCTTTTCCCCTGTACTGATTCTCTGGTGTCAAATAAGATATGATCTTTGATTAAAAACTTTGCCACATTCTTTGCATTTGTATGGCTTTTCTCCCATATGAAATCTCTGGTGTTGAGTGAGGAGTGACCTTAAATTAGAAACTTTGTTACATTATTGATATTTTATGGTTTCTCCCCAGTATAAATTCTCTGGTGCTGAGTATGTCATGATGTTTGATTCAAAGCTTTGCCACATTCTTTAGATTTCTATGGCTTATTTCCAGTATGAATTCTCTGGTATTGACTAAGGAGAGGTTTTACATTAAAAGCTTTGCCACATTCTGTACATTTGTATGGCTTTTCTCCAGTATGAATTCTCTGGTGTTGAGTAAGGTGTGATCTTCAAATAAAAGCTTTGCCACATTCTTTGCATTTGTATAGCTTTTCTCTAGTATGAATTCTCTGGTGTTGAGTAAGGTATGATGTTTGATTAAAAGCTTTGCCACATTCTCTACATTTATATGGCTTTTCTACTGTATGAATTCTCTGGTGTCGTTTAAGGTTTGATTTTTCATTAAAAGCCTTGACACATTCTTTACATTTGTATGGCTTTTCTCCAGTATGAATTCTTTGGTGTTGAGTAAGTTGTGATCTTCGATTAAAAGCTTTGCCACATTCCTTACATTTGTATGACTTTTCTCCAGTATGAATTTGAATAAGGCATGATTTTTTGTTTAAAAGCTTTGTCACATTCTTTACATTTGTATGGCATTTCTCCAGTATGAAGTCTCTCATGTTGAGTAACTTGTGATTTTTGATTTAAAACTTTGCTACATTCTTTACATTTGTATGACGTTTCTTCAATATAAATTTTCTGGTGTTCAGGAAAGTGTGATTTTTTATTAAAAGGTTTGACACTTTCTTTACATCTCCATATTTTCTCTCCAGTATGATTACAGTAGTGTTTAAAAAGGTTTGAGCAACACTTAAAGACATTTTCACATTTCTTCAATTTGTAAGGTATATCTTCATTGTAAATCCTATGGTTTTTAGTAATCAATGGAAGTTGAGTTAAATATTTTTCACATTCTTTAGTTATGGAGGATTTATCACTGCTCTGATAAACAATTGAGGAATCTTAAAGTGCTTTTACATATTTTTTAAAGTTGTAGGACTTCCCACCAATATTAATTCTCTGGAGTTTAGGAATTCTTGTAGTTTTATTAAAAGTGCTTTCACATACTTTATATCTGTAATCTGTCTCTTGATTATGAAAGCTTGGATAAATAAATGTGGGGGGAAAAGGAAGCCTAAGACATACAAAAAGTTGGAACACCTCACTTCTGGGGATACCAGGATACCTTCTCTGGAATCTTTCTCACTCCTGGAAGAAGTCTGTGTTACTCCTTTTTAAATAATCCCTGCTTTATAGGCTTGCCTCAGCATGTTTCTCTTATGTTATACTTCAACATGTGAGGGAGAAGAATTCAGCACCAATAACTGGGTCTCACTGAATTTCTTAGCACCTTGCTTTTGCTGAGGATGGCTTTTGAACTCATGATCCTCCTGCATTAGCCTCCTGAGCTGCTGGGATTACAGGATCACTAGGCAATGCTGAGCTGACGTGGATCTGGGGTGAACAGTCTGGGCCTCTCAGAACACACACTGAGCCCGGATCAGCTGAATTCAAGCTCCCGTTTGCCTGCTTCCCACAGACAAACAGCTGTGACTCAGCACTAATCCATCAGGCTGAAACAACTGGTCAGCCCTTCTGATCCTACGGAGGTAAATGCCAAGCGAGCCTTCATAGGTATTGGTCACAGGTTTGAAATGGGGCTTGGGAGAGACAGTAAGGACCCACCCGTTGCATTGGTCACCTGGCAAAGGGAAACGAACTGTCGCCATTTGCAAGAGATACCACCATGGCAGAGAACTGACGTCACCAGACTGCAGCGGAAGAGATAACATCATTGAAACCTGCGGCTACAGGTGTGTAATTCCCTAGTCTTCCCTCTCCACACATCGGGGAAATCTTAAGGGCCCCTCCCAGTTCTCCCGTAAGGGCCCCTCCCAGCTCTCCCGTGAGCGTGATAGACGTACAGAGGGAATCAGACGTGGCGCGGGACCGCAGCACAGAAATCCCGGCTACCACTCCCACCAGTGCTGACAACTGAGGTCTCTTGCACCACCTACCGGGGGTGTGGCTACCGGAGGGCAAGTATAATTCGCTGAGGATTCTCAGCCCCAAGCTCTACAAACTTAGGGTCTGAGGGAATGGCAAACTGGGAGAGTGTGCCCAGTGATTCATGAAAACAGGGCTCCCAAGAGCAGCAAACCTGGTGTGTAGCCAGTATTGTGGTGAGTGGCACCCGTGAGAAGGGCCTAGCTAGAGGAAAAGTGGGGAAGTGACTAGACACAAGAGGAGGCCCTAGGCACTCAGGATTGGAGACTCACCCAGTTTGGGAGGAGGAGATGCTGCACAGTGATTAGATCCCGCGTATTCACAGGAGAAACTTGGCCTGGTGGGCACAGTGCCACCTACTGGAAGAGAAGTTAATCAAACTCTAAGAATGCATTTATTAGTTTTTTTTCTCTCTTTTTTTGATTTGGGGTTTTTCTTTCATTTTCATTTTTCTTTCTTGTTGTTTTTTAATATTTTTTTACAATTTTAAAAAAAATTTTTCTTCTAACTTTAATTTTTATTTTTTTTCTTTTTTTATTTCCTATTTTTTTCTTCTTTTGTCTTTTCATTTCTTTTCAATTTTCTTATTCCCCCTTCCTTGAATTCTACCTGCTTACTCTCATTCTCTTTAGTGACTTCTTCCCTTCCCTTCTAATACCTTTCCTCCCAAGCATTAAATAAATTTATAGGAGTAAACAGTAACTCAGCAGTCAAACAGAACAAGAAGTAAAATGAGCAGATTGAAAAATCAAGGAAGAAAAGGAGTACAAACAATGCAGGACAGCTTAAATATTCAGGAGGACCTAGAGTCATCAGAAAAATGGTCATATAAAGAACTCAAGGAAAACCTTAGACAGATGGTATCCATACCTGCTCTTTATCAAATGTTGCAAAAAATATTTTATTTCTTGTTCTTCTGAAAATTATTGGTTTTGATTAGAAATCATACCTGAAAAAAATAAAATAGCAAGTTATTCCACTTACTACCCTATGGTGAATATACTCTGCAAATATATAAAATCTTATCAAGGTGGGGGTTAGTAGCCACAGAACAGTATGATTCAAGGCCATAATTACTCAAGACGTATATAGAATTTACTAGAATATGCTGACAAAATATGTGAGAACTTTGTATCACCACAGATGAAGACAAAATTCAAACTGACTGATATTATCACAATCATAGACCTTCACTTCAACATATTTAAACTCTACCTGTGACTCAAATTTTGCAGAAAATAAATTTCTTATTTAGTTTTTTTTTTAAATCTTTTGGGGGAGTATTGCGTAGGATGAAGCACAGTGGCATTGTATCACAAACTACATGAACCTAGAATTCTTTATCAACCAATATGATTTTTTTTTGAACTTTTAAAAAATACATGCTTTAAAGACATGAAAATATTCAAAAATTGCTTTACTTCTTGACCTGCTGAAAGAGAAATTATCAGTGAAATACTTCCAATAAAATAAATCTACACAATAGAAATCATATAAAATTTAAAAGCTTTTTTGGAAAAGAAAAATATATACAAATATATATTTTATTTTACTTTAATTGTTGTACAAAACATTTCATTATACTATAGAATGTGGAAAACTATAGCATAAAATTATCATAAATATTTGTTAATTAGTATAAATCAGAAAAGCATGTGTGACATCAATAACAATCATGGCAACACATGCAAAGACATGCTGGGAAATTATGTGGAGTTATACTGGTTGTATATTCATTTAAGAATATAAGAATGTTATTTCCAATTTATTCTACTGTTATTAAGCACTTAAATAATTTCAAAGTAATGACAAAATAAACATCAAAGATAAAAATTAAATAGAAAAAAATAAAATATCACCCTAAAAATCTATGAACTACAAATTAAGGCATATTTTAATAGTAGAAAAATTATAAGAAAGCAACAAAACTAGAAAAATAGAAGGTCTTCCTCATCAGTAATTTAAGTATCAATAAACTATTTTGAAAAAAAAATACTTATCAAAACCCAATATGACTAACAAGATTAAATCTAAAAAAACTTGTTAACTATGTCAGATGTAAATCTATAAAAGATTCTTTTTAGATATAAGGCCACAAAAAGACTAAAAAAAGGATAAAACTAATATTACATTCAAAATTGTTGATAATATTTATATAAATAAGAGACAAAGTAGAATATTATATAAAAATAAATATGCCAAATCCCTAGAATACAATTATAATAAATATATTTGTCACTCACATAATGTTTTTCATATACAGAAAGAAAACACAGACAAAATTCAACATCATAGAAAGCAACCAAGTAATAATAGGAGACATATATCCCCAATTAATGCAAAGAATAAAAAATAGCTTTGCATTATTACCCAAGGAATAAAAAAAAACTTCAAAAACATTAAAAACCATTTTGGTTTATAGAGGCAATATTCTCTATAGTCTATGGAATATTATTCCAAAGAGATCATGTTAAAAGCACAAAACAAATGTTAACAGATATTACAATATTGAAGTTGCATTGTAACATAACAAGTTGAAAATCAATTGCAAAAGTGATATTTAAAATTAATAAATATGAATTTAAAGCCAAATTCAGCAGTTAAGCAAGGCCCTAAGCAACTTATCTAGACATGTAACAAAATGAAATACAAAAATATCTGCCAGCTAGGTGTGATAACATACACTTTTTATTCAAGCAGCTTGGGAACACTTGTTTGGAGGAAACATTAATTTACTTTTTATGTGATACATACTTTCTGGAAAAAATCTTACAAAACAATTTCAATGAACACTATTGACCAGTAAATTAAAAATATACCAGACAGTAAGTTCAGGAAAGTTATACAGTATGCAGTTTTGATCACAATTAAAAATTTAACAAATACATAAAAGATAAACAATATTGTAAACATCTTTATGGTACCTTAAAAATGCTAAATTCTTACTCCTAGACAAAAGAACAGATTCATAAATAGAGAGGTAATGAATGTGTCGTTAATTATAGCTACTTGGAAGAAAGGCTGAGGCATGGAAATCAAATTTCAGCTTTAGCTTCTCAGCAAGAGCCTATTGTAAACTAAAATTCAAAATAGGGTGATGATGTAGCTGAATATTTAAGAACCTCTTAGTTCAATACGCAGTGTGTCTGTGTGTAAATATATATATATTTATGTGGCAAAACTTAGATACATTATATGGTTAAGCACAAGAACTGAGTATAAACAATCAAGGCACTATATAAAAATCATATATTATAAAAAGGTTTAATATATATATATATATATATATATATATATATATATATATATATGTAAAATCATAGAAAACTTTATTGAAAATTGGCACATGGTTCACATGTAGTTTAATTTCAACTATTGTTTTCCTAAATTGACAAATTATGAAATTTCTATTAAATTATAACATATAGATATAGAAATAAAAACAATATCACTGATGTGAGAAAACCTAATAAACAACAATGAAAAAAAAATCAAGAATTAGAGAAATATATACCACAAAATTTTGGATAATTGTATTACAATAGAAATATTTCTTTTAAATTTTGTAGTGATAGTTGGACAGAATGCATTTATTATATCTCTTTATTTGTATGTATTGCTATGGATCAAACACAGTACCTCACATGTGTGAGGAAAGACCTCTGTCACTAAACTACCGCTCAGCCCTGAAAATTCTTCTTTTAACCACATTGATCAGCTATACTTACATAACCACTAGGAGCAGGTATTGTGAAATACTGCTATTCATTACATGGAAGGAAAATTTCACAGAATATCCAGTAAAAACACTCATATAAAGCTCTCATGAGAAAATTTTGAATGAATAAATATTTAAATTATACTAAGGAAACTCTCCTACAATATTAATATATTACAATGTTTTTACCTAGAAATATTTGGAAATGAGCAAATTTTCTAAGGATCCTCCAAATACCGATAAATTCCAGGTTATAAGTATTCTCACAGGCATTGTGGAATACTTTGTATAAATTCTGACTGTGCAAATATACAGAGAAGCATTCCTATGGTGATCAAACTCCCACAGGTAACAGCTACTCTGTTTCCCACCCTTAGAATGCCCTACAATTTCTCCAGGAATTAATAAAATAATAAAATACACATGCAATGTGAAGCTGCTATGTCAATCCACTGCTTGAAAAGGCTCTGAGTGTTATCAGCCTCAAATATGATCTCTGGAAAACAGCTCCTGGGAATAAAAGAACTGTCTTTAAAGATAAGTACAATGTTTCACTGAGACTAAACCTGTCCAAATAACAGTTAAGTTTATACAATGGATTTTCTTGAGGGCTACACAAAACTCCTAACATTGCACATTGTAACTTAGTATATAATTGAGGAATAAGCTGCATAATGTTGCTAAGTTTCTAACCTGTCTAGTAGTAAAATGAACAATATATAGAAGTGATGCCAAGGACTTAAATTAATCTATTGATAGGAATAAAGCTTGGCAGCTTGGCCTCTTGTCATTATGCCACCTTTCCTGCCTCTTGTCTCTATCCTTTTTTTTTAACAATACTTTGTTAATTTGAATGTAGGGAGATCTCTGGAGAACAAGAATGAGCTTAAATAATTGATATGCATGGTAAACATAGAGCATGCAATGCTCATTAATTATTGCAACAGAAATAAACCTAGACTTGAAAAAAAATGTGTCAGATTTTAGCTTATCAATTAACATTTTAAAATGTGAATTCTTCTTTGACATTTGAACCGCTTGTCTGTATTCTTTGCTTCATTGATTTCTACCCACTTTGATATATGTCTACTGTCAATTTTCTCTTCAATTCCAAAGGTTATTTCTTTGGGGACAGAAGGGTGACCAAAGATAATTTACAGACAGCAAGACGTTTTTGATGGAAAATGGAATATGTCACATTTTGTTATTTTCTTGGTAACTACAGAAGTCTTTTTAATGTTGTCCTCAGTAGAAAAAAAAGAGAAAACACCCTATAAGGTTCTACACAATTATTTTAGCAATCATTTTTTCAGAAAAAAACACTAAAATATTTTGAAACCATTTTTATTCTCTACATTGTGAGCACTACTTAGAAATAAGTTAAAAATAAATAAAAATCTTTAACATTTTCTTTTCTACATAAACAAATGATCAATCATTGTCCTAAAAATAAGAAACTAAAACTTTATCATGAAAAATAGAAGCTGAAATAAGATACTCTATAAAGTTAAAAAAATTAAATATTAGTTTTGAATTAGAAGTTCGGAATGAAATTTAGGCTCACCAATAAAGAGTAGGTTTCTACAGATCTCTAACAACAGGTCTCCATATAAAGTCTGCTGAGAAGGGTCCAGGCATGACCATTCCTCTTCTGAAAATTCAATGACCACATCCCTTAATGTCAATGGTTCCTGAAATAAAAATGAGTAAATAAATATCACATGAACCATATGATTAATGACATAGTATTTAATTTCATACAAATTTTAATGAGAGTTAAAAGAGGTGGTTTTCACATATGGTAGTGATGTCGATGTCAACCATTAAATAAGATACTTTTTTTGTGGTGCTGGGGATTGAAACCAAGGCCTTGTGCATGAAAGGCAAGCACTCTACCAACTGAGCTATATCCCCAGCCCCTATAATTCATAATAAGCAGTAAAATTGGTGGATAATTTTGATACAATGAAACCCAAAGAGCAGCACATGTGAAGCAAAACAATGAAGCAATAAAGTGGGAAAAATTCCAACATAATTCCAAAGGTTAAATAATAGTTGCAATTAGTTATCAAATATTCAAAAGAAGCACAACCAAACAAAGCAATGATACTTGAGACATGCATAGCAAAATTATACGTAATAACTATCCTCATACAACAGTGGTCACCTTAGTGTGTAGAAGACATAAGTGATCAATAAAGACACTCCAAAACTTTCAACAGTCCACATATTTATTTTAATGGTTATCTCCAAAGTTGTCTATCTTCTCATTATTTAAATACACCATAAATCTATACTGTATTTAAAAAATTACTTTTTCTTTTGCAGACCACAACATCACTACTCACTTCTAAAACAAAAGAATACAAATTTTAACTATCAAACTATTACAAAACACTTAGGTACTTGGGTCAAATTGAATTACATGGCACAAAGTTATAACAAAAATAAAAATAAAAAAGCAAACTAAGTGAATATACTGTTAATTTCTCAATTTATAAGGAAACTGACACATCAGGTTTAACATTTTCAGATTTGTAAAACCACTCTCACTGTGAAACTGTATACTCATTTGGCTCATTTCAAAGTAGAAAATGAGAGAATAATAAGCAGTTAAGAAAAAAATTCTGAAAGATTCTGGCACCCTAAAGGCCTCTCTGACAGCATGTAAATACTCTTTTTTCCAGGGTCTCAATTATCACTAGTGAGCCAACACATACATGAAGTTAGTTTAACATTCTGGTATGTGATGTCTTTCTTCTGAAAAAGCATTATTATTATTTTTTTAATTAGAGATTTAATCCAGGGTCACTATACCCCTGAAATGCATTTCAAGAAGTTTTGATTTTTTTTAATTGTGATAAATGGGCTTACAAATTTGCTTAGGGTCTCTAAATTACTGAGTCTGGACTCAAATTTACTTTCTTCCTACCTCATTTTTTCCACATCACTATGATTAGAGGTTTGTGCCACCACTCCTGACTCTGCAACAACTTTTGATAACAAATATCTAAACTTGCACAACGACCAATATTTCAACGACTAGTAGTTCAATTATTCTGATACCATCTAGTACAGATCCCACAAGTTTGGTGTACACTACTATCAAATTTTACTAACTGAGGTGCCAGTTTCAAGCCCTAGAATAAAATAGTATTTATATTTATGATTCATTTCCTATAATTTAGGGGTATCTACATCTACTCACTCAAGTTACTTATTCTAATAAAAAAGAACACATTTATGTATACCAGATTCTTATAAATTATATAAATCTTATAAATTATATAAATCTGGAAGTTAAATACAGCTGCTGTAATAGTCAATAAGCATGTGTGCATCAGCTTATTCTTTTCTAGTGTTTCAATGACACTGTATATTATTTTTACTGGTTGCTATGAAAATTATAATTTACATCTTACCATTTCTATTTATTTAGAATCAATATTATATAAGTTTACTAAAATAAAAATAAAAGTCTTACCACAGCCCAATGATGAAAGGCATACATTAAGTGAGAGCAATGTTGGGAATATAAATAAATAGTAGTTCGTGACTCACTCTTCACCCATGAATACATTAAATGGAAATATTATGTTTTAAGTTCCTCTTAGGCAAAGTTAAAAAATGAGTTGAGAGATTTATATAAACTGTACAACTGGGAAAATATCTACCACTTGATGATTAAAAAAAAAAAAAAAACTATGGTAGGCTTGGGCCTCAGTCCAGCCTTAGGCAATGTGCTATGTAATTGGAAGAGAATTACTAACAGCTAGTGAAACCCTGAGAAGAGGAAGATTGGGACCACATACATAACACCCTACCTCTAAATAGTTTTCTCTGCTTCAGATATTAATTTTGCTCGTGCTGAACAAGGATCTTCACATTAATACTACTAAGAGTACAAAAAGAAATGATAGTTATCTATGTTTGGGCATCCATGGGCTTAAAACACTGGGATTGGGACAGAGAAGTTAAATCACAAATAACTTATTTTATGCATTAATGGGTGTTCATCACACAAAGAGCTCCAGTCTCTGGCTTGTGCCTATAAATATTCCATGACAGCCAATTTTTCCCAGCAAGAAAATTTTTCTTCACTGACTGATGTAATCTCTTAACATCTTCCATTCAATGGAAGAAACTAGTTACCTCACATATAAGAAAACACTCTGAAACAGAACGGTAGGAGGCTTAGGCAGAGGATCCCAAATAGAAAGCCATTCCAAATGCTCAAGTTCTGAGAATGAAGCTTACTGATTATATGCAAATCTCCCCTAGATCACAAAGTATCAGTTTACCATTGATTTGCAAGTATCTAAATGGGCTTCTAAAATCCCAAGCAGTAGTTCAGAGAAGAGGTTATAGAGCACATATATTTTTAATTCCAAGAAAAGTTTTCCACATGCTCTCTCCGTGAATACTTGACAAACTGGACTCCACAATCTTCCCTGACATATTTGATATACAACTTAAATTGTGAACACTTGAATACTGAGCACAGATGTTAGAGTAGCTTTTGTCACCAGGAACAGTTGTGGATGCCTGTAATGTCAGCAGCTTGAGAAATTCAGGCAGGAGGACCGCATTCAATGCCCAGACTCAGAAAAAGTGAGGCACTAAGCAACTCATTGAGATGCTGTCTCTAAATAAAATACAAAATAGTGCTGGGGATGTGCCCCTGAGCTCATTCCCTGGAGCCTACCCCAAAAAAGAGAGAGAATAGTTTTGTTAATAATCTAATACCAAAAAAGAGTCAAAAAAACTATGGATATGAAAAAGAAGAAAACCCTTGCACACCTTTGGGGAAAATTTAAGTTTAAAAAAAGTCATTTTTGAAAGTAATAAAACTCCTTGAATTATTTAAAACAGAAATAGCATATAACATGGTTAAATTAATTCTGGGTATAAATTCAAGGAGTTAAAATGAGTAAGTCAAAGAAATGACTGCATGCCCATTATAATGTAGCAGTATTGCCAGTAGAAAAAGAAAAAAGAAAACTTAAATGACGGGTGTCTCACTATATTTATTTTAGGTGCAGGGCATCAAACTACTCCCCAAATAATCTCCACCCTATATTTCAGAATGCTTTCTCTTGGCACGGGAGGACACAGAGATTCAAAAATTATATAGGCATGACAGCTGTGTTTACCTCAGAAACAAAGACCCGGAGAAAGTATGAGAGTGACACGAGGACAATCATCCTGCCAAGTCTACAATGGGGAATCCCCAGTTAAATACATTTTAGTAATATCTGTGTCTATGAAAGAAAAAGAGAGGACAAGAAGGAACATTTTATCATGAAGTATCTTTTTTTCCTCTCACATTAAATTCTAAAAAAGAGGAGGATAAAAAATTCCATAAACATTGTCACCTAGGTCTTGGGTTGCGGTTCAGAAGTAGAGCATTCACCTAGCATATATGAATCAGCGGGTTGGATCTTCAGCACCACATAAAAACAAAAAAGATACTGTGTCCACTTATAACTAAAAAATAAAATAAATATTATAATAAAAATGCCCAGCTAGTGTTAGAAAAAGAAGTTATAAAAATGTGTTCATTTGAAATATTAGAAACAGTCTATTAAGTTGTGGAGTAATAAAGTCAACATTTCGAATGTAGACAGAAAAATGAAAATAAAGGATTATTGTATCCTGAGACTCTAAACAACAAACTGGAGAAAAAATCCAGTATTCTGAATTTGAGGTCCTGCTTCTCAGACATATAGAAGGCTCAGGAGAAAAAAGTAACTCAGTCACCTATATACCAGCAATAATTTTATGCAGGAAAAAAAATACATCTGGATTTGGGATTCTCTACTGATGATCATGCCAATCAGTACCACAAAATCTGACAAGGTACCATGCTTCCAGAACAAAGTTGTCCATATACACTTCAAGCCATGCCTGAAGATACCTTGATTGGATAGTACAGAATGTCCAGAATTTTAGCTACTGATGTATTTCCCACTGAATTGGCCAGAGAAGACTCAGAATAAAATTCCCTAAAAGATTATTCATTTATTGCACAGACTGGAGACTGTGGTTTCCATCTACTGAAACCACTTCCAGTCATAGCAATTGCTGTTTGAAACTTCTTTCAAATGGTCTCACTTTCCAGTGTACAGATATGGTCTTAATACCATGCACAGTAACCATTGCCTGGCTTTCAGGGTGTCGTGCATACTCTCTCTCTCTCTCTCTCTCTCTCTCTATATATATATATATATATATATATATATATATATATATATATATATATATATATTTCATTATCTGAGTGTAAGAAGAACCTGGGTTTCCTGAGCATTGTGAAGGAAGCATAAAAATGAATCCAAAAAATGACAAGCTCCAGAAATTAAAACTCAATCAGATAGTGTAAGTCACACCTTTTGTAATTATCATATGTTGGATTAAATAATTATCACCAAGAGCACCTGATTGGAAACTGCTGCCCTCCAAGTCTGAATCCACTGAGCTACTATCCAATGACAGTAGAAGACTTCAACTTCAGGAATGAATGAGGCAAGAAGGAGTCAAGATAGGCATGTTTTTGGGTACATTTACTTCATTTTTTAAGGTGATTAGAATTGAGTACAAATAGCAGCGTTTTAAAAGACAAGTTTTTCCAAAAGTGATGGAGGGTAGACTGGCATAGGATATTTAAATTAAGCCTGTTATATAGGATAATATATATGTATGAATTATATGCATACATATTGTTAATTATTGAAAACCATATAATGGGCAATGATTTTTTAAATTTATTTTTTAGATCTATTTTCTAAAAAGGCAGTTAGAGCTCTCAACTGGGAAGCACTACCCTAATGTCCAATACGAATAATATGATAGTCAAAGGTGTACTTTTAACTACTTTAGTATATACAATAAAAAAGACATAGTTGAAATTTATTTTAATCCAAAACTGAATATATCAAAAGTATTATTATGAGAGAAATATAAAATTACTAATAAAGAATATATATGTATTTAGAACTACAACCTCACAACTCCCTCCATTTTAAGGCTCTAGAACAACTTAATTCATAATGGACACATTCCATTTTGAGAATATGGCTCCTCTGTCTTTGGGGAGTCTAAGGGGCCTGGACCCCTGCATTCCATACAAGAAATGTGAGAATATACTTTCTAATCAATGATTTTCCAAAAAACCAAACAGCAATAGTGGCACTGCCCTCAGAAAGAGAAGGAAGACCAAAAAAGACAGGATCTAAAAGATAATGATTTTGTTTTCTATTTGATGCTGGAAAAAGACTTATTCCCATTTCAGATGTAAGATAGCATAAGAGAGAGTTCTAGGAGTTTGATGTCTCATTTTTGTATATCTTCACAGCCTTGACTCTAAAACGTAAATATATTAAAGACAAACATCTTATTTTGTAACTTAGCCTTTGATCTAATGCCTAGGCTGTGATATTTCCTCAGTTGGTATGAGGTACTGTGAGAGTTTTAGCATCAGTCTGATGTATACATGTCTGCATAAGCTAATAGCACCTCAATAATGGTCCAGACTTAACCTAGGAAAAAAGGAAAACAATACCAATAAGGCAACTGCTGTTTTCCACAGAATTATCTCGAAATATGTGACAGAATCTTGGTTTCCAATTATAAATGGTGAATGAGTCACTCTAGAGCTTATTAGATTATGATTGCAGTGTTTTGTTAATTCATGTGGGGCTTGTCTGGGTTTTTCTGGTAGAAAAAGTTAGCTGATGGCTGGTGAACTTCAGAGGGTTAGCTATCATCCTCACAAGCAGCACCTTGATTCTCTGATTTGAAAATTTCTCCTCTAATGTGGGCTTGTTATATGGGAAACAACAGGATTTAAAAAACATAATCAAAAGAAATCAAGATCTTCTGAGTGTAGATACTATACTATTCACTTTCATATTTACTGGTTTCTATGAGCCACAATAAATAAAAAAAAAATGCCAGGAACAGTGGTGCATGAACATAATCCAAGTGGCTCAGGAGACTGAGGCAGGAGGATTGTTAAAAACATTTAAACTGGGCCTCAGCAATGTTGAGGAACCAAGAAAGGCAGTGAGATCCTGTCTATAATAAAATACAAAATAGGGCTGGGGATGTGGCTCAGTAGCCAAGTGCCACTGACATTAAATCCTGGTACTTCACTCCCCCCAAAAAAAATAAAGAAAGAAAGAAAGAAAGAAAGAAAGAGAGAGAGAGAGAGAGAGAGAGAGAGAGAGAGAGAGAGAGAAACAAAAGAAAAGGAAAGGAAAGGAAAGTAAAAGAAAGGAAAGGAAAGGAAGGAAAAGAACAGGAAAGAAAAGAACAGGAAAGGAAAGAAAGATATATTAGCTGTAAAGACTTAGGAACAAATTCTGCATTTTAACATGTGAAGAGGAAAAACACAATACCTAGTTTGTAAATGTAGAAAAGAAGGATGAATTGCCAATATCAAGCATCTATATTATTCAACCCTATTTTATACATGAAGCTTATATAATCGTTTGAAGGAAAGAAATGTGTTTGTATATCCACAGTTATTAAGCACACCAGGTAGAATTCAGAATCAATTATGAAGGACTCCATATCCCAAAGAAGTTTACAAAACCACATACTACATGTAAATTTTCTTACTCTCTGAGGTTTTGGACACAGACATACCAAAAAGAGCAGGATCTGTATCCATAGTGTGTACATAACCAGTGGGGATAATATACTCAAGAGTGTTCTTCTGAGCTTCCTAAAAATCACTTGGAATAATTTTGAGTAATGGCTGATGTCTCAATTTAAACAAAAATTAATAATTAACAATATATTCTTAATTTCTTACCATGTGAGAAATATATAAATGCTACAATGCATTCTACAGGCATGTTGATGAAATATTCTATAAAAATTCTAGAAAGAGAATACATAACCTGTGTCCCAAACATGCTAAAAATGAAAATTTAAAAACCCTTAAAAGAGTGTAGAAGAACACGGCACTTTTAAACAAGATACCACAGAATACACTAGAATTCCCTGATGAGATTATTGTCTGTGCCTTTCTATATGAGAACATAAAGCTACATCGAACTTGTGTCAATACAAAAGGATTTTAAATAGACATAATTGGGAAATGTGTTCCATGATTATGATATATATGCATTGATAGAGCACTATCTTAAATTTAATTGCAAGAATTATTTTAAACATTTAGTAAGAGAAATCTATATATGAGTTACAGTGAATAAACATGAATATAAATGAATGGAAAACAAATAATAATTTAAATAAAA
The DNA here is from genome assembly GCF_964194105.1 of Spermophilus citellus. Classification (NCBI taxonomy): domain Eukaryota; kingdom Metazoa; phylum Chordata; class Mammalia; order Rodentia; family Sciuridae; genus Spermophilus; species Spermophilus citellus. Next base: position 989,209 of record NW_027673039.1, on the reverse strand, counting down.
ATAAATTCTAAGAGAAACCTGATGATTGTAAACTCACCCCTGTCACAAGAGTAATCCCTGGTATACAGATAAAAATTCAGTTCCTGCTATCAACTAAAGAGGCCACATTTATCATAAAGTTTTCTGATTAATAACACTTCTGTTAATAAGTGAGAATGATTTTCAATAATGCAGGTGAAAAAAATAATTCATATATATAAAATACTTAAACTAATAAAGCATGGTGGCACAAATCTAAAATCCCAGTGGCTCAAAAGGCTGAGGTAGAAAAATAATAAATTCAAAGATAGCATCAGCAACTTAGTGAGGCTCTAAGCAACTTTTAGGGGTTCTGTCTCTAAATAAATATGAAAAGCTATAGGGATGTGGATCAGTGGTGAATTGCCCCTGGTTCAATCCAATGTTCAAAAAAAAGTTTTTTTTTTTTCTAGAAATGTTGTGCTTCATTTGTTTTTCACTAGTTCTTATTAATGTCTCATAAAATTAAGTAAGAATGTTCGGTCATTGCATGGTATATTTTACTGACATTGTCATACCATATTACCTTAAGCATTATAAATATTTGAATATTCAGGTAGTATAAATATGAATAATATTGGACAACCCAAGAATGGAAGAAAACTGGAAGTCTATAAGTAAGCTCAATACCTATGGTCAATTTAATTTTGACAATTTTGTCAGAAAAATCAAATGGAGAATAAGTAGTCTCTTCTTTAAGGAAGATTGATGTAAATGCATATTTAAGTTTCAAGTAATGTTATTGGATTTTACATGAGACTATGTACAATATTTAACATAAAATGTGTTTTACACTAGTATATAAGAATTAAAACTATAAAAAATTAAGAAGATGACAATTACATATTTATAAATCAGATTCAGCTCTGGGCTCTTCATTATGCTTCCAAAGTAAAAATAAGAAATAATACATTTGACTTGAAAAAAGTTCTGTAGAAAAAATAACCTCACCATGAAAGTGAAGACATAATTTTCAAGTATTACTTTTTGTTTTCAAAGAACTATTTGTTCAAAGTTTTTAACCTTGGCTAGAGGGCAGTCAATCCTCCTTATTGAGAAACTGATTGACCACAGAGCACAAATAATATTTTTAGGCTCTCATACTCAAGTGCAAAAATGCAGCCTTCAAAATTACCCCACAATAAAGAACTAAACCATTGGGAAGATGTTATACATCCCAGAAACCCCAAAAAGTTTCAAGGTGTTCAGTCAATGAGAAGTCCTAAAATCTAGATTACATCATAGTACATAGTAAATGTACAAATTGCCACCACAGTTCTAATATGTCTTTGTTATACCTTTCAATGAACCACTATGTGTTTATTTTTGACAATATTCTTTGGTTCTTTTTGCCTATCCAAAGCAACTTTTTATATTATGTAAACAAAACTTATTAACATTTGCAAAAAAGTACCCTAAAATAAATCAATGTGGAAAAGAAAAAAATGTAAATATGCAGAATATTGAAAATGTCATGCATCATTGATACAAAAGTAAAATTACCTTGATAGTTTCTACCTAAAATAAAGAATTACTAGATGAACAAGCATTTATTTCTGAAAAATACCAAAAGTAACTAGAAATGTATTGAGACTGTCATTCATAAAGGAATATTTATTACTGTACTATTCATAAGAACCATATTGTAAAATCAATGTAACAGGTAAATGGAAACATGTAAATCCTCACAGTAGACTATTACTCAGGAATATTATATTTCTGTTGTGAGGAATTGAACTCTGGGCCTCCCACAGGCTAGAAAATCACTCTACCTCTGAGCTATTATCCCAGACATATTGAGCAAGTATGTTTCATGAGAGCACTAAATGTTATAATGAATGTTTACAGGGAAACCTTAAGCAAATTGAAAGTAAGAAAAAAACTGTATTTTACAATTAATATTATATTTAATTTTTTGAACAAGAAAATTCATAAAGCCAAAACACATATAAGTCATTGCCAAGAGCTGTGTGAAATTTTTTTAAAAAAGGAAAACAAGCTAATGGGCACTAAATTCTTTTCATCTAAAATAGTTTCTGAAACTAAATGATGGGAATGGTATACATGTGATTATACTAAATGATAAAAGATTTTACCGTGAAAATATTTAAAAAGTTAATTTTAAGTTCCCATGTGCTTACTAGGAATGAATAGGTGCTCCCCCTTCTCCCTTGGAAGGGTTCTGACCTGTAACAATTGGGTTTCCCAATTGTTACCTTTGGAGGCACTGAATTGGGTAAATGGACACAAACACTTTCTTTTAGCCTCGGATAGAATGCATTCTGTTCCCTCCAGAATATAGAATATTTTCCTCCACTTCCTTCATTGAATGAGGGGCTCTGGGGCTCAGAATAAGCAGAGCTGTATTAAACTAGCAGGTGTTTCAAATATTACACAGCCCAGTGCCACCCATAGAAAGATGCTTCCAGGCAGACAGTTTCTCTCTAGCAGCCCAAAGTGGATTGAAACAAACTGTTGTTTAAGTGGCATGTGCCCAGGCTCACTCTTTGGAACTTGCAGGTAGAGAAGAACCCAAGAGGACTTGAACAACAGCTGCATTTGATGGAGAAGAATTAGGCTTAATAAGGACATCCTCCCTAGACTGCTCTCACCTGTGGAGGGAAGTTGCCTCTTTGTCTCCACCATCAATGACTAGTAGAATTTCCTGCCTGACCTCAAGTGAAAGAGAGATACTTCCCCTTTCTGAGATAGTTTTCAAAGGGGGAATTTACCATGTACTCACATGATCACTAGTCGACCCAGCACACCCACTACATTGGGGTCAGATCCACAATGCTTTCTGAGCACTTAAGGAGATGAGAAAGCTTTGGGTGTGGCCTATTCACAGCCTGGAGCACTGAAAGGGTTCTGTTCTCCAAAGGCTCTTTGGGAAAATGAGAAGTAATGAAGTAGATTCCTTACAGGGATGGTTCAAGTGTATTTAGGGAAGTCCAGTAGCTTCACCAATTTTCAAGTAGGACAGCAGGCAATCGGCAATGGGATGCACTTGGATCCACTCTCACCAAACAAAAAAAAAATCTCCAGAAAAAAATTCTAGCTGCTTATATGTGCGCTCCCATTCGTGTGGGGAAGTGGGGTATGGAGTGGTGTGTGTGTGTGTGTGTGTGTGTGTGTGTGTGTGTTGGTGTGTGTGTGTGAGTGTGTGTGTGTTTGTGTGTGTGTGTGCACATGTGTTTATGGACATGATCATGTGCATATTCGTATGCATGTGCCTGTGTGTTCATATGTACTTTCGCATTAGATAGAGCCTAATAATATTACAGACTAATAATGCATTGAGTTGGTATTCCTTCAAAACTCTTCATGAGAAACAAACACTTTCATTCTTTCTTCAATTACATTATTTTGACTGTCTTTCCTGATAGATTTTCATGATGGTTTTAAGTGGGAAAATTTGTAGCTATCTTAGAATTGATTCTACCCATTATTTCAAGAACTATGAAAAGATGGGGCAAGGGTTGTTGCTCAGTTGCAGAGCGCTGGCCTCCCACCGGTGGGCGAGTGTGTTTTGATTCTACTCACTGCACATACATAAATGCATAAACAAAAGGTCCATGAACACGTAAACATATTAACAACAAAAAAGGAAATCATCTAAAGGGAGTGTGGGAGTAATGGCTGCATTCACTTTTCTGTGATATTGGAGATTTGCAAACCTATTGAGGTTCCAGGTGTTCTGAACTGTGCACCCATATGCCTGTGTATTCGAAAGTGCAAATCTGTGTGAATAAAATCCTTGGTGACCTACACAGGAAGGGACAACAGCACAAAAGCCCTGGTAGAGTGCTGGTAAAACCTTTTGGCAAGGGACCCTTGAGATTTACACAGGGGAATTTTTCCTCTGCAGCAATATTTCAGGATTGGCCCAGGTGAGGGCCTGGAGGGATGCCCTGGGGGCGGGGGCAGGGAGCTGAATCCAGAAACATACACTTTTCCACCAAGGGACCTCAGAAGCCCACCAGATTTGGAAGAGAAAGAAGGGGCACCAGCCCTCAGCAGCAGGCTCTCTTTAAGCCCTATGGTTATTCTAGGCACTTGAATGTCCACAAATGTCATTCCAAACCCAGCAAAAAAGAAATACTCTTCCAATGAAAATTTAGAATCTGATGCAATGAAGAGCTTATTATGTCGCAGAAAACATGGAAGCATTGGGCAGCATTTCTTTGAATTCTGGAATCCTTAAGTTAAAATGGCAGTGTTAAACAAACAAACAAACAAACAAACAACAAAAACAACAAAAAACGTTGAAACCCCAGAGAGCCAAACTTGTAAAAACTCCAAGCCCCTTAGGTCAACTGGCCTGTGCCTTCTTCCCAGCACCTCAAAATCATTCAAACTCTGGAGTTTGAACGTCTGTAAAAGAAAAGTACTGACTGGAAAAGGCTGGCAAATCTTCCTTCCGGATGCAGTCATGGAAATCAAAGGTGTGAGTCACTGAATTTTGGCCTAAAATTGAACCTGTGGTATTGAAGATGACGTGTTGCATCACGTGATCCTGGGGCAGCATACCAGTTCCCAGAAGCCACCTTCCCTCACTTCCTCTTCCGGCTGGAGTCCAGGAAGCTGCTTCTCTTCCTGGGATCTGTGCCCAGGCTCACCTGTCTGAGCACCTGCTGACAGAAGACAGCAAAACGTTCGGGTCTCAGGTTGGTTTTCTTTGCCTAGGTAGTTTACAGAAGATTCCTTAGAAAACATGTAGATGGGGAAAATGTTAAGGATGGAGGAGGAGGTACTTGTGTAAGGAAGGTTGTATTTTTCCAAGAGTGTTTCTTTATGCTGAGCAGGTCAAATAGGTCATTCGAAGTTCAAATCACCACAAACTATTGAAATTTCAGAGAACTTTTACTGCAGCATTCTGATGATACCTGTGGGCTGGTGGATCAATGTGTATGAAAACAGCTGTAGTATACCATGGACCCTTGGGTAGGATAGGGACTATCTCGGATGGATAGAGCAAAGGGATTCCCTGTACTATTTCCACACAGGCACATAGAAGTCCTGGGTCATCCTCAGCTAGCCTTGCTCTACCCATTTTCCCCTCTCTTCTGACCTGCTATTCCATTCCTTCCCCTCTCTCCCCACCCACCTCTCGCCTTCCCCCTTCCCACTTTAGTGCACCTTCTCCCCTTAGTATGCACACCTAGGAACAAACATTGGTTTGGCACGTGTGGCCAAGGATGTACACTGGTTCCATCCATAGCATGTTGGGAAAATGTCAGAATTTCATTCTTCTCTGCCGCTCAATATTTATCATTAATTTGTTCTGTTTTTCTTATATCACGTTACGGTAGAAAATCATCGTGACCGCACACCATGCATTGGGAATGATTTTTTTTTCTCTTTCTTTCAGTGGAAGAGTTTAAGAACCCATGTTCTAAACTCTTTGAAAGGGTGGGTTAGGTGAAATTCAACATCCAACCCGCCACATGCTCAGCTTCTCTATATGGTTAAACTCATTACCACTGATCCACTCCTGAGTTTGCTCTCTGTATCATTGATTTGGAAATATATCTCAAGGATAATTTGCTTAGGTCAGATATGCAAGGACATTCTTGAATATCTACTAGTCCTCAACTTATCTCTTTGGTTAGGTTCATTACCACGGTTCCACTCCTGAATTTGCTCTCTGTACCATTAATTTGGAAATATTTTTCAAGGTCAATCTGCATAGGGAGATATGCAAGGATATTCTTGGATCTACTCGAATTTCTTGCCAATGACTTTGACTTTGTCAAGAATAAGTCTGGTTTATCATGCTTCTGAAAATCTCTGTATTAGGATGAAATTCCTTTTGATCTCTCTTTGTATGATCTAGGTTTATCTCTGTTCACCTTTCCTTTTTTTTTGTTTATCATTTTGATAGAGGCAAAATTGTTCCCTTTGGTTAAGATTGGTTTATTTTACCTACGGGAATCATACATTCACTCTGATATAATTCTAACAGCATGGAGTATCTGATTTTTGTCAGACGCAGTAGTTGGTGTACTCCTCCATTGATCCCGCACCCATCTGTGCTCCACCTATTCTACTGGGCTCCCTGGATCATGGGATGTACTCCATGCCACAATGTGGGAAATATCTGAGAGTTCCCATCATGTCTTTGTTCATGACACTCTTTTTCTTTTCTCTTGGACCTAGGAAAGCCCAACGTCAGCATCTGAGGAAATGGGATCTGATTGGAATAACATGAGACAGTCAGCAGAGCGTGCCTCACGGCCTCTGGCCCGGAGGCTCATTCAAATCCAGAATAAGAAGCAACAGCAGAGGGGAGCTCTGAGGCATAGGGCTCCTCCCCCTGAGGAGGAGGACCCCAGGGTATGTGGACTTTGGAGGCAATGGGAAGCCAGGGGGCGACACAGGTCAGAATCTTGGTTACATCCTCTCAGATTGCCTCTACCATCCAATTGTCCCTTGCCAACCCTCGAGGACCTGCCCAGCACATTCTCTCAGCTTAGTTTCTTCCTAGGTTAGGAGGAGGCATCTTTTGGAACCACTTGAAATCCATGCATCCCAACGTTTGTCCTGTTTTTGAAATCTGGCCCAGGGTCCTCAAGTTGCAACATCCAAACCTTCCTTCCAGTGCCCCTGTATAATAGGTGACTCCACAAACGTGTTCTAGGACCTTTGAATCCCGAGATGTTCATGGTTCACAGGCCCGAGTGCCTGAACTAAAACGAGAGGAAACTAAGACTTAAAATCTCTATTTGTCTGTAAAAGGGCAGAGCTGGTTGTGCTTGGGCTGATTCCTGACCACTTGTGCTTTTCCACCATCAGATGAAGTGCAAGGAATGTGGGGCTTTTGGACACACTGCGAGGAGCAGAAGATGCCCCATCAAGCACTGGGATGGTGCGCTGGCCCCACAACCCTTGGGCCCAAAGAAGGAGAAGGAGAACCAGGCACCAAGCAAGCCTGAGAATCTCCAGAGCACAGGGGCCTGTGAGCAGCCAGTCAGAGCGAAGCGCCATGTGCAGAGGTGAGGGATGGGTAAGGTGTCATCCAAGCCTCGGGCACAAAACTCCAGGAGGGTGGTGTCTCTCCTTTTCCACACGGTCATCTCCAAACATCCACATGCAGCTCCTGGCTGCATCAATGGAGAGAGATTGACAATGACTCTATGTCCCAAAGCCACAGCCTGCAGCTCATTCTCCTTTGCATTCAATTATGAAAGAGATGGGTTCAGGGCACCATAATTAACACGAACATGGGATGCACAAAATCAATATGTCCACATGGAACTACTTAGTGGGAAATGAGAAGGGCTGCCTGGACGTAGGGACTGGGTGTTGTAGGAGGAAAGGCACAGACTTGGGGGAGAACCCAGTGTAGCACAGGAGACACTAAGAAAACGGGAACCTCACATTCTGCTCCCGACTCTACATCCATCCAACTGCCATCGTGTGTTCTACAGGCAAGAAGAGGAACAGGGAAAGGCTCTACTCCAGACATGGAGTACCAGTAGGAGACCCCAGGGTAGGCAGCAACCCAAATGGAAGGAAGAGACAGAACCCAGTGCCTACCTAAGGGTGAGTATGTGCATGTTGCCTGCTCTTTTGGTGACTAGGATAAGCATGATATGTTCCTTTGCTGTGTCCCTTCTGCCTGAGAGATTTGCTATCAACATTGAACCCCAATGTGACTCCTGCTTTTGGTCTTTCACATTTGCCCTTTCCAATTTTTTTGTGTTACTTTTTTCATATTGCCCATGACGTGGTGCATGGGCTCATGGGGTCATAGTTGACTCCAGCGTCTCAAAGGACGCAATGTCCAATGCAGGCATATTCCTATTGAAAGTGGGAGAACACTCTCAGCTTCTGTAAGCCAACTCCTCAGGGTTCACACTCTGCTGAGAGGAGCATTAGCCATCGACATGCCATGGAAGAACACAAAAGAGAGCCCTGCCCCTCCCAATGCATGAGACCTCTGATTAAGAATGGGATATTTCCCAATGTGCCCTGAAACATGTCACGTCATTCTTGGAATGGGTCCTTGGCTGATAGCCATGGAGGTGGAGGTGGAGTGCCCCTTTTCCTTTCCTGGGCTGATGACTTGTCTTCCGGTTCCACTCTATGTTCTGTAGCCAAATTCATGTGTTGGTGGGCCTTGTTGGTGCTTGAGAAAGTGCAGGGACTCAGGAGATTTTCCTGTGTTTGTCTTTTCCTCCAGAAACCCAGCAGGCTACTGCCCGTCCACACGACCAGTACGAGGTGTGTCCCGGGCTCTCTGTTTGAGAGTCAGCCTCGTGTCCAGAACTTGGATGAGAGTCTCACCTTCAGTAGCGCACATCCCTTTCAGAAACCTGAACTTGGACTCAACTCAGGTCCTGGGATGCAGACACAACAGGATGTGAGCATCCCTGGCACCATCCAGTCGGCAGCAAGGCACTCAGGGCAGATCCCTGCCCTCCTTGGGAAGAAAGCACCTGAAACGCCAGAGGTTGTCTCCTCTAAAGTTGCCCAGACTTCTGCCCAAATTCTCAGAGGGGGCCATGTGCTCCACCCTCCTTCACTAGCCAGTTGTCCTGACGTTAGCAAAGAGCCCTGCCTGCAGCCTGCAGCATGTCCACAGGGCCAGGGCCACAAACTCAGCCTCCAGGCCTCAGGCAAGAGACAGGCTCAGGTCCACAAACAGACTGGCCAGAATGCCCCAAAGAAACTCAGGCTAGGGCAAATTCTCACTCAGCGGGGGAACACCTGTGAGCCAGGCTCAGAGGCTGGGAAATCTCTGCCTTCTTGGCAAGATACAAGTGGAATCAGACTAAATGGGTCACCCCAGGTGACCAGAAAATCTCCAGCCCATGATTCCAGCATGGATCTTTGCCCTCCCAAGGAAAGCCCTTTCCTGAATCCAGTCAAGCCGTGTACCAAATCGAGTCCACCAGCACCCAGCTGTGTTGCCCGACAGCCCCTCCTAATGGCCTTCAAGAGAATGCACAAAAACTGGTGGAGATCCAGGTTCATTGCTGATCTCCCTTCCTCTCCAGCTGCTGCAAAGACCAGTGCTCTTGCTGACACTCCTCCCTATCTTGATGAGTGGGAGTGTCCCGGCTCCCAGGAGCCAGTGAGTGTCCTCTATGAAGACCTTCTTGTGTCCTCCTCCTCTGAGGACAGTGACATGGAATGAGGCACACCATAGCAGGGAAGAATGGCCCTTGGGGCTCCAATAACTTGCAGGGTCTCTCATGCAGGAGCAGGTGGCACCAGGGTCACAGGACCTTTCTAGCTATGGAGTAGGAGCCAAGGCTGGGACTTCAGAAAGCTCTGGCAAAGCCACAGACCCTGCCTGCATCTGATGCATAGCCACCTGTCCAGAACTCAGAGACGAGACTGCTCTGAATGGTGTTTCCAGGGGATGGTCCAATGTGCTCATGTCACCTTCCACAGGCTTTCAATGGGATGACAAATGGAGTGTATATGCAGGTGTAGAGATTGAAGTTGGACAGAAGTAGAAGGCTCAAGTTTGTCCTTTTTGTCCTATGACTGCATGGAGGTTTACACTGGCTGATCACTGGGACCTCTGTCCTGGGCTTCAGTGGACCTTCTTGACGCTCGAGTGTGGTCATGGAAAGCATTGTGGGCAATTTCTCTGGCCTTTCCTTTTTTGTTCCTTGCCCCTTATGATAATCATGTACTTGACGCTTCTCTGAATCCACAATCAATTTTCCCCATGTTTTACTGTGTGCATCCTTTGATTGCTCAATAGGCATAAGCCTTTTTACTTTGTCTTTCCTGAAAACTGCATTATTTTGTGTCCTAGTGCTCTATTGTAATGACTTGGACAGCCCGAATGTCTCAGATGATGTCCACATGGCAATTAAGATCATTCATTTGGTGTACTTCAGGATATCACTGAATTTCACATACTACCATAATAAATGGGTGAAATTGTGTATCCCAGATCATCGTAGTCACTTGCGATTTGGGGGCCTGAACATTGAGGCTTTTCAACTCTCTCTCAGGGTGCTCTTAATTGTGAGCATTTGTGGTACCACTGCACCTGGTGGAAGGAGATCTTTTCGTTCACACCCAGTCCCCGTTTCCAATATCTGGGAACATGTGTGTCCAGGGTCCAGAATGACTCTGTGGTGTTTTAGCCAAGATTTATTAACTGGACACTCCCTTCTCCCGATGGCACTGACATGGCTGTCCCTATTCAGACACAGTCTGGGGTGATGTGGATTCTGATCCACAGGCATGAGATTTTGCAGGGGAACAGGGAGGAGAAACATGGAGCTCCTCAATTTGATTTTGGAGCCTGAAAGAATGGAGATATGTGAACACTGATGTCTGGCAATGCAGCTCTTGAGATACATTCCATATTCAGATTTGATTTTTTCCTCAGTGTAGGCTTTCCTGTACATTTCCTGTCTCCACTCCTGATGTGGAGAGTGCCATAAATACAGGGGCCTGTCCTAGGCCCCCCAAGTATCATAAAAGTTCCTTCTCCCACCCGTGCTGTGAGCATCTTTCACCAAGTGATGCACATTGAGTGAGGGAAGGAAGGTGTGGAAGGCCGGGGGAGTATTGTGAACAACGCAGAGGGTGAAGGAATGTTATCTGCTCACCAGTGTGCACTCAGGTGTACTTTGTTCTGTGCCCATATCACATATACTAGGGTCTAAAATAAAGGTGTGCAGAACACCCGGGTACCAGAGCCATGACTGGACCAGTGAAAAGCTTGGCTAGGCTGGCATTTCGTGTCCATTAGCAGGAGTGCCTCTGATCTCCCCCTTGAACAGGCATAGGGCCAAGAAGGTCCCTGAAAGTGAGCCTGTTTCTCTGATGAGCAAAAGTGTATCAGTCAACTGTGTCCATGTGACAGTGAGATTAAAAACTGGTTGCAGGGCTTTCCTGTGCCCTGGCACATGGAGACACGAAATACTTACAGATTGCAGTGGTAGGGGAGGAGTCATGCCCTTGAGCAAACATAACTTTGGTGTGTTTCTGGCTTCAATAAGAGGCAAAACATAAGGGCATGCGCCACTCTGGCTATCTTGGTTTTAGATTGTGTCCACTGCTTGCCCACAATAAAGGCTTCATTGGAATGGTAAACTGTGGTCTGAGAGTGATTTGAAGTTCTCCCTATCTGTATAACATTTGAAACTGTGGAAGCGTGAAAATGTTTCTGTTTCACGTGCAGCTGGCTGAAATGGCAATACTGCTTTGAAAAAATGCAACCTCTAATACTTTCTGGATCTTCCTTTGTATGAAAACATCTGTACCAAAAGACTTCTAAACACACAGGTGTATTTGCACACACAACAAGAAACAAGCCCTCCAATAGTAACATGTGCACACACAACTCACACAAAACAACAGCACTTCTCTTAGTCCTTTTACTTTTCCAAGTGAAAAAAGATGAATGAAACATATATTTTTAAAACACCCTACCAGCCTCACAGCCTGGAAATGGTCACAGTGTACTAAGGTTTTTTCCATGTTCTGGAGCAATAAATTCTTGGTAATTAGACACTCTGAGAATTGTAGCTTCTCCCAGGCCTCTCGTGTCCCATAGATGGAAACTGGGAAAAGCACGCAAAGCAGCTCTCCGGAAGTTCAAAGAATTATGCCCAGAAATTCCTAATCCCTCTAGTCCATGAATTTCTGAGAAGTGATTGGTGGATCTGACATGGATAGAGAGGCGGGGGTGGGTGGACGACCTGCAGGCTGAAGAGATGAGGAAGCCTTTCCTATGGAAAGCATTTCAGAGAATGTCTCTCTTTCTTCTGAGCTCCCAGCAGGAATCTGTTCTGGTCCTTGATCCTCCACATATGGAGGCAGCTTTCATCCACTAGAAAGAACTGTCTCAGGTGGATGACATGAGGAACTGCAAAGGTTTCCATCCCATATTCCTGATGATCAAGTCGACCTGGGTTCTCTTGTACTTGCAGAGTCATCAGTGACATTGGGGCCAATGCAAAGCTGAACAACAATTTGACTCCAGCACACGTGTTGGCTCCAAAGCCTTCCTGTGCTGTCTGTGGTATTCATAGATCTGCATGCTGAGTGGGATGCAATCCACCATAATTTTTGCTCTCCACTGGCCTGGCCATATCATCCAGCCCTGGCCTGTGTTGGATGCTGCCTTCCACCCCTCTCAGCATTATTTTTCTTAATCCAACCTCTGTGTATGTGCTCAAATGTGTCCTGTGGATTTTGTCTTCTATCCTGCATGCTAAGAATGCCATGGGTCCTGAGTCAACTCCCCCTTCTCCTCTGGAAGGGTTCTGACCTGTAACAATTGGGTTTCCCAAATGGGGACTTTTGGACGCACTGAATTGGGTCAATGGACACAAACACTTTCGTTTAGCTTCAGCTAGAATGCATTCTGTTCCCTCCAGAATATTCTATAGAATATTTTCCTCCACTTCCTTCATTGACTGAGGGGCTCTGAGGCTCAGAATGAGCAGAGCTGCATTCAACGAGCAGGTGTTTCAAATATTCCACAGCCCAGTGCCACCCATAGAAAGACTATTCCAGGCAGACAGTTTCTCTCTAGCAGCCCAATGTGGATTGAAAGAAACTGTTGCTTAAGTGGCATGTGCCCAGGCTCACTCTTTGGAACTTGCAGGTAGAGAAGAACCCAAGAGGACTTGAACAACAGCTGCATTTGATGGAGAAGAATTAGGCTTAATAAGGACATCCTCCCTAGACTGCTCTCACCTGTGGAGGGAAGTTGCCTCTTTGTCTCCACCATCAATGACTGGTAGAATTTCCGGCCTGACCTCAAGTGAAAGAGAGATACTTCCCCTTTCTGAGATGGTTTTCAAAGGGGGAATTTTCCATGTACTCACATGATCACTAGTCGACCCAACACACCCACTACCTTGGGGTCAGATCCACAATGCTTTCTGGGGACTTAAGGAGATGAGAAAGCTTGGGGTGTGGCTTATTCACAACCTGGAGCACTGAAAGGGTTCAGTTCTCCAAAGACTCTTTGGGAAAATGAGAAGTAATGAAGTAGATTCCTTACAAGGATGGTTCAAGTGTATTTAGGGAAGTCCAGTAGCTTCACCAATTTTCAAGTAGGACAGCAGGCAATCGGTAATGGGATGCACTTGGATCCAGTCTCACCAAACAAGAAAAATAAATCTCCGGAAAAAAATTCTAGCTGCTTATGTGTGCGCTCCCATTCGTGTGGGGAAGTGGGGTATGGAGTGGTGTGTGTGTGTGTGTGTGTGTGTGTGTGTGTGTGTGTGTGTGTTGGTGTGTGTGTGAGTGTGTGTGTGTTTGTGTGTGTGTGTGCACATGTGTTTATGGACATGATCATGTGCATATTCGTATGCATGTGCCTGTGTGTTCATATGTACTTTCGCATTAGATAGAGCCTAATAATATTACAGACTAATAATGCATTGAGTTGGTATTCCTTCAAAACTCTTCATGAGAAACAAACAGTTTCATTCTTTCTTCAATTACATTATTTTGACTGTCTTTCCTGATAGATTTTCATGATGGTTTTAAGTGGGAAAATTTGTAGCTATCTTAGAATTGATTCTACCCATTATTTCAAGAACTATGAAAAGATGGGGCAAGGGTTGTTGCTCAGTTGCAGAGCGCTGGCCTCCCACCCGTGGGCGAGAGTGTTTTGATTCTACTCACTGCACATACATAAATGCATAAACAAAAGGTCCATGAACACGTAAACATATTAACAACAGAAAAGGAAATCATCTTAAGGGAGTGTGGGAGTAAAGGCTGCATTCACTTTTCTGTGATATTGGAGATTTGCAAACCTATTGAGGTACCAGGTGTTCTGAACTGTGCACCCATATGCCTGTGTATTCTCAAAGTACAAATCTGTGTGAATGGAATCCTTGGCGACCTACACAGTAAGGGACACCAGCACAAAAGCCCTGGTAGAGTGCTGGTAAAACCTTTTGGCAAGGGACCCTTGAGATTTACACAGGGGAATTTTTCCTCTGCAGCAATATTTCAGGATTGGCCCAGGTGAGGGCCTGAAGGGATGCCCTGGGGGCGGGGGCAGGGAGCTGAATCCAGAAACATACACTTTTCCACCAAGGGACCTCAGAAGCCCACCAGATTTGGAAGAGAAAGAAGGGGCACCAGCCCTCAGCAGCAGGCTCACTTTAAGCCCTATGGTTATTCTAGGCACTTGAATGTCCACAAATGTCATTCCAAACCCAGCAAAAAAGAAATACTCTTCCAATGAAAATTTAGAATCTGATGCAATGAAGAGCTTATTATGTCGCAGAAAGCATGGAAGCATTGGGCAGCATTTCTTTGAATTCTGGAATTTTTAAGTTAAAATGGCAGTGTTAAACAAACAAACAAACAAACAAACAAACAAACAACAAAAACAACAAAAAACGTTGAAACCCCAGAGAGCCAAACTTGTAAAAACTCCAAGCCCCTTAGGTCAACTGGCCTGTGCCTTCTTCCCAGCACCTCAAAATCATTCAAACTCTGGAGTTTGAACGTCTGTAAAAGAAAAGTACTGACTGGAAAAGGCTGGCAAATCTTCCTTCCGGATGCAGTCATGGAAATCAAAGGTGTGAGTCACTGAATTTTGGCCTAAAATTGAACCTGTGGTATTGAAGATGACGTGTTGCATCACGTGATCCTGGGGCAGCATACCAGTTCCCAGAAGCCACCTTCCCTCACTTCCTCTTCCGGCTGGAGTCCAGGAAGCTGCTTCTCTTCCTGGGATCTGTGTCCAGGCTCACCTGTCTGAGCACCTGCTGACAGAAGACAGCAAAACGTTCGGGTCTCAGGTTGGTTTTCTTTGCCTAGGTAGTTTACAGAAGATTCCTTAGAAAACATGTAGATGGGGAAAATGTTAAGGATGGAGGAGGAGGTACTTGTGTAAGGAAGGTTGTATTTTTCCAAGAGTGTTTCTTTATGCTGAGCAGGTCAAATAGGTCATTCGAAGTTCAAATCACCACAAACTATTGAAATTTCAGAGAACTTTTACTGCAGCATTCTGATACCTGTGGGCTGGTGGATCAATGTGTATGAAAACAGCTGTAGTATACCATGGACCCTTGGGTAGGATAGGGACTATCTCGGATGGATAGAGCAAAGGGATTCCCTGTACTATTTCCACACAGGCACATAGAAGTCCTGGGTCATCCTCAGCTAGCCTTGCTCTACCCATTTTCCCCTCTCTTCTGACCTGCTATTCCATTCCGTCCCCTCTCTCCCCACCCACCTCTCACCTTCCCACTTCCCACTTTAGTGCACCTTCTGCCCTTAGTATGCACACCTAGGAACAAACATTGGTTTGGCACGTGTGGCCAAGGATGTACACTGGTTCCATCCATAGCATGTTGGGAAAATGTCAGAATTTCATTCTTCTCTGCCGCTCAATGTTTATCATTGATTTGTTCTGTTTTTCTTATATCACGTTATGGTAGAAAATCATCGTGACCGCACACCATGCATTGGGAATGTTTTTTTTTTTTTTTCTCTTTCTTTCTGTGGAAGAGTTTAGGAACCCATGTTCTAAACTCTTTGAAAGGTTGGGTTAGGTAAAATTCAACATCCAACCGCCACATGCTCAGCTACTCTATATGGTTAAATCATTACCACTGATCCACTCCTGAGTTTGCTCTCTGTATCATTGATTTGGAAATATATCTCAAGGTTAATTTGCTTAGGTCAGATATGCAAGGACATTCTTGAATATCTACTAGTCCTCAACTTATCTCTTTGGTTAGGTTCATTACCACTGTTCCACTCCTGAATTTGCTCTCTGTACCATTAATTTGGAAATATTTTTCAAGGTCAATCTGCTTAGGGAGATATGCAAGGACATTCTTGGATATCTACTCGAATTTCTTGCAAATGACTTTGACTTTGTGAAGAATAAGTCTGGTTTATCATGCTTCTGAAAATCTCTGTATTAGGATGAAATTCCTTTTTATCTGTCTTTGTATGATCTAGGTTTATCTCTCTTCACCTTTCCTTTTTTTGTTTATCATTTTGATAGAGGCAAAATTGTTCCCTTTGGTTAAGATTGGTTTATTTTACCTACGGGAATCATACATTCACTCTGACATAATTCTAACAGCATGGAGTATCTTATTTTTGTCAGACGCAGTAGTTGGTGTACTCCTCCATTGATCCCGCACCCCTCTGTGCTCCACCTATTCTACTGGGCTCCCTGGATCATGGGATGTACTCCATGCCACAATGTGGAAAATATCTGAGAGTTCCCATCCTGTCTTTGTTCATGACACTCTTTTTCTTTTCTCTTGGACCTAGGAAAGCCCAACGTCAGCATCTGAGGAAATGGGATCTGATTGGAATAACATGAGACAGTCAGCAGAGCGTGCCTCACAGCCTCTGGCCCCGAGGCTCATTCAAATCCAGAATAAGAAGCAACAGCAGAGGGGAGCTCTGAGGCATAGTGCTCCTCCCCCTGCGGAGGAGGACCCCAGGGTATGTGGACTTTGGAGGCAATGGGAAGCCAGGGGGCGACAGAGGTCACAATCTTGGTTACATCCTCTCAGATTGCCTCTACCATCCAATTGTCCCTTGCCAACCCTCGAGGACCTGCCCAGCACATCCTCTCAGCTTAGTTTCTTCCTAGGACGGGAGGAGGCATCTTTTGGAACCACTTGAAATCCATGCATCCCAACGTTTGTCCTGTTTTTGAAATCTGGCCCAGGGTCCTCAAGTTGCAACATCCAAACCTTCCTTCCAGTGCCCCTGTATAATAGGTGACTCCACAAACGTGTTCTAGGACCTTTGAATCCCGAGATGTTCATGGTTCACAGGCCCGAGTGCCTGAACTAAAACGAGAGGAAACTAAGACTTAAAATCTCTATTTGTCTGTAAAAGGGCAGAGCTGGTTGTGCTTGGGCTGATTCCTGACCACTTGTGCTTTTCCACCATCAGATGAAGTGCAAGGAATGTGGGGCTTTTGGACACACTGCGAGGAGCAGAAGATGCCCCATCAAGCACTGGGATGGTGCGCTGGCCCCACAACCCTTGGGCCCAAGGAAGGAGAAGGAGAACCAGGCACCAAGCAAGCCTGAGAATCTCCAGAGCACAGGGGCCTGTGAGCAGCCAGCCAGAGCGAAGCGCCATGTGCAGAGGTGAGGGATGGGTAAGGTGTCATCCAAGCCTTGGGCACAAAACTCCAGGGGGGTGGTGTCTCTCCTTCTCCACACAGTCATCTCCAAACATCCACATGCAGCTCCTGGCTGGGTCAATGGACAGAGATAGACAATGACTCCATGCCCCAAAGCCACAGCCTGCAGCTCATTCTCCTTTGCATTCAATTATGAAAGAGATAGGTTCAGGGCACCATAATTAACACGAACATGGGAGGCACAAAATCAATGTGTCCACATGGAACTACTTAGTGGGAAATGAGAAGGGCTGCCTGGACGTAGGGACTGGGTGTTGTAGGAGGAAAGGCACAGACTTGGGGGAGAACCCAAGGTAGCACAGGAGACACTAAGAAAACGGGAACCTCACATTCTGCTCCCGACTCTACATCCATCCAACTGCCATCGTGTGTTCTACAGGCAAGAAGAGGAATGGGGAAAGGCTCTACTCCAGACATGGAGTACCAGTAGGAGACCTCAGGGTAGGCAGCAACCCAAATGGAAGGAAGAGACAGAACCCAGTGCCTACCTAAGGGTGAGTATGTGCATGTTGCCTGCTCTTTTGGTGACTAGGATAAGCATGATATGTTCCTTTGCTGTGTCCCTTCTGCCTGAGAGATTTGCTATCAACATTGAACCCCAATGTGACTCCTGCTTTTGGTCTTTCACATTTGCCCTTTCCAATTTTTTTGTGTTACTTTTTTCATATTGCCCATGACGTGGTGCATGGGCTCATGGGGTCATAGTTGACTCCAGCGTCTCAAAGGACGCAATGTCCAATGCAGGCATATTCCTATTGAAAGTGGGAGAACACTCTCAGCTTCTGTAAGCCAACTCCTCAGGGTTCACACTCTGCTGAGAGGAGCATTAGCCATCGACATGCCATGGAAGAACACAAAAGAGAGCCCTGCCCCTCCCAATGCATGAGACCTCTGATTAAGAATGGGATATTTCCCACTGTGCCCTGAAACATGTCACGTCATTCTTGGAATGGGTCCTTGGCTGATAGCCATGGAGGTGGAGGTGGAGTGCCCCTTTTCCTTTCCTGGGCTGATGACTTGTCTTCCGGTTCCACTCTATGTTCTGTAGCCAAATTCATGTGTTGGTGGGCCTTGTTGGTGCTTGAGAAAGTGCAGGGACTCAGGAGATTTTCCTGTGTTTGTCTTTTCCTCCAGAAACCCAGCAGGCTACTGCCCGTCCACACGACCAGTACGAGGTGTGTCCCGGGCTCTCTGTTTGAGAGTCAGCCTCGTGTCCAGAACTTGGATGAGAGTCTCACCTTCAGTAGCGCACATCCCTTTCAGAAACCTGAACTTGGACTCAACTCAGGTCCTGGGATGCAGACACAACAGGATG
The DNA here is from genome assembly GCF_964194105.1 of Spermophilus citellus. Classification (NCBI taxonomy): domain Eukaryota; kingdom Metazoa; phylum Chordata; class Mammalia; order Rodentia; family Sciuridae; genus Spermophilus; species Spermophilus citellus. Next base: position 970,739 of record NW_027673039.1, on the reverse strand, counting down.
TGAGCATCCCTGGCACCATCCAGTCGGCAGCAAGGCACTCAGGGCAGATCCCTGCCCTCCTTGGGAAGAAAGCACCTGAAACGCCAGAGGTTGTCTCCTCTAAAGTTGCCCAGACTTCTGCCCAAATTCTCAGAGGGGGCCATGTGCTCCACCCTCCTTCACTAGCCAGTTGTCCTGACGTTAGCAAAGAGCCCTGCCTGCAGCCTGCAGCATGTCCACAGGGCCAGGGCCACAAACTCAGCCTCCAGGCCTCAGGCAAGAGACAGGCTCAGGTCCACAAACAGACTGGCCAGAATGCCCCAAAGAAACTCAGGCTGGGGCAAAGTCTCACTCAACGGGGGAACACCTGTGAGCCAGGCTCAGAGGCTGGGAAATCTCTGCCTTCTTGGCAAGATACAAGTGGAATCAGACTAAATGGGTCACCCCAGGTGACCAGAAAATCTCCAGCCCATGATTCCATCATGGATCTTTGCCCTCCCAAGGAAAGCCCTTTCCTGAATCCAGTCAAGCCGTGTACCAAATCGAGTCCACCAGCACCCAGCTGTGTTGCCCGACAGCCCCTCCTAATGGCCTTCAAGAGAATGCACAAAAACTGTTGGAGATCCAGGTTCATTGCTGATCTCCCTTCCTCTCCAGCTGCTGCAAAGACCAGTGCTCTTGCTGACACTCCTCCCTATCTTGATGAGTGGGAGTGTCCCGGCTCCCAGGAGCCAGTGAGTGTCCTCTATGAAGACCTTCTTGTGTCCTCCTCCTCTGAGGACAGTGACATGGAATGAGGCACACCATAGCAGGGAAGAATGGCCCTTGGGGCTCCAATAACTTGCAGGGTCTCTCATGCAGGAGCAGGTGGCACCAGGGTCACAGGACCTTTCTAGCTATGGAGTAGGAGCCAAGGCTGGGACTTCAGAAAGCTCTGGCAAAGCCACAGACCCTGCCTGCATCTGATGCATAGCCACCTGTCCAGAACTCAGAGACGAGACTGCTCTGAATGGTGTTTCCAGGGGATGGTCCAATGTGCTCATGTCACCTTCCACAGGCTTTCAATGGGATGACAAATGGAGTGTATATGCAGGTGTAGAGATTGAAGTTGGACAGAAGTAGAAGGCTCAAGTTTGTCCTTTTTGTCCTATGACTGCATGGAGGTTTACACTGGCTGATCACTGGGACCTCTGTCCTGGGCTTCAGTGGACCTTCTTGACGCTCGAGTGTGTTCATGGAAAGCATTGTGGGCAATTTCTCTGGCCTTTCCTTTTTTGTTCCTTGCCCCTTATGATAATCATGTACTTGACGCTTCTCTGAATCCACAATCAATTTTCCCCATGTTTTACTGTGTGCATCCTTTGATTGCTCAATAGGCATAAGCCTTTTTACTTTGTCTTTCCTGAAAACTGCATTATTTTGTGTCCTAGTGCTCTATTGTAATGACTTGGACAGCCCGAATGTCTCAGATGATGTCCACATGGCAATTAAGATCATTCATTTGGTGTACTTCAGGATATCACTGAATTTCACATACTACCATAATAAATGGGTGAAATTGTGTATCCCAGATCATCGTAGTCACTTGCGATTTGGGGGCCTGAACATTGAGGCTTTTCAACTCTCTCTCGGGGTGCTCTTAATTGTGAGCATTTGTGGTACCACTGCACCTGGTGGAAGGAGATCTTTTCGTTCACACCCAGTCCCCATTTCCAATGTCTGGGAACATGTGTGTCCAGGGTCCAGAATGACTCTGTGGTGTTTTAGCCAAGATTTATTAACTGGACACTCCCTTCTCCCGATGGCACTGACATGGCTGTCCCTATTCAGACACAGTCTGGGGTGATGTGGATTCTGATCCACAGGCATGAGATTTTGCAGGGGAACAGGGAGGAGAAACATGGAGCTCCTCAATTTGATTTTGGAGCCTGAAAGAATGGAGATATGTGAACACTGATGTCTGGCAATGCAGCTCTTGAGATACATTCCATATTCAGATTTGATTTTTTCCTCAGTGTAGGCTTTCCTGTACATTTCCTGTCTCCACTCCTGATGTGGAGAGTGCCATAAATACAGGGGCCTGTCCTAGGCCCCCCAAGTATCATAAAAGTTCCTTCTCCCACCCGTGCTGTGAGCATCTTTCACCAAGTGATGCACATTGAGTGAGGGAAGGAAGGTGTGGAAGGCCGGGGGAGTATTGTGAACAACGCAGAGGGTGAAGGAATGTTATCTGCTCACCAGTGTGCACTCAGGTGTACTTTGTTCTGTGCCCATATCACATATACTAGGGTCTAAAATAAAGGTGTGCAGAACACCCGGGTACCAGAGCCATGACTGGACCAGTGAAAAGCTTGGCTAGGCTGGCATTTCGTGTCCATTAGCAGGAGTGCCTCTGATCTCCCCCTTGAACAGGCATAGGGCCAAGAAGGTCCCTGAAAGTGAGCCTGTTTCTCTGATGAGCAAAAGTGTATCAGTCAACTGTGTCCATGTGACAGTGAGATTAAAAACTGGTTGCAGGGCTTTCCTGTGCCCTGGCACATGGAGACACGAAATACTTACAGATTGCAGTGGTAGGGGAGGAGTCATGCCCTTGAGCAAACATAACTTTGGTGTGTTTCTGGCTTCAATAAGAGGCAAAACATAAGGGCATGCGCCACTCTGGCTATCTTGGTTTTAGAGAGTGTCCACTGCTTGCCCACAATAAAGGCTTCATTGGAATGGTAAACTGTGGTCTGAGAGTGATTTGAAGTTCTCCCTATCTGTATAACATTTGAAACTGTGGAAGCGTGAAAATGTTTCTGTTTCACGTGCAGCTGGCTGAAATGGCAATACTGCTTTGAAAAAATGCAACCTCTAATACTTTCTGGATCTTCCTTTGTATGAAAACATCTGTACCAAAAGACTTCTAAACACACAGGTGTATTTGCACACACAACAAGAAACAAGCCCTCCAATAGTAACATGTGCACACACAACTCACACAAAACAACAGCACTTCTCTTAGTCCTTTTACTTTTCCAAGTGAAAAAAGATGAATGAAACATATATTTTTAAAACACCCTACCAGCCTCACAGCCTGGAAATGGTCACAGTGTACTAAGGTTTTTTCCATGTTCTGGAGCAATAAATTCTTGGTAATTAGACACTCTGAGAATTGTAGCTTCTCCCAGGCCTCTCGTGTCCCATAGATGGAAACTGGGAAAAGCACGCAAAGCAGCTCTCCGGAAGTTCAAAGAAATATGCCCAGAAATTCCTAATCCCTCTAGTCCATGAATTTCTGAGAAGTGATTGGTGGATCTGACATGGATAGAGAGGCGGGGGTGGGTGGACGACCTGCAGGCTGAAGAGATGAGGAAGCCTTTCCTATGGAAAGCATTTCAGAGAATGTCTCTCTTTCTTCTGAGCTCCCAGCAGGAATCTGTTCTGGTCCTTGATCCTCCACATATGGAGGCAGCTTTCATCCACTAGAAAGAACTGTCTCAGGTGGATGACATGAGGAACTGCAAAGGTTTCCATCCCATATTCCTGATGATCAAGTCGACCTGGGTTCTCTTGTACTTGCAGAGTCATCAGTGACATTGGGGCCAATGCAAAGCTGAACAACAATTTGACTCCAGCACACGTGTTGGCTCCAAAGCCTTCCTGTGCTGTCTGTGGTATTCGTAGATCTGCATGCTGAGTGGGATGCAATCCACCATAATTTTTGCTCTCCACTGGCCTGGCCATATCATCCAGCCCTGGCCTGTGTTGGATGCTGCCTTCCACCCCTCTCAGCATTATTTTTCTTAATCCAACCTCTGTGTATGTGCTCAAATGTGTCCTGTGGAGTTTGTCTTCTATCCTGCATGCTAAGAATGCCATGGGTCCTGAGTCAACTCCCCCTTCTCCCCTGGAAGGGTTCTGACCTGTAACAATTGGGTTTCCCAAATGGGGACTTTTGGACGCACTGAATTGGGTCAATGGACACAAACACTTTCTTTTAGCTTCGGCTAGAATGCATTCTGTTCCCTCCAGAATATTCTATAGAATATTTTCCTCCACTTCCTTCATTGACTGAGGGGCTCTGAGGCTCAGAATGAGCAGAGCTGCATTCAACGAGCAGGTGTTTCAAATATTCCACAGCCCAGTGCCACCCATAGAAAGACTATTCCAGGCAGACAGTTTCTCTCTAGCAGCCCAATGTGGATTGAAAGAAACTGTTGCTTAAGTGGCATGTGCCCAGGCTCACTCTTTGGAACTTGCAGGTAGAGAAGAACCCAAGAGGACTTGAACAACAGCTGCATTTGATGGAGAAGAATTAGGCTTAATAAGGACATCCTCCCTAGACTGCTCTCACCTGTGGAGGGAAGTTGCCTCTTTGTCTCCACCATCAATGACTGGTAGAATTTCCGGCCTGACCTCAAGTGAAAGAGAGATACTTCCCCTTTCTGAGATGGTTTTCAAAGGGGGAATTTTCCATGTACTCACATGATCACTAGTCGACCCAACACACCCACTACCTTGGGGTCAGATCCACAATGCTTTCTGGGGACTTAAGGAGATGAGAAAGCTTGGGGTGTGGCTTATTCACAACCTGGAGCACTGAAAGGGTTCAGTTCTCCAAAGACTCTTTGGGAAAATGAGAAGTAATGAAGTAGATTCCTTACAAGGATGGTTCAAGTGTATTTAGGGAAGTCCAGTAGCTTCACCAATTTTCAAGTAGGACAGCAGGCAATCGGTAATGGGATGCACTTGGATCCAGTCTCACCAAACAAGAAAAATAAATCTCCGGAAAAAAATTCTAGCTGCTTATGTGTGTGCTCCCATTCGTGTGGGGAAGTGGGGTATGGAGTGGTGTGTGTGTGTGTGTGTGTGTGTGTGTGTGTGTGTGTGTGTGTGTTGGTGTGTGTGTGTGTGAGTGTGTGTGTGTTTGTGTGTGTGTGTGCACATGTGTTTATGGACATGATCATGTGCATATTCGTATGCATGTGCCTGTGTGTTCATATGTACTTTCGCATTAGATAGAGCCTAATAATATTACAGACTAATAATGCATTGATTTGGTATTCCTTCAAAACTCTTCATGAGAAACAAACAGTTTCATTCTTTCTTCAATTACATTATTTTGACTGTCTTTCCTGATAGATTTTCATGATGGTTTTAAGTGGGAAAATTTGTAGCTATCTTAGAATTGATTCTACCCATTATTTCAAGAACTATGAAAAGATGGGGCAAGGGTTGTTGCTCAGTTGCAGAGCGCTGGCCTCCCACCCGTGGGCGAGAGTGTTTTGATTCTACTCACTGCACATACATAAATGCATAAACAAAAGGTCCATGAACACGTAAACATATTAACAACAGAAAAGGAAATCATCTTAAGGGAGTGTGGGAGTAAAGGCTGCATTCACTTTTCTGTGATATTGGAGATTTGCAAACCTATTGAGGTACCAGGTGTTCTGAACTGTGCACCCATATGCCTGTGTATTCTCAAAGTGCAAATCTGTGTGAATGGAATCCTTGGCGACCTACACAGTAAGGGACACCAGCACAAAAGCCCTGGTAGAGTGCTGGTAAAACCTTTTGGCAAGGGACCCTTGAGATTTACACAGGGGAATTTTTCCTCTGCAGCAATATTTCAGGATTGGCCCAGGTGAGGGCCTGGAGGGATGCCCTGGGGGCAGGGGCAGGGAGCTGAATCCAAAAACATACACTTTTCCACCAAGGGACCTCAGAAGCCCACCAGATTTGGAAGAGAAAGAAGGGGCACCAGCCCTCAGCAGCAGGCTCTCTTTAAGCCCTATGGTTATTCTAGGGACTTGAATGTCCACAAATGTCATTCCAAACCCAGCAAAAAAGAAATACTCTTCCAATGAAAATTTAGAATCTGATGCAATGAAGAGCTTATTATGTCGCAGAAAGCATGGAAGCATTGGGCAGCATTTCTTTGAATTCTGGAATCCTTAACTTAAAATGGCAGTGTTAAACAAACAAACAAACAAACAAACAACAAAAACAACAAAAAACGTTGAAACCCAAGAGAGCCAAACTTGTAAAAACTCCAAGCCCCTTAGGTCAACTGGCCTGTGCCTTCTTCCCAGCACCTCAAAATCATTCAAACTCTGGAGTTTGAACGTCTGTAAAAGAAAAGTACTGACTGGAAAAGGCTGGCAAATCTTCCTTCCGGATGCAGTCATGGAAATCAAAGGTGTGAGTCACTGAATTTTGGCCTAAAATTGAACCTGTGGTATTGAAGATGACGTGTTGCATCACGTGATCCTGGGGCAGCATACCAGTTCCCAGAAGCCACCTTCCCTCACTTCCTCTTCCGGCTGGAGTCCAGGAAGCTGCTTCTCTTCCTGGGATCTGTGTCCAGGCTCACCTGTCTGAGCACCTGCTGACAGAAGACAGCAAAACGTTCGGGTCTCAGGTTGGTTTTCTTTGCCTAGGTAGTTTACAGAAGATTCCTTAGAAAACATGTAGATGGGGAAAATGTTAAGGATGGAGGAGGAGGTACTTGTGTAAGGAAGGTTGTATTTTTCCAAGAGTGTTTCTTTATGCTGAGCAGGTCAAATAGGTCATTCGAAGTTCAAATCACCACAAACTATTGAAATTTCAGAGAACTTTTACTGCAGCATTCTGATACCTGTGGGCTGGTGGATCAATGTGTATGAAAACAGCTGTAGTATACCATGGACCCTTGGGTAGGATAGGGACTATCTCGGATGGATAGAGCAAAGGGATTCCCTGTACTATTTCCACACAGGCACATAGAAGTCCTGGGTCATCCTCAGCTAGCCTTGCTCTACCCATTTTCCCCTCTCTTCTGACCTGCTATTCCATTCCGTCCCCTCTCTCCCCACCCACCTCTCACCTTCCCACTTCCCACTTTAGTGCACCTTCTGCCCTTAGTATGCACACCTAGGAACAAACATTGGTTTGGCACGTGTGGCCAAGGATGTACACTGGTTCCATCCATAGCATGTTGGGAAAATGTCAGAATTTCATTCTTCTCTGCCGCTCAATGTTTATCATTGATTTGTTCTGTTTTTCTTATATCACGTTATGGTAGAAAATCATCGTGACCGCACACCATGCATTGGGAATGTTTTTTTTTTTTCTCTTTCTTTCTGTGGAAGAGTTTAGGAACCCATGTTCTAAACTCTTTGAAAGGTTGGGTTAGGTAAAATTCAACATCCAACCGCCACATGCTCAGCTACTCTATATGGTTAAATCATTACCACTGATCCACTCCTGAGTTTGCTCTCTGTATCATTGATTTGGAAATATATCTCAAGGTTAATTTGCTTAGGTCAGATATGCAAGGACATTCTTGAATATCTACTAGTCCTCAACTTATCTCTTTGGTTAGGTTCATTACCACTGTTCCACTCCTGAATTTGCTCTCTGTACCATTAATTTGGAAATACTTTTCAAGGTCAATCTGCTTAGGGAGATATGCAAGGACATTCTTGGATATCTACTCGAATTTCTTGCAAATGACTTTGACTTTGTGAAGAATAAGTCTGGTTTATCATGCTTCTGAAAATCTCTGTATTAGGATGAAATTCCTTTTTATCTGTCTTTGTATGATCTAGGTTTATCTCTCTTCACCTTTCCTTTTTTTGTTTATCATTTTGATAGAGGCAAAATTGTTCCCTTTGGTTAAGATTGGTTTATTTTACCTACGGGAATCATACATTCACTCTGACATAATTCTAACAGCATGGAGTATCTTATTTTTGTCAGACGCAGTAGTTGGTGTACTCCTCCATTGATCCCGCACCCCTCTGTGCTCCACCTATTCTACTGGGCTCCCTGGATCATGGGATGTACTCCATGCCACAATGTGGAAAATATCTGAGAGTTCCCATCCTGTCTTTGTTCATGACACTCTTTTTCTTTTCTCTTGGACCTAGGAAAGCCCAACGTCAGCATCTGAGGAAATGGGATCTGATTGGAATAACATGAGACAGTCAGCAGAGCGTGCCTCACAGCCTCTGGCCCCGAGGCTCATTCAAATCCAGAATAAGAAGCAACAGCAGAGGGGAGCTCTGAGGCATAGTGCTCCTCCCCCTGCGGAGGAGGACCCCAGGGTATGTGGACTTTGGAGGCAATGGGAAGCCAGGGGGCGACAGAGGTCACAATCTTGGTTACATCCTCTCAGATTGCCTCTACCATCCAATTGTCCCTTGCCAACCCTCGAGGACCTGCCCAGCACATCCTCTCAGCTTAGTTTCTTCCTAGGACGGGAGGAGGCATCTTTTGGAACCACTTGAAATCCATGCATCCCAACGTTTGTCCTGTTTTTGAAATCTGGCCCAGGGTCCTCAAGTTGCAACATCCAAACCTTCCTTCCAGTGCCCCTGTATAATAGGTGACTCCACAAACGTGTTCTAGGACCTTTGAATCCCGAGATGTTCATGGTTCACAGGCCCGAGTGCCTGAACTAAAACGAGAGGAAACTAAGACTTAAAATCTCTATTTGTCTGTAAAAGGGCAGAGCTGGTTGTGCTTGGGCTGATTCCTGACCACTTGTGCTTTTCCACCATCAGATGAAGTGCAAGGAATGTGGGGCTTTTGGACACACTGCGAGGAGCAGAAGATGCCCCATCAAGCACTGGGATGGTGCGCTGGCCCCACAACCCTTGGGCCCAAAGAAGGAGAAGGAGAACCAGGCACCAAGCAAGCCTGAGAATCTCCAGAGCACAGGGGCCTGTGAGCAGCCAGCCAGAGCGAAGCGCCATGTGCAGAGGTGAGGGATGGGTAAGGTGGCATCCAAGCCTTGGGCACAAAACTCCAGGGGGGTGGTGTCTCTCCTTCTCCACACAGTCATCTCCAAACATCCACATGCAGCTCCTGGCTGGGTCAATGGACAGAGATAGACAATGACTCCATGCCCCAAAGCCACAGCCTGCAGCTCATTCTCCTTTGCATTCAATTATGAAAGAGATAGGTTCAGGGCACCATAATTAACACGAACATGGGAGGCACAAAATCAATGTGTCCACATGGAACTACTTAGTGGGAAATGAGAAGGGCTGCCTGGACGTAGGGACTGGGTGTTGTAGGAGGAAAGGCACAGACTTGGGGGAGAACCCAAGGTAGCACAGGAGACACTAAGAAAACGGAAACCTCACATTCTGCTCCCGTCTCTACATCCATACAACTGCCATCGTGTGTTCTATAGGCAAGAAGAGGAATGGGGAAAGGCTCTACTCCAGACATGGAGTACCAGTAGGAGACCCCAGGGTAGGCAGCAACCCAAATGGAAGGAAGAGACAGAACCCAGTGCCTACCTAAGGGTGAGTATGTGCATGTTGCCTGCTCTTTTGGTGACTAGGATAAGCATGATATGTTCCCTTGCTGTGTCCCTTCTGCCTGAGAGATTTCCTATCAACATTGAACCCCAATGTGACTCCTGCTTTTGGTCTTTCACATTTGCCCTTTCCAATTTTTTTGTGTTACTTTTTTCATATTGCCCATGACGTGGTGCATGGGCTCATGGGGTCATAGTTGACTCCAGCGTCTCAAAGGACGCAATGTCCAATGCAGGCATATTCCTATTGAAATTGGGAGAACACTCTCAGCTTCTGTAAGCCAACTCCTCAGGGTTCACACTCTGCTGAGAGGAGCATTAGCCATCGACATGCCATGGAAGAACACAAAAGAGAGCCCTGCCCCTCCCAATGCATGAGACCTCTGATTAAGAATGGGATATTTCCCAATGTGCCCTGAAACATGTCACGTCATTCTTGGAATGGGTCCTTGGCTGATAGCCATGGAGGTGGAGGTGGAGTGCCCCTTTTCCTTTCCTGGGCTGATGACTTTTCTTCCGGTTCCACTCTATGTTCTGTAGCCAAATTCATGTGTTGATGGGCCTTGTTGGTGCTTGAGAAATTGCAGGGACTCAGGAGATTTTCCTGTGTTTGTCTTTTCCTCCAGAAACCCAGCAGGCTACTGCCCGTCCACACGACCAGTACGAGGTGTGTCCCGGGCTCTCTGTTTGAGAGTCAGCCTCGTGTCCAGAACTTGGATGAGAGTCTCACCTTCAGTAGCGCACATCCCTTTCAGAAACCTGAACTTGGACTCAACTCAGGTCCTGGGATGCAGACACAACAGGATGTGAGCATCCCTGGCACCATCCAGTCGGCAGCAAGGCACTCAGGGCAGATCCCTGCCCTCCTTGGGAAGAAAGCACCTGAAACGCCAGAGGTTGTCTCCTCTAAAGTTGCCCAGACTTCTGCCCAAATTCTCAGAGGGGGCCATGTGCTCCACCCTCCTTCACTAGCCAGTTGTCCTGACGTTAGCAAAGAGCCCTGCCTGCAGCCTGCAGCATGTCCACAGGGCCAGGGCCACAAACTCAGCCTCCAGGCCTCAGGCAAGAGACAGGCTCAGGTCCACAAACAGACTGGCCAGAATGCCCCAAAGAAACTCAGGCTGGGGCAAAGTCTCACTCAACGGGGGAACACCTGTGAGCCAGGCTCAGAGGCTGGGAAATCTCTGCCTTCTTGGCAAGATACAAGTGGAATCAGACTAAATGGGTCACCCCAGGTGACCAGAAAATCTCCAGCCCATGATTCCAGCATGGATCTTTGCCCTCCCAAGGAAAGCCCTTTCCTGAATCCAGTCAAGCCGTGTACCAAATCGAGTCCACCAGCACCCAGCTGTGTTGCCCGACAGCCCCTCCTAATGGCCTTCAAGAGAATGCACAAAAACTGTTGGAGATCCAGGTTCATTGCTGATCTCCCTTCCTCTCCAGCTGCTGCAAAGACCAGTGCTCTTGCTGACACTCCTCCCTATCTTGATGAGTGGGAGTGTCCCGGCTCCCAGGAGCCAGTGAGTGTCCTCTATGAAGACCTTCTTGTGTCCTCCTCCTCTGAGGACAGTGACATGGAATGAGGCACACCATAGCAGGGAAGAATGGCCCTTGGGGCTCCAATAACTTGCAGGGTCTCTCATGCAGGAGCAGGTGGCACCAGGGTCACAGGACCTTTCTAGCTATGGAGTAGGAGCCAAGGCTGGGACTTCAGAAAGCTCTGGCAAAGCCACAGACCCTGCCTGCATCTGATGCATAGCCACCTGTCCAGAACTCAGAGACGAGACTGCTCTGAATGGTGTTTCCAGGGGATGGTCCAATGTGCTCATGTCACCTTCCACAGGCTTTCAATGGGATGACAAATGGAGTGTATATGCAGGTGTAGAGATTGAAGTTGGACAGAAGTAGAAGGCTCAAGTTTGTCCTTTTTGTCCTATGACTGCATGGAGGTTTACACTGGCTGATCACTGGGACCTCTGTCCTGGGCTTCAGTGGACCTTCTTGACGCTCGAGTGTGGTCATGGAAAGCATTGTGGGCAATTTCTCTGGCCTTTCCTTTTTTGTTCCTTGCCCCTTATGATAATCATGTACTTGACGCTTCTCTGAATCCACAATCAATTTTCCCCATGTTTTACTGTGTGCATCCTTTGATTGCTCAATAGGCATAAGCCTTTTTACTTTGTCTTTCCTGAAAACTGCATTATTTTGTGTCCTAGTGCTCTATTGTAATGACTTGGACAGCCCGAATGTCTCAGATGATGTCCACATGGCAATTAAGATCATTCATTTGGTGTACTTCAGGATATCACTGAATTTCACATACTACCATAATAAATGGGTGAAATTGTGTATCCCAGATCATCGTAGTCACTTGCGATTTGGGGGCCTGAACATTGAGGCTTTTCAACTCTCTCTCGGGGTGCTCTTAATTGTGAGCATTTGTGGTACCACTGCACCTGGTGGAAGGAGATCTTTTCGTTCACACCCAGTCCCCGTTTCCAATGTCTGGGAACATGTGTGTCCAGGGTCCAGAATGACTCTGTGGTGTTTTAGCCAAGATTTATTAACTGGACACTCCCTTCTCCCGATGGCACTGACATGGCTGTCCCTATTCAGACACAGTCTGGGGTGATGTGGATTCTGATCCACAGGCATGAGACTTTGCAGGGGAACAGGGAGGAGAAACATGGAGCTCCTCAATTTGATTTTGGAGCCTGAAAGAATGGAGATATGTGAACACTGATGTCTGGCAATGCAGCTCTTGAGATACATTCCATATTCAGATTTGATTTTTTCCTCAGTGTAGGCTTTCCTGTACATTTCCTGTCTCCACTCCTGATGTGGAGAGTGCCATAAATACAGGGGCCTGTCCTAGGCCCCCCAAGTATCATAAAAGTTCCTTCTCCCACCCGTGCTGTGAGCATCTTTCACCAAGTGATGCACATTGAGTGAGGGAAGGAAGGTGTGGAAGGCCAGGGGAGTATTGTGAACAACGCAGAGGGTGAAGGAATGTTATCTGCTCACCAGTGTGCACTCAGGTGTACTTTGTTCTGTGCCCATATCACATATACTAGGGTCTAAAATAAAGGTGTGCAGAACACCCGGGTACCAGAGCCATGACTGGACCAGTGAAAAGCTTGGCTAGGCTGGCATTTCGTGTCCATTAGCAGGAGTGCCTCTGATCTCCCCCTTGAACAGGCATAGGGCCAAGAAGGTCCCTGAAAGTGAGCCTGTTTCTCTGATGAGCAAAAGTGTATCAGTCAACTGTGTCCATGTGACAGTGAGATTAAAAACTGGTTGCAGGGCTTTCCTGTGCCCTGGCACATGGAGACACGAAATACTTACAGATTGCAGTGGTAGGGGAGGAGTCATGCCCTTGAGCAAACATAACTTTGGTGTGTTTCTGGCTTCAATAAGAGGCAAAACATAAGGGCATGCGCCACTCTGGCTATCTTGGTTTTAGAGAGTGTCCACTGCTTGCCCACAATAAAGGCCTCATTGGAATGGTAAACTGTGGTCTGAGAGTGATTTGAAGTTCTCCCTATCTGTATAACATTTGAAACTGTGGAAGCGTGAAAATGTTTCTGTTTCACGTGCAGCTGGCTGAAATGGCAATACTGCTTTGAAAAAATGCAACCTCTAATACTTTCTGGATCTTCCTTTGTATGAAAACATCTGTACCAAAAGACTTCTAAACACACAGGTGTATTTGCACACACAACAAGAAACAAGCCCTCCAATAGTAACATGTGCACACACAACTCACACAAAACAACAGCACTTCTCTTAGTCCTTTTACTTTTCCAAGTGAAAAAAGATGAATGAAACATATATTTTTAAAACACCCTACCAGCCTCACAGCCTGGAAATGGTCACAGTGTACTAAGGTTTTTTCCATGTTCTGGAGCAATAAATTCTTGGTAATTAGACACTCTGAGAATTGTAGCTTCTCCCAGGCCTCTCGTGTCCCATAGATGGAAACTGGGAAAAGCACGCAAAGCAGCTCTCCGGAAGTTCAAAGAAATATGCCCAGAAATTCCTAATCCCTCTAGTCCATGAATTTCTGAGAAGTGATTGGTGGATCTGACATGGATAGAGAGGCGGGGGTGGGTGGACGACCTGCAGGCTGAAGAGATGAGGAAGCCTTTCCTATGGAAAGCATTTCAGAGAATGTCTCTCTTTCTTCTGAGCTCCCAGCAGGAATCTGTTCTGGTCCTTGATCCTCCACATATGGAGGCAGCTTTCATCCACTAGAAAGAACTGTCTCAGGTGGATGACATGAGGAACTGCAAAGGTTTCCATCCCATATTCCTGATGATCAAGTCGACCTGGGTTCTCTTGTACTTGCAGAGTCATCAGTGACATTGGGGCCAATGCAAAGCTGAACAACAATTTGACTCCAGCACACGTGTTGGCTCCAAAGCCTTCCTGTGCTGTCTGTGGTATTCGTAGATCTGCATGCTGAGTGGGATGCAATCCACCATAATTTTTGCTCTCCACTGGCCTGGCCATATCATCCAGCCCTGGCCTGTGTTGGATGCTGCCTTCCACCCCTCTCAGCATTATTTTTCTTAATCCAACCTCTGTGTATGTGCTCAAATGTGTCCTGTGGAGTTTGTCTTCTATCCTGCATGCTAAGAATGCCATGGGTCCTGAGTCAACTCCCCCTTCTCCCCTGGAAGGGTTCTGACCTGTAACAATTGGGTTTCCCAAATGGGGACTTTTGGACGCACTGAATTGGGTCAATGGACACAAACACTTTCTTTTAGCTTCGGCTAGAATGCATTCTGTTCCCTCCAGAATATTCTATAGAATATTTTCCTCCACTTCCTTCATTGACTGAGGGGCTCTGAGGCTCAGAATGAGCAGAGCTGCATTCAACGAGCAGGTGTTTCAAATATTCCACAGCCCAGTGCCACCCATAGAAAGACTCTTCCAGGCAGACAGTTTCTCTCTAGCAGCCCAATGTGGATTGAAAGAAACTGTTGCTTAAGTGGCATGTGCCCAGGCTCACTCTTTGGAACTTGCAGGTAGAGAAGAACCCAAGAGGACTTGAACAACAGCTGCATTTGATGGAGAAGAATTAGGCTTAATAAGGACATCCTCCCTAGACTGCTCTCACCTGTGGAGGGAAGTTGCCTCTTTGTCTCCACCATCAATGACTGGTAGAATTTCCGGCCTGACCTCAAGTGAAAGAGAGATACTTCCCCTTTCTGAGATGGTTTTCAAAGGGGGAATTTTCCATGTACTCACATGATCACTAGTCGACCCAACACACCCACTACCTTGGGGTCAGATCCACAATGCTTTCTGGGGACTTAAGGAGATGAGAAAGCTTGGGGTGTGGCTTATTCACAACCTGGAGCACTGAAAGGGTTCAGTTCTCCAAAGACTCTTTGGGAAAATGAGAAGTAATGAAGTAGATTCCTTACAAGGATGGTTCAAGTGTATTTAGGGAAGTCCAGTAGCTTCACCAATTTTCAAGTAGGACAGCAGGCAATCGGTAATGGGATGCACTTGGATCCAGTCTCACCAAACAAGAAAAATAAATCTCCGGAAAAAAATTCTAGCTGCTTATGTGTGTGCTCCCATTCGTGTGGGGAAGTGGGGTATGGAGTGGTGTGTGTGTGTGTGTGTGTGTGTGTGTGTGTGTGTGTGTGTGTGTGTTGGTGTGTGTGTGTGAGTGTGTGTGTGTTTGTGTGTGTGTGTGCACATGTGTTTATGGACATGATCATGTGCATATTCGTATGCATGTGCCTGTGTGTTCATATGTACTTTCGCATTAGATAGAGCCTAATAATATTACAGACTAATAATGCATTGAGTTGGTATTCCTTCAAAACTCTTCATGAGAAACAAACAGTTTCATTCTTTCTTCAATTACATTATTTTGACTGTCTTTCCTGATAGATTTTCATGATGGTTTTAAGTGGGAAAATTTGTAGCTATCTTAGAATTGATTCTACCCATTATTTCAAGAACTATGAAAAGATGGGGCAAGGGTTGTTGCTCAGTTGCAGAGCGCTGGCCTCCCACCCGTGGGCGAGAGTGTTTTGATTCTACTCACTGCACATACATAAATGCATAAACAAAAGGTCCATGAACACGTAAACATATTAACAACAGAAAAGGAAATCATCTTAAGGGAGTGTGGAAGTAAAGGCTGCATTCACTTCTCTGTGATATTGGAGATTTGCAAACCTATTGAGGTACCAGGTGTTCTGAACTGTGCACCCATATGCCTGTGTATTCTCAAAGTGCAAATCTTTGTGAATGGAATCCTTGGCGACCTACACAGTAAGGGACACCAGCACAAAAGCCCTGGTAGAGTGCTGGTAAAACCTTTTGGCAAGGGACCCTTGAGATTTACACAGGGGAATTTTTCCTCTGCAGCAATATTTCAGGATTGGCCCAGGTGAGGGCCTGGAGGGATGCCCTGGGGGCGGGGGCAGGGAGCTGAATCCAGAAACATACACTTTTCCACCAAGGGACCTCAGAAGCCCACCAGATTTGGAAGAGAAAGAAGGGGCACCAGCCCTCAGCAGCAGGCTCTCTTTAAGCCCTATGGTTATTCTAGGCACTTGAATGTCCACAAATGTCATTCCAAACCCAGCAAAAAAGAAATACTCTTCCAATGAAAATTTAGAATCTGATGCAATGAAGAGCTTATTATGTCGCAGAAAACATGGAAGCATTGGGCAGCATTTCTTTGAATTCTGGAATCCTTAAGTTAAAATGGCAGTGTTAAACAAACAAACAAACAAACAAACAACAAAAACAACAAAAAACGTTGAAACCCCAGAGAGCCAAACTTGTAAAAACTCCAAGCCCCTTAGGTCAACTGGCCTGTGCCTTCTTCCCAGCACCTCAAAATCATTCAAACTCTGGAGTTTGAACGTCTGTAAAAGAAAAGTACTGACTGGAAAAGGCTGGCAAATCTTCCTTCCGGATGCAGTCATGGAAATCAAAGGTGTGAGTCACTGAATTTTGGCCTAAAATTGAACCTGTGGTATTGAAGATGACGTGTTGCATCACGTGATCCTGGGGCAGCATACCAGTTCCCAGAAGCCACCTTCCCTCACTTCCTCTTCCGGCTGGAGTCCAGGAAGCTGCTTCTCTTCCTGGGATCTGTGTCCAGGCTCACCTGTCTGAGCACCTGCTGACAGAAGACAGCAAAACGTTCAGGTCTTAGGTTGGTTTTCTTTGCCTAGGTAGTTTACAGAAGATTCCTTAGAAAACATGTAGATGGGGAAAATGTTAAGGATGGAGGAGGAGGTACTTGTGTAAGGAAGGTTGTATTTTTCCAAGAGTGTTTCTTTATGCTGAGCAGGTCAAATAGGTCATTCAAAGTTCAAATCACCACAAACTATTGAAATTTCAGAGAACTTTTACTGCAGCATTCTGATACCTGTGGGCTGGTGGATCAGTGTGTATGAAAACAGCTGTAGTATACCATGGACCCTTGGGTAGGATAGGGACTATCTCGGATGGATAGAGCAAAGGGATTCCCTGTACTATTTCCACACAGGCACATAGAAGTCCTGGGTCATCCTCAGCTAGCCTTGCTCTACCCATTTTCCCCTCTCTTCTGACCTGCTATTCCATTCTGTCCCCTCTCTCCCCACCCACCTCTCACCTTCCCCCTTCCCACTTTAGTGCACCTTCTCCCCTTAGTATGCACACCTAGGAACAAACATTGGTTTGGCACGTGTGGCCAAGGATGTACACTGGTTCCATCCATAGCATGTTGGGAAAATGTCAGAATTTCAATCTTCTCTGCCGCTCAATGTTTATCATTGATTTGTTCTGTTTTTCTTATATCACGTTATGGTAGAAAATCATCGTGACCGCACACCATGCATTGGGAATGATTTTTTTTTCTCTTTCTTTCTGTGGAAGAGTTTAGGAACCCATGTTCTAAACTCTTTGAAAGGTTGGGTTAGGTAAAATTCAACATCCAACCGCCACATGCTCAGCTACTCTATATGGTTAAAATCATTACCACTGATCCACTCCTGAGTTTGCTCTCTGTATCATTGATTTGGAAATATATCTCAAGGTTAATTTGCTTAGGTCAGATATGCAAGGACATTCTTGAATATCTACTAGTCCTCAACTTATCTCTTTGGTTAGGTTCATTACCACTGTTCCACTCCTGAATTTGCTCTCTGTACCATTAATTTGGAAATATTTTTCAAGGTCAATCTGCTTAGGGAGATATGCAAGGACATTCTTGGATATCTACTCGAATTTCTTGCAAATGACTTTGACTTTGTGAAGAATAAGTCTGGTTTATCATGCTTCTGAAAATCTCTGTATTAGGATGAAATTCCTTTTTATCTGTCTTTGTATGATCTAGGTTTATCTCTCTTCACCTTTCCTTTTTTTGTTTATCATTTTGATAGAGGCAAAATTGTTCCCTTTGGTTAAGATTGGTTTATTTTACCTACGGGAATCATACATTCACTCTGACATAATTCTAACAGCATGGAGTATCTTATTTTTGTCAGACGCAGTAGTTGGTGTACTCCTCCATTGATCCCGCACCCCTCTGTGCTCCACCTATTCTACTGGGCTCCCTGGATCATGGGATGTACTCCATGCCGCAATGTGGAAAATATCTGAGAGTTCCCATCCTGTCTTTGTTCATGACACTCTTTTTCTTTTCTCTTGGACCTAGGAAAGCCCAACGTCAGCATCTGAGGAAATGGGATCTGATTGGAATAACATGAGACAGTCAGCAGAGCGTGCCTCACAGCCTCTGGCCCCGAGGCTCATTCAAATCCAGAATAAGAAGCAACAGCAGAGGGGAGCTCTGAGGCATAGTGCTCCTCCCCCTGCGGAGGAGGACCCCAGGGTATGTGGACTTTGGAGGCAATGGGAAGCCAGGGGGCGACAGAGGTCACAATCTTGGTTACATCCTCTCAGATTGCCTCTACCATCCAATTGTCCCTTGCCAACCCTCGAGGACCTGCCCAGCACATCCTCTCAGCTTAGTTTCTTCCTAGGACGGGAGGAGGCATCTTTTGGAACCACTTGAAATCCATGCATCCCAACGTT
This sequence comes from Spermophilus citellus, assembly GCF_964194105.1. Taxonomy (NCBI): domain Eukaryota; kingdom Metazoa; phylum Chordata; class Mammalia; order Rodentia; family Sciuridae; genus Spermophilus; species Spermophilus citellus. The sequence goes on along the minus strand of NW_027673039.1, from coordinate 952,405 downwards.
TGTCCTGTTTTTGAAATCTGGCCCAGGGTCCTCAAGTTGCAACATCCAAACCTTCCTTCCAGTGCCCCTGTATAATAGGTGACTCCACAAACGTGTTCTAGGACCTTTGAATCCCGAGATGTTCATGGTTCACAGGCCCGAGTGCCTGAACTAAAACGAGAGGAAACTAAGACTTAAAATCTCTATTTGTCTGTAAAAGGGCAGAGCTGGTTGTGCTTGGGCTGATTCCTGACCACTTGTGCTTTTCCACCATCAGACGAAGTGCAAGGAATGTGGGGCTTTTGGACACACTGCGAGGAGCAGAAGATGCCCCATCAAGCACTGGGATGGTGCGCTGGCCCCACAACCCTTGGGCCCAAAGAAGGAGAAGGAGAACCAGGCACCAAGCAAGCCTGAGAATCTCCAGAGCACAGGGGCCTGTGAGCAGCCAGCCAGAGCGAAGCGCCATGTGCAGAGGTGAGGGATGGGTAAGGTGGCATCCAAGCCTTGGGCACAAAACTCCAGGGGGGTGGTGTCTCTCCTTCTCCACACAGTCATCTCCAAACATCCACATGCAGCTCCTGGCTGGGTCAATGGACAGAGATAGACAATGACTCCATGCCCCAAAGCCACAGCCTGCAGCTCATTCTCCTTTGCATTCAATTATTAAAGAGATAGGTTCAGGGCACCATAATTAACACGAACATGGGAGGCACAAAATCAATGTGTCCACATGGAACTACTTAGTGGGAAATGAGAAGGGCTGCCTGGACGTAGGGACTGGGTGTTGTAGGAGGAAAGGCACAGACTTGGGGGAGAACCCAAGGTAGCACAGGAGACACTAAGAAAACGGAAACCTCACATTCTGCTCCCGACTCTACATCCAACCAACTGCCATCGTGTGTTCTACAGGCAAGAAGAGGAATGGGGAAAGGCTCTACTCCAGACATGGAGTACCAGTAGGAGACCCCAGGGTAGGCAGCAACACAAATGGAAGGAAGAGACAGAACCCAGTGCCTACCTAAGGGTGAGTATGTGCATGTTGCCTGCTCTTTTGGTGACTAGGATAAGCATGATATGTTCCTTTGCTGTGTCCCTTCTGCCTGAGAGATTTGCTATCAACATTGAACCCCAATGTGACTCCTGCTTTTGGTCTTTCACATTTGCCCTTTCCAATTTTTTTGTGTTACTTTTTTCATATTGCCCATGACGTGGTGCATGGGCTCATGGGGTCATAGTTGACTCCAGCGTCTCAAAGGACGCAATGTCCAATGCAGGCATATTCCTATTGAAAGTGGGAGAACACTCTCAGCTTCTGTAAGCCAACTCCTCAGGGTTCACACTCTGCTGAGAGGAGCATTAGCCATCGACATGCCATGGAAGAACACAAAAGAGAGCCCTGCCCCTCCCAATGCATGAGACCTCTGATTAAGAATGGGATATTTCCCAATGTGCCCTGAAACATGTCACGTCATTCTTGGAATGGGTCCTTGGCTGATAGCCATGGAGGTGGAGGTGGAGTGCCCCTTTTCCTTTCCTGGGCTGATGACTTTTCTTCCGGTTCCACTCTATGTTCTGTAGCCAAATTCATGTGTTGGTGGGCCTTGTTGGTGCTTGAGAAAGTGCAGGGACTCAGGAGATTTTCCTGTGTTTGTCTTTTCCTCCAGAAACCCAGCAGGCTACTGCCCGTCCACATGACCAGTACGAGGTGTGTCCCGGGCTCTCTGTTTGAGAGTCAGCCTCGTGTCCAGAACTTGGATAAGAGTCTCACCTTCAGTAGCGCACATCCCTTTCAGAAACCTGAACTTGGACTCAACTCAGGTCCTGGGATGCAGACACAACAGGATGTGAGCATCCCTGGCACCATCCAGTCGGCAGCAAGGCACTCAGGGCAGATCCCTGCCCTCCTTGGGAAGAAAGCACCTGAAACGCCAGAGGTTGTCTCCTCTAAAGTTGCCCAGACTTCTGCCCAAATTCTCAGAGGGGGCCATGTGCTCCACCCTCCTTCACTAGCCAGTTGTCCTGACGTTAGCAAAGAGCCCTGCCTGCAGCCTGCAGCATGTCCACAGGGCCAGGGCCACAAACTCAGCCTCCAGGCCTCAGGCAAGAGACAGGCTCAGGTCCACAAACAGACTGGCCAGAATGCCCCAAAGAAACTCAGGCTGGGGCAAAGTCTCACTCAACGGGGGAACACCTGTGAGCCAGGCTCAGAGGCTGGGAAATCTCTGCCTTCTTGGCAAATACAAGTGGAATCAGACTAAATGGGTCACCCCAGGTGACCAGAAAATCTCCAGCCCATGATTCCATCATGGATCTTTGCCCTCCCAAGGAAAGCCCTTTCCTGAATCCAGTCAAGCCGTGTACCAAATCGAGTCCACCAGCACCCAGCTGTGTTGCCCGACAGCCCCTCCTAATGGCCTTCAAGAGAATGCACAAAAACTGGTGGAGATCCAGGTTCATTGCTGATCTCCCTTCCTCTCCAGCTGCTGCAAAGACCAGTGCTCTTGCTGACACTCCTCCCTATCTTGATGAGTGGGAGTGTCCCGGCTCCCAGGAGCCAGTGAGTGTCCTCTATGAAGACCTTCTTGTGTCCTCCTCCTCTGAGGACAGTGACATGGAATGAGGCACACCATAGCAGGGAAGAATGGCCCTTGGGGCTCCAATAACTTGCAGGGTCTCTCATGCAGGAGCAGGTGGCACCAGGGTCACAGGACCTTTCTAGCTATGGAGTAGGAGCCAAGGCTGGGACTTCAGAAAGCTCTGGCAAAGCCACAGACCCTGCCTGCATCTGATGCATAGCCACCTGTCCAGAACTCAGAGACGAGACTGCTCTGAATGGTGTTTCCAGGGGATGGTCCAATGTGCTCATGTCACCTTCCACAGGCTTTCAATGGGATGACAAATGGAGTGTATATGCAGGTGTAGAGATTGAAGTTGGACAGAAGTAGAAGGCTCAAGTTTGTCCTTTTTGTCCTATGACTGCATGGAGGTTTACACTGGCTGATCACTGGGACCTCTGTCCTGGGCTTCAGTGGACCTTCTTGACGCTCGAGTGTGGTCATGGAAAGCATTGTGGGCAATTTCTCTGGCCTTTCCTTTTTTGTTCCTTGCCCCTTATGATAATCATGTACTTGACGCTTCTCTGAATCCACAATCAATTTTCCCCATGTTTTACTGTGTGCATCCTTTGATTGCTCAATAGGCATAAGCCTTTTTACTTTGTCTTTCCTGAAAACTGCATTATTTTGTGTCCTAGTGCTCTATTGTAATGACTTGGACAGCCCGAATGTCTCAGATGATGTCCACATGGCAATTAAGATCATTCATTTGGTGTACTTCAGGATATCACTGAATTTCACATACTACCATAATAAATGGGTGAAATTGTGTATCCCAGATCATCGTAGTCACTTGCGATTTGGGGGCCTGAACATTGAGGCTTTTCAACTCTCTCTCGGGGTGCTCTTAATTGTGAGCATTTGTGGTACCACTGCACCTGGTGGAAGGAGATCTTTTCGTTCACACCCAGTCCCCGTTTCCAATGTCTGGGAACATGTGTGTCCAGGGTCCAGAATGACTCTGTGGTGTTTTAGCCAAGATTTATTAACTGGACACTCCCTTCTCCCGATGGCACTGACATGGCTGTCCCTATTCAGACACAGTCTGGGGTGATGTGGATTCTGATCCACAGGCATGAGACTTTGCAGGGGAACAGGGAGGAGAAACATGGAGCTCCTCAATTTGATTTTGGAGCCTGAAAGAATGGAGATATGTGAACACTGATGTCTGGCAATGCAGCTCTTGAGATACATTCCATATTCAGATTTGATTTTTTCCTCAGTGTAGGCTTTCCTGTACATTTCCTGTCTCCACTCCTGATGTGGAGAGTGCCATAAATACAGGGGCCTGTCCTAGGCCCCCCAAGTATCATAAAAGTTCCTTCTCCCACCCGTGCTGTGAGCATCTTTCACCAAGTGATGCACATTGAGTGAGGGAAGGAAGGTGTGGAAGGCCGGGGGAGTATTGTGAACAACGCAGAGGGTGAAGGAATGTTATCTGCTCACCAGTGTGCACTCAGGTGTACTTTGTTCTGTGCCCATATCACATATACTAGGGTCTAAAATAAAGGTGTGCAGAACACCCGGGTACCAGAGCCATGACTGGACCAGTGAAAAGCTTGGCTAGGCTGGCATTTCGTGTCCATTAGCAGGAGTGCCTCTGATCTCCCCCTTGAACAGGCATAGGGCCAAGAAGGTCCCTGAAAGTGAGCCTGTTTCTCTGATGAGCAAAAGTGTATCAGTCAACTGTGTCCATGTGACAGTGAGATTAAAAACTGGTTGCAGGGCTTTCCTGTGCCCTGGCACATGGAGACACGAAATACTTACAGATTGCAGTGGTAGGGGAGGAGTCATGCCCTTGAGCAAACATAACTTTGGTGTGTTTCTGGCTTTAATAAGAGGCAAAACATAAGGGCATGCGCCACTCTGGCTATCTTGGTTTTAGAGAGTGTCCACTGCTTGCCCACAATAAAGGCTTCATTGGAATGGTAAACTGTGGTCTGAGAGTGATTTGAAGTTCTCCCTATCTGTATAACATTTGAAACTGTGGAAGCGTGAAAATGTTTCTGTTTCATGTGCAGCTGGCTGAAATGGCAATACTGCTTTGAAAAAATGCAACCTCTAATACTTTCTGGATCTTCCTTTGTATGAAAACATCTGTACCAAAAGACTTCTAAACACACAGGTGTATTTGCACACACAACAAGAAACAAGCCCTCCAATAGTAACATGTGCACACACAACTCACACAAAACAACAGCACTTCTCTTAGTCCTTTTACTTTTCCAAGTGAAAAAAGATGAATGAAACATATATTTTTAAAACACCCTACCAGCCTCACAGCCTGGAAATGGTCACAGTGTACTAAGGTTTTTTCCATGTTCTGGAGCAATAAATTCTTGGTAATTAGACACTCTGAGAATTGTAGCTTCTCCCAGGCCTCTCGTGTCCCATAGATGGAAACTGGGAAAAGCACGCAAAGCAGCTCTCCGGAAGTTCAAAGAAATATGCCCAGAAATTCCTAATCCCTCTAGTCCATGAATTTCTGAGAAGTGATTGGTGGATCTGACATGGATAGAGAGGCGGGGGTGGGTGGACGACCTGCAGGCTGAAGAGATGAGGAAGCCTTTCCTATGGAAAGCATTTCAGAGAATGTCTCTCTTTCTTCTGAGCTCCCAGCAGGAATCTGTTCTGGTCCTTGATCCTCCACATATGGAGGCAGCTTTCATCCACTAGAAAGAACTGTCTCAGGTGGATGACATGAGGAACTGCAAAGGTTTCCATCCCATATTCCTGATGATCAAGTCGACCTGGGTTCTCTTGTACTTGCAGAGTCATCAGTGACATTGGGGCCAATGCAAAGCTGAACAACAATTTGACTCCAGCACACGTGTTGGCTCCAAAGCCTTCCTGTGCTGTCTGTGGTATTCGTAGATCTGCATGCTGAGTGGGATGCAATCCACCATAATTTTTGCTCTCCACTGGCCTGGCCATATCATCCAGCCCTGGCCTGTGTTGGATGCTGCCTTCCACCCCTCTCAGCATTATTTTTCTTAATCCAACCTCTGTGTATGTGCTCAAATGTGTCCTGTGGATTTTGTCTTCTATCCTGCATGCTAAGAATGCCATGGGTCCTGAGTCAACTCCCCCTTCTCCCCTGGAAGGGTTCTGACCTGTAACAATTGGGTTTCCCAAATGGGGACTTTTGGACGCACTGAATTGGGTCAATGGACACAAACACTTTCTTTTAGCTTCGGCTAGAATGCATTCTGTTCCCTCCAGAATATTCTATAGAATATTTTCCTCCACTTCCTTCATTGACTGAGGGGCTCTGAGGCTCAGAATGAGCAGAGCTGCATTCAACGAGCAGGTGTTTCAAATATTCCACAGCCCAGTGCCACCCATAGAAAGACTATTCCAGGCAGACAGTTTCTCTATAGCAGCCCAATGTGGATTGAAAGAAACTGTTGCTTAAGTGGCATGTGCCCAGGCTCACTCTTTGGAACTTGCAGGTAGAGAAGAACCCAAGAGGACTTGAACAACAGCTGCATTTGATGGAGAAGAATTAGGCTTAATAAGGACATCCTCCCTAGACTGCTCTCACCTGTGGAGGGAAGTTGCCTCTTTGTCTCCACCATCAATGACTGGTAGAATTTCCGGCCTGACCTCAAGTGAAAGAGAGATACTTCCCCTTTCTGAGATGGTTTTCAAAGGGGGAATTTTCCATGTACTCACATGATCACTAGTCGACCCAACACACCCACTACCTTGGGTTCAGATCCACAATGCTTTCTGGGGACTTAAGGAGATGAGAAAGCTTGGGGTGTGGCTTATTCACAACCTGGAGCACTGAAAGGGTTCAGTTCTCCAAAGACTCTTTGGGAAAATGAGAAGTAATGAAGTAGATTCCTTACAAGGATGGTTCAAGTGTATTTATGGAACTCCAGTAGCTTCACCAATTTTCAAGTAGGACAGCAGGCAATCGGTAATGGGATGCACTTGGATCCAGTCTCACCAAACAAGAAAAATAAATCTCCGGAAAAAAATTCTAGCTGCTTATGTGTGTGCTCCCATTCGTGTGGGGAAGTGGGGTATGGAGTGGTGTGTGTGTGTGTGTGTGTGTGTGTGTGTGTGTGTGTGTGTGTGTTGGTGTGTGTGTGTGAGTGTGTGTGTGTTTGTGTGTGTGTGTGCACATGTGTTTATGGACATGATCATGTGCATATTCGTATGCATGTGCCTGTGTGTTTATATGTACTTTCGCATTAGATAGGGCCTAATAATATTACAGACTAATAATGCATTGAGTTGGTATTCCTTCAAAACTCTTCATGAGAAACAAACAGTTTCATTCTTTCTTCAATTACATTATTTTGACTGTCTTTCCTGATAGATTTTCATGATGGTTTTAAGTGGGAAAATTTGTAGCTATCTTAGAATTGATTCTACCCATTATTTCAAGAACTATGAAAAGATGGGGCAAGGGTTGTTGCTCAGTTGCAGAACGCTGGCCTCCCACCCGTGGGCGAGAGTGTTTTGATTCTACTCACTGCACATACATAAATGCATAAACAAAAGGTCCATGAACACATAAACATATTAACAACAGAAAAGGAAATCATCTTAAGGGAGTGTGGGAGTAAAGGCTGCATTCACTTTTCTGTGATATTGGAGATTTGCAAACCTATTGAGGTACCAGGTGTTCTGAACTGTGCACCCATATGCCTGTGTATTCTCAAAGTGCAAATCTTTGTGAATGGAATCCTTGGCGACCTACACAGTAAGGGACACCAGCACAAAAGCCCTGGTAGAGTGCTGGTAAAACCTTTTGGCAAGGGACCCTTGAGATTTACACAGGGGAATTTTTCCTCTGCAGCAATATTTCAGGATTGGCCCAGGTGAGGGCCTGAAGGGATGCCCTGGGGGCAGGGGCAGGGAGCTGAATCCAAAAACATACACTTTTCCACCAAGGGACCTCAGAAGCCCACCAGATTTGGAAGAGAAAGAAGGGGCACCAGCCCTCAGCAGCAGGCTCTCTTTAAGCCCTATGGTTATTCTAGGGACTTGAATGTCCACAAATGTCATTCCAAACCCAGCAAAAAAGAAATACTCTTCCAATGAAAATTTAGAATCTGATGCAATGAAGAGCTTATTATGTCGCAGAAAGCATGGAAGCATTGGGCAGCATTTCTTTGAATTCTGGAATCCTTAACTTAAAATGGCAGTGTTAAACAAACAAACAAACAAACAAACAACAAAAACAACAAAAAACGTTGAAACCCAAGAGAGCCAAACTTGTAAAAACTCCAAGCCCCTTAGGTCAACTGGCCTGTGCCTTCTTCCCAGCACCTCAAAATCATTCAAACTCTGGAGTTTGAACGTCTGTAAAAGAAAAGTACTGACTGGAAAAGGCTGGCAAATCTTCCTTCCGGATGCAGTCATGGAAATCAAAGGTGTGAGTCACTGAATTTTGGCCTAAAATTGAACCTGTGGTATTGAAGATGACGTGTTGCATCACGTGATCCTGGGGCAGCATACCAGTTCCCAGAAGCCACCTTCCCTCACTTCCTCTTCCGGCTGGAGTCCAGGAAGCTGCTTCTCTTCCTGGGATCTGTGTCCAGGCTCACCTGTCTGAGCACCTGCTGACAGAAGACAGCAAAACGTTCGGGTCTCAGGTTGGTTTTCTTTGCCTAGGTAGTTTACAGAAGATTCCTTAGAAAACATGTAGATGGGGAAAATGTTAAGGATGGAGGAGGAGGTACTTGTGTAAGGAAGGTTGTATTTTTCCAAGAGTGTTTCTTTATGCTGAGCAGGTCAAATAGGTCATTCGAAGTTCAAATCACCACAAACTATTGAAATTTCAGAGAACTTTTACTGCAGCATTCTGATACCTGTGGGCTGGTGGATCAATGTGTATGAAAACAGCTGTAGTATACCATGGACCCTTGGGTAGGATAGGGACTATCTCGGATGGATAGAGCAAAGGGATTCCCTGTACTATTTCCACACAGGCACATAGAAGTCCTGGGTCATCCTCAGCTAGCCTTGCTCTACCCATTTTCCCCTCTCTTCTGACCTGCTATTCCATTCCGTCCCCTCTCTCCCCACCCACCTCTCACCTTCCCCCTTCCCACTTTAGTGCACCTTCTCCCCTTAGTATGCACACCTAGGAACAAACATTGGTTTGGCACGTGTGGCCAAGGATGTACACTGGTTCCATCCATAGCATGTTGGGAAAATGTCAGAATTTCAATCTTCTCTGCCGCTCAATGTTTATCATTGATTTGTTCTGTTTTTCTTATATCACGTTATGGTAGAAAATCATCGTGACCGCACACCATGCATTGGGAATGATTTTTTTTTCTCTTTCTTTCTGTGGAAGAGTTTAGGAACCCATGTTCTAAACTCTTTGAAAGGTTGGGTTAGGTAAAATTCAACATCCAACCGCCACATGCTCAGCTACTCTATATGGTTAAAATCATTACCACTGATCCACTCCTGAGTTTGCTCTCTGTATCATTGATTTGGAAATATATCTCAAGGTTAATTTGCTTAGGTCAGATATGCAAGGACATTCTTGAATATCTACTAGTCCTCAACTTATCTCTTTGGTTAGGTTCATTACCACTGTTCCACTCCTGAATTTGCTCTCTGTACCATTAATTTGGAAATATTTTTCAAGGTCAATCTGCTTAGGGAGATATGCAAGGACATTCTTGGATATCTACTCGAATTTCTTGCAAATGACTTTGACTTTGTGAAGAATAAGTCTGGTTTATCATGCTTCTGAAAATCTCTGTATTAGGATGAAATTCCTTTTTATCTGTCTTTGTATGATCTAGGTTTATCTCTCTTCACCTTTCCTTTTTTTGTTTATCATTTTGATAGAGGCAAAATTGTTCCCTTTGGTTAAGATTGGTTTATTTTACCTACGGGAATCATACATTCACTCTGACATAATTCTAACAGCATGGAGTATCTTATTTTTGTCAGACGCAGTAGTTGGTGTACTCCTCCATTGATCCCGCACCCCTCTGTGCTCCACCTATTCTACTGGGCTCCCTGGATCATGGGATGTACTCCATGCCACAATGTGGAAAATATCTGAGAGTTCCCATCCTGTCTTTGTTCATGACACTCTTTTTCTTTTCTCTTGGACCTAGGAAAGCCCAACGTCAGCATCTGAGGAAATGGGATCTGATTGGAATAACATGAGACAGTCAGCAGAGCGTGCCTCACAGCCTCTGGCCCCGAGGCTCATTCAAATCCAGAATAAGAAGCAACAGCAGAGGGGAGCTCTGAGGCATAGTGCTCCTCCCCCTGCGGAGGAGGACCCCAGGGTATGTGGACTTTGGAGGCAATGGGAAGCCAGGGGGCGACAGAGGTCACAATCTTGGTTACATCCTCTCAGATTGCCTCTACCATCCAATTGTCCCTTGCCAACCCTCGAGGACCTGCCCAGCACATCCTCTCAGCTTAGTTTCTTCCTAGGACGGGAGGAGGCATCTTTTGGAACCACTTGAAATCCATGCATCCCAACGTTTGTCCTGTTTTTGAAATCTGGCCCAGGGTCCTCAAGTTGCAACATCCAAACCTTCCTTCCAGTGCCCCTGTATAATAGGTGACTCCACAAACGTGTTCTAGGACCTTTGAATCCCGAGATGTTCATGGTTCACAGGCCCGAGTGCCTGAACTAAAACGAGAGGAAACTAAGACTTAAAATCTCTATTTGTCTGTAAAAGGGCAGAGCTGGTTGTGCTTGGGCTGATTCCTGACCACTTGTGCTTTTCCACCATCAGATGAAGTGCAAGGAATGTGGGGCTTTTGGACACACTGCGAGGAGCAGAAGATGCCCCATCAAGCACTGGGATGGTGCGCTGGCCCCACAACCCTTGGGCCCAAAGAAGGAGAAGGAGAACCAGGCACCAAGCAAGCCTGAGAATCTCCAGAGCACAGGGGCCTGTGAGCAGCCAGCCAGAGCGAAGCGCCATGTGCAGAGGTGAGGGATGGGTAAGGTGGCATCCAAGCCTTGGGCACAAAACTCCAGGGGGGTGGTGTCTCTCCTTCTCCACACAGTCATCTCCAAACATCCACATGCAGCTCCTGGCTGGGTCAATGGACAGAGATAGACAATGACTCCATGCCCCAAAGCCACAGCCTGCAGCTCATTCTCCTTTGCATTCAATTATGAAAGAGATAGGTTCAGGGCACCATAATTAACACGAACATGGGAGGCACAAAATCAATGTGTCCACATGGAACTACTTAGTGGGAAATGAGAAGGGCTGCCTGGACGTAGGGACTGGGTGTTGTAGGAGGAAAGGCACAGACTTGGGGGAGAACCCAAGGTAGCACAGGAGACACTAAGAAAACGGAAACCTCACATTCTGCTCCCGTCTCTACATCCATACAACTGCCATCGTGTGTTCTATAGGCAAGAAGAGGAATGGGGAAAGGCTCTACTCCAGACATGGAGTACCAGTAGGAGACCCCAGGGTAGGCAGCAACCCAAATGGAAGGAAGAGACAGAACCCAGTGCCTACCTAAGGGTGAGTATGTGCATGTTGCCTGCTCTTTTGGTGACTAGGATAAGCATGATATGTTCCCTTGCTGTGTCCCTTCTGCCTGAGAGATTTCCTATCAACATTGAACCCCAATGTGACTCCTGCTTTTGGTCTTTCACATTTGCCCTTTCCAATTTTTTTGTGTTACTTTTTTCATATTGCCCATGACGTGGTGCATGGGCTCATGGGGTCATAGTTGACTCCAGCGTCTCAAAGGACACAATGTCCAATGCAGGCATATTCCTATTGAAATTGGGAGAACACTCTCAGCTTCTGTAAGCCAACTCCTCAGGGTTCACACTCTGCTGAGAGGAGCATTAGCCATCGACATGCCATGGAAGAACACAAAAGAGAGCCCTGCCCCTCCCAATGCATGAGACCTCTGATTAAGAATGGGATATTTCCCACTGTGCCCTGAAACATGTCACGTCATTCTTGGAATGGGTCCTTGGCTGATAGCCATGGAGGTGGAGGTGGAGTGCCCCTTTTCCTTTCCTGGGCTGATGACTTTTCTTCCGGTTCCACTCTATGTTCTGTAGCCAAATTCATGTGTTGATGGGCCTTGTTGGTGCTTGAGAAATTGCAGGGACTCAGGAGATTTTCCTGTGTTTGTCTTTTCCTCCAGAAACCCAGCAGGCTACTGCCCGTCCACACGACCAGTACGAGGTGTGTCCCGGGCTCTCTGTTTGAGAGTCAGCCTCGTGTCCAGAACTTGGATGAGAGTCTCACCTTCAGTAGCGCACATCCCTTTCAGAAACCTGAACTTGGACTCAACTCAGGTCCTGGGATGCAGACACAACAGGATGTGAGCATCCCTGGCACCATCCAGTCGGCAGCAAGGCACTCAGGGCAGATCCCTGCCCTCCTTGGGAAGAAAGCACCTGAAACGCCAGAGGTTGTCTCCTCTAAAGTTGCCCAGACTTCTGCCCAAATTCTCAGAGGGGGCCATGTGCTCCACCCTCCTTCACTAGCCAGTTGTCCTGACGTTAGCAAAGAGCCCTGCCTGCAGCCTGCAGCATGTCCACAGGGCCAGGGCCACAAACTCAGCCTCCAGGCCTCAGGCAAGAGACAGGCTCAGGTCCACAAACAGACTGGCCAGAATGCCCCAAAGAAACTCAGGCTGGGGCAAAGTCTCACTCAACGGGGGAACACCTGTGAGCCAGGCTCAGAGGCTGGGAAATCTCTGCCTTCTTGGCAAGATACAAGTGGAATCAGACTAAATGGGTCACCCCAGGTGACCAGAAAATCTCCAGCCCATGATTCCAGCATGGATCTTTGCCCTCCCAAGGAAAGCCCTTTCCTGAATCCAGTCAAGCCGTGTACCAAATCGAGTCCACCAGCACCCAGCTGTGTTGCCCGACAGCCCCTCCTAATGGCCTTCAAGAGAATGCACAAAAACTGTTGGAGATCCAGGTTCATTGCTGATCTCCCTTCCTCTCCAGCTGCTGCAAAGACCAGTGCTCTTGCTGACACTCCTCCCTATCTTGATGAGTGGGAGTGTCCCGGCTCCCAGGAGCCAGTGAGTGTCCTCTATGAAGACCTTCTTGTGTCCTCCTCCTCTGAGGACAGTGACATGGAATGAGGCACACCATAGCAGGGAAGAATGGCCCTTGGGGCTCCAATAACTTGCAGGGTCTCTCATGCAGGAGCAGGTGGCACCAGGGTCACAGGACCTTTCTAGCTATGGAGTAGGAGCCAAGGCTGGGACTTCAGAAAGCTCTGGCAAAGCCACAGACCCTGCCTGCATCTGATGCATAGCCACCTGTCCAGAACTCAGAGACGAGACTGCTCTGAATGGTGTTTCCAGGGGATGGTCCAATGTGCTCATGTCACCTTCCACAGGCTTTCAATGGGATGACAAATGGAGTGTATATGCAGGTGTAGAGATTGAAGTTGGACAGAAGTAGAAGGCTCAAGTTTGTCCTTTTTGTCCTATGACTGCATGGAGGTTTACACTGGCTGATCACTGGGACCTCTGTCCTGGGCTTCAGTGGACCTTCTTGACGCTCGAGTGTGGTCATGGAAAGCATTGTGGGCAATTTCTCTGGCCTTTCCTTTTTTGTTCCTTGCCCCTTATGATAATCATGTACTTGACGCTTCTCTGAATCCACAATCAATTTTCCCCATGTTTTACTGTGTGCATCCTTTGATTGCTCAATAGGCATAAGCCTTTTTACTTTGTCTTTCCTGAAAACTGCATTATTTTGTGTCCTAGTGCTCTATTGTAATGACTTGGACAGCCCGAATGTCTCAGATGATGTCCACATGGCAATTAAGATCATTCATTTGGTGTACTTCAGGATATCACTGAATTTCACATACTACCATAATAAATGGGTGAAATTGTGTATCCCAGATCATCGTAGTCACTTGCGATTTGGGGGCCTGAACATTGAGGCTTTTCAACTCTCTCTCGGGGTGCTCTTAATTGTGAGCATTTGTGGTACCACTGCACCTGGTGGAAGGAGATCTTTTCGTTCACACCCAGTCCCCGTTTCCAATGTCTGGGAACATGTGTGTCCAGGGTCCAGAATGACTCTGTGGTGTTTTAGCCAAGATTTATTAACTGGACACTCCCTTCTCCCGATGGCACTGACATGGCTGTCCCTATTCAGACACAGTCTGGGGTGATGTGGATTCTGATCCACAGGCATGAGACTTTGCAGGGGAACAGGGAGGAGAAACATGGAGCTCCTCAATTTGATTTTGGAGCCTGAAAGAATGGAGATATGTGAACACTGATGTCTGGCAATGCAGCTCTTGAGATACATTCCATATTCAGATTTGATTTTTTCCTCAGTGTAGGCTTTCCTGTACATTTCCTGTCTCCACTCCTGATGTGGAGAGTGCCATAAATACAGGGGCCTGTCCTAGGCCCCCCAAGTATCATAAAAGTTCCTTCTCCCACCCGTGCTGTGAGCATCTTTCACCAAGTGATGCACATTGAGTGAGGGAAGGAAGGTGTGGAAGGCCAGGGGAGTATTGTGAACAACGCAGAGGGTGAAGGAATGTTATCTGCTCACCAGTGTGCACTCAGGTGTACTTTGTTCTGTGCCCATATCACATATACTAGGGTCTAAAATAAAGGTGTGCAGAACACCCGGGTACCAGAGCCATGACTGGACCAGTGAAAAGCTTGGCTAGGCTGGCATTTCGTGTCCATTAGCAGGAGTGCCTCTGATCTCCCCCTTGAACAGGCATAGGGCCAAGAAGGTCCCTGAAAGTGAGCCTGTTTCTCTGATGAGCAAAAGTGTATCAGTCAACTGTGTCCATGTGACAGTGAGATTAAAAACTGGTTGCAGGGCTTTCCTGTGCCCTGGCACATGGAGACACGAAATACTTACAGATTGCAGTGGTAGGGGAGGAGTCATGCCCTTGAGCAAACATAACTTTGGTGTGTTTCTGGCTTCAATAAGAGGCAAAACATAAGGGCATGCGCCACTCTGGCTATCTTGGTTTTAGAGAGTGTCCACTGCTTGCCCACAATAAAGGCCTCATTGGAATGGTAAACTGTGGTCTGAGAGTGATTTGAAGTTCTCCCTATCTGTATAACATTTGAAACTGTGGAAGCGTGAAAATGTTTCTGTTTCACGTGCAGCTGGCTGAAATGGCAATACTGCTTTGAAAAAATGCAACCTCTAATACTTTCTGGATCTTCCTTTGTATGAAAACATCTGTACCAAAAGACTTCTAAACACACAGGTGTATTTGCACACACAACAAGAAACAAGCCCTCCAATAGTAACATGTGCACACACAACTCACACAAAACAACAGCACTTCTCTTAGTCCTTTTACTTTTCCAAGTGAAAAAAGATGAATGAAACATATATTTTTAAAACACCCTACCAGCCTCACAGCCTGGAAATGGTCACAGTGTACTAAGGTTTTTTCCATGTTCTGGAGCAATAAATTCTTGGTAATTAGACACTCTGAGAATTGTAGCTTCTCCCAGGCCTCTCGTGTCCCATAGATGGAAACTGGGAAAAGCACGCAAAGCAGCTCTCCGGAAGTTCAAAGAAATATGCCCAGAAATTCCTAATCCCTCTAGTCCATGAATTTCTGAGAAGTGATTGGTGGATCTGACATGGATAGAGAGGCGGGGGTGGGTGGACGACCTGCAGGCTGAAGAGATGAGGAAGCCTTTCCTATGGAAAGCATTTCAGAGAATGTCTCTCTTTCTTCTGAGCTCCCAGCAGGAATCTGTTCTGGTCCTTGATCCTCCACATATGGAGGCAGCTTTCATCCACTAGAAAGAACTGTCTCAGGTGGATGACATGAGGAACTGCAAAGGTTTCCATCCCATATTCCTGATGATCAAGTCGACCTGGGTTCTCTTGTACTTGCAGAGTCATCAGTGACATTGGGGCCAATGCAAAGCTGAACAACAATTTGACTCCAGCACACGTGTTGGCTCCAAAGCCTTCCTGTGCTGTCTGTGGTATTCGTAGATCTGCATGCTGAGTGGGATGCAATCCACCATAATTTTTGCTCTCCACTGGCCTGGCCATATCATCCAGCCCTGGCCTGTGTTGGATGCTGCCTTCCACCCCTCTCAGCATTATTTTTCTTAATCCAACCTCTGTGTATGTGCTCAAATGTGTCCTGTGGAGTTTGTCTTCTATCCTGCATGCTAAGAATGCCATGGGTCCTGAGTCAACTCCCCCTTCTCCCCTGGAAGGGTTCTGACCTGTAACAATTGGGTTTCCCAAATGGGGACTTTTGGACGCACTGAATTGGGTCAATGGACACAAACACTTTCTTTTAGCTTCGGCTAGAATGCATTCTGTTCCCTCCAGAATATTCTATAGAATATTTTCCTCCACTTCCTTCATTGACTGAGGGGCTCTGAGGCTCAGAATGAGCAGAGCTGCATTCAACGAGCAGGTGTTTCAAATATTCCACAGCCCAGTGCCACCCATAGAAAGACTCTTCCAGGCAGACAGTTTCTCTCTAGCAGCCCAATGTGGATTGAAAGAAACTGTTGCTTAAGTGGCATGTGCCCAGGCTCACTCTTTGGAACTTGCAGGTAGAGAAGAACCCAAGAGGACTTGAACAACAGCTGCATTTGATGGAGAAGAATTAGGCTTAATAAGGACATCCTCCCTAGACTGCTCTCACCTGTGGAGGGAAGTTGCCTCTTTGTCTCCACCATCAATGACTGGTAGAATTTCCGGCCTGACCTCAAGTGAAAGAGAGATACTTCCCCTTTCTGAGATGGTTTTCAAAGGGGGAATTTTCCATGTACTCACATGATCACTAGTCGACCCAACACACCCACTACCTTGGGGTCAGATCCACAATGCTTTCTGGGGACTTAAGGAGATGAGAAAGCTTGGGGTGTGGCTTATTCACAACCTGGAGCACTGAAAGGGTTCAGTTCTCCAAAGACTCTTTGGGAAAATGAGAAGTAATGAAGTAGATTCCTTACAAGGATGGTTCAAGTGTATTTAGGGAAGTCCAGTAGCTTCACCAATTTTCAAGTAGGACAGCAGGCAATCGGTAATGGGATGCACTTGGATCCAGTCTCACCAAACAAGAAAAATAAATCTCCGGAAAAAAATTCTAGCTGCTTATGTGTGTGCTCCCATTCGTGTGGGGAAGTGGGGTATGGAGTGGTGTGTGTGTGTGTGTGTGTGTGTGTGTGTGTGTGTGTGTGTGTGTGTGTGTTGGTGTGTGTGTGTGAGTGTGTGTGTGTTTGTGTGTGTGTGTGCACATGTGTTTATGGACATGATCATGTGCATATTCGTATGCATGTGCCTGTGTGTTCATATGTACTTTCGCATTAGATAGAGCCTAATAATATTACAGACTAATAATGCATTGAGTTGGTATTCCTTCAAAACTCTTCATGAGAAACAAACAGTTTCATTCTTTCTTCAATTACATTATTTTGACTGTCTTTCCTGATAGATTTTCATGATGGTTTTAAGTGGGAAAATTTGTAGCTATCTTAGAATTGATTCTACCCATTATTTCAAGAACTATGAAAAGATGGGGCAAGGGTTGTTGCTCAGTTGCAGAGCGCTGGCCTCCCACCCGTGGGCGAGAGTGTTTTGATTCTACTCACTGCACATACATAAATGCATAAACAAAAGGTCCATGAACACGTAAACATATTAACAACAGAAAAGGAAATCATCTTAAGGGAGTGTGGAAGTAAAGGCTGCATTCACTTCTCTGTGATATTGGAGATTTGCAAACCTATTGAGGTACCAGGTGTTCTGAACTGTGCACCCATATGCCTGTGTATTCTCAAAGTGCAAATCTTTGTGAATGGAATCCTTGGCGACCTACACAGTAAGGGACACCAGCACAAAAGCCCTGGTAGAGTGCTGGTAAAACCTTTTGGCAAGGGACCCTTGAGATTTACACAGGGGAATTTTTCCTCTGCAGCAATATTTCAGGATTGGCCCAGGTGAGGGCCTGGAGGGATGCCCTGGGGGCGGGGGCAGGGAGCTGAATCCAGAAACATACACTTTTCCACCAAGGGACCTCAGAAGCCCACCAGATTTGGAAGAGAAAGAAGGGGCACCAGCCCTCAGCAGCAGGCTCTCTTTAAGCCCTATGGTTATTCTAGGCACTTGAATGTCCACAAATGTCATTCCAAACCCAGCAAAAAAGAAATACTCTTCCAATGAAAATTTAGAATCTGATGCAATGAAGAGCTTATTATGTCGCAGAAAACATGGAAGCATTGGGCAGCATTTCTTTGAATTCTGGAATCCTTAAGTTAAAATGGCAGTGTTAAACAAACAAACAAACAAACAAACAACAAAAACAACAAAAAACGTTGAAACCCCAGAGAGCCAAACTTGTAAAAACTCCAAGCCCCTTAGGTCAACTGGCCTGTGCCTTCTTCCCAGCACCTCAAAATCATTCAAACTCTGGAGTTTGAACGTCTGTAAAAGAAAAGTACTGACTGGAAAAGGCTGGCAAATCTTCCTTCCGGATGCAGTCATGGAAATCAAAGGTGTGAGTCACTGAATTTTGGCCTAAAATTGAACCTGTGGTATTGAAGATGACGTGTTGCATCACGTGATCCTGGGGCAGCATACCAGTTCCCAGAAGCCACCTTCCCTCACTTCCTCTTCCGGCTGGAGTCCAGGAAGCTGCTTCTCTTCCTGGGATCTGTGTCCAGGCTCACCTGTCTGAGCACCTGCTGACAGAAGACAGCAAAACGTTCAGGTCTTAGGTTGGTTTTCTTTGCCTAGGTAGTTTACAGAAGATTCCTTAGAAAACATGTAGATGGGGAAAATGTTAAGGATGGAGGAGGAGGTACTTGTGTAAGGAAGGTTGTATTTTTCCAAGAGTGTTTCTTTATGCTGAGCAGGTCAAATAGGTCATTCGAAGTTCAAATCACCACAAACTATTGAAATTTCAGAGAACTTTTACTGCAGCATTCTGATACCTGTGGGCTGGTGGATCAGTGTGTATGAAAACAGCTGTAGTATACCATGGACCCTTGGGTAGGATAGGGACTATCTCGGATGGATAGAGCAAAGGGATTCCCTGTACTATTTCCACACAGGCACATAGAAGTCCTGGGTCATCCTCAGCTAGCCTTGCTCTACCCATTTTCCCCTCTCTTCTGACCTGCTATTCCATTCTGTCCCCTCTCTCCCCACCCACCTCTCACCTTCCCCCTTCCCACTTTAGTGCACCTTCTCCCCTTAGTATGCACACCTAGGAACAAACATTGGTTTGGCACGTGTGGCCAAGGATGTACACTGGTTCCATCCATAGCATGTTGGGAAAATGTCAGAATTTCAATCTTCTCTGCCGCTCAATGTTTATCATTGATTTGTTCTGTTTTTCTTATATCACGTTATGGTAGAAAATCATCGTGACCGCACACCATGCATTGGGAATGATTTTTTTTTCTCTTTCTTTCTGTGGAAGAGTTTAGGAACCCATGTTCTAAACTCTTTGAAAGGTTGGGTTAGGTAAAATTCAACATCCAACCGCCACATGCTCAGCTACTCTATATGGTTAAAATCATTACCACTGATCCACTCCTGAGTTTGCTCTCTGTATCATTGATTTGGAAATATATCTCAAGGTTAATTTGCTTAGGTCAGATATGCAAGGACATTCTTGAATATCTACTAGTCCTCAACTTATCTCTTTGGTTAGGTTCATTACCACTGTTCCACTCCTGAATTTGCTCTCTGTACCATTAATTTGGAAATATTTTTCAAGGTCAATCTGCTTAGGGAGATATGCAAGGACATTCTTGGATATCTACTCGAATTTCTTGCAAATGACTTTGACTTTGTGAAGAATAAGTCTGGTTTATCATGCTTCTGAAAATCTCTGTATTAGGATGAAATTCCTTTTTATCTGTCTTTGTATGATCTAGGTTTATCTCTCTTCACCTTTCCTTTTTTTGTTTATCATTTTGATAGAGGCAAAATTGTTCCCTTTGGTTAAGATTGGTTTATTTTACCTACGGGAATCATACATTCACTCTGACATAATTCTAACAGCATGGAGTATCTTATTTTTGTCAGACGCAGTAGTTGGTGTACTCCTCCATTGATCCCGCACCCCTCTGTGCTCCACCTATTCTACTGGGCTCCCTGGATCATGGGATGTACTCCATGCCGCAATGTGGAAAATATCTGAGAGTTCCCATCCTGTCTTTGTTCATGACACTCTTTTTCTTTTCTCTTGGACCTAGGAAAGCCCAACGTCAGCATCTGAGGAAATGGGATCTGATTGGAATAACATGAGACAGTCAGCAGAGCGTGCCTCACAGCCTCTGGCCCCGAGGCTCATTCAAATCCAGAATAAGAAGCAACAGCAGAGGGGAGCTCTGAGGCATAGTGCTCCTCCCCCTGCGGAGGAGGACCCCAGGGTATGTGGACTTTGGAGGCAATGGGAAGCCAGGGGGCGACAGAGGTCACAATCTTGGTTACATCCTCTCAGATTGCCTCTACCATCCAATTGTCCCTTGCCAACCCTCGAGGACCTGCCCAGCACATCCTCTCAGCTTAGTTTCTTCCTAGGACGGGAGGAGGCATCTTTTGGAACCACTTGAAATCCATGCATCCCAACGTTTGTCCTGTTTTTGAAATCTGGCCCAGGGTCCTCAAGTTGCAACATCCAAACCTTCCTTCCAGTGCCCCTGTATAATAGGTGACTCCACAAACGTGTTCTAGGACCTTTGAATCCCGAGATGTTCATGGTTCACAGGCCCGAGTGCCTGAACTAAAACGAGAGGAAACTAAGACTTAAAATCTCTATTTGTCTGTAAAAGGGCAGAGCTGGTTGTGCTTGGGCTGATTCCTGACCACTTGTGCTTTTCCACCATCAGACGAAGTGCAAGGAATGTGGGGCTTTTGGACACACTGCGAGGAGCAGAAGATGCCCCATCAAGCACTGGGATGGTGCGCTGGCCCCACAACCCTTGGGCCCAAAGAAGGAGAAGGAGAACCAGGCACCAAGCAAGCCTGAGAATCTCCAGAGCACAGGGGCCTGTGAGCAGCCAGCCAGAGCGAAGCGCCATGTGCAGAGGTGAGGGATGGGTAAGGTGGCATCCAAGCCTTGGGCACAAAACTCCAGGGGGGTGGTGTCTCTCCTTCTCCACACAGTCATCTCCAAACATCCACATGCAGCTCCTGGCTGGGTCAATGGACAGAGATAGACAATGACTCCATGCCCCAAAGCCACAGCCTGCAGCTCATTCTCCTTTGCATTCAATTATTAAAGAGATAGGTTCAGGGCACCATAATTAACACGAACATGGGAGGCACAAAATCAATGTGTCCACATGGAACTACTTAGTGGGAAATGAGAAGGGCTGCCTGGACGTAGGGACTGGGTGTTGTAGGAGGAAAGGCACAGACTTGGGGGAGAACCCAAGGTAGCACAGGAGACACTAAGAAAACGGAAACCTCACATTCTGCTCCCGACTCTACATCCAACCAACTGCCATCGTGTGTTCTACAGGCAAGAAGAGGAATGGGGAAAGGCTCTACTCCAGACATGGAGTACCAGTAGGAGACCCCAGGGTAGGCAGCAACACAAATGGAAGGAAGAGACAGAACCCAGTGCCTACCTAAGGGTGAGTATGTGCATGTTGCCTGCTCTTTTGGTGACTAGGATAAGCATGATATGTTCCTTTGCTGTGTCCCTTCTGCCTGAGAGATTTGCTATCAACATTGAACCCCAATGTGACTCCTGCTTTTGGTCTTTCACATTTGCCCTTTCCAATTTTTTTGTGTTACTTTTTTCATATTGCCCATGACGTGGTGCATGGGCTCATGGGGTCATAGTTGACTCCAGCGTCTCAAAGGACGCAATGTCCAATGCAGGCATATTCCTATTGAAAGTGGGAGAACACTCTCAGCTTCTGTAAGCCAACTCCTCAGGGTTCACACTCTGCTGAGAGGAGCATTAGCCATCGACATGCCATGGAAGAACACAAAAGAGAGCCCTGCCCCTCCCAATGCATGAGACCTCTGATTAAGAATGGGATATTTCCCAATGTGCCCTGAAACATGTCACGTCATTCTTGGAATGGGTCCTTGGCTGATAGCCATGGAGGTGGAGGTGGAGTGCCCCTTTTCCTTTCCTGGGCTGATGACTTTTCTTCCGGTTCCACTCTATGTTCTGTAGCCAAATTCATGTGTTGGTGGGCCTTGTTGGTGCTTGAGAAAGTGCAGGGACTCAGGAGATTTTCCTGTGTTTGTCTTTTCCTCCAGAAACCCAGCAGGCTACTGCCCGTCCACATGACCAGTACGAGGTGTGTCCCGGGCTCTCTGTTTGAGAGTCAGCCTCGTGTCCAGAACTTGGATAAGAGTCTCACCTTCAGTAGCGCACATCCCTTTCAGAAACCTGAACTTGGACTCAACTCAGGTCCTGGGATGCAGACACAACAGGATGTGAGCATCCCTGGCACCATCCAGTCGGCAGCAAGGCACTCAGGGCAGATCCCTGCCCTCCTTGGGAAGAAAGCACCTGAAACGCCAGAGGTTGTCTCCTCTAAAGTTGCCCAGACTTCTGCCCAAATTCTCAGAGGGGGCCATGTGCTCCACCCTCCTTCACTAGCCAGTTGTCCTGACGTTAGCAAAGAGCCCTGCCTGCAGCCTGCAGCATGTCCAC
This sequence comes from Spermophilus citellus, assembly GCF_964194105.1. Classification (NCBI taxonomy): domain Eukaryota; kingdom Metazoa; phylum Chordata; class Mammalia; order Rodentia; family Sciuridae; genus Spermophilus; species Spermophilus citellus. The sequence goes on along the minus strand of NW_027673039.1, from coordinate 930,198 downwards.
AGGGCCAGGGCCACAAACTCAGCCTCCAGGCCTCAGGCAAGAGACAGGCTCAGGTCCACAAACAGACTGGCCAGAATGCCCCAAAGAAACTCAGGCTGGGGCAAAGTCTCACTCAACGGGGGAACACCTGTGAGCCAGGCTCAGAGGCTGGGAAATCTCTGCCTTCTTGGCAAATACAAGTGGAATCAGACTAAATGGGTCACCCCAGGTGACCAGAAAATCTCCAGCCCATGATTCCATCATGGATCTTTGCCCTCCCAAGGAAAGCCCTTTCCTGAATCCAGTCAAGCCGTGTACCAAATCGAGTCCACCAGCACCCAGCTGTGTTGCCCGACAGCCCCTCCTAATGGCCTTCAAGAGAATGCACAAAAACTGGTGGAGATCCAGGTTCATTGCTGATCTCCCTTCCTCTCCAGCTGCTGCAAAGACCAGTGCTCTTGCTGACACTCCTCCCTATCTTGATGAGTGGGAGTGTCCCGGCTCCCAGGAGCCAGTGAGTGTCCTCTATGAAGACCTTCTTGTGTCCTCCTCCTCTGAGGACAGTGACATGGAATGAGGCACACCATAGCAGGGAAGAATGGCCCTTGGGGCTCCAATAACTTGCAGGGTCTCTCATGCAGGAGCAGGTGGCACCAGGGTCACAGGACCTTTCTAGCTATGGAGTAGGAGCCAAGGCTGGGACTTCAGAAAGCTCTGGCAAAGCCACAGACCCTGCCTGCATCTGATGCATAGCCACCTGTCCAGAACTCAGAGACGAGACTGCTCTGAATGGTGTTTCCAGGGGATGGTCCAATGTGCTCATGTCACCTTCCACAGGCTTTCAATGGGATGACAAATGGAGTGTATATGCAGGTGTAGAGATTGAAGTTGGACAGAAGTAGAAGGCTCAAGTTTGTCCTTTTTGTCCTATGACTGCATGGAGGTTTACACTGGCTGATCACTGGGACCTCTGTCCTGGGCTTCAGTGGACCTTCTTGACGCTCGAGTGTGGTCATGGAAAGCATTGTGGGCAATTTCTCTGGCCTTTCCTTTTTTGTTCCTTGCCCCTTATGATAATCATGTACTTGACGCTTCTCTGAATCCACAATCAATTTTCCCCATGTTTTACTGTGTGCATCCTTTGATTGCTCAATAGGCATAAGCCTTTTTACTTTGTCTTTCCTGAAAACTGCATTATTTTGTGTCCTAGTGCTCTATTGTAATGACTTGGACAGCCCGAATGTCTCAGATGATGTCCACATGGCAATTAAGATCATTCATTTGGTGTACTTCAGGATATCACTGAATTTCACATACTACCATAATAAATGGGTGAAATTGTGTATCCCAGATCATCGTAGTCACTTGCGATTTGGGGGCCTGAACATTGAGGCTTTTCAACTCTCTCTCGGGGTGCTCTTAATTGTGAGCATTTGTGGTACCACTGCACCTGGTGGAAGGAGATCTTTTCGTTCACACCCAGTCCCCGTTTCCAATGTCTGGGAACATGTGTGTCCAGGGTCCAGAATGACTCTGTGGTGTTTTAGCCAAGATTTATTAACTGGACACTCCCTTCTCCCGATGGCACTGACATGGCTGTCCCTATTCAGACACAGTCTGGGGTGATGTGGATTCTGATCCACAGGCATGAGACTTTGCAGGGGAACAGGGAGGAGAAACATGGAGCTCCTCAATTTGATTTTGGAGCCTGAAAGAATGGAGATATGTGAACACTGATGTCTGGCAATGCAGCTCTTGAGATACATTCCATATTCAGATTTGATTTTTTCCTCAGTGTAGGCTTTCCTGTACATTTCCTGTCTCCACTCCTGATGTGGAGAGTGCCATAAATACAGGGGCCTGTCCTAGGCCCCCCAAGTATCATAAAAGTTCCTTCTCCCACCCGTGCTGTGAGCATCTTTCACCAAGTGATGCACATTGAGTGAGGGAAGGAAGGTGTGGAAGGCCGGGGGAGTATTGTGAACAACGCAGAGGGTGAAGGAATGTTATCTGCTCACCAGTGTGCACTCAGGTGTACTTTGTTCTGTGCCCATATCACATATACTAGGGTCTAAAATAAAGGTGTGCAGAACACCCGGGTACCAGAGCCATGACTGGACCAGTGAAAAGCTTGGCTAGGCTGGCATTTCGTGTCCATTAGCAGGAGTGCCTCTGATCTCCCCCTTGAACAGGCATAGGGCCAAGAAGGTCCCTGAAAGTGAGCCTGTTTCTCTGATGAGCAAAAGTGTATCAGTCAACTGTGTCCATGTGACAGTGAGATTAAAAACTGGTTGCAGGGCTTTCCTGTGCCCTGGCACATGGAGACACGAAATACTTACAGATTGCAGTGGTAGGGGAGGAGTCATGCCCTTGAGCAAACATAACTTTGGTGTGTTTCTGGCTTTAATAAGAGGCAAAACATAAGGGCATGCGCCACTCTGGCTATCTTGGTTTTAGAGAGTGTCCACTGCTTGCCCACAATAAAGGCTTCATTGGAATGGTAAACTGTGGTCTGAGAGTGATTTGAAGTTCTCCCTATCTGTATAACATTTGAAACTGTGGAAGCGTGAAAATGTTTCTGTTTCATGTGCAGCTGGCTGAAATGGCAATACTGCTTTGAAAAAATGCAACCTCTAATACTTTCTGGATCTTCCTTTGTATGAAAACATCTGTACCAAAAGACTTCTAAACACACAGGTGTATTTGCACACACAACAAGAAACAAGCCCTCCAATAGTAACATGTGCACACACAACTCACACAAAACAACAGCACTTCTCTTAGTCCTTTTACTTTTCCAAGTGAAAAAAGATGAATGAAACATATATTTTTAAAACACCCTACCAGCCTCACAGCCTGGAAATGGTCACAGTGTACTAAGGTTTTTTCCATGTTCTGGAGCAATAAATTCTTGGTAATTAGACACTCTGAGAATTGTAGCTTCTCCCAGGCCTCTCGTGTCCCATAGATGGAAACTGGGAAAAGCACGCAAAGCAGCTCTCCGGAAGTTCAAAGAAATATGCCCAGAAATTCCTAATCCCTCTAGTCCATGAATTTCTGAGAAGTGATTGGTGGATCTGACATGGATAGAGAGGCGGGGGTGGGTGGACGACCTGCAGGCTGAAGAGATGAGGAAGCCTTTCCTATGGAAAGCATTTCAGAGAATGTCTCTCTTTCTTCTGAGCTCCCAGCAGGAATCTGTTCTGGTCCTTGATCCTCCACATATGGAGGCAGCTTTCATCCACTAGAAAGAACTGTCTCAGGTGGATGACATGAGGAACTGCAAAGGTTTCCATCCCATATTCCTGATGATCAAGTCGACCTGGGTTCTCTTGTACTTGCAGAGTCATCAGTGACATTGGGGCCAATGCAAAGCTGAACAACAATTTGACTCCAGCACACGTGTTGGCTCCAAAGCCTTCCTGTGCTGTCTGTGGTATTCGTAGATCTGCATGCTGAGTGGGATGCAATCCACCATAATTTTTGCTCTCCACTGGCCTGGCCATATCATCCAGCCCTGGCCTGTGTTGGATGCTGCCTTCCACCCCTCTCAGCATTATTTTTCTTAATCCAACCTCTGTGTATGTGCTCAAATGTGTCCTGTGGATTTTGTCTTCTATCCTGCATGCTAAGAATGCCATGGGTCCTGAGTCAACTCCCCCTTCTCCCCTGGAAGGGTTCTGACCTGTAACAATTGGGTTTCCCAAATGGGGACTTTTGGACGCACTGAATTGGGTCAATGGACACAAACACTTTCTTTTAGCTTCGGCTAGAATGCATTCTGTTCCCTCCAGAATATTCTATAGAATATTTTCCTCCACTTCCTTCATTGACTGAGGGGCTCTGAGGCTCAGAATGAGCAGAGCTGCATTCAACGAGCAGGTGTTTCAAATATTCCACAGCCCAGTGCCACCCATAGAAAGACTCTTCCAGGCAGACAGTTTCTCTCTAGCAGCCCAATGTGGATTGAAAGAAACTGTTGCTTAAGTGGCATGTGCCCAGGCTCACTCTTTGGAACTTGCAGGTAGAGAAGAACCCAAGAGGACTTGAACAACAGCTGCATTTGATGGAGAAGAATTAGGCTTAATAAGGACATCCTCCCTAGACTGCTCTCACCTGTGGAGGGAAGTTGCCTCTTTGTCTCCACCATCAATGACTGGTAGAATTTCCGGCCTGACCTCAAGTGAAAGAGAGATACTTCCCCTTTCTGAGATGGTTTTCAAAGGGGGAATTTTCCATGTACTCACATGATCACTAGTCGACCCAACACACCCACTACCTTGGGTTCAGATCCACAATGCTTTCTGGGGACTTAAGGAGATGAGAAAGCTTGGGGTGTGGCTTATTCACAACCTGGAGCACTGAAAGGGTTCAGTTCTCCAAAGACTCTTTGGGAAAATGAGAAGTAATGAAGTAGATTCCTTACAAGGATGGTTCAAGTGTATTTAGGGAAGTCCAGTAGCTTCACCAATTTTCAAGTAGGACAGCAGGCAATCGGTAATGGGATGCACTTGGATCCAGTCTCACCAAACAAGAAAAATAAATCTCCGGAAAAAAATTCTAGCTGCTTATGTGTGCGCTCCCATTCGTGTGGGGAAGTGGGGTATGGAGTGGTGTGTGTGTGTGTGTGTGTGTGTGTGTGTGTGTGTGTGTTGGTGTGTGTGTGTGAGTGTGTGTGTGTTTGTGTGTGTGTGTGCACATGTGTTTATGGACATGATCATGTGCATATTCGTATGCATGTGCCTGTGTGTTCATATGTACTTTCGCATTAGATAGAGCCTAATAATATTACAGACTAATAATGCATTGAGTTGGTATTCCTTCAAAACTCTTCATGAGAAACAAACAGTTTCATTCTTTCTTCAATTACATTATTTTGACTGTCTTTCCTGATAGATTTTCATGATGGTTTTAAGTGGGAAAATTTGTAGCTATCTTAGAATTGATTCTACCCATTATTTCAAGAACTATGAAAAGATGGGGCAAGGGTTGTTGCTCAGTTGCAGAGCGCTGGCCTCCCACCCGTGGGCGAGAGTGTTTTGATTCTACTCACTGCACATACATAAATGCATAAACAAAAGGTCCATGAACACGTAAACATATTAACAACAGAAAAGGAAATCATCTTAAGGGAGTGTGGGAGTAAAGGCTGCATTCACTTTTCTGTGATATTGGAGATTTGCAAACCTATTGAGGTACCAGGTGTTCTGAACTGTGCACCCATATGCCTGTGTATTCTCAAAGTGCAAATCTGTGTGAATGGAATCCTTGGCGACCTACACAGTAAGGGACACCAGCACAAAAGCCCTGGTAGAGTGCTGGTAAAACCTTTTGGCAAGGGACCCTTGAGATTTACACAGGGGAATTTTTCCTCTGCAGCAATATTTCAGGACTGGCCCAGGTGAGGGCCTGAAGGGATGCCCTGGGGGCGGGGGCAGGGAGCTGAATCCAGAAACATACACTTTTCCACCAAGGGACCTCAGAAGCCCACCAGATTTGGAAGAGAAAGAAGGGGCACCAGCCCTCAGCAGCAGGCTCTCTTTAAGCCCTATGGTTATTCTAGGCACTTGAATGTCCACAAATGTCATTCCAAACCCAGCAAAAAAGAAATACTCTTCCAATGAAAATTTAGAATCTGATGCAATGAAGAGATTATTATATCGCAGAAAGCATGGAAGCATTGGGCAGCATTTCTTTGAATTCTGGAATCCTTAACTTAAAATGGCAGTGTTAAACAAACAAACAAACAAACAAACAACAAAAACAACAAAAAACGTTGAAACCCCAGAGAGCCAAACTTGTAAAAACTCCAAGCCCCTTAGGTCAACTGGCCTGTGCCTTCTTCCCAGCACCTCAAAATCATTCAAACTCTGGAGTTTGAACGTCTGTAAAAGAAAAGTACTGACTGGAAAAGGCTGGCAAATCTTCCTTCCGGATGCAGTCATGGAAATCAAAGGTGTGAGTCACTGAATTTTGGCCTAAAATTGAACCTGTGGTATTGAAGATGACGTGTTGCATCACGTGATCCTGGGGCAGCATACCAGTTCCCAGAAGCCACCTTCCCTCACTTCCTCTTCCGGCTGGAGTCCAGGAAGCTGCTTCTCTTCCTGGGATCTGTGTCCAGGCTCACCTGTCTGAGCACCTGCTGACAGAAGACAGCAAAACGTTCGGGTCTCAGGTTGGTTTTCTTTGCCTAGGTAGTTTACAGAAGATTCCTTAGAAAACATGTAGATGGGGAAAATGTTAAGGATGGAGGAGGAGGTACTTGTGTAAGGAAGGTTGTATTTTTCCAAGAGTGTTTCTTTATGCTGAGCAGGTCAAATAGGTCATTCGAAGTTCAAATCACCACAAACTATTGAAATTTCAGAGAACTTTTACTGCAGCATTCTGATACCTGTGGGCTGGTGGATCAATGTGTATGAAAACAGCTGTAGTATACCATGGACCCTTGGGTAGGATAGGGACTATCTCGGATGGATAGAGCAAAGGGATTCCCTGTACTATTTCCACACAGGCACATAGAAGTCCTGGGTCATCCTCAGCTAGCCTTGCTCTACCCATTTTCCCCTCTCTTCTGACCTGCTATTCCATTCCGTCCCCTCTCTCCCCACCCACCTCTCACCTTCCCACTTCCCACTTTAGTGCACCTTCTGCCCTTAGTATGCACACCTAGGAACAAACATTGGTTTGGCACGTGTGGCCAAGGATGTACACTGGTTCCATCCATAGCATGTTGGGAAAATGTCAGAATTTCTTTCTTCTCTGCCGCTCAATGTTTATCATTGATTTGTTCTGTTTTTCTTATATCACGTTATGGTAGAAAATCATCGTGACCGCACACCATGCATTGGGAATGTTTTTTTTTTCTCTTTCTTTCTGTGGAAGAGTTTAGGAACCCATGTTCTAAACTCTTTGAAAGGTTGGGTTAGGTAAAATTCAACATCCAACCGCCACATGCTCAGCTACTCTATATGGTTAAATCATTACCACTGATCCACTCCTGAGTTTGCTCTCTGTATCATTGATTTGGAAATATATCTCAAGGTTAATTTGCTTAGGTCAGATATGCAAGGACATTCTTGAAATCTACTAGTCCTCAACTTATCTCTTTGGTTAGGTTCATTACCACTGTTCCACTCCTGAATTTGCTCTCTGTACCATTAATTTGGAAATACTTTTCAAGGTCAATCTGCTTAGGGAGATATGCAAGGACATTCTTGGATATCTACTCGAATTTCTTGCAAATGACTTTGACTTTGTGAAGAATAAGTCTGGTTTATCATGCTTCTGAAAATCTCTGTATTAGGATGAAATTCCTTTTGATCTGTCTTTGTATGATCTAGGTTTATCTCTCTTCACCTTTCCTTTTTTTGTTTATCATTTTGATAGAGGCAAAATTGTTACCTTTGGTTAAGATTGGTTTATTTTACCTACGGGAATCATACATTCACTCTGACATAATTCTAACAGCATGGAGTATCTTATTTTTGTCAGACGCAGTAGTTGGTGTACTCCTCCATTGATCCCGCACCCCTCTGTGCTCCACCTATTCTACTGGGCTCCCTGGATCATGGGATGTACTCCATGCCACAATGTGGAAAATATCTGAGAGTTCCCATCCTGTCTTTGTTCATGACACTCTTTTTCTTTTCTCTTGGACCTAGGAAAGCCCAACGTCAGCATCTGAGGAAATGGGATCTGATTGGAATAACATGAGACAGTCAGCAGAGCGTGCCTCACAGCCTCTGGCCCCGAGGCTCATTCAAATCCAGAATAAGAAGCAACAGCAGAGGGGAGCTCTGAGGCATAGTGCTCCTCCCCCTGCGGAGGAGGACCCCAGGGTATGTGGACTTTGGAGGCAATGGGAAGCCAGGGGGCGACAGAGGTCACAATCTTGGTTACATCCTCTCAGATTGCCTCTACCATCCAATTGTCCCTTGCCAACCCTCGAGGACCTGCCCAGCACATCCTCTCAGCTTAGTTTCTTCCTAGGACGGGAGGAGGCATCTTTTGGAACCACTTGAAATCCATGCATCCCAACGTTTGTCCTGTTTTTGAAATCTGGCCCAGGGTCCTCAAGTTGCAACATCCAAACCTTCCTTCCAGTGCCCCTGTATAATAGGTGACTCCACAAACGTGTTCTAGGACCTTTGAATCCCGAGATGTTCATGGTTCACAGGCCCGAGTGCCTGAACTAAAACGAGAGGAAACTAAGACTTAAAATCTCTATTTGTCTGTAAAAGGGCAGAGCTGGTTGTGCTTGGGCTGATTCCTGACCACTTGTGCTTTTCCACCATCAGATGAAGTGCAAGGAATGTGGGGCTTTTGGACACACTGCGAGGAGCAGAAGATGTCCCATCAAGCACTGGGATGGTGCGCTGGCCCCACAACCCTTGGGCCCAAAGAAGGAGAAGGAGAACCAGGCACCAAGCAAGCCTGAGAATCTCCAGAGCACAGGGGCCTGTGAGCAGCCAGCCAGAGCGAAGCGCCATGTGCAGAGGTGAGGGATGGGTAAGGTGGCATCCAAGCCTTGGGCACAAAACTCCAGGGGGGTGGTGTCTCTCCTTCTCCACACAGTCATCTCCAAACATCCACATGCAGCTCCTGGCTGGGTCAATGGACAGAGATAGACAATGACTCCATGCCCCAAAGCCACAGCCTGCAGCTCATTCTCCTTTGCATTCAATTATGAAAGAGATAGGTTCAGGGCACCATAATTAACACGAACATGGGAGGCACAAAATCAATGTGTCCACATGGAACTACTTAGTGGGAAATGAGAAGGGCTGCCTGGACGTAGGGACTGGGTGTTGTAGGAGGAAAGGCACAGACTTGGGGGAGAACCCAAGGTAGCACAGGAGACACTAAGAAAACGGGAACCTCACATTCTGCTCCCGACTCTACATCCATCCAACTGCCATCGTGTGTTCTACAGGCAAGAAGAGGAACGGGGAAAGGCTCTACTCCAGACATGGAGTACCAGTAGGAGACCCCAGGGTAGGCAGCAACCCAAATGGAAGGAAGAGACAGAACCCAATGCCTACCTAAGGGTGAGTATGTGCATGTTGCCTGCTCTTTTGGTGACTAGGATAAGCATGATATGTTCCTTTGCTGTGTCCCTTCTGCCTGAGAGATTTGCTATCAACATTGAACCCCAATGTGACTCCTGCTTTTGGTCTTTCACATTTGCCCTTTCCAATTTTTTTGTGTTACTTTTTTCATATTGCCCATGACGTGGTGCATGGGCTCATGGGGTCATAGTTGACTCCAGCGTCTCAAAGGACGCAATGTCCAATGCAGGCATATTCCTATTGAAAGTGTGAGAACACTCTCAGCTTCTGTAAGCCAACTCCTCAGGGTTCACACTCTGCTGAGAGGAGCATTAGCCATCGACATGCCATGGAAGAACACAAAAGAGAGCCCTGCCCCTCCCAATGCATGAGACCTCTGATTAAGAATGGGATATTTCCCACTGTGCCCTGAAACATGTCACGTCATTCTTGGAATGGGTCCTTGGCTGATAGCCATGGAGGTGGAGGTGGAGTGCCCCTTTTCCTTTCCTGGGCTGATGACTTGTCTTCCGGTTCCACTCTATGTTCTGTAGCCAAATTCATGTGTTGGTGGGCCTTGTTGGTGCTTGAGAAAGTGCAGGGACTCAGGAGATTTTCCTGTGTTTGTCTTTTCCTCCAGAAACCCAGCAGGCTACTGCCCGTCCACACGACCAGTACGAGGTGTGTCCCGGGCTCTCTGTTTGAGAGTCAGCCTCGTGTCCAGAACTTGGATGAGAGTCTCACCTTCAGTAGCGCACATCCCTTTCAGAAACCTGAACTTGGACTCAACTCAGGTCCTGGGATGCAGACACAACAGGATGTGAGCATCCCTGGCACCATCCAGTCGGCAGCAAGGCACTCAGGGCAGATCCCTGCCCTCCTTGGGAAGAAAGCACCTGAAACGCCAGAGGTTGTCTCCTCTAAAGTTGCCCAGACTTCTGCCCAAATTCTCAGAGGGGGCCATGTGCTCCACCCTCCTTCACTAGCCAGTTGTCCTGACGTTAGCAAAGAGCCCTGCCTGCAGCCTGCAGCATGTCCACAGGGCCAGGGCCACAAACTCAGCCTCCAGGCCTCAGGCAAGAGACAGGCTCAGGTCCACAAACAGACTGGCCAGAATGCCCCAAAGAAACTCAGGCTGGGGCAAAGTCTCACTCAACGGGGGAACACCTGTGAGCCAGGCTCAGAGGCTGGGAAATCTCTGCCTTCTTGGCAAGATACAAGTGGAATCAGACTAAATGGGTCACCCCAGGTGACCAGAAAATCTCCAGCCCATGATTCCATCATGGATCTTTGCCCTCCCAAGGAAAGCCCTTTCCTGAATCCAGTCAAGCCGTGTACCAAATCGAGTCCACCAGCACCCAGCTGTGTTGCCCGACAGCCCCTCCTAATGGCCTTCAAGAGAATGCACAAAAACTGTTGGAGATCCAGGTTCATTGCTGATCTCCCTTCCTCTCCAGCTGCTGCAAAGACCAGTGCTCTTGCTGACACTCCTCCCTATCTTGATGAGTGGGAGTGTCCCGGCTCCCAGGAGCCAGTGAGTGTCCTCTATGAAGACCTTCTTGTGTCCTCCTCCTCTGAGGACAGTGACATGGAATGAGGCACACCATAGCAGGGAAGAATGGCCCTTGGGGCTCCAATAACTTGCAGGGTCTCTCATGCAGGAGCAGGTGGCACCAGGGTCACAGGACCTTTCTAGCTATGGAGTAGGAGCCAAGGCTGGGACTTCAGAAAGCTCTGGCAAAGCCACAGACCCTGCCTGCATCTGATGCATAGCCACCTGTCCAGAACTCAGAGACGAGACTGCTCTGAATGGTGTTTCCAGGGGATGGTCCAATGTGCTCATGTCACCTTCCACAGGCTTTCAATGGGATGACAAATGGAGTGTATATGCAGGTGTAGAGATTGAAGTTGGACAGAAGTAGAAGGCTCAAGTTTGTCCTTTTTGTCCTATGACTGCATGGAGGTTTACACTGGCTGATCACTGGGACCTCTGTCCTGGGCTTCAGTGGACCTTCTTGACGCTCGAGTGTGGTCATGGAAAGCATTGTGGGCAATTTCTCTGGCCTTTCCTTTTTTGTTCCTTGCCCCTTATGATAATCATGTACTTGACGCTTCTCTGAATCCACAATCAATTTTCCCCATGTTTTACTGTGTGCATCCTTTGATTGCTCAATAGGCATAAGCCTTTTTACTTTGTCTTTCCTGAAAACTGCATTATTTTGTGTCCTAGTGCTCTATTGTAATGACTTGGACAGCCCGAATGTCTCAGATGATGTCCACATGGCAATTAAGATCATTCATTTGGTGTACTTCAGGATATCACTGAATTTCACATACTACCATAATAAATGGGTGAAATTGTGTATCCCAGATCATCGTAGTCACTTGCGATTTGGGGGCCTGAACATTGAGGCTTTTCAACTCTCTCTCGGGGTGCTCTTAATTGTGAGCATTTGTGGTACCACTGCACCTGGTGGAAGGAGATCTTTTCGTTCACACCCAGTCCCCGTTTCCAATGTCTGGGAACATGTGTGTCCAGGGTCCAGAATGACTCTGTGGTGTTTTAGCCAAGATTTATTAACTGGACACTCCCTTCTCCCGATGGCACTGACATGGCTGTCCCTATTCAGACACAGTCTGGGGTGATGTGGATTCTGATCCACAGGCATGAGACTTTGCAGGGGAACAGGGAGGAGAAACATGGAGCTCCTCAATTTGATTTTGGAGCCTGAAAGAATGGAGATATGTGAACACTGATGTCTGGCAATGCAGCTCTTGAGATACATTCCATATTCAGATTTGATTTTTTCCTCAGTGTAGGCTTTCCTGTACATTTCCTGTCTCCACTCCTGATGTGGAGAGTGCCATAAATACAGGGGCCTGTCCTAGGCCCCCCAAGTATCATAAAAGTTCCTTCTCCCACCCGTGCTGTGAGCATCTTTCACCAAGTGATGCACATTGAGTGAGGGAAGGAAGGTGTGGAAGGCCGGGGGAGTATTGTGAACAACGCAGAGGGTGAAGGAATGTTATCTGCTCACCAGTGTGCACTCAGGTGTACTTTGTTCTGTGCCCATATCACATATACTAGGGTCTAAAATAAAGGTGTGCAGAACACCCGGGTACCAGAGCCATGACTGGACCAGTGAAAAGCTTGGCTAGGCTGGCATTTCGTGTCCATTAGCAGGAGTGCCTCTGATCTCCCCCTTGAACAGGCATAGGGCCAAGAAGGTCCCTGAAAGTGAGCCTGTTTCTCTGATGAGCAAAAGTGTATCAGTCAACTGTGTCCATGTGACAGTGAGATTAAAAACTGGTTGCAGGGCTTTCCTGTGCCCTGGCACATGGAGACACGAAATACTTACAGATTGCAGTGGTAGGGGAGGAGTCATGCCCTTGAGCAAACATAACTTTGGTGTGTTTCTGGCTTCAATAAGAGGCAAAACATAAGGATATGCGCCACTCTGGCTATCTTAGTTTTAGAGAGTGTCCACTGCTTGCCCACAATAAAGGCTTCATTGGAATGGTAAACTGTGGTCTGAGAGTGATTTGAAGTTCTCCCTATCTGTATAACATTTGAAACTGTGGAAGCGTGAAAATGTTTCTGTTTCACGTGCAGCTGGCTGAAATGGCAATACTGCTTTGAAAAAATGCAACCTCTAATACTTTCTGGATCTTCCTTTGTATGAAAACATCTGTACCAAAAGACTTCTAAACACACAGGTGTATTTGCACACACAACAAGAAACAAGCCCTCCAATAGTAACATGTGCACACACAACTCACACAAAACAACAGCACTTCTCTTAGTCCTTTTACTTTTCCAAGTGAAAAAAGATGAATGAAACATATATTTTTAAAACACCCTACCAGCCTCACAGCCTGGAAATGGTCACAGTGTACTAAGGTTTTTTCCATGTTCTGGAGCAATAAATTCTTGGTAATTAGACACTCTGAGAATTGTAGCTTCTCCCAGGCCTCTCGTGTCCCATAGATGGAAACTGGGAAAAGCACGCAAAGCAGCTCTCTGGAAGTTCAAAGAAATATGCCCAGAAATTCCTAATCCCTCTAGTCCATGAATTTCTGAGAAGTGATTGGTGGATCTGACATGGATAGAGAGGCGGGGGTGGGTGGACGACCTGCAGGCTGAAGAGATGAGGAAGCCTTTCCTATGGAAAGCATTTCAGAGAATGTCTCTCTTTCTTCTGAGCTCCCAGCAGGAATCTGTTCTGGTCCTTGATCCTCCACATATGGAGGCAGCTTTCATCCACTAGAAAGAACTGTCTCAGGTGGATGACATGAGGAACTGCAAAGGTTTCCATCCCATATTCCTGATGATCAAGTCGACCTGGGTTCTCTTGTACTTGCAGAGTCATCAGTGACATTGGGGCCAATGCAAAGCTGAACAACAATTTGACTCCAGCACACGTGTTGGCTCCAAAGCCTTCCTGTGCTGTCTGTGGTATTCGTAGATCTGCATGCTGAGTGGGATGCAATCCACCATAATTTTTGCTCTCCACTGGCCTGGCCATATCATCCAGCCCTGGCCTGTGTTGGATGCTGCCTTCCACCCCTCTCAGCATTATTTTTCTTAATCCAACCTCTGTGTATGTGCTCAAATGTGTCCTGTGGAGTTTGTCTTCTATCCTGCATGCTAAGAATGCCATGGGTCCTGAGTCAACTCCCCCTTCTCCCCTGGAAGGGTTCTGACCTGTAACAATTGGGTTTCCCAAATGGGGACTTTTGGACGCACTGAATTGGGTCAATGGACACAAACACTTTCTTTTAGCTTCGGCTAGAATGCATTCTGTTCCCTCCAGAATATTCTATAGAATATTTTCCTCCACTTCCTTCATTGACTGAGGGGCTCTGAGGCTCAGAATGAGCAGAGCTGCATTCAACGAGCAGGTGTTTCAAATATTCCACAGCCCAGTGCCACCCATAGAAAGACTATTCCAGGCAGACAGTTTCTCTATAGCAGCCCAATGTGGATTGAAAGAAACTGTTGCTTAAGTGGCATGTGCCCAGGCTCACTCTTTGGAACTTGCAGGTAGAGAAGAACCCAAGAGGACTTGAACAACAGCTGCATTTGATGGAGAAGAATTAGGCTTAATAAGGACATCCTCCCTAGACTGCTCTCACCTGTGGAGGGAAGTTGCCTCTTTGTCTCCACCATCAATGACTGGTAGAATTTCCGGCCTGACCTCAAGTGAAAGAGAGATACTTCCCCTTTCTGAGATGGTTTTCAAAGGGGGAATTTTCCATGTACTCACATGATCACTAGTCGACCCAACACACCCACTACCTTGGGGTCAGATCCACAATGCTTTCTGGGGACTTAAGGAGATGAGAAAGCTTGGGGTGTGGCTTATTCACAACCTGGAGCACTGAAAGGGTTCAGTTCTCCAAAGACTCTTTGGGAAAATGAGAAGTAATGAAGTAGATTCCTTACAAGGATGGTTCAAGTGTATTTAGGGAAGTCCAGTAGCTTCACCAATTTTCAAGTAGGACAGCAGGCAATCAGTAATGGGATGCACTTGGATCCAGTCTCACCAAACAAGAAAAATAAATCTCCGGAAAAAAATTCTAGCTGCTTATGTGTGCGCTCCCATTCGTGTGGGGAAGTGGGGTATGGAGTGGTGTGTGTGTGTGTGTGTGTGTGTGTTGGTGTGTGTGTGTGAGTGTGTGTGTGTTTGTGTGTGTGTGTGCACATGTGTTTATGGACATGATCATGTGCATATTCGTATGCATGTGCCTGTGTGTTCATATGTACTTTCGCATTAGATAGAGCCTAATAATATTACAGACTAATAATGCATTGAGTTGGTATTCCTTCAAAACTCTTCATGAGAAACAAACAGTTTCATTCTTTCTTCAATTACATTATTTTGACTGTCTTTCCTGATAGATTTTCATGATGGTTTTAAGTGGGAAAATTTGTAGCTATCTTAGAATTGATTCTACCCATTATTTCAAGAACTATGAAAAGATGGGGCAAGGGTTGTTGCTCAGTTGCAGAGCGCTGGCCTCCCACCCGTGGGCGAGAGTGTTTTGATTCTACTCACTGCACATACATAAATGCATAAACAAAAGGTCCATGAACACGTAAACATATTAACAACAGAAAAGGAAATCATCTTAAGGGAGTGTGGGAGTAAAGGCTGCATTCACTTTTCTGTGATATTGGAGATTTGCAAACCTATTGAGGTACCAGGTGTTCTGAACTGTGCACCCATATGCCTGTGTATTCTCAAAGTGCAAATCTGTGTGAATGGAATCCTTGGCGACCTACACAGTAAGGGACACCAGCACAAAAGCCCTGGTAGAGTGCTGGTAAAACCTTTTGGCAAGGGACCCTTGAGATTTACACAGGGGAATTTTTCCTCTGCAGCAATATTTCAGGATTGGCCCAGGTGAGGGCCTGAAGGGATGCCCTGGGGGCGGGGGCAGGGAGCTGAATCCAGAAACATACACTTTTCCACCAAGGGACCTCAGAAGCCCACCAGATTTGGAAGAGAAAGAAGGGGCACCAGCCCTCAGCAGCAGGCTCTCTTTAAGCCCTATGGTTATTCTAGGCACTTGAATGTCCACAAATGTCATTCCAAACCCAGCAAAAAAGAAATACTCTTCCAATGAAAATTTAGAATCTGATGCAATGAAGAGCTTATTATGTCGCAGAAAGCATGGAAGCATTGGGCAGCATTTCTTTGAATTCTGGAAGCCTTAAGTTAAAATGGCAGTGTTAAACAAACAAACAAACAAACAAACAACAAAAACAACAAAAAACGTTGAAACCCCAGAGAGCCAAACTTGTAAAAACTCCAAGCCCCTTAGGTCAACTGGCCTGTGCCTTCTTCCCAGCACCTCAAAATCATTCAAACTCTGGAGTTTGAACGTCTGTAAAAGAAAAGTACTGACTGGAAAAGGCTGGCAAATCTTCCTTCCGGATGCAGTCATGGAAATCAAAGGTGTGAGTCACTGAATTTTGGCCTAAAATTGAACCTGTGGTATTGAAGATGACCTGTTGCATCACGTGATCCTGGGGCAGCATACCAGTTCCCAGAAGCCACCTTCCCTCACTTCCTCTTCCGGCTGGAGTCCAGGAAGCTGCTTCTCTTCCTGGGATCTGTGTCCAGGCTCACCTGTCTGAGCACCTGCTGACAGAAGACAGCAAAACGTTCGGGTCTCAGGTTGGTTTTCTTTGCCTAGGTAGTTTACAGAAGATTCCTTAGAAAACATGTAGATGGGGAAAATGTTAAGGATGGAGGAGGAGGTACTTGTGTAAGGAAGGTTGTATTTTTCCAAGAGTGTTTCTTTATGCTGAGCAGGTCAAATAGGTCATTCGAAGTTCAAATCACCACAAACTATTGAAATTTCAGAGAACTTTTACTGCAGCATTCTGATACCTGTGGGCTGGTGGATCAATGTGTATGAAAACAGCTGTAGTATACCATGGACACTTGGGTAGGATAGGGACTATCTCGGATGGATAGAGCAAAGGGATTCCCTGTACTATTTCCACACAGGCACATAGAAGTCCTGGGTCATCCTCAGCTAGCCTTGCTCTACCCATTTTCCCCTCTCTTCTGACCTGCTATTCCATTCCGTCCCCTCTCTCCCCACCCACCTCTCACCTTCCCACTTCCCACTTTAGTGCACCTTCTGCCCTTAGTATGCACACCTAGGAGCAAACATTGGTTTGGCACGTGTGGCCAAGGATGTACACTGGTTCCATCCATAGCATGTTGGGAAAATGTCAGAATTTCATTCTTCTCTGCCGCTCAATGTTTATCATTGATTTGTTCTGTTTTTCTTATATCACGTTATGGTAGAAAATCATCGTGACCGCACACCATGCATTGGGAATGTTTTTTTTTTTTTTTCTCTTTCTTTCTGTGGAAGAGTTTAGGAACCCATGTTCTAAACTCTTTGAAAGGTTGGGTTAGGTAAAATTCAACATCCAACCGCCACATGCTCAGCTACTCTATATGGTTAAATCATTACCACTGATCCACTCCTGAGTTTGCTCTCTGTATCATTGATTTGGAAATATATCTCAAGGTTAATTTGCTTAGGTCAGATATGCAAGGACATTCTTGAATATCTACTAGTCCTCAACTTATCTCTTTGGTTAGGTTCATTACCACTGTTCCACTCCTGAATTTGCTCTCTGTACCATTAATTTGGAAATACTTTTCAAGGTCAATCTGCTTAGGGAGATATGCAAGGACATTCTTGGATATCTACTCGAATTTCTTGCAAATGACTTTGACTTTGTGAAGAATAAGTCTGGTTTATCATGCTTCTGAAAATCTCTGTATTAGGATGAAATTCCTTTTGATCTGTCTTTGTATGATCTAGGTTTATCTCTCTTCACCTTTCCTTTTTTTGTTTATCATTTTGATAGAGGCAAAATTGTTACCTTTGGTTAAGATTGGTTTATTTTACCTACGGGAATCATACATTCACTCTGACATAATTCTAACAGCATGGAGTATCTTATTTTTGTCAGACGCAGTAGTTGGTGTACTCCTCCATTGATCCCGCACCCCTCTGTGCTCCACCTATTCTACTGGGCTCCCTGGATCATGGGATGTACTCCATGCCACAATGTGGAAAATATCTGAGAGTTCCCATCCTGTCTTTGTTCATGACACTCTTTTTCTTTTCTCTTGGACCTAGGAAAGCCCAACGTCAGCATCTGAGGAAATGGGATCTGATTGGAATAACATGAGACAGTCAGCAGAGCGTGCCTCACAGCCTCTGGCCCCGAGGCTCATTCAAATCCAGAATAAGAAGCAACAGCAGAGGGGAGCTCTGAGGCATAGTGCTCCTCCCCCTGCGGAGGAGGACCCCAGGGTATGTGGACTTTGGAGGCAATGGGAAGCCAGGGGGCGACAGAGGTCACAATCTTGGTTACATCCTCTCAGATTGCCTCTACCATCCAATTGTCCCTTGCCAACCCTCGAGGACCTGCCCAGCACATCCTCTCAGCTTAGTTTCTTCCTAGGACGGGAGGAGGCATCTTTTGGAACCACTTGAAATCCATGCATCCCAACGTTTGTCCTGTTTTTGAAATCTGGCCCAGGGTCCTCAAGTTGCAACATCCAAACCTTCCTTCCAGTGCCCCTGTATAATAGGTGACTCCACAAACGTGTTCTAGGACCTTTGAATCCCGAGATGTTCATGGTTCACAGGCCCGAGTGCCTGAACTAAAACGAGAGGAAACTAAGACTTAAAATCTCTATTTGTCTGTAAAAGGGCAGAGCTGGTTGTGCTTGGGCTGATTCCTGACCACTTGTGCTTTTCCACCATCAGATGAAGTGCAAGGAATGTGGGGCTTTTGGACACACTGCGAGGAGCAGAAGATGTCCCATCAAGCACTGGGATGGTGCGCTGGCCCCACAACCCTTGGGCCCAAAGAAGGAGAAGGAGAACCAGGCACCAAGCAAGCCTGAGAATCTCCAGAGCACAGGGGCCTGTGAGCAGCCAGCCAGAGCGAAGCGCCATGTGCAGAGGTGAGGGATGGGTAAGGTGGCATCCAAGCCTTGGGCACAAAACTCCAGGGGGGTGGTGTCTCTCCTTCTCCACACAGTCATCTCCAAACATCCACATGCAGCTCCTGGCTGGGTCAATGGACAGAGATAGACAATGACTCCATGCCCCAAAGCCACAGCCTGCAGCTCATTCTCCTTTGCATTCAATTATGAAAGAGATAGGTTCAGGGCACCATAATTAACACGAACATGGGAGGCACAAAATCAATGTGTCCACATGGAACTACTTAGTGGGAAATGAGAAGGGCTGCCTGGACGTAGGGACTGGGTGTTGTAGGAGGAAAGGCACAGACTTGGGGGAGAACCCAAGGTAGCACAGGAGACACTAAGAAAACGGGAACCTCACATTCTGCTCCCGACTCTACATCCATCCAACTGCCATCGTGTGTTCTACAGGCAAGAAGAGGAACGGGGAAAGGCTCTACTCCAGACATGGAGTACCAGTAGGAGACCCCAGGGTAGGCAGCAACCCAAATGGAAGGAAGAGACAGAACCCAATGCCTACCTAAGGGTGAGTATGTGCATGTTGCCTGCTCTTTTGGTGACTAGGATAAGCATGATATGTTCCTTTGCTGTGTCCCTTCTGCCTGAGAGATTTGCTATCAACATTGAACCCCAATGTGACTCCTGCTTTTGGTCTTTCACATTTGCCCTTTCCAATTTTTTTGTGTTACTTTTTTCATATTGCCCATGACGTGGTGCATGGGCTCATGGGGTCATAGTTGACTCCAGCGTCTCAAAGGACGCAATGTCCAATGCAGGCATATTCCTATTGAAAGTGTGAGAACACTCTCAGCTTCTGTAAGCCAACTCCTCAGGGTTCACACTCTGCTGAGAGGAGCATTAGCCATCGACATGCCATGGAAGAACACAAAAGAGAGCCCTGCCCCTCCCAATGCATGAGACCTCTGATTAAGAATGGGATATTTCCCACTGTGCCCTGAAACATGTCACGTCATTCTTGGAATGGGTCCTTGGCTGATAGCCATGGAGGTGGAGGTGGAGTGCCCCTTTTCCTTTCCTGGGCTGATGACTTGTCTTCCGGTTCCACTCTATGTTCTGTAGCCAAATTCATGTGTTGGTGGGCCTTGTTGGTGCTTGAGAAAGTGCAGGGACTCAGGAGATTTTCCTGTGTTTGTCTTTTCCTCCAGAAACCCAGCAGGCTACTGCCCGTCCACACGACCAGTACGAGGTGTGTCCCGGGCTCTCTGTTTGAGAGTCAGCCTCGTGTCCAGAACTTGGATGAGAGTCTCACCTTCAGTAGCGCACATCCCTTTCAGAAACCTGAACTTGGACTCAACTCAGGTCCTGGGATGCAGACACAACAGGATGTGAGCATCCCTGGCACCATCCAGTCGGCAGCAAGGCACTCAGGGCAGATCCCTGCCCTCCTTGGGAAGAAAGCACCTGAAACGCCAGAGGTTGTCTCCTCTAAAGTTGCCCAGACTTCTGCCCAAATTCTCAGAGGGGGCCATGTGCTCCACCCTCCTTCACTAGCCAGTTGTCCTGACGTTAGCAAAGAGCCCTGCCTGCAGCCTGCAGCATGTCCACAGGGCCAGGGCCACAAACTCAGCCTCCAGGCCTCAGGCAAGAGACAGGCTCAGGTCCACAAACAGACTGGCCAGAATGCCCCAAAGAAACTCAGGCTGGGGCAAAGTCTCACTCAACGGGGGAACACCTGTGAGCCAGGCTCAGAGGCTGGGAAATCTCTGCCTTCTTGGCAAGATACAAGTGGAATCAGACTAAATGGGTCACCCCAGGTGACCAGAAAATCTCCAGCCCATGATTCCATCATGGATCTTTGCCCTCCCAAGGAAAGCCCTTTCCTGAATCCAGTCAAGCCGTGTACCAAATCGAGTCCACCAGCACCCAGCTGTGTTGCCCGACAGCCCCTCCTAATGGCCTTCAAGAGAATGCACAAAAACTGTTGGAGATCCAGGTTCATTGCTGATCTCCCTTCCTCTCCAGCTGCTGCAAAGACCAGTGCTCTTGCTGACACTCCTCCCTATCTTGATGAGTGGGAGTGTCCCGGCTCCCAGGAGCCAGTGAGTGTCCTCTATGAAGACCTTCTTGTGTCCTCCTCCTCTGAGGACAGTGACATGGAATGAGGCACACCATAGCAGGGAAGAATGGCCCTTGGGGCTCCAATAACTTGCAGGGTCTCTCATGCAGGAGCAGGTGGCACCAGGGTCACAGGACCTTTCTAGCTATGGAGTAGGAGCCAAGGCTGGGACTTCAGAAAGCTCTGGCAAAGCCACAGACCCTGCCTGCATCTGATGCATAGCCACCTGTCCAGAACTCAGAGACGAGACTGCTCTGAATGGTGTTTCCAGGGGATGGTCCAATGTGCTCATGTCACCTTCCACAGGCTTTCAATGGGATGACAAATGGAGTGTATATGCAGGTGTAGAGATTGAAGTTGGACAGAAGTAGAAGGCTCAAGTTTGTCCTTTTTGTCCTATGACTGCATGGAGGTTTACACTGGCTGATCACTGGGACCTCTGTCCTGGGCTTCAGTGGACCTTCTTGACGCTCGAGTGTGGTCATGGAAAGCATTGTGGGCAATTTCTCTGGCCTTTCCTTTTTTGTTCCTTGCCCCTTATGATAATCATGTACTTGACGCTTCTCTGAATCCACAATCAATTTTCCCCATGTTTTACTGTGTGCATCCTTTGATTGCTCAATAGGCATAAGCCTTTTTACTTTGTCTTTCCTGAAAACTGCATTATTTTGTGTCCTAGTGCTCTATTGTAATGACTTGGACAGCCCGAATGTCTCAGATGATGTCCACATGGCAATTAAGATCATTCATTTGGTGTACTTCAGGATATCACTGAATTTCACATACTACCATAATAAATGGGTGAAATTGTGTATCCCAGATCATCGTAGTCACTTGCGATTTGGGGGCCTGAACATTGAGGCTTTTCAACTCTCTCTCGGGGTGCTCTTAATTGTGAGCATTTGTGGTACCACTGCACCTGGTGGAAGGAGATCTTTTCGTTCACACCCAGTCCCCGTTTCCAATGTCTGGGAACATGTGTGTCCAGGGTCCAGAATGACTCTGTGGTGTTTTAGCCAAGATTTATTAACTGGACACTCCCTTCTCCCGATGGCACTGACATGGCTGTCCCTATTCAGACACAGTCTGGGGTGATGTGGATTCTGATCCACAGGCATGAGACTTTGCAGGGGAACAGGGAGGAGAAACATGGAGCTCCTCAATTTGATTTTGGAGCCTGAAAGAATGGAGATATGTGAACACTGATGTCTGGCAATGCAGCTCTTGAGATACATTCCATATTCAGATTTGATTTTTTCCTCAGTGTAGGCTTTCCTGTACATTTCCTGTCTCCACTCCTGATGTGGAGAGTGCCATAAATACAGGGGCCTGTCCTAGGCCCCCCAAGTATCATAAAAGTTCCTTCTCCCACCCGTGCTGTGAGCATCTTTCACCAAGTGATGCACATTGAGTGAGGGAAGGAAGGTGTGGAAGGCCGGGGGAGTATTGTGAACAACGCAGAGGGTGAAGGAATGTTATCTGCTCACCAGTGTGCACTCAGGTGTACTTTGTTCTGTGCCCATATCACATATACTAGGGTCTAAAATAAAGGTGTGCAGAACACCCGGGTACCAGAGCCATGACTGGACCAGTGAAAAGCTTGGCTAGGCTGGCATTTCGTGTCCATTAGCAGGAGTGCCTCTGATCTCCCCCTTGAACAGGCATAGGGCCAAGAAGGTCCCTGAAAGTGAGCCTGTTTCTCTGATGAGCAAAAGTGTATCAGTCAACTGTGTCCATGTGACAGTGAGATTAAAAACTGGTTGCAGGGCTTTCCTGTGCCCTGGCACATGGGGACACGAAATACTTACAGATTGCAGTGGTAGGGGAGGAGTCATGCCCTTGAGCAAACATAACTTTGGTGTGTTTCTGGCTTCAATAAGAGGCAAAACATAAGGGCATGCGCCACTCTGGCTATCTTGGTTTTAGAGAGTGTCCACTGCTTGCCCACAATAAAGGCTTCATTGGAATGGTAAACTGTGGTCTGAGAGTGATTTGAAGTTCTCCCTATCTGTATAACATTTGAAACTGTGGAAGCGTGAAAATGTTTCTGTTTCACGTGCAGCTGGCTGAAATGGCAATACTGCTTTGAAAAAATGCAACCTCTAATACTTTCTGGATCTTCCTTTGTATGAAAACATCTGTACCAAAAGACTTCTAAACACACAGGTGTATTTGCACACACAACAAGAAACAAGCCCTCCAATAGTAACATGTGCACACACAACTCACACAAAACAACAGCACTTCTCTTAGTCCTTTTACTTTTCCAAGTGAAAAAAGATGAGTGAAACATATATTTTTAAAACACCCTACCAGCCTCACAGCCTGTAAATGGTCACAGTGTACTAAGGTTTTTTCCATGTTCTGGAGCAATAAATTCTTGGTAATTAGACACTCTGAGAATTGTAGCTTCTCCCAGGCCTCTCGTGTCCCATAGATGGAAACTGGGAAAAGCACGCAAAGCAGCTCTCCGGAAGTTCAAAGAAATATGCCCAGAAATTCCTAATCCCTCTAGTCCATGAATTTCTGAGAAGTGATTGGTGGATCTGACATGGATAGAGAGGCGGGGGTGGGTGGACGACCTGCAGGCTGAAGAGATGAGGAAGCCTTTCCTATGGAAAGCATTTCAGAGAATGTCTCTCTTTCTTCTGAGCTCCCAGCAGGAATCTGTTCTGGTCCTTGATCCTCCACATACGGAGGCAGCTTTCATCCACTAGAAAGAACTGTCTCAGGTGGATGACATGAGGAACTGCAAAGGTTTCCATCCCATATTCCTGATGATCAAGTCGACCTGGGTTCTCTTGTACTTGCAGAGTCATCAGTGACATTGGGGCCAATGCAAAGCTGAACAACAATTTGACTCCAGCACACGTGTTGGCTCCAAAGCCTTCCTGTGCTGTCTGTGGTATTCGTAGATCTGCATGCTGAGTGGGATGCAATCCACCATAATTTTTGCTCTCCACTGGCCTGGCCATATCATCCAGCCCTGGCCTGTGTTGGATGCTGCCTTCCACCCCTCTCAGCATTATTTTTCTTAATCCAACCTCTGTGTATGTGCTCAAATGTGTCCTGTGGAGTTTGTCTTCTATCCTGCATGCTAAGAATGCCATGGGTCCTGAGTCAACTCCCCCTTCTCCCCTGGAAGGGTTCTGACCTGTAACAATTGGGTTTCCCAAATGGGGACTTTTGGACGCACTGAATTGGGTCAATGGACACAAACACTTTCTTTTAGCTTCGGCTAGAATGCATTCTGTTCCCTCCAGAATATTCTATAGAATATTTTCCTCCACTTCCTTCATTGACTGAGGGGCTCTGAGGCTCAGAATGAGCAGAGCTGCATTCAACGAGCAGGTGTTTCAAATATTCCACAGCCCAGTGCCACCCATAGAAAGACTCTTCCAGGCAGACAGTTTCTCTCTAGCAGCCCAATGTGGATTGAAAGAAACTGTTGCTTAAGTGGCATGTGCCCAGGCTCACTCTTTGGAACTTGCAGGTAGAGAAGAACCCAAGAGGACTTGAACAACAGCTGCATTTGATGGAGAAGAATTAGGCTTAATAAGGACATCCTCCCTAGACTGCTCTCACCTGTGGAGGGAAGTTGCCTCTTTGTCTCCACCATCAATGACTGGTAGAATTTCCGGCCTGACCTCAAGTGAAAGAGAGATACTTCCCCTTTCTGAGATGGTTTTCAAAGGGGGAATTTTCCATGTACTCACATGATCACTAGTCGACCCAACACACCCACTACCTTGGGGTCAGATCCACAATGCTTTCTGGGGACTTAAGGAGATGAGAAAGCTTGGGGTGTGGCTTATTCACAACCTGGAGCACTGAAAGGGTTCAGTTCTCCAAAGACTCTTTGGGAAAATGAGAAGTAATGAAGTAGATTCCTTACAAGGATGGTTCAAGTGTATTTAGGGAAGTCCAGTAGCTTCACCAATTTTCAAGTAGGACAGCAGGCAATCGGTAATGGGATGCACTTGGATCCAGTCTCACCAAACAAGAAAAATAAATCTCCGGAAAAAAATTCTAGCTGCTTATGTGTGCGCTCCCATTCGTGTGGGGAAGTGGGGTATGGAGTGGTGTGTGTGTGTGTGTGTGTGTGTGTGTGTGTGTGTGTGTGTGTGTGTGTTGGTGTGTGTGTGTGAGTGTGTGTGTGTTTGTGTTTGTGTGCACATGTGTTTATGGACATGATCATGTGCATATTCGTATGCATGTGCCTGTGTGTTCATATGTACTTTCGCATTAGATAGAGCCTAATAATATTACAGACTAATAATGCATTGAGTTGGTATTCCTTCAAAACTCTTCATGAGAAACAAACAGTTTCATTCTTTCTTCAATTACATTATTTTGACTGTCTTTCCTGATAGATTTTCATGATGGTTTTAAGTGGGAAAATTTGTAGCTATCTTAGAATTGATTCTACCCATTATTTCAAGAACTATGAAAAGATGGGGCAAGGGTTGTTGCTCAGTTGCAGAGCGCTGGCCTCCCACCCGTGGGCGAGAGTGTTTTGATTCTACTCACTGCACATACATAAATGCATAAACAAAAGGTCCATGAACACGTAAACATATTAACAACAGAAAAGGAAATCATCTTAAGGGAGTGTGGGAGTAAAGGCTGCATTCACTTTTCTGTGATATTGGAGATTTGCAAACCTATTGAGGTACCAGGTGTTCTGAACTGTGCACCCATATGCCTGTGTATTCTCAAAGTGCAAATCTGTGTGAATGGAATCCTTGGCGACCTACACAGTAAGGGACACCAGCACAAAAGCCCTGGTAGAGTGCTGGTAAAACCTTTTGGCAAGGGACCCTTGAGATTTACACAGGGGAATTTTTCCTCTGCAGCAATATTTCAGGATTGGCCCAGGTGAGGGCCTGAAGGGATGCCCTGGGGGCGGGGGCAGGGAGCTGAATCCAGAAACATACACTTTTCCACCAAGGGACCTCAGAAGCCCACCAGATTTGGAAGAGAAAGAAGGGGCACCAGCCCTCAGCAGCAGGCTCTCTTTAAGCCCTATGGTTATTCTAGGCACTTGAATGTCCACAAATGTCATTCCAAACCCAGCAAAAAAGAAATACTCTTCCAATGAAAATTTAGAATCTGATGCAATGAAGAGCTTATTATGTCGCAGAAAGCATGGAAGCATTGGGCAGCATTTCTTTGAATTCTGGAAGCCTTAAGTTAAAATGGCAGTGTTAAACAAACAAACAAACAAACAAACAACAAAAACAACAAAAAACGTTGAAACCCCAGAGAGCCAAACTTGTAAAAACTCCAAGCCCCTTAGGTCAACTGGCCTGTGCCTTCTTCCCAGCACCTCAAAATCATTCAAACTCTGGAGTTTGAACGTCTGTAAAAGAAAAGTACTGACTGGAAAAGGCTGGCAAATCTTCCTTCCGGATGCAGTCATGGAAATCAAAGGTGTGAGTCACTGAATTTTGGCCTAAAATTGAACCTGTGGTATTGAAGATGACGTGTTGCATCACGTGATCCTGGGGCAGCATACCAGTTCCCAGAAGCCACCTTCCCTCACTTCCTCTTCCGGCTGGAGTCCAGGAAGCTGCTTCTCTTCCTGGGATCTGTGTCCAGGCTCACCTGTCTGAGCACCTGCTGACAGAAGACAGCAAAACGTTCGGGTCTCAGGTTGGTTTTCTTTGCCTAGGTAGTTTACAGAAGATTCCTTAGAAAACATGTAGATGGGGAAAATGTTAAGGATGGAGGAGGAGGTACTTGTGTAAGGAAGGTTGTATTTTTCCAAGAGTGTTTCTTTATGCTGAGCAGGTCAAATAGGTCATTCGAAGTTCAAATCACCACAAACTATTGAAATTTCAGAGAACTTTTACTGCAGCATTCTGATACCTGTGGGCTGGTGGATCAATGTGTATGAAAACAGCTGTAGTATACCATGGACACTTGGGTAGGATAGGGACTATCTCGGATGGATAGAGCAAAGGGATTCCCTGTACTATTTCCACACAGGCACATAGAAGTCCTGGGTCATCCTCAGCTAGCCTTGCTCTACCCATTTTCCCCTCTCTTCTGACCTGCTATTCCATTCCGTCCCCTCTCTCCCCACCCACCTCTCACCTTCCCACTTCCAACTTTAGTGCACCTTCTGCCCTTAGTATGCACACCTAGGAACAAACATTGGTTTGGCACGTGTGGCCAAGGATGTACACTGGTTCCATCCATAGCATGTTGGGAAAATGTCAGAATTTCATTCTTCTCTGCCGCTCAATGTTTATCATTGATTTGTTCTGTTTTTCTTATATCACGTTATGGTAGAAAATCATCGTGACCGCACACCATGCATTGGGAATGTTTTTTTTTTTTTCTCTTTCTTTCTGTGGAAGAGTTTAGGAACCCATGTTCTAAACTCTTTGAAAGGTTGGGTTAGGTAAAATTCAACATCCAACCGCCACATGCTCAGCTACTCTATATGGTTAAATCATTACCACTGATCCACTCCTGAGTTTGCTCTCTGTATCATTGATTTGGAAATATATCTCAAGGTTAATTTGCTTAGGTCAGATATGCAAGGACATTCTTGAATATCTACTAGTCCTCAACTTATCTCTTTGGTTAGGTTCATTACCACTGTTCCACTCCTGAATTTGCTCTCTGTACCATTAATTTGGAAATACTTTTCAAGGTCAATCTGCTTAGGGAGATATGCAAGGACATTCTTGGATATCTACTCGAATTTCTTGCAAATGACTTTGACTTTGTGAAGAATAAGTCTGGTTTATCATGCTTCTGAAAATCTCTGTATTAGGATGAAATTCCTTTTGATCTGTCTTTGTATGATCTAGGTTTATCTCTCTTCACCTTTCCTTTTTTTGTTTATCATTTTGATAGAGGCAAAATTGTTCCCTTTGGTTAAGATTGGTTTATTTTACCTACGGGAATCATACATTCACTCTGACATAATTCTAACAGCATGGAGTATCTTATTTTTGTCAGACGCAGTAGTTGGTGTACTCCTCCATTGATCCCGCACCCCTCTGTGCTCCACCTATTCTACTGGGCTCCCTGGATCATGGGATGTACTCCATGCCACAATGTGGAAAATATCTGAGAGTTCCCATCCTGTCTTTGTTCATGACACTCTTTTTCTTTTCTCTTGGACCTAGGAAAGCCCAACGTCAGCATCTGAGGAAATGGGATCTGATTGGAATAACATGAGACAGTCAGCAGAGCGTGCCTCACAGCCTCTGGCCCCGAGGCTCATTCAAATCCAGAATAAGAAGCAACAGCAGAGGGGAGCTCTGAGGCATAGTGCTCCTCCCCCTGCGGAGGAGGACCCCAGGGTATGTGGACTTTGGAGGCAATGGGAAGCCAGGGGGCGACAGAGGTCACAATCTTGGTTACATCCTCTCAGATTGCCTCTACCATCCAATTGTCCCTTGCCAACCCTCGAGGACCTGCCCAGCACATCCTCTCAGCTTAGTTTCTTCCTAGGACGGGAGGAGGCATCTTTTGGAACCACTTGAAATCCATGCATCCCAACGTTTGTCCTGTTTTTGAAATCTGGCCCAGGGTCCTCAAGTTGCAACATCCAAACCTTCCTTCCAGTGCCCCTGTATAATAGGTGACTCCACAAACGTGTTCTAGGACCTTTGAATCCCGAGATGTTCATGGTTCACAGGCCCGAGTGCCTGAACTAAAACGAGAGGAAACTAAGACTTAAAATCTCTATTTGTCTGTAAAAGGGCAGAGCTGGTTGTGCTTGGGCTGATTCCTGACCACTTGTGCTTTTCCACCATCAGATGAAGTGCAAGGAATGTGGGGCTTTTGGACACACTGCGAGGAGCAGAAGATGCCCCATCAAGCACTGGGATGGTGCGCTGGCCTCTCAACCCTTGGGCCCAAGGAAGGAGAAGGAGAACCAGGCACCAAGCAAGCCTGAGAATCTCCAGAGCACAGGGGCCTGTGAGCAGCCAGCCAGAGCGAAGCGCCATGTGCAGAGGTGAGGGATGGGTAAGGTGTCATCCAAGCCTTGGGCACAAAACTCCAGGGGGGTGGTGTCTCTCCTTCTCCACACAGTCATCTCCAAACATCCACATGCAGCTCCTGGCTGGGTCAATGGACAGAGATAGACAATGACTCCATGCCCCAAAGCCACAGCCTGCAGCTCATTCTCCTTTGCATTCAATTATGAAAGAGATAGGTTCAGGGCACCATAATTAACACGAACATGGGAGGCACAAAATCAATGTGTCCACATGGAACTACTTAGTGGGAAATGAGAAGGGCTGCCTGGACGTAGGGACTGGGTGTTGTAGGAGGAAAGGCACAGACTTGGGGGAGAACCCAAGGTAGCACAGGAGACACTAAGAAAACGGGAACCTCACATTGTGCTCCCGACTCTACATCCATCCAACTGCCATCGTGTGTTCTACAGGCAAGAAGAGGAATGGGGAAAGGCTCTACTCCAGACATGGAGTACCAGTAGGAGACCTCAGGGTAGGCAGCAACCCAAATGGAAGGAAGAGACAGAACCCAGTGCCTACCTAAGGGTGAGTATGTGCATGTTGCCTGCTCTTTTGGTGACTAGGATAAGCATGATATGTTCCTTTGCTGTGTCCCTTCTGCCTGAGAGATTTGCTATCAACATTGAACCCCAATGTGACTCCTGCTTTTGGTCTTTCACATTTGCCCTTTCCAATTTTTTTGTGTTACTTTTTTCATATTGCCCATGACGTGGTGCATGGGCTCATGGGGTCATAGTTGACTCCAGCGTCTCAAAGGACGCAATGTCCAATGCAGGCATATTCCTATTGAAAGTGTGAGAACACTCTCAGCTTCTGTAAGCCAACTCCTCAGGGTTCACACTCTGCTGAGAGGAGCATTAGCCATCGACATGCCATGGAAGAACACAAAAGAGAGCCCTGCCCCTCCCAATGCATGAGACCTCTGATTAAGAATGGGATATTTCCCACTGTGCCCTGAAACATGTCACGTCATTCTTGGAATGGGTCCTTGGCTGATAGCCATGGAGGTGGAGGTGGAGTGCCCCTTTTCCTTTCCTGGGCTGATGACTTGTCTTCCGGTTCCACTCTATGTTCTGTAGCCAAATTCATGTGTTGGTGGGCCTTGTTGGTGCTTGAGAAAGTGCAGGGACTCAGGAGATTTTCCTGTGTTTGTCTTTTCCTCCAGAAACCCAGCAGGCTACTGCCCGTCCACACGACCAGTACGAGGTGTGTCCCGGGCTCTCTGTTTGAGAGTCAGCCTCGTGTCCAGAACTTGGATGAGAGTCTCACCTTCAGTAGCGCACATCCCTTTCAGAAACCTGAACTTGGACTCAACTCAGGTCCTGGGATGCAGACACAACAGGATGTGAGCATCCCTGGCACCATCCAGTCGGCAGCAAGGCACTCAGGGCAGATCCCTGCCCTCCTTGGGAAGAAAGCACCTGAAACGCCAGAGGTTGTCTCCTCTAAAGTTGCCCAGACTTCTGCCCAAATTCTCAGAGGGGGCCATGTGCTCCACCCTCCTTCACTAGCCAGTTGTCCTGACGTTAGCAAAGAGCCCTGCCTGCAGCCTGCAGCATGTCCACAGGGCCAGGGCCACAAACTCAGCCTCCAGGCCTCAGGCAAGAGACAGGCTCAGGTCCACAAACAGACTGGCCAGAATGCCCCAAAGAAACTCAGGCTGGGGCAAAGTCTCACTCAACGGGGGAACACCTGTGAGCCAGGCTCAGAGGCTGGGAAATCTCTGCCTTCTTGGCAAGATACAAGTGGAATCAGACTAAATGGGTCACCCCAGGTGACCAGAAAATCTCCAGCCCATGATTCCATCATGGATCTTTGCCCTCCCAAGGAAAGCCCTTTCCTGAATCCAGTCAAGCCGTGTACCAAATCGAGTCCACCAGCACCCAGCTGTGTTGCCCGACAGCCCCTCCTAATGGCCTTCAAGAGAATGCACAAAAACTGTTGGAGATCCAGGTTCATTGCTGATCTCCCTTCCTCTCCAGCTGCTGCAAAGACCAGTGCTCTTGCTGACACTCCTCCCTATCTTGATGAGTGGGAGTGTCCCGGCTCCCAGGAGCCAGTGAGTGTCCTCTATGAAGACCTTCTTGTGTCCTCCTCCTCTGAGGACAGTGACATGGAATGAGGCACACCATAGCAGGGAAGAATGGCCCTTGGGGCTCCAATAACTTGCAGGGTCTCTCATGCAGGAGCAGGTGGCACCAGGGTCACAGGACCTTTCTAGCTATGGAGTAGGAGCCAAGGCTGGGACTTCAGAAAGCTCTGGCAAAGCCACAGACCCTGCCTGCATCTGATGCATAGCCACCTGTCCAGAACTCAGAGACGAGACTGCTCTGAATGGTGTTTCCAGGGGATGGTCCAATGTGCTCATGTCACCTTCCACAGGCTTTCAATGGGATGACAAATGGAGTGTATATGCAGGTGTAGAGATTGAAGTTGGACAGAAGTAGAAGGCTCAAGTTTGTCCTTTTTGTCCTATGACTGCATGGAGGTTTACACTGGCTGATCACTGGGACCTCTGTCCTGGGCTTCAGTGGACCTTCTTGACGCTCGAGTGTGGTCATGGAAAGCATTGTGGGCAATTTCTCTGGCCTTTCCTTTTTTGTTCCTTGCCCCTTATGATAATCATGTACTTGACGCTTCTCTGAATCCACAATCAATTTTCCCCATGTTTTACTGTGTGCATCCTTTGATTGCTCAATAGGCATAAGCCTTTTTACTTTGTCTTTCCTGAAAACTGCATTATTTTGTGTCCTAGTGCTCTATTGTAATGACTTGGACAGCCCGAATGTCTCAGATGATGTCCACATGGCAATTAAGATCATTCATTTGGTGTACTTCAGGATATCACTGAATTTCACATACTACCATAATAAATGGGTGAAATTGTGTATCCCAGATCATCGTAGTCACTTGCGATTTGGGGGCCTGAACATTGAGGCTTTTCAACTCTCTCTCGGGGTGCTCTTAATTGTGAGCATTTGTGGTACCACTGCACCTGGTGGAAGGAGATCTTTTCGTTCACACCCAGTCCCCGTTTCCAATGTCTGGGAACATGTGTGTCCAGGGTCCAGAATGACTCTGTGGTGTTTTAGCCAAGATTTATTAACTGGACACTCCCTTCTCCCGATGGCACTGACATGGCTGTCCCTATTCAGACACAGTCTGGGGTGATGTGGATTCTGATCCACAGGCATGAGACTTTGCAGGGGAACAGGGAGGAGAAACATGGAGCTCCTCAATTTGATTTTGGAGCCTGAAAGAATGGAGATATGTGAACACTGATGTCTGGCAATGCAGCTCTTGAGATACATTCCATATTCAGATTTGATTTTTTCCTCAGTGTAGGCTTTCCTGTACATTTCCTGTCTCCACTCCTGATGTGGAGAGTGCCATAAATACAGGGGCCTGTCCTAGGCCCCCCAAGTATCATAAAAGTTCCTTCTCCCACCCGTGCTGTGAGCATCTTTCACCAAGTGATGCACATTGAGTGAGGGAAGGAAGGTGTGGAAGGCCGGGGGAGTATTGTGAACAACGCAGAGGGTGAAGGAATGTTATCTGCTCACCAGTGTGCACTCAGGTGTACTTTGTTCTGTGCCCATATCACATATACTAGGGTCTAAAATAAAGGTGTGCAGAACACCCGGGTACCAGAGCCATGACTGGACCAGTGAAAAGCTTGGCTAGGCTGGCATTTCGTGTCCATTAGCAGGAGTGCCTCTGATCTCCCCCTTGAACAGGCATAGGGCCAAGAAGGTCCCTGAAAGTGAGCCTGTTTCTCTGATGAGCAAAAGTGTATCAGTCAACTGTGTCCATGTGACAGTGAGATTAAAAACTGGTTGCAGGGCTTTCCTGTGCCCTGGCACATGGGGACACGAAATACTTACAGATTGCAGTGGTAGGGGAGGAGTCATGCCCTTGAGCAAACATAACTTTGGTGTGTTTCTGGCTTCAATAAGAGGCAAAACATAAGGGCATGCGCCACTCTGGCTATCTTGGTTTTAGAGAGTGTCCACTGCTTGCCCACAATAAAGGCTTCATTGGAATGGTAAACTGTGGTCTGAGAGTGATTTGAAGTTCTCCCTATCTGTATAACATTTGAAACTGTGGAAGCGTGAAAATGTTTCTGTTTCACATGCAGCTGGCTGAAATGGCAATACTGCTTTGAAAAAATGCAACCTCTAATACTTTCTGGATCTTCCTTTGTATGAAAACATCTGTACCAAAAGACTTCTAAACACACAGGTGTATTTGCACACACAACAAGAAACAAGCCCTCCAATAGTAACATGTGCACACACAACTCACACAAAACAACAGCACTTCTCTTAGTCCTTTTACTTTTCCAAGTGAAAAAAGATGAATGAAACATATATTTTTAAAACACCCTACCAGCCTCACAGCCTGGAAATGGTCACAGTGTACTAAGGTTTTTTCCATGTTCTGGAGCAATAAATTCTTGGTAATTAGACACTCTGAGAATTGTAGCTTCTCCCAGGCCTCTCGTGTCCCATAGATGGAAACTGGGAAAAGCACGCAAAGCAGCTCTCCGGAAGTTCAAAGAAATATGCCCAGAAATTCCTAATCCCTCTAGTCCATGAATTTCTGAGAAGTGATTGGTGGATCTGACATGGATAGAGAGGCGGGGGTGGGTGGACGACCTGCAGGCTGAAGAGATGAGGAAGCCTTTCCTATGGAAAGCATTTCAGAGAATGTCTCTCTTTCTTCTGAGCTCCCAGCAGGAATCTGTTCTGGTCCTTGATCCTCCACATATGGAGGCAGCTTTCATCCACTAGAAAGAACTGTCTCAGGTGGATGACATGAGGAACTGCAAAGGTTTCCATCCCATATTCCTGATGATCAAGTCGAACTGGGTTCTCTTGTACTTGCAGAGTCATCAGTGACATTGGGGCCAATGCAAAGCTGAACAACAATTTGACTCCAGCACACGTGTTGGCTCCAAAGCCTTCCTGTGCTGTCTGTGGTATTCGTAGATCTGCATGCTGAGTGGGATGCAATCCACCATAATTTTTGCTCTCCACTGGCCTGGCCATATCATCCAGCCCTGGCCTGTGTTGGATGCTGCCTTCCACCCCTCTCAGCATTATTTTTCTTAATCCAACCTCTGTGTATGTGCTCAAATGTGTCCTGTGGAGTTTGTCTTCTATCCTGCATGCTAAGAATGCCATGGGTCCTGAGTCAACTCCCCCTTCTCCCCTGGAAGGGTTCTGACCTGTAACAATTGGGTTTCCCAAATGGGGACTTTTGGACGCACTGAATTGGGTCAATGGACACAAACACTTTCTTTTAGCTTCGGCTAGAATGCATTCTGTTCCCTCCAGAATATTCTATAGAATATTTTCCTCCACTTCCTTCATTGACTGAGGGGCTCTGAGGCTCAGAATGAGCAGAGCTGCATTCAACGAGCAGGTGTTTCAAATATTCCACAGCCCAGTGCCACCCATAGAAAGACTATTCCAGGCAGACAGTTTCTCTCTAGCAGACCGATGTGGATTGAAAGAAACTGTTGCTTAAGTGGCATGTGCCCAGACTCACTCTTTGGAACTTGCAGGTAGAGAAGAACCCAAGAGGACTTGAACAACAGCTGCATTTGATGGAGAAGAATTAGGCTTAATAAGGACATCCTCCCTAGACTGCTCTCACCTGTGGAGGGAAGTTGCCTCTTTGTCTCCACCATCAATGACTGGTAGAATTTCCGGCCTGACCTCAAGTGAAAGAGAGATACTTCCCCTTTCTGAGATGGTTTTCAAAGGGGGAATTTTCC
The DNA here is from genome assembly GCF_964194105.1 of Spermophilus citellus. Taxonomy (NCBI): domain Eukaryota; kingdom Metazoa; phylum Chordata; class Mammalia; order Rodentia; family Sciuridae; genus Spermophilus; species Spermophilus citellus. The sequence goes on along the minus strand of NW_027673039.1, from coordinate 895,768 downwards.
ATGTACTCACATGATCACTAGTCGACCCAACACACCCACTACCTTGGGGTCAGATCCACAATGCTTTCTGGGGACTTAAGGAGATGAGAAAGCTTGGGGTGTGGCTTATTCACAACCTGGAGCACTGAAAGGGTTCAGTTCTCCAAAGACTCTTTGGGAAAATGAGAAGTAATGAAGTAGATTCCTTACAAGGATGGTTCAAGTGTATTTAGGGAAGTCCAGTAGCTTCACCAATTTTCAAGTAGGACAGCAGGCAATCGGTAATGGGATGCACTTGGATCCAGTCTCACCAAACAAGAAAAATAAATCTCCGGAAAAAAATTCTAGCTGCTTATGTGTGCGCTCCCATTCGTGTGGGGAAGTGGGGTATGGAGTGGTGTGTGTGTGTGTGTGTGTGTGTGTGTGTGTGTGTGTGTTGGTGTGTGTGTGAGTGTGTGTGTGTTTGTGTGTGTGTGTGCACATGTGTTTATGGACATGATCATGTGCATATTCGTATGCATGTGCCTGTGTGTTCATATGTACTTTCGCATTAGATAGAGCCTAATAATATTACAGACTAATAATGCATTGAGTTGGTATTCCTTCAAAACTCTTCATGAGAAACAAACAGTTTCATTCTTTCTTCAATTACATTATTTTGACTGTCTTTCCTGATAGATTTTCATGATGGTTTTAAGTGGGAAAATTTGTAGCTATCTTAGAATTGATTCTACCCATTATTTCAAGAACTATGAAAAGATGGGGCAAGGGTTGTTGCTCAGTTGCAGAGCGCTGGCCTCCCACCCGTGGGCGAGAGTGTTTTGATTCTACTCACTGCACATACATAAATGCATAAACAAAAGGTCCATGAACACGTAAACATATTAACAACAGAAAAGGAAATCATCTTAAGGGAGTGTGGGAGTAAAGGCTGCATTCACTTTTCTGTGATATTGGAGATTTGCAAACCTATTGAGGTACCAGGTGTTCTGAACTGTGCACCCATATGCCTGTGTATTCTCAAAGTGCAAATCTGTGTGAATGGAATCCTTGGCGACCTACACAGTAAGGGACACCAGCACAAAAGCCCTGGTAGAGTGCTGGTAAAACCTTTTGGCAAGGGACCCTTGAGATTTACACAGGGGAATTTTTCCTCTGCAGCAATATTTCAGGATTGGCCCAGGTGAGGGCCTGAAGGGATGCCCTGGGGGCGGGGGCAGGGAGCTGAATCCAGAAACATACACTTTTCCACCAAGGGACCTCAGAAGCCCACCAGATTTGGAAGAGAAAGAAGGGGCACCAGCCCTCAGCAGCAGGCTCTCTTTAAGCCCTATGGTTATTCTAGGCACTTGAATGTCCACAAATGTCATTCCAAACCCAGCAAAAAAGAAATACTCTTCCAATGAAAATTTAGAATCTGATGCAATGAAGAGCTTATTATGTCGCAGAAAGCATGGAAGCATTGGGCAGCATTTCTTTGAATTCTGGAATCCTTAACTTAAAATGGCAGTGTTAAACAAACAAACAAACAAACAAACAACAAAAACAACAAAAAACGTTGAAACCCCAGAGAGCCAAACTTGTAAAAACTCCAAGCCCCTTAGGTCAACTGGCCTGTGCCTTCTTCCCAGCACCTCAAAATCATTCAAACTCTGGAGTTTGAACGTCTGTAAAAGAAAAGTACTGACTGGAAAAGGCTGGCAAATCTTCCTTCCGGATGCAGTCATGGAAATCAAAGGTGTGAGTCACTGAATTTTGGCCTAAAATTGAACCTGTGGTATTGAAGATGACGTGTTGCATCACGTGATCCTGGGGCAGCATACCAGTTCCCAGAAGCCACCTTCCCTCACTTCCTCTTCCGGCTGGAGTCCAGGAAGCTGCTTCTCTTCCTGGGATCTGTGTCCAGGCTCACCTGTCTGAGCACCTGCTGACAGAAGACAGCAAAACGTTCGGGTCTCAGGTTGGTTTTCTTTGCCTAGGTAGTTTACAGAAGATTCCTTAGAAAACATGTAGATGGGGAAAATGTTAAGGATGGAGGAGGAGGTACTTGTGTAAGGAAGGTTGTATTTTTCCAAGAGTGTTTCTTTATGCTGAGCAGGTCAAATAGGTCATTCGAAGTTCAAATCACCACAAACTATTGAAATTTCAGAGAACTTTTACTGCAGCATTCTGATACCTGTGGGCTGGTGGATCAATGAGTATGAAAACAGCTGTAGTATACCATGGACCCTTGGGTAGGATAGGGACTATCTCGGATGGATAGAGCAAAGGGATTCCCTGTACTATTTCCACACAGGCACATAGAAGTCCTGGGTCATCCTCAGCTAGCCTTGCTCTACCCATTTTCCCCTCTCTTCTGACCTGCTATTCCATTCCGTCCCCTCTCTCCCCACCCACCTCTCACCTTCCCACTTCCCACTTTAGTGCACCTTCTCCCCTTAGTATGCACACCTAGGAACAAACATTGGTTTGGCACGTGTGGCCAAGGATGTACACTGGTTCCATCCATAGCATGTTGGGAAAATGTCAGAATTTCATTCTTCTCTGCCGCTCAATGTTTATCATTGATTTGTTCTGTTTTTCTTATATCACGTTATGGTAGAAAATCATCGTGACCGCACACCACCCATTGGGAATGTTTTTTTTTTTTTTCTCTTTCTTTCTGTGGAAGAGTTTAGGAACCCATGTTCTAAACTCTTTGAAAGGTTGGGTTAGGTAAAATTCAACATCCAACTGCCACATGCTCAGCTACTCTATATGGTTAAATCATTACCACTGATCCACTCCTGAGTTTGCTCTCTGTATCATTGATTTGGAAATATATCTCAAGGTTAATTTGCTTAGGTCAGATATGCAAGGACATTCTTGAATATCTACTAGTCCTCAACTTATCTCTTTGGTTAGGTTCATTACCACTGTTCCACTCCTGAATTTGCTCTCTGTACCATTAATTTGGAAATACTTTTCAAGGTCAATCTGCTTAGGGAGATATGCAAGGACATTCTTGGATATCTACTCGAATTTCTTGCAAATGACTTTGACTTTGTGAAGAATAAGTCTGGTTTATCATGCTTCTGAAAATCTCTGTATTAGGATGAAATTCCTTTTGATCTGTCTTTGTATGATCTAGGTTTATCTCTCTTCACCTTTCCTTTTTTTGTTTATCATTTTGATAGAGGCAAAATTGTTCCCTTTGGTTAAGATTGGTTTATTTTACCTACGGGAATCATACATTCACTCTGACATAATTCTAACAGCATGGAGTATCTTATTTTTGTCAGACGCAGTAGTTGGTGTACTCCTCCATTGATCCCGCACCCCTCTGTGCTCCACCTATTCTACTGGGCTCCCTGGATCATGGGATGTACTCCATGCCACAATGTGGAAAATATCTGAGAGTTCCCATCCTGTCTTTGTTCATGACACTCTTTTTCTTTTCTCTTGGACCTAGGAAAGCCCAACGTCAGCATCTGAGGAAATGGGATCTGATTGGAATAACATGAGACAGTCAGCAGAGCGTGCCTCACAGCCTCTGGCCCCGAGGCTCATTCAAATCCAGAATAAGAAGCAACAGCAGAGGGGAGCTCTGAGGCATAGTGCTCCTCCCCCTGCGGAGGAGGACCCCAGGGTATGTGGACTTTGGAGGCAATGGGAAGCCAGGGGGCGACAGAGGTCACAATCTTGGTTACATCCTCTCAGATTGCCTCTACCATCCAATTGTCCCTTGCCAACCCTCGAGGACCTGCCCAGCACATCCTCTCAGCTTAGTTTCTTCCTAGGACGGGAGGAGGCATCTTTTGGAACCACTTGAAATCCATGCATCCCAACGTTTGTCCTGTTTTTGAAATCTGGCCCAGGGTCCTCAAGTTGCAACATCCAAACCTTCCTTCCAGTGCCCCTGTATAATAGGTGACTCCACAAACGTGTTCTAGGACCTTTGAATCCCGAGATGTTCATGGTTCACAGGCCCGAGTGCCTGAACTAAAACGAGAGGAAACTAAGACTTAAAATCTCTATTTGTCTGTAAAAGGGCAGAGCTGGTTGTGCTTGGGCTGATTCCTGACCACTTGTGCTTTTCCACCATCAGATGAAGTGCAAGGAATGTGGGGCTTTTGGACACACTGCGAGGAGCAGAAGATGCCCCATCAAGCACTGGGATGGTGCGCTGGCCCCACAACCCTTGGGCCCAAAGAAGGAGAAGGAGAACCAGGCACCAAGCAAGCCTGAGAATCTCCAGAGCACAGGGGCCTGTGAGCAGCCAGCCAGAGCGAAGCGCCATGTGCAGAGGTGAGGGATGGGTAAGGTGTCATCCAAGCCTTGGGCACAAAACTCCAGGGGGGTGGTGTCTCTCCTTCTCCACACAGTCATCTCCAAACATCCACATGCAGCTCCTGGCTGGGTCAATGGACAGAGACAGACAATGACTCCATGCCCCAAAGCCACAGCCTGCAGCTCATTCTCCTTTGCATTCAATTATGAAAGAGATAGGTTCAGGGCACCATAATTAACATGAACATGGGAGGCACAAAATCAATGTGTCCACATGGAACTACTTAGTGGGAAATGAGAAGGGCTGCCTGGACGTAGGGACTGGGTGTTGTAGGAGGAAAGGCACAGACTTGGGGGAGAACCCAAGGTAGCACAGGAGACACTAAGAAAACGGGAACCTCACATTCTGCTCCCGACTCTACATCCATCCAACTGCCATCGTGTGTTCTACAGGCAAGAAGAGGAACGGGGAAAGGCTCTACTCCAGACATGGAGTACCAGTAGGAGACCCTAGGGTAGGCAGCAACCCAAATGGAAGGAAGAGACAGAACCCAGTGCCTACCTAAGGGTGAGTATGTGCATGTTGCCTGCTCTTTTGGTGACTAGGATAAGCATGATATGTTCCTTTGCTGTGTCCCTTCTGCCTGAGAGATTTGCTATCAACATTGAACCCCAATGTGACTCCTGCTTTTGGTCTTTCACATTTGCCCTTTCCAATTTTTTTGTGTTACTTTTTTCATATTGCCCATGACGTGGTGCATGGGCTCATGGGGTCATAGTTGACTCCAGCGTCTCAAAGGACGCAATGTCCAATGCAGGCATATTCCTATTGAAAGTGTGAGAACACTCTCAGCTTCTGTAAGCCAACTCCTCAGGGTTCACACTCTGCTGAGAGGAGCATTAGCCATCGACATGCCATGGAAGAACACAAAAGAGAGCCCTGCCCCTCCCAATGCATGAGACCTCTGATTAAGAATGGGATATTTCCCACTGTGCCCTGAAACATGTCACGTCATTCTTGGAATGGGTCCTTGGCTGATAGCCATGGAGGTGGAGGTGGAGTGCCCCTTTTCCTTTCCTGGGCTGATGACTTGTCTTCCGGTTCCACTCTATGTTCTGTAGCCAAATTCATGTGTTGGTGGGCCTTGTTGGTGCTTGAGAAAGTGCAGGGACTCAGGAGATTTTCCTGTGTTTGTCTTTTCCTCCAGAAACCCAGCAGGCTACTGCCCGTCCACACGACCAGTACGAGGTGTGTCCCGGGCTCTCTGTTTGAGAGTCAGCCTCGTGTCCAGAACTTGGATGAGAGTCTCACCTTCAGTAGCGCACATCCCTTTCAGAAACCTGAACTTGGACTCAACTCAGGTCCTGGGATGCAGACACAACAGGATGTGAGCATCCCTGGCACCATCCAGTCGGCAGCAAGGCACTCAGGGCAGATCCCTGCCCTCCTTGGGAAGAAAGCACCTGAAACGCCAGAGGTTGTCTCCTCTAAAGTTGCCCAGACTTCTGCCCAAATTCTCAGAGGGGGCCATGTGCTCCACCCTCCTTCACTAGCCAGTTGTCCTGACGTTAGCAAAGAGCCCTGCCTGCAGCCTGCAGCATGTCCACAGGGCCAGGGCCACAAACTCAGCCTCCAGGCCTCAGGCAAGAGACAGGCTCAGGTCCACAAACAGACTGGCCAGAATGCCCCAAAGAAACTCAGGCTGGGGCAAAGTCTCACTCAACGGGGGAACACCTGTGAGCCAGGCTCAGAGGCTGGGAAATCTCTGCCTTCTTGGCAAGATACAAGTGGAATCAGACTAAATGGGTCACCCCAGGTGACCAGAAAATCTCCAGCCCATGATTCCATCATGGATCTTTGCCCTCCCAAGGAAAGCCCTTTCCTGAATCCAGTCAAGCCGTGTACCAAATCGAGTCCACCAGCACCCAGCTGTGTTGCCCGACAGCCCCTCCTAATGGCCTTCAAGAGAATGCACAAAAACTGTTGGAGATCCAGGTTCATTGCTGATCTCCCTTCCTCTCCAGCTGCTGCAAAGACCAGTGCTCTTGCTGACACTCCTCCCTATCTTGATGAGTGGGAGTGTCCCGGCTCCCAGGAGCCAGTGAGTGTCCTCTATGAAGACCTTCTTGTGTCCTCCTCCTCTGAGGACAGTGACATGGAATGAGGCACACCATAGCAGGGAAGAATGGCCCTTGGGGCTCCAATAACTTGCAGGGTCTCTCATGCAGGAGCAGGTGGCACCAGGGTCACAGGACCTTTCTAGCTATGGAGTAGGAGCCAAGGCTGGGACTTCAGAAAGCTCTGGCAAAGCCACAGACCCTGCCTGCATCTGATGCATAGCCACCTGTCCAGAACTCAGAGACGAGACTGCTCTGAATGGTGTTTCCAGGGGATGGTCCAATGTGCTCATGTCACCTTCCACAGGCTTTCAATGGGATGACAAATGGAGTGTATATGCAGGTGTAGAGATTGAAGTTGGACAGAAGTAGAAGGCTCAAGTTTGTCCTTTTTGTCCTATGACTGCATGGAGGTTTACACTGGCTGATCACTGGGACCTCTGTCCTGGGCTTCAGTGGACCTTCTTGACGCTCGAGTGTGGTCATGGAAAGCATTGTGGGCAATTTCTCTGGCCTTTCCTTTTTTGTTCCTTGCCCCTTATGATAATCATGTACTTGACGCTTCTCTGAATCCACAATCAATTTTCCCCATGTTTTACTGTGTGCATCCTTTGATTGCTCAATAGGCATAAGCCTTTTTACTTTGTCTTTCCTGAAAACTGCATTATTTTGTGTCCTAGTGCTCTATTGTAATGACTTGGACAGCCCGAATGTCTCAGATGATGTCCACATGGCAATTAAGATCATTCATTTGGTGTACTTCAGGATATCACTGAATTTCACATACTACCATAATAAATGGGTGAAATTGTGTATCCCAGATCATCGTAGTCACTTGCGATTTGGGGGCCTGAACATTGAGGCTTTTCAACTCTCTCTCGGGGTGCTCTTAATTGTGAGCATTTGTGGTACCACTGCACCTGGTGGAAGGAGATCTTTTCGTTCACACCCAGTCCCCGTTTCCAATGTCTGGGAACATGTGTGTCCAGGGTCCAGAATGACTCTGTGGTGTTTTAGCCAAGATTTATTAACTGGACACTCCCTTCTCCCGATGGCACTGACATGGCTGTCCCTATTCAGACACAGTCTGGGGTGATGTGGATTCTGATCCACAGGCATGAGACTTTGCAGGGGAACAGGGAGGAGAAACATGGAGCTCCTCAATTTGATTTTGGAGCCTGAAAGAATGGAGATATGTGAACACTGATGTCTGGCAATGCAGCTCTTGAGATACATTCCATATTCAGATTTGATTTTTTCCTCAGTGTAGGCTTTCCTGTACATTTCCTGTCTCCACTCCTGATGTGGAGAGTGCCATAAATACAGGGGCCTGTCCTAGGCCCCCCAAGTATCATAAAAGTTCCTTCTCCCACCCGTGCTGTGAGCATCTTTCACCAAGTGATGCACATTGAGTGAGGGAAGGAAGGTGTGGCAGGCCGGGGGAGTATTGTGAACAACGCAGAGGGTGAAGGAATGTTATCTGCTCACCAGTGTGCACTCAGGTGTACTTTGTTCTGTGCCCATATCACATATACTAGGGTCTAAAATAAAGGTGTGCAGAACACCCGGGTACCAGAGCCATGACTGGACCAGTGAAAAGCTTGGCTAGGCTGGCATTTCGTGTCCATTAGCAGGAGTGCCTCTGATCTCCCCCTTGAACAGGCATAGGGCCAAGAAGGTCCCTGAAAGTGAGCCTGTTTCTCTGATGAGCAAAAGTGTATCAGTCAACTGTGTCCATGTGACAGTGAGATTAAAAACTGGTTGCAGGGCTTTCCTGTGCCCTGGCACATGGGGACACGAAATACTTACAGATTGCAGTGGTAGGGGAGGAGTCATGCCCTTGAGCAAACATAACTTTGGTGTGTTTCTGGCTTCAATAAGAGGCAAAACATAAGGGCATGCGCCACTCTGGCTATCTTGGTTTTAGAGAGTGTCCACTGCTTGCCCACAATAAAGGCTTCATTGGAATGGTAAACTGTGGTCTGAGAGTGATTTGAAGTTCTCCCTATCTGTATAACATTTGAAACTGTGGAAGCGTGAAAATGTTTCTGTTTCACATGCAGCTGGCTGAAATGGCAATACTGCTTTGAAAAAATGCAACCTCTAATACTTTCTGGATCTTCCTTTGTATGAAAACATCTGTACCAAAAGACTTCTAAACACACAGGTGTATTTGCACACACAACAAGAAACAAGCCCTCCAATAGTAACATGTGCACACACAACTCACACAAAACAACAGCACTTCTCTTAGTCCTTTTACTTTTCCAAGTGAAAAAAGATGAATGAAACATATATTTTTAAAACACCCTACCAGCCTCACAGCCTGGAAATGGTCACAGTGTACTAAGGTTTTTTCCATGTTCTGGAGCAATAAATTCTTGGTAATTAGACACTCTGAGAATTGTAGCTTCTCCCAGGCCTCTCGTGTCCCATAGATGGAAACTGGGAAAAGCACGCAAAGCAGCTCTCCGGAAGTTCAAAGAAATATGCCCAGAAATTCCTAATCCCTCTAGTCCATGAATTTCTGAGAAGTGATTGGTGGATCTGACATGGATAGAGAGGCGGGGGTGGGTGGACGACCTGCAGGCTGAAGAGATGAGGAAGCCTTTCCTATGGAAAGCATTTCAGAGAATGTCTCTCTTTCTTCTGAGCTCCCAGCAGGAATCTGTTCTGGTCCTTGATCCTCCACATATGGAGGCAGCTTTCATCCACTAGAAAGAACTGTCTCAGGTGGATGACATGAGGAACTGCAAAGGTTTCCATCCCATATTCCTGATGATCAAGTCGAACTGGGTTCTCTTGTACTTGCAGAGTCATCAGTGACATTGGGGCCAATGCAAAGCTGAACAACAATTTGACTCCAGCACACGTGTTGGCTCCAAAGCCTTCCTGTGCTGTCTGTGGTATTCGTAGATCTGCATGCTGAGTGGGATGCAATCCACCATAATTTTTGCTCTCCACTGGCCTGGCCATATCATCCAGCCCTGGCCTGTGTTGGATGCTGCCTTCCACCCCTCTCAGCATTATTTTTCTTAATCCAACCTCTGTGTATGTGCTCAAATGTGTCCTGTGGATTTTGTCTTCTATCCTGCATGCTAAGAATGCCATGGGTCCTGAGTCAACTCCCCCTTCTCCCCTGGAAGGGTTCTGACCTGTAACAATTGGGTTTCCCAAATGGGGACTTTTGGACGCACTGAATTGGGTCAATGGACACAAACACTTTCTTTTAGCTTCGGCTAGAATGCATTCTGTTCCCTCCAGAATATTCTATAGAATATTTTCCTCCACTTCCTTCATTGACTGAGGGGCTCTGAGGCTCAGAATGAGCAGAGCTGCATTCAACGAGCAGGTGTTTCAAATATTCCACAGCCCAGTGCCACCCATAGAAAGACTATTCCAGGCAGACAGTTTCTCTCTAGCAGACCGATGTGGATTGAAAGAAACTGTTGCTTAAGTGGCATGTGCCCAGACTCACTCTTTGGAACTTGCAGGTAGAGAAGAACCCAAGAGGACTTGAACAACAGCTGCATTTGATGGAGAAGAATTAGGCTTAATAAGGACATCCTCCCTAGACTGCTCTCACCTGTGGAGGGAAGTTGCCTCTTTGTCTCCACCATCAATGACTGGTAGAATTTCCGGCCTGACCTCAAGTGAAAGAGAGATACTTCCCCTTTCTGAGATGGTTTTCAAAGGGGGAATTTTCCATGTACTCACATGATCACTAGTCGACCCAACACACCCACTACCTTGGGGTCAGATCCACAATGCTTTCTGGGGACTTAAGGAGATGAGAAAGCTTGGGGTGTGGCTTATTCACAACCTGGAGCACTGAAAGGGTTCAGTTCTCCAAAGACTCTTTGGGAAAATGAGAAGTAATGAAGTAGATTCCTTACAAGGATGGTTCAAGTGTATTTAGGGAAGTCCAGTAGCTTCACCAATTTTCAAGTAGGACAGCAGGCAATCGGTAATGGGATGCACTTGGATCCAGTCTCACCAAACAAGAAAAATAAATCTCCGGAAAAAAATTCTAGCTGCTTATGTGTGCGCTCCCATTCGTGTGGGGAAGTGGGGTATGGAGTGGTGTGTGTGTGTGTGTGTGTGTGTGTGTGTGTGTGTGTGTGTGTGTTGGTGTGTGTGTGAGTGTGTGTGTGTTTGTGTGTGTGTGTGCACATGTGTTTATGGACATGATCATGTGCATATTCGTATGCATGTGCCTGTGTGTTCATATGTACTTTCGCATTAGATAGAGCCTAATAATATTACAGACTAATAATGCATTGAGTTGGTATTCCTTCAAAACTCTTCATGAGAAACAAACAGTTTCATTCTTTCTTCAATTACATTATTTTGACTGTCTTTCCTGATAGATTTTCATGATGGTTTTAAGTGGGAAAATTTGTAGCTATCTTAGAATTGATTCTACCCATTATTTCAAGAACTATGAAAAGATGGGGCAAGGGTTGTTGCTCAGTTGCAGAGCGCTGGCCTCCCACCCGTGGGCGAGAGTGTTTTGATTCTACTCACTGCACATACATAAATGCATAAACAAAAGGTCCATGAACACGTAAACATATTAACAACAGAAAAGGAAATCATCTTAAGGGAGTGTGGGAGTAAAGGCTGCATTCACTTTTCTGTGATATTGGAGATTTGCAAACCTATTGAGGTACCAGGTGTTCTGAACTGTGCACCCATATGCCTGTGTATTCTCAAAGTGCAAATCTGTGTGAATGGAATCCTTGGCGACCTACACAGTAAGGGACACCAGCACAAAAGCCCTGGTAGAGTGCTGGTAAAACCTTTTGGCAAGGGACCCTTGAGATTTACACAGGGGAATTTTTCCTCTGCAGCAATATTTCAGGATTGGCCCAGGTGAGGGCCTGAAGGGATGCCCTGGGGGCGGGGGCAGGGAGCTGAATCCAGAAACATACACTTTTCCACCAAGGGACCTCAGAAGCCCACCAGATTTGGAAGAGAAAGAAGGGGCACCAGCCCTCAGCAGCAGGCTCTCTTTAAGCCCTATGGTTATTCTAGGCACTTGAATGTCCACAAATGTCATTCCAAACCCAGCAAAAAAGAAATACTCTTCCAATGAAAATTTAGAATCTGATGCAATGAAGAGCTTATTATGTCGCAGAAAGCATGGAAGCATTGGGCAGCATTTCTTTGAATTCTGGAATCCTTAACTTAAAATGGCAGTGTTAAACAAACAAACAAACAAACAAACAACAAAAACAACAAAAAACGTTGAAACCCCAGAGAGCCAAACTTGTAAAAACTCCAAGCCCCTTAGGTCAACTGGCCTGTGCCTTCTTCCCAGCACCTCAAAATCATTCAAACTCTGGAGTTTGAACGTCTGTAAAAGAAAAGTACTGACTGGAAAAGGCTGGCAAATCTTCCTTCCGGATGCAGTCATGGAAATCAAAGGTGTGAGTCACTGAATTTTGGCCTAAAATTGAACCTGTGGTATTGAAGATGACGTGTTGCATCACGTGATCCTGGGGCAGCATACCAGTTCCCAGAAGCCACCTTCCCTCACTTCCTCTTCCGGCTGGAGTCCAGGAAGCTGCTTCTCTTCCTGGGATCTGTGTCCAGGCTCACCTGTCTGAGCACCTGCTGACAGAAGACAGCAAAACGTTCGGGTCTCAGGTTGGTTTTCTTTGCCTAGGTAGTTTACAGAAGATTCCTTAGAAAACATGTAGATGGGGAAAATGTTAAGGATGGAGGAGGAGGTACTTGTGTAAGGAAGGTTGTATTTTTCCAAGAGTGTTTCTTTATGCTGAGCAGGTCAAATAGGTCATTCGAAGTTCAAATCACCACAAACTATTGAAATTTCAGAGAACTTTTACTGCAGCATTCTGATACCTGTGGGCTGGTGGATCAATGAGTATGAAAACAGCTGTAGTATACCATGGACCCTTGGGTAGGATAGGGACTATCTCGGATGGATAGAGCAAAGGGATTCCCTGTACTATTTCCACACAGGCACATAGAAGTCCTGGGTCATCCTCAGCTAGCCTTGCTCTACCCATTTTCCCCTCTCTTCTGACCTGCTATTCCATTCCGTCCCCTCTCTCCCCACCCACCTCTCACCTTCCCACTTCCCACTTTAGTGCACCTTCTCCCCTTAGTATGCACACCTAGGAACAAACATTGGTTTGGCACGTGTGGCCAAGGATGTACACTGGTTCCATCCATAGCATGTTGGGAAAATGTCAGAATTTCATTCTTCTCTGCCGCTCAATGTTTATCATTGATTTGTTCTGTTTTTCTTATATCACGTTATGGTAGAAAATCATCGTGACCGCACACCACCCATTGGGAATGTTTTTTTTTTTTTTTCTCTTTCTTTCTGTGGAAGAGTTTAGGAACCCATGTTCTAAACTCTTTGAAAGGTTGGGTTAGGTAAAATTCAACATCCAACCGCCACATGCTCAGCTACTCTATATGGTTAAATCATTACCACTGATCCACTCCTGAGTTTGCTCTCTGTATCATTGATTTGGAAATATATCTCAAGGTTAATTTGCTTAGGTCAGATATGCAAGGACATTCTTGAATATCTACTAGTCCTCAACTTATCTCTTTGGTTAGGTTCATTACCACTGTTCCACTCCTGAATTTGCTCTCTGTACCATTAATTTGGAAATACTTTTCAAGGTCAATCTGCTTAGGGAGATATGCAAGGACATTCTTGGATATCTACTCGAATTTCTTGCAAATGACTTTGACTTTGTGAAGAATAAGTCTGGTTTATCATGCTTCTGAAAATCTCTGTATTAGGATGAAATTCCTTTTGATCTGTCTTTGTATGATCTAGGTTTATCTCTCTTCACCTTTCCTTTTTTTGTTTATCATTTTGATAGAGGCAAAATTGTTCCCTTTGGTTAAGATTGGTTTATTTTACCTACGGGAATCATACATTCACTCTGACATAATTCTAACAGCATGGAGTATCTTATTTTTGTCAGACGCAGTAGTTGGTGTACTCCTCCATTGATCCCGCACCCCTCTGTGCTCCACCTATTCTACTGGGCTCCCTGGATCATGGGATGTACTCCATGCCACAATGTGGAAAATATCTGAGAGTTCCCATCCTGTCTTTGTTCATGACACTCTTTTTCTTTTCTCTTGGACCTAGGAAAGCCCAACGTCAGCATCTGAGGAAATGGGATCTGATTGGAATAACATGAGACAGTCAGCAGAGCGTGCCTCACAGCCTCTGGCCCCGAGGCTCATTCAAATCCAGAATAAGAAGCAACAGCAGAGGGGAGCTCTGAGGCATAGTGCTCCTCCCCCTGCGGAGGAGGACCCCAGGGTATGTGGACTTTGGAGGCAATGGGAAGCCAGGGGGCGACAGAGGTCACAATCTTGGTTACATCCTCTCAGATTGCCTCTACCATCCAATTGTCCCTTGCCAACCCTCGAGGACCTGCCCAGCACATCCTCTCAGCTTAGTTTCTTCCTAGGACGGGAGGAGGCATCTTTTGGAACCACTTGAAATCCATGCATCCCAACGTTTGTCCTGTTTTTGAAATCTGGCCCAGGGTCCTCAAGTTGCAACATCCAAACCTTCCTTCCAGTGCCCCTGTATAATAGGTGACTCCACAAACGTGTTCTAGGACCTTTGAATCCCGAGATGTTCATGGTTCACAGGCCCGAGTGCCTGAACTAAAACGAGAGGAAACTAAGACTTAAAATCTCTATTTGTCTGTAAAAGGGCAGAGCTGGTTGTGCTTGGGCTGATTCCTGACCACTTGTGCTTTTCCACCATCAGATGAAGTGCAAGGAATGTGGGGCTTTTGGACACACTGCGAGGAGCAGAAGATGCCCCATCAAGCACTGGGATGGTGCGCTGGCCCCACAACCCTTGGGCCCAAAGAAGGAGAAGGAGAACCAGGCACCAAGCAAGCCTGAGAATCTCCAGAGCACAGGGGCCTGTGAGCAGCCAGCCAGAGCGAAGCGCCATGTGCAGAGGTGAGGGATGGGTAAGGTGTCATCCAAGCCTTGGGCACAAAACTCCAGGGGGGTGGTGTCTCTCCTTCTCCACACAGTCATCTCCAAACATCCACATGCAGCTCCTGGCTGGGTCAATGGACAGAGACAGACAATGACTCCATGCCCCAAAGCCACAGCCTGCAGCTCATTCTCCTTTGCATTCAATTATGAAAGAGATAGGTTCAGGGCACCATAATTAACATGAACATGGGAGGCACAAAATCAATGTGTCCACATGGAACTACTTAGTGGGAAATGAGAAGGGCTGCCTGGACGTAGGGACTGGGTGTTGTAGGAGGAAAGGCACAGACTTGGGGGAGAACCCAAGGTAGCACAGGAGACACTAAGAAAACGGGAACCTCACATTCTGCTCCCGACTCTACATCCATCCAACTGCCATCGTGTGTTCTACAGGCAAGAAGAGGAACGGGGAAAGGCTCTACTCCAGACATGGAGTACCAGTAGGAGACCCCAGGGTAGGCAGCAACCCAAATGGAAGGAAGAGACAGAACCCAGTGCCTACCTAAGGGTGAGTATGTGCATGTTGCCTGCTCTTTTGGTGACTAGGATAAGCATGATATGTTCCTTTGCTGTGTCCCTTCTGCCTGAGAGATTTGCTATCAACATTGAACCCCAATGTGACTCCTGCTTTTGGTCTTTCACATTTGCCCTTTCCAATTTTTTTGTGTTACTTTTTTCATATTGCCCATGACGTGGTGCATGGGCTCATGGGGTCATAGTTGACTCCAGCGTCTCAAAGGACGCAATGTCCAATGCAGGCATATTCCTATTGAAAGTGGGAGAACACTCTCAGATTCTGTAAGCCAACTCCTCAGGGTTCACACTCTGCTGAGAGGAGCATTAGCCATCGACATGCCATGGAAGAACACAAAAGAGAGCCCTGCCCCTCCCAATGCATGAGACCTCTGATTAAGAATGGGATATTTCCCACTGTGCCCTGAAACATGTCACGTCATTCTTGGAATGGGTCCTTGGCTGATAGCCATGGAGGTGGAGGTGGAGTGCCCCTTTTCCTTTCCTGGGCTGATGACTTGTCTTCCGGTTCCACTCTATGTTCTGTAGCCAAATTCATGTGTTGGTGGGCCTTGTTGGTGCTTGAGAAAGTGCAGGGACTCAGGAGATTTTCCTGTGTTTGTCTTTTCCTCCAGAAACCCAGCAGGCTACTGCCCGTCCACACGACCAGTACGAGGTGTGTCCCGGGCTCTCTGTTTGAGAGTCAGCCTCGTGTCCAGAACTTGGATGAGAGTCTCACCTTCAGTAGCGCACATCCCTTTCAGAAACCTGAACTTGGACTCAACTCAGGTCCTGGGATGCAGACACAACAGGATGTGAGCATCCCTGGCACCATCCAGTCGGCAGCAAGGCACTCAGGGCAGATCCCTGCCCTCCTTGGGAAGAAAGCACCTGAAACGCCAGAGGTTGTCTCCTCTAAAGTTGCCCAGACTTCTGCCCAAATTCTCAGAGGGGGCCATGTGCTCCACCCTCCTTCACTAGCCAGTTGTCCTGACGTTAGCAAAGAGCCCTGCCTGCAGCCTGCAGCATGTCCACAGGGCCAGGGCCACAAACTCAGCCTCCAGGCCTCAGGCAAGAGACAGGCTCAGGTCCACAAACAGACTGGCCAGAATGCCCCAAAGAAACTCAGGCTGGGGCAAAGTCTCACTCAACGGGGGAACACCTGTGAGCCAGGCTCAGAGGCTGGGAAATCTCTGCCTTCTTGGCAAGATACAAGTGGAATCAGACTAAATGGGTCACCCCAGGTGACCAGAAAATCTCCAGCCCATGATTCCAGCATGGATCTTTGCCCTCCCAAGGAAAGCCCTTTCCTGAATCCAGTCAAGCCGTGTACCAAATCGAGTCCACCAGCACCCAGCTGTGTTGCCCGACAGCCCCTCCTAATGGCCTTCAAGAGAATGCACAAAAACTGTTGGAGATCCAGGTTCATTGCTGATCTCCCTTCCTCTCCAGCTGCTGCAAAGACCAGTGCTCTTGCTGACACTCCTCCCTATCTTGATGAGTGGGAGTGTCCCGGCTCCCAGGAGCCAGTGAGTGTCCTCTATGAAGACCTTCTTGTGTCCTCCTCCTCTGAGGACAGTGACATGGAATGAGGCACACCATAGCAGGGAAGAATGGCCCTTGGGGCTCCAATAACTTGCAGGGTCTCTCATGCAGGAGCAGGTGGCACCAGGGTCACAGGACCTTTCTAGCTATGGAGTAGGAGCCAAGGCTGGGACTTCAGAAAGCTCTGGCAAAGCCACAGACCCTGCCTGCATCTGATGCATAGCCACCTGTCCAGAACTCAGAGACGAGACTGCTCTGAATGGTGTTTCCAGGGGATGGTCCAATGTGCTCATGTCACCTTCCACAGGCTTTCAATGGGATGACAAATGGAGTGTATATGCAGGTGTAGAGATTGAAGTTGGACAGAAGTAGAAGGCTCAAGTTTGTCCTTTTTGTCCTATGACTGCATGGAGGTTTACACTGGCTGATCACTGGGACCTCTGTCCTGGGCTTCAGTGGACCTTCTTGACGCTCGAGTGTGGTCATGGAAAGCATTGTGGGCAATTTCTCTGGCCTTTCCTTTTTTGTTCCTTGCCCCTTATGATAATCATGTACTTGACGCTTCTCTGAATCCACAATCAATTTTCCCCATGTTTTACTGTGTGCATCCTTTGATTGCTCAATAGGCATAAGCCTTTTTACTTTGTCTTTCCTGAAAACTGCATTATTTTGTGTCCTAGTGCTCTATTGTAATGACTTGGACAGCCCAAATGTCTCAGATGATGTCCACATGGCAATTAAGATCATTCATTTGGTGTACTTCAGGATATCACTGAATTTCACATACTACCATAATAAATGGGTGAAATTGTGTATCCCAGATCATCGTAGTCACTTGCGATTTGGGGGCCTGAACATTGAGGCTTTTCAACTCTCTCTCGGGGTGCTCTTAATTGTGAGCATTTGTGGTACCACTGCACCTGGTGGAAGGAGATCTTTTCGTTCACACCCAGTCCCCGTTTCCAATGTCTGGGAACATGTGTGTCCAGGGTCCAGAATGACTCTGTGGTGTTTTAGCCAAGATTTATTAACTGGACACTCCCTTCTCCCGATGGCACTGACATGGCTGTCCCTATTCAGACACAGTCTGGGGTGATGTGGATTCTGATCCACAGGCATGAGACTTTGCAGGGGAACAGGGAGGAGAAACATGGAGCTCCTCAATTTGATTTTGGAGCCTGAAAGAATGGAGATATGTGAACACTGATGTCTGGCAATGCAGCTCTTGAGATACATTCCATATTCAGATTTGATTTTTTCCTCAGTGTAGGCTTTCCTGTACATTTCCTGTCTCAACTCCTGATGTGGAGAGTGCCATAAATACAGGGGCCTGTCCTAGGCCCCCCAAGTATCATAAAAGTTCCTTCTCCCACCCGTGCTGTGAGCATCTTTCACCAAGTGATGCACATTGAGTGAGGGAAGGAAGGTGTGGCAGGCCGGGGGAGTATTGTGAACAACGCAGAGGGTGAAGGAATGTTATCTGCTCACCAGTGTGCACTCAGGTGTACTTTGTTCTGTGCCCATATCACATATACTAGGGTCTAAAATAAAGGTGTGCAGAACACCCGGGTACCAGAGCCATGACTGGACCAGTGAAAAGCTTGGCTAGGCTGGCATTTCGTGTCCATTAGCAGGAGTGCCTCTGATCTCCCCCTTGAACAGGCATAGGGCCAAGAAGGTCCCTGAAAGTGAGCCTGTTTCTCTGATGAGCAAAAGTGTATCAGTCAACTGTGTCCATGTGACAGTGAGATTAAAAACTGGTTGCAGGGCTTTCCTGTGCCCTGGCACATGGGGACACGAAATACTTACAGATTGCAGTGGTAGGGGAGGAGTCATGCCCTTGAGCAAACATAACTTTGGTGTGTTTCTGGCTTCAATAAGAGGCAAAACATAAGGGCATGCGCCACTCTGGCTATCTTGGTTTTAGAGAGTGTCCACTGCTTGCCCACAATAAAGGCTTCATTGGAATGGTAAACTGTGGTCTGAGAGTGATTTGAAGTTCTCCCTATCTGTATAACATTTGAAACTGTGGAAGCGTGAAAATGTTTCTGTTTCACATGCAGCTGGCTGAAATGGCAATACTGCTTTGAAAAAATGCAACCTCTAATACTTTCTGGATCTTCCTTTGTATGAAAACATCTGTACCAAAAGACTTCTAAACACACAGGTGTATTTGCACACACAACAAGAAACAAGCCCTCCAATAGTAACATGTGCACACACAACTCACACAAAACAACAGCACTTCTCTTAGTCCTTTTACTTTTCCAAGTGAAAAAAGATGAATGAAACATATATTTTTAAAACACCCTACCAGCCTCACAGCCTGGAAATGGTCACAGTGTACTAAGGTTTTTTCCATGTTCTGGAGCAATAAATTCTTGGTAATTAGACACTCTGAGAATTGTAGCTTCTCCCAGGCCTCTCGTGTCCCATAGATGGAAACTGGGAAAAGCACGCAAAGCAGCTCTCCGGAAGTTCAAAGAAATATGCCCAGAAATTCCTAATCCCTCTAGTCCATGAATTTCTGAGAAGTGATTGGTGGATCTGACATGGATAGAGAGGCGGGGGTGGGTGGACGACCTGCAGGCTGAAGAGATGAGGAAGCCTTTCCTATGGAAAGCATTTCAGAGAATGTCTCTCTTTCTTCTGAGCTCCCAGCAGGAATCTGTTCTGGTCCTTGATCCTCCACATATGGAGGCAGCTTTCATCCACTAGAAAGAACTGTCTCAGGTGGATGACATGAGGAACTGCAAAGGTTTCCATCCCATATTCCTGATGATCAAGTCGACCTGGGTTCTCTTGTACTTGCAGAGTCATCAGTGACATTGGGGCCAATGCAAAGCTGAACAACAATTTGACTCCAGCACACGTGTTGGCTCCAAAGCCTTCCTGTGCTGTCTGTGGTATTCGTAGATCTGCATGCTGAGTGGGATGCAATCCACCATAATTTTTGCTCTCCACTGGCCTGGCCATATCATCCAGCCCTGGCCTGTGTTGGATGCTGCCTTCCACCCCTCTCAGCATTATTTTTCTTAATCCAACCTCTGTGTATGTGCTCAAATGTGTCCTGTGGATTTTGTCTTCTATCCTGCATGCTAAGAATGCCATGGGTCCTGAGTCAACTCCCCCTTCTCCCCTGGAAGGGTTCTGACCTGTAACAATTGGGTTTCCCAAATGGGGACTTTTGGACGCACTGAATTGGGTCAATGGACACAAACACTTTCTTTTAGCTTCGGCTAGAATGCATTCTGTTCCCTCCAGAATATTCTATAGAATATTTTCCTCCACTTCCTTCATTGACTGAGGGGCTCTGAGGCTCAGAATGAGCAGAGCTGCATTCAACGAGCAGGTGTTTCAAATATTCCACAGCCCAGTGCCACCCATAGAAAGACTATTCCAGGCAGACAGTTTCTCTCTAGCAGCCCAATGTGGATTGAAAGAAACTGTTGCTTAAGTGGCATGTGCCCAGGCTCACTCTTTGGAACTTGCAGGTAGAGAAGAACCCAAGAGGACTTGAACAACAGCTGCATTTGATGGAGAAGAATTAGGCTTAATAAGGACATCCTCCCTAGACTGCTCTCACCTGTGGAGGGAAGTTGCCTCTTTGTCTCCACCATCAATGACTGGTAGAATTTCCGGCCTGACCTCAAGTGAAAGAGAGATACTTCCCCTTTCTGAGATGGTTTTCAAAGGGGGAATTTTCCATGTACTCACATGATCACTAGTCGACCCAACACACCCACTACCTTGGGGTCAGATCCACAATGCTTTCTGGGGACTTAAGGAGATGAGAAAGCTTGGGGTGTGGCTTATTCACAACCTGGAGCACTGAAAGGGTTCAGTTCTCCAAAGACTCTTTGGGAAAATGAGAAGTAATGAAGTAGATTCCTTACAAGGATGGTTCAAGTGTATTTAGGGAAGTCCAGTAGCTTCACCAATTTTCAAGTAGGAAAGCAGGCAATCGGTAATGGGATGCACTTGGATCCAGTCTCACCAAACAAGAAAAATAAATCTCCAGAAAAAAATTCTAGCTGCTTATGTGTGCGCTCCCATTCCTGTGGGGAAGTGGGGTATGGAGTGGTGTGTGTGTGTGTGTGTGTGTGTGTGTGTGTGTGTGTGTGTGTGTTGGTGTGTGTGTGTGAGTGTGTGTGTGTTTGTGTGTGTGTGTGCACATGTGTTTATGGACATGATCATGTGCATATTCGTATGCATGTGCCTGTGTGTTCATATGTACTTTCGCATTAGATAGAGCCTAATAATATTACAGACTAATAATGCATTGAGTTGGTATTCCTTCAAAACTCTTCATGAGAAACAAACAGTTTCATTCTTTCTTCAATTACATTATTTTGACTGTCTTTCCTGATAGATTTTCATGATGGTTTTAAGTGGGAAAATTTGTAGCTATCTTAGAATTGATTCTACCCATTATTTCAAGAACTATGAAAAGATGGGGCAAGGGTTGTTGCTCAGTTGCAGAGCGCTGGCCTCCCACCCGTGGGCGAGAGTGTTTTGATTCTACTCACTGCACATACATAAATGCATAAACAAAAGGTCCATGAACACGTAAACATATTAACAACAGAAAAGGAAATCATCTTAAGGGAGTGTGGGAGTAAAGGCTGCATTCACTTTTCTGTGATATTGGAGATTTGCAAACCTATTGAGGTACCAGGTGTTCTGAACTGTGCACCCATATGCCTGTGTATTCTCAAAGTGCAAATCTGTGTGAATGGAATCCTTGGCGACCTACACAGTAAGGGACACCAGCACAAAAGCCCTGGTAGAGTGCTGGTAAAACCTTTTGGCAAGGGACCCTTGAGATTTACACAGGGGAATTTTTCCTCTGCAGCAATATTTCAGGATTGGCCCAGGTGAGGGCCTGAAGGGATGCCCTGGGGGCGGGGGCAGGGAGCTGAATCCAGAAACATACACTTTTCCACCAAGGGACCTCAGAAGCCCACCAGATTTGGAAGAGAAAGAAGGGGCACCAGCCCTCAGCAGCAGGCTCTCTTTAAGCCCTATGGTTATTCTAGGCACTTGAATGTCCACAAATGTCATTCCAAACCCAGCAAAAAAGAAATACTCTTCCAATGAAAATTTAGAATCTGATGCAATGAAGAGCTTATTATGTCGCAGAAAGCATGGAAGCATTGGGCAGCATTTCTTTGAATTCTGGAAGCCTTAAGTTAAAATGGCAGTGTTAAACAAACAAACAAACAAACAAACAACAAAAACAACAAAAAACGTTGAAACCCCAGAGAGCCAAACTTGTAAAAACTCCAAGCCCCTTAGGTCAACTGGCCTGTGCCTTCTTCCCAGCACCTCAAAATCATTCAAACTCTGGAGTTTGAAAGTCTGTAAAAGAAAAGTACTGACTGGAAAAGGCTGGCAAATCTTCCTTCGGATGCAGTCATGGAAATCAAAGGTGTGAGTCACTGAATTTTGGCCTAAAATTGAACCTGTGGTATTGAAGATGACGTGTTGCATCACGTGATCCTGGGGCAGCATACCAGTTCCCAGAAGCCACCTTCCCTCACTTCCTCTTCCGGCTGGAGTCCAGGAAGCTGCTTCTCTTCCTGGGATCTGTGTCCAGGCTCACCTGTCTGAGCACCTGCTGACAGAAGACAGCAAAACGTTCGGGTCTCAGGTTGGTTTTCTTTGCCTAGGTAGTTTACAGAAGATTCCTTAGAAAACATGTAGATGGGGAAAATGTTAAGGATGGAGGAGGAGGTACTTGTGTAAGGAAGGTTGTATTTTTCCAAGAGTGTTTCTTTATGCTGAGCAGGTCAAATAGGTCATTCGAAGTTCAAATCACCACAAACTATTGAAATTTCAGAGAACTTTTACTGCAGCATTCTGATACCTGTGGGCTGGTGGATCAATGTGTATGAAAACAGCTGTAGTATACCATGGACCCTTGGGTAGGATAGGGACTATCTCGGATGGATAGAGCAAAGGGATTCCCTGTACTATTTCCACACAGGCACATAGAAGTCCTGGGTCATCCTCAGCTAGCCTTGCTCTACCCATTTTCCCCTCTCTTCTGACCTGCTATTCCATTCCGTCCCCTCTCTCCCCACCCACCTCTCACCTTCCCACTTCCCACTTTAGTGCACCTTCTCCCCTTAGTATGCACACCTAGGAACAAACATTGGTTTGGCACGTGTGGCCAAGGATGTACACTGGTTCCATCCATAGCATGTTGGGAAAATGTCAGAATTTCATTCTTCTCTGCCGCTCAATGTTTATCATTGATTTGTTCTGTTTTTCTTATATCACGTTATGGTAGAAAATCATCGTGACCGCACACCATGCATTGGGAATGTTTTTTTTTTTTTTTCTCTTTCTTTCTGTGGAAGCGTTTAGGAACCCATGTTCTAAACTCTTTGAAAGGTTGGGTTAGGTAAAATTCAACATCCAACCGCCACATGCTCAGCTACTCTATATGGTTAAATCATTACCACTGATCCACTCCTGAGTTTGCTCTCTGTATCATTGATTTGGAAATATATCTCAAGGTTAATTTGCTTAGGTCAGATATGCAAGGACATTCTTGAATATCTACTAGTCCTCAACTTATCTCTTTGGTTAGGTTCATTACCACTGTTCCACTCCTGAATTTGCTCTCTGTACCATTAATTTGGAAATACTTTTCAAGGTCAATCTGCTTAGGGAGATATGCAAGGACATTCTTGGATATCTACTCGAATTTCTTGCAAATGACTTTGACTTTGTGAAGAATAAGTCTGGTTTATCATGCTTCTGAAAATCTCTGTATTAGGATGAAATTCCTTTTTATCTGTCTTTGTATGATCTAGGTTTATCTCTCTTCACCTTTCCTTTTTTTGTTTATCATTTTGATAGAGGCAAAATTGTTACCTTTGGTTAATATTGGTTTATTTTACCTACGGGAATCATACATTCACTCTGACATAATTCTAACAGCATGGAGTATCTTATTTTTGTCAGACGCAGTAGTTGGTGTACTCCTCCATTGATCCCGCACCCCTCTGTGCTCCACCTATTCTACTGGGCTCCCTGGATCATGGGATGTACTCCATGCCACAATGTGGAAAATATCTGAGAGTTCCCATCCTGTCTTTGTTCATGACACTCTTTTTCTTTTCTCTTGGACCTAGGAAAGTCCAACGTCAGCATCTGAGGAAATGGGATCTGATTGGAATAACATGAGACAGTCAGCAGACCGTGCCTCACAGCCTCTGGCCCCGAGGCTCATTCAAATCCAGAATAAGAAGCAACAGCAGAGGGGAGCTCTGAGGCATAGTGCTCCTCCCCCTGCGGAGGAGGACCCCAGGGTATGTGGACTTTGGAGGCAATGGGAAGCCAGGGGGCGACAGAGGTCACAATCTTGGTTACATCCTCTCAGATTGCCTCTACCATCCAATTGTCCCTTGCCAACCCTCGAGGACCTGCCCAGCACATCCTCTCAGCTTAGTTTCTTCCTAGGACGGGAGGAGGCATCTTTTGGAACCACTTGAAATCCATGCATCCCAACGTTTGTCCTGTTTTTGAAATCTGGCCCAGGGTCCTCAAGTTGCAACATCCAAACCTTCCTTCCAGTGCCCCTGTATAATAGGTGACTCCACAAACGTGTTCTAGGACCTTTGAATCCCGAGATGTTCATGGTTCACAGGCCCGAGTGCCTGAACTAAAACGAGAGAAAACTAAGACTTAAAATCTCTATTTGTCTGTAAAAGGGCAGAGCTGGTTGTGCTTGGGCTGATTCCTGACCACTTGTGCTTTTCCACCATCAGATGAAGTGCAAGGAATGTGGGGCTTTTGGACACACTGCGAGGAGCAGAAGATGCCCCATCAAGCACTGGGATGGTGCGCTGGCCCCACAACCCTTGGGCCCAAAGAAGGAGAAGGAGAACCAGGCACCAAGCAAGCCTGAGAATCTCCAGAGCACAGGGGCCTGTGAGCAGCCAGACAGAGCGAAGCGCCATGTGCAGAGGTGAGGGATGGGTAAGGTGGCATCCAAGCCTTGGGCACAAAACTCCAGGGGGGTGGTGTCTCTCCTTCTCCACACAGTCATCTCCAAACATCCACATGCAGCTCCTGGCTGGGTCAATGGACAGAGATAGACAATGACTCCATGCCCCAAAGCCACAGCCTGCAGCTCATTCTCCTTTGCATTCAATTATGAAAGAGATAGGTTCAGGGCACCATAATTAACACGAACATGGGAGGCACAAAATCAATGTGTCCACATGGAACTACTTAGTGGGAAATGAGAAGGGCTGCCTGGACGTAGGGACTGGGTGTTGTAGGAGGAAAGGCACAGACTTGGGGGAGAACCCAAGGTAGCACAGGAGACACTAAGAAAACGGGAACCTCACATTCTGCTCCCGACTCTACATCCATCCAACTGCCATCGTGTGTTCTACAGGCAAGAAGAGGAACGGGGAAAAGCTCTACTCCAGACATGGAGTACCAGTAGGAGACCCCAGGGTAGGCAGCAACCCAAATGGAAGGAAGACACAGAACCCAGTGCCTACCTAAGGGTGAGTATGTGCATGTTGCCTGCTCTTTTGGTGACTAGGATAAGCATGATATGTTCCTTTGCTGTGTCCCTTCTGCCTGAGAGATTTGCTATCAACATTGAACCCCAATGTGACTCCTGCTTTTGGTCTTTCACATTTGCCCTTTCCAATTTTTTTGTGTTACTTTTTTCATATTGCCCATGACGTGGTGCATGGGCTCATGGGGTCATAGTTGACTCCAGCGTCTCAAAGGACGCAATGTCCAATGCAGGCATATTCCTATTGAAAGTGGGAGAACACTCTCAGCTTCTGTAAGCCAACTCCTCAGGGTTCACACTCTGCTGAGAGGAGCATTAGCCATCGACATGCCATGGAAGAACACAAAAGAGAGCCCTGCCCCTCCCAATGCATGAGACCTCTGATTAAGAATGGGATATTTCCCACTGTGCCCTGAAACATGTCACGTCATTCTTGGAATGGGTCCTTGGCTGATAGCCATGGAGGTGGAGGTGGAGTGCCCCTTTTCCTTTCCTGGGCTGATGACTTGTCTTCCGGTTCCACTCTATGTTCTGTAGCTAAATTCATGTGTTGGTGGGCCTTGTTGGTGCTTGAGAAAGTGCAGGGACTCAGGAGATTTTCCTGTGTTTGTCTTTTCCTCCAGAAACCCAGCAGGCTACTGCCCGTCCACACGACCAGTACGAGGTGTGTCCCGGGCTCTCTGTTTGAGAGTCAGCCTCGTGTCCAGAACTTGGATGAGAGTCTCACCTTCAGTAGCGCACATCCCTTTCAGAAACCTGAACTTGGACTCAACTCAGGTCCTGGGATGCAGACACAACAGGATGTGAGCATCCCTGGCACCATCCAGTCGGCAGCAAGGCACTCAGGGCAGATCCCTGCCCTCCTTGGGAAGAAAGCACCTGAAACGCCAGAGGTTGTCTCCTCTAAAGTTGCCCAGACTTCTGCCCAAATTCTCAGAGGGGGCCATGTGCTCCACCCTCCTTCACTAGCCAGTTGTCCTGACGTTAGCAAAGAGCCCTGCCTGCAGCCTGCAGCATGTCCACAGGGCCAGGGCCACAAACTCAGCCTCCAGGCCTCAGGCAAGAGACAGGCTCAGGTCCACAAACAGACTGGCCAGAATGCCCCAAAGAAACTCAGGCTGGGGCAAAGTCTCACTCAACGGGGGAACACCTGTGAGCCAGGCTCAGAGGCTGGGAAATCTCTGCCTTCTTGGCAAGATACAAGTGGAATCAGACTAAATGGGTCACCCCAGGTGACCAGAAAATCTCCAGCCCATGATTCCATCATGGATCTTTGCCCTCCCAAGGAAAGCCCTTTCCTGAATCCAGTCAAGCCGTGTACCAAATCGAGTCCACCAGCACCCAGCTGTGTTGCCCGACAGCCCCTCCTAATGGCCTTCAAGAGAATGCACAAAAACTGTTGGAGATCCAGGTTCATTGCTGATCTCCCTTCCTCTCCAGCTGCTGCAAAGACCAGTGCTCTTGCTGACACTCCTCCCTATCTTGATGAGTGGGAGTGTCCCGGCTCCCAGGAGCCAGTGAGTGTCCTCTATGAAGACCTTCTTGTGTCCTCCTCCTCTGAGGACAGTGACATGGAATGAGGCACACCATAGCAGGGAAGAATGGCCCTTGGGGCTCCAATAACTTGCAGGGTCTCTCATGCAGGAGCAGGTGGCACCAGGGTCACAGGACCTTTCTAGCTATGGAGTAGGAGCCAAGGCTGGGACTTCAGAAAGCTCTGGCAAAGCCACAGACCCTGCCTGCATCTGATGCATAGCCACCTGTCCAGAACTCAGAGACGAGACTGCTCTGAATGGTGTTTCCAGGGGATGGTCCAATGTGCTCATGTCACCTTCCACAGGCTTTCAATGGGATGACAAATGGAGTGTATATGCAGGTGTAGAGATTGAAGTTGGACAGAAGTAGAAGGCTCAAGTTTGTCCTTTTTGTCCTATGACTGCATGGAGGTTTACACTGGCTGATCACTGGGACCTCTGTCCTGGGCTTCAGTGGACCTTCTTGACGCTCGAGTGTGGTCATGGAAAGCATTGTGGGCAATTTCTCTGGCCTTTCCTTTTTTGTTCCTTGCCCCTTATGATAATCATGTACTTGACGCTTCTCTGAATCCACAATCAATTTTCCCCATGTTTTACTGTGTGCATCCTTTGATTGCTCAATAGGCATAAGCCTTTTTACTTTGTCTTTCCTGAAAACTGCATTATTTTGTGTCCTAGTGCTCTATTGTAATGACTTGGACAGCCCGAATGTCTCAGATGATGTCCACATGGCAATTAAGATCATTCATTTGGTGTACTTCAGGATATCACTGAATTTCACATACTACCATAATAAATGGGTGAAATTGTGTATCCCAGATCATCGTAGTCACTTGCGATTTGGGGGCCTGAACATTGAGGCTTTTCAACTCTCTCTCGGGGTGCTCTTAATTGTGAGCATTTGTGGTACCACTGCACCTGGTGGAAGGAGATCTTTTCGTTCACACCCAGTCCCCGTTTCCAATGTCTGGGAACATGTGTGTCCAGGGTCCAGAATGACTCTGTGGTGTTTTAGCCAAGATTTATTAACTGGACACTCCCTTCTCCCGATGGCACTGACATGGCTGTCCCTATTCAGACACAGTCTGGGGTGATGTGGATTCTGATCCACAGGCATGAGACTTTGCAGGGGAACAGGGAGGAGAAACATGGAGCTCCTCAATTTGATTTTGGAGCCTGAAAGAATGGAGATATGTGAACACTGATGTCTGGCAATGCAGCTCTTGAGATACATTCCATATTCAGATTTGATTTTTTCCTCAGTGTAGGCTTTCCTGTACATTTCCTGTCTCCACTCCTGATGTGGAGAGTGCCATAAATACAGGGGCCTGTCCTAGGCCCCCCAAGTATCATAAAAGTTCCTTCTCCCACCCGTGCTGTGAGCATCTTTCACCAAGTGATGCACATTGAGTGAGGGAAGGAAGGTGTGGAAGGCCGGGGGAGTATTGTGAACAACGCAGAGGGTGAAGGAATGTTATCTGCTCACCAGTGTGCACTCAGGTGTACTTTGTTCTGTGCCCATATCACATATACTAGGGTCTAAAATAAAGGTGTGCAGAACACCCGGGTACCAGAGCCATGACTGGACCAGTGAAAAGCTTGGCTAGGCTGGCATTTCGTGTCCATTAGCAGGAGTGCCTCTGATCTCCCCCTTGAACAGGCATAGGGCCAAGAAGGTCCCTGAAAGTGAGCCTGTTTCTCTGATGAGCAAAAGTGTATCAGTCAACTGTGTCCATGTGACAGTGAGATTAAAAACTGGTTGCAGGGCTTTCCTGTGCCCTGGCACATGGGGACACGAAATACTTACAGATTGCAGTGGTAGGGGAGGAGTCATGCCCTTGAGCAAACATAACTTTGGTGTGTTTCTGGCTTCAATAAGAGGCAAAACATAAGGGCATGCGCCACTCTGGCTATCTTGGTTTTAGAGAGTGTCCACTGCTTGCCCACAATAAAGGCTTCATTGGAATGGTAAACTGTGGTCTGAGAGTGATTTGAAGTTCTCCCTATCTGTATAACATTTGAAACTGTGGAAGCGTGAAAATGTTTCTGTTTCACATGCAGCTGGCTGAAATGGCAATACTGCTTTGAAAAAATGCAACCTCTAATACTTTCTGGATCTTCCTTTGTATGAAAACATCTGTACCAAAAGACTTCTAAACACACAGGTGTATTTGCACACACAACAAGAAACAAGCCCTCCAATAGTAACATGTGCACACACAACTCACACAAAACAACAGCACTTCTCTTAGTCCTTTTACTTTTCCAAGTGAAAAAAGATGAATGAAACATATATTTTTAAAACACCCTACCAGCCTCACAGCCTGGAAATGGTCACAGTGTACTAAGGTTTTTTCCATGTTCTGGAGCAATAAATTCTTGGTAATTAGACACTCTGAGAATTGTAGCTTCTCCCAGGCCTCTCGTGTCCCATAGATGGAAACTGGGAAAAGCACGCAAAGCAGCTCTCCGGAAGTTCAAAGAAATATGCCCAGAAATTCCTAATCCCTCTAGTCCATGAATTTCTGAGAAGTGATTGGTGGATCTGACATGGATAGAGAGGCGGGGGTGGGTGGACGACCTGCAGGCTGAAGAGATGAGGAAGCCTTTCCTATGGAAAGCATTTCAGAGAATGTCTCTCTTTCTTCTGAGCTCCCAGCAGGAATCTGTTCTGGTCCTTGATCCTCCACATATGGAGGCAGCTTTCATCCACTAGAAAGAACTGTCTCAGGTGGATGACATGAGGAACTGCAAAGGTTTCCATCCCATATTCCTGATGATCAAGTCGACCTGGGTTCTCTTGTACTTGCAGAGTCATCAGTGACATTGGGGCCAATGCAAAGCTGAACAACAATTTGACTCCAGCACACGTGTTGGCTCCAAAGCCTTCCTGTGCTGTCTGTGGTATTCGTAGATCTGCATGCTGAGTGGGATGCAATCCACCATAATTTTTGCTCTCCACTGGCCTGGCCATATCATCCAGCCCTGGCCTGTGTTGGATGCTGCCTTCCACCCCTCTCAGCATTATTTTTCTTAATCCAACCTCTGTGTATGTGCTCAAATGTGTCCTGTGGATTTTGTCTTCTATCCTGCATGCTAAGAATGCCATGGGTCCTGAGTCAACTCCCCCTTCTCCCCTGGAAGGGTTCTGACCTGTAACAATTGGGTTTCCCAAATGGGGACTTTTGGACGCCCTGAATTGGGTCAATGGACACAAACACTTTCTTTTAGCTTCGGCTAGAATGCATTCTGTTCCCTCCAGAATATTCTATAGAATATTTTCCTCCACTTCCTTCATTGACTGAGGGGCTCTGAGGCTCAGAATGAGCAGAGCTGCATTCAACGAGCAGGTGTTTCAAATATTCCACAGCCCAGTGCCACCCATAGAAAGACTATTCCAGGCAGACAGTTTCTCTCTAGCAGCCCAATGTGGATTGAAAGAAACTGTTGCTTAAGTGGCATGTGCCCAGGCTCACTCTTTGGAACTTGCAGGTAGAGAAGAACCCAAGAGGACTTGAACAACAGCTGCATTTGATGGAGAAGAATTAGGCTTAATAAGGACATCCTCCCTAGACTGCTCTCACCTGTGGAGGGAAGTTGCCTCTTTGTCTCCACCATCAATGACTGGTAGAATTTCCGGCCTGACCTCAAGTGAAAGAGAGATACTTCCCCTTTCTGAGATGGTTTTCAAAGGGGGAATTTTCCATGTACTCACATGATCACTAGTCGACCCAACACACCCACTACCTTGGGGTCAGATCCACAATGCTTTCTGGGGACTTAAGGAGATGAGAAAGCTTGGGGTGTGGCTTATTCACAACCTGGAGCACTGAAAGGGTTCAGTTCTCCAAAGACTCTTTGGGAAAATGAGAAGTAATGAAGTAGATTCCTTACAAGGATGGTTCAAGTGTATTTAGGGAAGTCCAGTAGCTTCACCAATTTTCAAGTAGGACAGCAGGCAATCGGTAATGGGATGCACTTGGATCCAGTCTCACCAAACAAGAAAAATAAATCTCCAGAAAAAAATTCTAGCTGCTTATGTGTGCGCTCCCATTCGTGTGGGGAAGTGGGGTATGGAGTGGTGTGTGTGTGTGTGTGTGTGTGTGTGTGTGTGTGTGTGTGTGTGTGTGTTGGTGTGTGTGTGTGAGTGTGTGTGTGTTTGTGTGTGTGTGTGCACATGTGTTTATGGACATGATCATGTGCATATTCGTATGCATGTGCCTGTGTGTTCATATGTACTTTCGCATTAGATAGAGCCTAATAATATTACAGACTAATAATGCATTGAGTTGGTATTCCTTCAAAACTCTTCATGAGAAACAAACAGTTTCATTCTTTCTTCAATTACATTATTTTGACTGTCTTTCCTGATAGATTTTCATGATGGTTTTAAGTGGGAAAATTTGTAGCTATCTTAGAATTGATTCTACCCATTATTTCAAGAACTATGAAAAGATGGGGCAAGGGTTGTTGCTCAGTTGCAGAGCGCTGGCCTCCCACCCGTGGGCGAGAGTGTTTTGATTCTACTCACTGCACATACATAAATGCATAAACAAAAGGTCCATGAACACGTAAACATATTAACAACAGAAAAGGAAATCATCTTAAGGGAGTGTGGGAGTAAAGGCTGCATTCACTTTTCTGTGATATTGGAGATTTGCAAACCTATTGAGGTACCAGGTGTTCTGAACTGTGCACCCATATGCCTGTGTATTCTCAAAGTGCAAATCTGTGTGAATGGAATCCTTGGCGACCTACACAGTAAGGGACACCAGCACAAAAGCCCTGGTAGAGTGCTGGTAAAACCTTTTGGCAAGGGACCCTTGAGATTTACACAGGGGAATTTTTCCTCTGCAGCAATATTTCAGGATTGGCCCAGGTGAGGGCCTGAAGGGATGCCCTGGGGGCGGGGGCAGGGAGCTGAATCCAGAAACATACACTTTTCCACCAAGGGACCTCAGAAGCCCACCAGATTTGGAAGAGAAAGAAGGGGCACCAGCCCTCAGCAGCAGGCTCTCTTTAAGCCCTATGGTTATTCTAGGCACTTGAATGTCCACAAATGTCATTCCAAACCCAGCAAAAAAGAAATACTCTTCCAATGAAAATTTAGAATCTGATGCAATGAAGAGCTTATTATGTCGCAGAAAGCATGGAAGCATTGGGCAGCATTTCTTTGAATTCTGGAAGCCTTAAGTTAAAATGGCAGTGTTAAACAAACAAACAAACAAACAAACAACAAAAACAACAAAAAACGTTGAAACCCCAGAGAGCCAAACTTGTAAAAACTCCAAGCCCCTTAGGTCAACTGGCCTGTGCCTTCTTCCCAGCACCTCAAAATCATTCAAACTCTGGAGTTTGAACGTCTGTAAAAGAAAAGTACTGACTGGAAAAGGCTGGCAAATCTTCCTTCCGGATGCAGTCATGGAAATCAAAGGTGTGAGTCACTGAATTTTGGCCTAAAATTGAACCTGTGGTATTGAAGATGACGTGTTGCATCACGTGATCCTGGGGCAGCATACCAGTTCCCAGAAGCCACCTTCCCTCACTTCCTCTTCCGGCTGGAGTCCAGGAAGCTGCTTCTCTTCCTGGGATCTGTGTCCAGGCTCACCTGTCTGAGCACCTGCTGACAGAAGACAGCAAAACGTTCGGGTCTCAGGTTGGTTTTCTTTGCCTAGGTAGTTTACAGAAGATTCCTTAGAAAACATGTAGATGGGGAAAATGTTAAGGATGGAGGAGGAGGTACTTGTGTAAGGAAGGTTGTATTTTTCCAAGAGTGTTTCTTTATGCTGAGCAGGTCAAATAGGTCATTCGAAGTTCAAATCACCACAAACTATTGAAATTTCAGAGAACTTTTACTGCAGCATTCTGATACCTGTGGGCTGGTGGATCAATGTGTATGAAAACAGCTGTAGTATACCATGGACCCTTGGGTAGGATAGGGACTATCTCGGATGGATAGAGCAAAGGGATTCCCTGTACTATTTCCACACAGGCACATAGAAGTCCTGGGTCATCCTCAGCTAGCCTTGCTCTACCCATTTTCCCCTCTCTTCTGACCTGCTATTCCATTCCGTCCCCTCTCTCCCCACCCACCTCTCACCTTCCCCCTTCCCACTTTAGTGCACCTTCTCCCCTTAGTATGCACACCTAGGAACAAACATTGGTTTGGCACGTGTGGCCAAGGATGTACACTGGTTCCATCCATAGCATGTTGGGAAAATGTCAGAATTTCAATCTTCTCTGCCGCTCAATGTTTATCATTGATTTGTTCTGTTTTTCTTATATCACGTTATGGTAGAAAATCATCGTGACTGCACACCATGCATTGGGAATGATTTTTTTTTCTCTTTCTTTCTGTGGAAGAGTTTAGGAACCCATGTTCTAAACTCTTTGAAAGGTTGGGTTAGGTAAAATTCAACATCCAACCGCCACATGCTCAGCTACTCTATATGGTTAAATCATTACCACTGATCCACTCCTGAGTTTGCTCTCTGTATCATTGATTTGGAAATATATCTCAAGGTTAATTTGCTTAGGTCAGATATGCAAGGACATTCTTGAATATCTACTAGTCCTCAACTTATCTCTTTGGTTAGGTTCATTACCACTGTTCCACTCCTGAATTTGCTCTCTGTACCATTAATTTGGAAATATTTTTCAAGGTCAATCTGCTTAGGGAGATATGCAAGGACATTCTTGGATATCTACTCGAATTTCTTGCAAATGACTTTGACTTTGTGAAGAATAAGTCTGGTTTATCATGCTTCTGAAAATCTCTGTATTAGGATGAAATTCCTTTTGATCTGTCTTTGTATGATCTAGGTTTATCTCTCTTCACCTTTCCTTTTTTTGTTTATCATTTTGATAGAGGCAAAATTGTTACCTTTGGTTAAGATTGGTTTATTTTACCTACGGGAATCATACATTCACTCTGACATAATTCTAACAGCATGGAGTATCTTATTTTTGTCAGACGCAGTAGTTGGTGTACTCCTCCATTGATCCCGCACCCCTCTGTGCTCCACCTATTCTACTGGGCTCCCTGGATCATGGGATGTACTCCATGCCACAATGTGGAAAATATCTGAGAGTTCCCATCCTGTCTTTGTTCATGACACTCTTTTTCTTTTCTCTTGGACCTAGGAAAGCCCAACGTCAGCATCTGAGGAAATGGGATCTGATTGGAATAACATGAGACAGTCAGCAGAGCGTGCCTCACAGCCTCTGGCCCCGAGGCTCATTCAAATCCAGAATAAGAAGCAACAGCAGAGGGGAGCTCTGAGGCATAGTGCTCCTCCCCCTGCGGAGGAGGACCCCAGGGTATGTGGACTTTGGAGGCAATGGGAAGCCAGGGGGCGACAGAGGTCACAATCTTGGTTACATCCTCTCAGATTGCCTCTACCATCCAATTGTCCCTTGCCAACCCTCGAGGACCTGCCCAGCACATCCTCTCAGCTTAGTTTCTTCCTAGGACGGGAGGAGGCATCTTTTGGAACCACTTGAAATCCATGCATCCCAACGTTTGTCCTGTTTTTGAAATCTGGCCCAGGGTCCTCAAGTTGCAACATCCAAACCTTCCTTCCAGTGCCCCTGTATAATAGGTGACTCCACAAACGTGTTCTAGGACCTTTGAATCCCGAGATGTTCATGGTTCACAGGCCCGAGTGCCTGAACTAAAACGAGAGGAAACTAAGACTTAAAATCTCTATTTGTCTGTAAAAGGGCAGAGCTGGTTGTGCTTGGGCTGATTCCTGACCACTTGTGCTTTTCCACCATCAGATGAAGTGCAAGGAATGTGGGGCTTTTGGACACACTGCGAGGAGCAGAAGATGCCCCATCAAGCACTGGGATGGTGCGCTGGCCCCACAACCCTTGGGCCCAAAGAAGGAGAAGGAGAACCAGGCACCAAGCAAGCCTGAGAATCTCCAGAGCACAGGGGCCTGTGAGCAGCCAGCCAGAGCGAAGCGCCATGTGCAGAGGTGAGGGATGGGTAAGGTGGCATCCAAGCCTTGGGCACAAAACTCCAGGGGGGTGGTGTCTCTCCTTCTCCACACAGTCATCTCCAAACATCCACATGCAGCTCCTGGCTGGGTCAATGGACAGAGATAGACAATGACTCCATGCCCCAAAGCCACAGCCTGCAGCTCATTCTCCTTTGAATTCAATTATGAAAGAGATAGGTTCAGGGCACCATAATTAACACGAACATGGGAGGCACAAAATCAATGTGTCCACATGGAACTACTTAGTGGGAAATGAGAAGGGCTGCCTGGATGTAGGGACTGGGTGTTGTAGGAGGAAAGGCACAGACTTGGGGGAGAACCCAAGGTAGCACAGGAGACACTAAGAAAACGGGAACCTCACATTCTGCTCCCGACTCTACATCCATCCAACTGCCATCGTGTGTTCTACAGGCAAGAAGAGGAACGGGGAAAGGCTCTACTCCAGACATGGAGTACCAGTAGGAGACCCCAGGGTAGGCAGCAACCCAAATGGAAGGAAGAGACAGAACCCAGTGCCTACCTAAGGGTGAGTATGTGCATGTTGCCTGCTCTTTTGGTGACTAGGATAAGCATGATATGTTCCTTTGCTGTGTCCCTTCTGCCTGAGAGATTTGCTATCAACATTGAACCCCAATGTGACTCCTGCTTTTGGTCTTTCACATTTGCCCTTTCCAATTTTTTTGTGTTACTTTTTTCATATTGCCCATGACGTGGTGCATGGGCTCATGGGGTCATAGTTGACTCCAGCGTCTCAAAGGACGCAATGTCCAATGCAGGCATATTCCTATTGAAAGTGGGAGAACACTCTCAGCTTCTGTAAGCCAACTCCTCAGGGTTCACACTCTGCTGAGAGGAGCATTAGCCATCGACATGCCATGGAAGAACACAAAAGAGAGCCCTGCCCCTCCCAATGCATGAGACCTCTGATTAAGAATGGGATATTTCCCACTGTGCCCTGAAACATGTCACGTCATTCTTGGAATGGGTCCTTGGCTGATAGCCATGGAGGTGGAGGTGGAGTGCCCCTTTTCCTTTCCTGGGCTGATGACTTGTCTTCCGGTTCCACTCTATGTTCTGTAGCCAAATTCATGTGTTGGTGGGCCTTGTTGGTGCTTGAGAAAGTGCAGGGACTCAGGAGATTTTCCTGTGTTTGTCTTTTCCTCCAGAAACCCAGCAGGCTACTGCCCGTCCACACGACCAGTACGAGGTGTGTCCCGGGCTCTCTGTTTGAGAGTCAGCCTCGTGTCCAGAACTTGGATGAGAGTCTCACCTTCAGTAGCGCACATCCCTTTCAGAAACCTGAACTTGGACTCAACTCAGGTCCTGGGATGCAGACACAACAGGATGTGAGCATCCCTGGCACCATCCAGTCGGCAGCAAGGCACTCAGGGCAGATCCCTGCCCTCCTTGGGAAGAAAGCACCTGAAACGCCAGAGGTTGTCTCCTCTAAAGTTGCCCAGACTTCTGCCCAAATTCTCAGAGGGGGCCATGTGCT
Organism: Spermophilus citellus; assembly: GCF_964194105.1. Taxonomy (NCBI): domain Eukaryota; kingdom Metazoa; phylum Chordata; class Mammalia; order Rodentia; family Sciuridae; genus Spermophilus; species Spermophilus citellus. The sequence continues at coordinate 859,741 of NW_027673039.1, read as the reverse complement.
CCACCCTCCTTCACTAGCCAGTTGTCCTGACGTTAGCAAAGAGCCCTGCCTGCAGCCTGCAGCATGTCCACAGGGCCAGGGCCACAAACTCAGCCTCCAGGCCTCAGGCAAGAGACAGGCTCAGGTCCACAAACAGACTGGCCAGAATGCCCCAAAGAAACTCAGGCTGGGGCAAAGTCTCACTCAACGGGGGAACACCTGTGAGCCAGGCTCAGAGGCTGGGAAATCTCTGCCTTCTTGGCAAGATACAAGTGGAATCAGACTAAATGGGTCACCCCAGGTGACCAGAAAATCTCCAGCCCATGATTCCATCATGGATCTTTGCCCTCCCAAGGAAAGCCCTTTCCTGAATCCAGTCAAGCCGTGTACCAAATCGAGTCCACCAGCACCCAGCTGTGTTGCCCGACAGCCCCTCCTAATGGCCTTCAAGAGAATGCACAAAAACTGTTGGAGATCCAGGTTCATTGCTGATCTCCCTTCCTCTCCAGCTGCTGCAAAGACCAGTGCTCTTGCTGACACTCCTCCCTATCTTGATGAGTGGGAGTGTCCCGGCTCCCAGGAGCCAGTGAGTGTCCTCTATGAAGACCTTCTTGTGTCCTCCTCCTCTGAGGACAGTGACATGGAATGAGGCACACCATAGCAGGGAAGAATGGCCCTTGGGGCTCCAATAACTTGCAGGGTCTCTCATGCAGGAGCAGGTGGCACCAGGGTCACAGGACCTTTCTAGCTATGGAGTAGGAGCCAAGGCTGGGACTTCAGAAAGCTCTGGCAAAGCCACAGACCCTGCCTGCATCTGATGCATAGCCACCTGTCCAGAACTCAGAGACGAGACTGCTCTGAATGGTGTTTCCAGGGGATGGTCCAATGTGCTCATGTCACCTTCCACAGGCTTTCAATGGGATGACAAATGGAGTGTATATGCAGGTGTAGAGATTGAAGTTGGACAGAAGTAGAAGGCTCAAGTTTGTCCTTTTTGTCCTATGACTGCATGGAGGTTTACACTGGCTGATCACTGGGACCTCTGTCCTGGGCTTCAGTGGACCTTCTTGACGCTCGAGTGTGGTCATGGAAAGCATTGTGGGCAATTTCTCTGGCCTTTCCTTTTTTGTTCCTTGCCCCTTATGATAATCATGTACTTGACGCTTCTCTGAATCCAGAATCAATTTTCCCCATGTTTTACTGTGTGCATCCTTTGATTGCTCAATAGGCATAAGCCTTTTTACTTTGTCTTTCCTGAAAACTGCATTATTTTGTGTCCTAGTGCTCTATTGTAATGACTTGGACAGCCCGAATGTCTCAGATGATGTCCACATGGCAATTAAGATCATTCATTTGGTGTACTTCAGGATATCACTGAATTTCACATACTACCATAATAAATGGGTGAAATTGTGTATCCCAGATCATCGTAGTCACTTGCGATTTGGGGGCCTGAACATTGAGGCTTTTCAACTCTCTCTCGGGGTGCTCTTAATTGTGAGCATTTGTGGTACCACTGCACCTGGTGGAAGGAGATCTTTTCGTTCACACCCAGTCCCCGTTTCCAATGTCTGGGAACATGTGTGTCCAGGGTCCAGAATGACTCTGTGGTGTTTTAGCCAAGATTTATTAACTGGACACTCCCTTCTCCCGATGGCACTGACATGGCTGTCCCTATTCAGACACAGTCTGGGGTGATGTGGATTCTGATCCACAGGCATGAGACTTTGCAGGGGAACAGGGAGGAGAAACATGGAGCTCCTCAATTTGATTTTGGAGCCTGAAAGAATGGAGATATGTGAACACTGATGTCTGGCAATGCAGCTCTTGAGATACATTCCATATTCAGATTTGATTTTTTCCTCAGTGTAGGCTTTCCTGTACATTTCCTGTCTCCACTCCTGATGTGGAGAGTGCCATAAATACAGGGGCCTGTCCTAGGCCCCCCAAGTATCATAAAAGTTCCTTCTCCCACCCGTGCTGTGAGCATCTTTCACCAAGTGATGCACATTGAGTGAGGGAAGGAAGGTGTGGAAGGCCGGGGGAGTATTGTGAACAACGCAGAGGGTGAAGGAATGTTATCTGCTCACCAGTGTGCACTCAGGTGTACTTTGTTCTGTGCCCATATCACATATACTAGGGTCTAAAATAAAGGTGTGCAGAACACCCGGGTACCAGAGCCATGACTGGACCAGTGAAAAGCTTGGCTAGGCTGGCATTTCGTGTCCATTAGCAGGAGTGCCTCTGATCTCCCCCTTGAACAGGCATAGGGCCAAGAAGGTCCCTGAAAGTGAGCCTGTTTCTCTGATGAGCAAAAGTGTATCAGTCAACTGTGTCCATGTGACAGTGAGATTAAAAACTGGTTGCAGGGCTTTCCTGTGCCCTGGCACATGGGGACACGAAATACTTACAGATTGCAGTGGTAGGGGAGGAGTCATGCCCTTGAGCAAACATAACTTTGGTGTGTTTCTGGCTTCAATAAGAGGCAAAACATAAGGGCATGCGCCACTCTGGCTATCTTGGTTTTAGAGAGTGTCCACTGCTTGCCCACAATAAAGGCTTCATTGGAATGGTAAACTGTGGTCTGAGAGTGATTTGAAGTTCTCCCTATCTGTATAACATTTGAAACTGTGGAAGCGTGAAAATGTTTCTGTTTCACATGCAGCTGGCTGAAATGGCAATACTGCTTTGAAAAAATGCAACCTCTAATACTTTCTGGATCTTCCTTTGTATGAAAACATCTGTACCAAAAGACTTCTAAACACACAGGTGTATTTGCACACACAACAAGAAACAAGCCCTCCAATAGTAACATGTGCACACACAACTCACACAAAACAACAGCACTTCTCTTAGTCCTTTTACTTTTCCAAGTGAAAAAAGATGAATGAAACATATATTTTTAAAACACCCTACCAGCCTCACAGCCTGGAAATGGTCACAGTGTACTAAGGTTTTTTCCATGTTCTGGAGCAATAAATTCTTGGTAATTAGACACTCTGAGAATTGTAGCTTCTCCCAGGCCTCTCGTGTCCCATAGATGGAAACTGGGAAAAGCACGCAAAGCAGCTCTCCGGAAGTTCAAAGAAATATGCCCAGAAATTCCTAATCCCTCTAGTCCATGAATTTCTGAGAAGTGATTGGTGGATCTGACATGGATAGAGAGGCGGGGGTGGGTGGACGACCTGCAGGCTGAAGAGATGAGGAAGCCTTTCCTATGGAAAGCATTTCAGAGAATGTCTCTCTTTCTTCTGAGCTCCCAGCAGGAATCTGTTCTGGTCCTTGATCCTCCACATATGGAGGCAGCTTTCATCCACTAGAAAGAACTGTCTCAGGTGGATGACATGAGGAACTGCAAAGGTTTCCATCCCATATTCCTGATGATCAAGTCGACCTGGGTTCTCTTGTACTTGCAGAGTCATCAGTGACATTGGGGCCAATGCAAAGCTGAACAACAATTTGACTCCAGCACACGTGTTGGCTCCAAAGCCTTCCTGTGCTGTCTGTGGTATTCGTAGATCTGCATGCTGAGTGGGATGCAATCCACCATAATTTTTGCTCTCCACTGGCCTGGCCATATCATCCAGCCCTGGCCTGTGTTGGATGCTGCCTTCCACCCCTCTCAGCATTATTTTTCTTAATCCAACCTCTGTGTATGTGCTCAAATGTGTCCTGTGGATTTTGTCTTCTATCCTGCATGCTAAGAATGCCATGGGTCCTGAGTCAACTCCCCCTTCTCCCCTGGAAGGGTTCTGACCTGTAACAATTGGGTTTCCCAAATGGGGACTTTTGGACGCCCTGAATTGGGTCAATGGACACAAACACTTTCTTTTAGCTTCGGCTAGAATGCATTCTGTTCCCTCCAGAATATTCTATAGAATATTTTCCTCCACTTCCTTCATTGACTGAGGGGCTCTGAGGCTCAGAATGAGCAGAGCTGCATTCAACGAGCAGGTGTTTCAAATATTCCACAGCCCAGTGCCACCCATAGAAAGACTATTCCAGGCAGACAGTTTCTCTCTAGCAGCCCAATGTGGATTGAAAGAAACTGTTGCTTAAGTGGCATGTGCCCAGGCTCACTCTTTGGAACTTGCAGGTAGAGAAGAACCCAAGAGGACTTGAACAACAGCTGCATTTGATGGAGAAGAATTAGGCTTAATAAGGACATCCTCCCTAGACTGCTCTCACCTGTGGAGGGAAGTTGCCTCTTTGTCTCCACCATCAATGACTGGTAGAATTTCCGGCCTGACCTCAAGTGAAAGAGAGATACTTCCCCTTTCTGAGATGGTTTTCAAAGGGGGAATTTTCCATGTACTCACATGATCACTAGTCGACCCAACACACCCACTACCTTGGGGTCAGATCCACAATGCTTTCTGGGGACTTAAGGAGATGAGAAAGCTTGGGGTGTGGCTTATTCACAACCTGGAGCACTGAAAGGGTTCAGTTCTCCAAAGACTCTTTGGGAAAATGAGAAGTAATGAAGTAGATTCCTTACAAGGATGGTTCAAGTGTATTTAGGGAAGTCCAGTAGCTTCACCAATTTTCAAGTAGGACAGCAGGCAATCGGTAATGGGATGCACTTGGATCCAGTCTCACCAAACAAGAAAAATAAATCTCCAGAAAAAAATTCTAGCTGCTTATGTGTGCGCTCCCATTCGTGTGGGGAAGTGGGGTATGGAGTGGTGTGTGTGTGTGTGTGTGTGTGTGTGTGTGTGTGTGTGTGTGTGTGTGTGTTGGTGTGTGTGTGTGAGTGTGTGTGTGTTTGTGTGTGTGTGTGCACATGTGTTTATGGACATGATCATGTGCATATTCGTATGCATGTGCCTGTGTGTTCATATGTACTTTCGCATTAGATAGAGCCTAATAATATTACAGACTAATAATGCATTGAGTTGGTATTCCTTCAAAACTCTTCATGAGAAACAAACAGTTTCATTCTTTCTTCAATTACATTATTTTGACTGTCTTTCCTGATAGATTTTCATGATGGTTTTAAGTGGGAAAATTTGTAGCTATCTTAGAATTGATTCTACCCATTATTTCAAGAACTATGAAAAGATGGGGCAAGGGTTGTTGCTCAGTTGCAGAGCGCTGGCCTCCCACCCGTGGGCGAGAGTGTTTTGATTCTACTCACTGCACATACATAAATGCATAAACAAAAGGTCCATGAACACGTAAACATATTAACAACAGAAAAGGAAATCATCTTAAGGGAGTGTGGGAGTAAAGGCTGCATTCACTTTTCTGTGATATTGGAGATTTGCAAACCTATTGAGGTACCAGGTGTTCTGAACTGTGCACCCATATGCCTGTGTATTCTCAAAGTGCAAATCTGTGTGAATGGAATCCTTGGCGACCTACACAGTAAGGGACACCAGCACAAAAGCCCTGGTAGAGTGCTGGTAAAACCTTTTGGCAAGGGACCCTTGAGATTTACACAGGGGAATTTTTCCTCTGCAGCAATATTTCAGGATTGGCCCAGGTGAGGGCCTGAAGGGATGCCCTGGGGGCGGGGGCAGGGAGCTGAATCCAGAAACATACACTTTTCCACCAAGGGACCTCAGAAGCCCACCAGATTTGGAAGAGAAAGAAGGGGCACCAGCCCTCAGCAGCAGGCTCTCTTTAAGCCCTATGGTTATTCTAGGCACTTGAATGTCCACAAATGTCATTCCAAACCCAGCAAAAAAGAAATACTCTTCCAATGAAAATTTAGAATCTGATGCAATGAAGAGCTTATTATGTCGCAGAAAGCATGGAAGCATTGGGCAGCATTTCTTTGAATTCTGGAAGCCTTAAGTTAAAATGGCAGTGTTAAACAAACAAACAAACAAACAAACAACAAAAACAACAAAAAACGTTGAAACCCCAGAGAGCCAAACTTGTAAAAACTCCAAGCCCCTTAGGTCAACTGGCCTGTGCCTTCTTCCCAGCACCTCAAAATCATTCAAACTCTGGAGTTTGAACGTCTGTAAAAGAAAAGTACTGACTGGAAAAGGCTGGCAAATCTTCCTTCCGGATGCAGTCATGGAAATCAAAGGTGTGAGTCACTGAATTTTGGCCTAAAATTGAACCTGTGGTATTGAAGATGACGTGTTGCATCACGTGATCCTGGGGCAGCATACCAGTTCCCAGAAGCCACCTTCCCTCACTTCCTCTTCCGGCTGGAGTCCAGGAAGCTGCTTCTCTTCCTGGGATCTGTGTCCAGGCTCACCTGTCTGAGCACCTGCTGACAGAAGACAGCAAAACGTTCGGGTCTCAGGTTGGTTTTCTTTGCCTAGGTAGTTTACAGAAGATTCCTTAGAAAACATGTAGATGGGGAAAATGTTAAGGATGGAGGAGGAGGTACTTGTGTAAGGAAGGTTGTATTTTTCCAAGAGTGTTTCTTTATGCTGAGCAGGTCAAATAGGTCATTCGAAGTTCAAATCACCACAAACTATTGAAATTTCAGAGAACTTTTACTGCAGCATTCTGATACCTGTGGGCTGGTGGATCAATGTGTATGAAAACAGCTGTAGTATACCATGGACCCTTGGGTAGGATAGGGACTATCTCGGATGGATAGAGCAAAGGGATTCCCTGTACTATTTCCACACAGGCACATAGAAGTCCTGGGTCATCCTCAGCTAGCCTTGCTCTACCCATTTTCCCCTCTCTTCTGACCTGCTATTCCATTCCGTCCCCTCTCTCCCCACCCACCTCTCACCTTCCCACTTCCCACTTTAGTGCACCTTCTGCCCTTAGTATGCACACCTAGGAACATACATTGGTTTGGCACGTGTGGCCAAGGATGTACACTGGTTCCATCCATAGCATGTTGGGAAAATGTCAGAATTTCATTCTTCTCTGCCGCTCAATGTTTATCATTGATTTGTTCTGTTTTTCTTATATCACGTTATGGTAGAAAATCATCGTGACCGCACACCATGCATTGGGAATGTTTTTTTTTTTTTCTCTTTCTTTCTGTGGAAGAGTTTAGGAACCCATGTTCTAAACTCTTTGAAAGGTTGGGTTAGGTAAAATTCAACATCCAACCGCCACATGCTCAGCTACTCTATATGGTTAAATCATTACCACTGATCCACTCCTGAGTTTGCTCTCTGTATCATTGATTTGGAAATATATCTCAAGGTTAATTTGCTTAGGTCAGATATGCAAGGACATTCTTGAATATCTACTAGTCCTCAACTTATCTCTTTGGTTAGGTTCATTACCACTGTTCCACTCCTGAATTTGCTCTCTGTACCATTAATTTGGAAATACTTTTCAAGGTCAATCTGCTTAGGGAGATATGCAAGGACATTCTTGGATATCTACTCGAATTTCTTGCAAATGACTTTGACTTTGTGAAGAATAAGTCTGGTTTATCATGCTTCTGAAAATCTCTGTATTAGGATGAAATTCCTTTTGATCTGTCTTTGTATGATCTAGGTTTATCTCTCTTCACCTTTCCTTTTTTTGTTTATCATTTTGATAGAGGCAAAATTGTTCCCTTTGGTTAAGATTGGTTTATTTTACCTACGGGAATCATACATTCACTCTGACATAATTCTAACAGCATGGAGTATCTTATTTTTGTCAGACGCAGTAGTTGGTGTACTCCTCCATTGATCCCGCACCCCTCTGTGCTCCACCTATTCTACTGGGCTCCCTGGATCATGGGATGTACTCCATGCCACAATGTGGAAAATATCTGAGAGTTCCCATCCTGTCTTTGTTCATGACACTCTTTTTCTTTTCTCTTGGACCTAGGAAAGCCCAACGTCAGCATCTGAGGAAATGGGATCTGATTGGAATAACATGAGACAGTCAGCAGAGCGTGCCTCACAGCCTCTGGCCCCGAGGCTCATTCAAATCCAGAATAAGAAGCAACAGCAGAGGGGAGCTCTGAGGCATAGTGCTCCTCCCCCTGCGGAGGAGGACCCCAGGGTATGTGGACTTTGGAGGCAATGGGAAGCCAGGGGGCGACAGAGGTCACAATCTTGGTTACATCCTCTCAGATTGCCTCTACCATCCAATTGTCCCTTGCCAACCCTCGAGGACCTGCCCAGCACATCCTCTCAGCTTAGTTTCTTCCTAGGACGGGAGGAGGCATCTTTTGGAACCACTTGAAATCCATGCATCCCAACGTTTGTCCTGTTTTTGAAATCTGGCCCAGGGTCCTCAAGTTGCAACATCCAAACCTTCCTTCCAGTGCCCCTGTATAATAGGTGACTCCACAAACGTGTTCTAGGACCTTTGAATCCCGAGATGTTCATGGTTCACAGGCCCGAGTGCCTGAACTAAAACGAGAGGAAACTAAGACTTAAAATCTCTATTTGTCTGTAAAAGGGCAGAGCTGGTTGTGCTTGGGCTGATTCCTGACCACTTGTGCTTTTCCACCATCAGATGAAGTGCAAGGAATGTGGGGCTTTTGGACACACTGCGAGGAGCAGAAGATGCCCCATCAAGCACTGGGATGGTGTGCTGGCCCCACAACCCTTGGGCCCAAAGAAGGAGAAGGAGAACCAGGCACCAAGCAAGCCTGAGAATCTCCAGAGCACAGGGGCCTGTGAGCAGCCAGCCAGAGCGAAGCGCCATGTGCAGAGGTGAGGGATGGGTAAGGTGTCATCCAAGCCTTGGGCACAAAACTCCAGGGGGGTGGTGTCTCTCCTTCTCCACACAGTCATCTCCAAACATCCACATGCAGCTCCTGGCTGGGTCAATGGACAGAGATAGACAATGACTCCATGCCCCAAAGCCACAGCCTGCAGCTCATTCTCCTTTGCATTCAATTATGAAAGAGATAGGTTCAGGGCACCATAATTAACACGAACATGGGAGGCACAAAATCAATGTGTCCACATGGAACTACTTAGTGGGAAATGAGAAGGGCTGCCTGGACGTAGGGACTGGGTGTTGTAGGAGGAAAGGCACAGACTTGGGGGAGAACCCAAGGTAGCACAGGAGACACTAAGAAAACGGGAACCTCACATTCTGCTCCCGACTCTACATCCATCCAACTGCCATCGTGTGTTCTACAGGCAAGAAGAGGAACGGGGAAAGGCTCTACTCCAGACATGGAGTACCAGTAGGAGACCCCAGGGTAGGCAGCAACCCAAATGGAAGGAAGAGACAGAACCCAGTGCCTACCTAAGGGTGAGTATGTGCATGTTGCCTGCTCTTTTGGTGACTAGGATAAGCATGATATGTTCCTTTGCTGTGTCCCTTCTGCCTGAGAGATTTGCTATCAACATTGAACCCCAATGTGACTCCTGCTTTTGGTCTTTCACATTTGCCCTTTCCAATTTTTTTGTGTTACTTTTTTCATATTGCCCATGACGTGGTGCATGGGCTCATGGGGTCATAGTTGACTCCAGCGTCTCAAAGGACGCAATGTCCAATGCAGGCATATTCCTATTGAAAGTGGGAGAACACTCTCAGCTTCTGTAAGCCAACTCCTCAGGGTTCACACTCTGCTGAGAGGAGCATTAGCCATCGACATGCCATGGAAGAACACAAAAGAGAGCCCTGCCCCTCCCAATGCATGAGACCTCTGATTAAGAATGGGATATTTCCCACTGTGCCCTGAAACATGTCACGTCATTCTTGGAATGGGTCCTTGGCTGATAGCCATGGAGGTGGAGGTGGAGTGCCCCTTTTCCTTTCCTGGGCTGATGACTTGTCTTCCGGTTCCACTCTATGTTCTGTAGCCAAATTCATGTGTTGGTGGGCCTTGTTGGTGCTTGAGAAAGTGCAGGGACTCAGGAGATTTTCCTGTGTTTGTCTTTTCCTCCAGAAACCCAGCAGGCTACTGCCCGTCCACACGACCAGTACGAGGTGTGTCCCGGGCTCTCTGTTTGAGAGTCAGCCTCGTGTCCAGAACTTGGATGAGAGTCTCACCTTCAGTAGCGCACATCCCTTTCAGAAACCTGAACTTGGACTCAACTCAGGTCCTGGGATGCAGACACAACAGGATGTGAGCATCCCTGGCACCATCCAGTCGGCAGCAAGGCACTCAGGGCAGATCCCTGCCCTCCTTGGGAAGAAAGCACCTGAAACGCCAGAGGTTGTCTCCTCTAAAGTTGCCCAGACTTCTGCCCAAATTCTCAGAGGGGGCCATGTGCTCCACCCTCCTTCACTAGCCAGTTGTCCTGACGTTAGCAAAGAGCCCTGCCTGCAGCCTGCAGCATGTCCACAGGGCCAGGGCCACAAACTCAGCCTCCAGGCCTCAGGCAAGAGACAGGCTCAGGTCCACAAACAGACTGGCCAGAATGCCCCAAAGAAACTCAGGCTGGGGCAAAGTCTCACTCAACGGGGGAACACCTGTGAGCCAGGCTCAGAGGCTGGGAAATCTCTGCCTTCTTGGCAAGATACAAGTGGAATCAGACTAAATGGGTCACCCCAGGTGACCAGAAAATCTCCAGCCCATGATTCCATCATGGATCTTTGCCCTCCCAAGGAAAGCCCTTTCCTGAATCCAGTCAAGCCGTGTACCAAATCGAGTCCACCAGCACCCAGCTGTGTTGCCCGACAGCCCCTCCTAATGGCCTTCAAGAGAATGCACAAAAACTGTTGGAGATCCAGGTTCATTGCTGATCTCCCTTCCTCTCCAGCTGCTGCAAAGACCAGTGCTCTTGCTGACACTCCTCCCTATCTTGATGAGTGGGAGTGTCCCGGCTCCCAGGAGCCAGTGAGTGTCCTCTATGAAGACCTTCTTGTGTCCTCCTCCTCTGAGGACAGTGACATGGAATGAGGCACACCATAGCAGGGAAGAATGGCCCTTGGGGCTCCAATAACTTGCAGGGTCTCTCATGCAGGAGCAGGTGGCACCAGGGTCACAGGACCTTTCTAGCTATGGAGTAGGAGCCAAGGCTGGGACTTCAGAAAGCTCTGGCAAAGCCACAGACCCTGCCTGCATCTGATGCATAGCCACCTGTCCAGAACTCAGAGACGAGACTGCTCTGAATGGTGTTTCCAGGGGATGGTCCAATGTGCTCATGTCACCTTCCACAGGCTTTCAATGGGATGACAAATGGAGTGTATATGCAGGTGTAGAGATTGAAGTTGGACAGAAGTAGAAGGCTCAAGTTTGTCCTTTTTGTCCTATGACTGCATGGAGGTTTACACTGGCTGATCACTGGGACCTCTGTCCTGGGCTTCAGTGGACCTTCTTGACGCTCGAGTGTGGTCATGGAAAGCATTGTGGGCAATTTCTCTGGCCTTTCCTTTTTTGTTCCTTGCCCCTTATGATAATCATGTACTTGACGCTTCTCTGAATCCACAATCAATTTTCCCCATGTTTTACTGTGTGCATCCTTTGATTGCTCAATAGGCATAAGCCTTTTTACTTTGTCTTTCCTGAAAACTGCATTATTTTGTGTCCTAGTGCTCTATTGTAATGACTTGGACAGCCCGAATGTCTCAGATGATGTCCACATGGCAATTAAGATCATTCATTTGGTGTACTTCAGGATATCACTGAATTTCACATACTACCATAATAAATGGGTGAAATTGTGTATCCCAGATCATCGTAGTCACTTGCGATTTGGGGGCCTGAACATTGAGGCTTTTCAACTCTCTCTCGGGGTGCTCTTAATTGTGAGCATTTGTGGTACCACTGCACCTGGTGGAAGGAGATCTTTTCGTTCACACCCAGTCCCCGTTTCCAATGTCTGGGAACATGTGTGTCCAGGGTCCAGAATGACTCTGTGGTGTTTTAGCCAAGATTTATTAACTGGACACTCCCTTCTCCCGATGGCACTGACATGGCTGTCCCTATTCAGACACAGTCTGGGGTGATGTGGATTCTGATCCACAGGCATGAGATTTTGCAGGGGAACAGGGAGGAGAAACATGGAGCTCCTCAATTTGATTTTGGAGCCTGAAAGAATGGAGATATGTGAACACTGATGTCTGGCAATGCAGCTCTTGAGATACATTCCATATTCAGATTTGATTTTTTCCTCAGTGTAGGCTTTCCTGTACATTTCCTGTCTCCACTCCTGATGTGGAGAGTGCCATAAATACAGGGGCCTGTCCTAGGCCCCCCAAGTATCATAAAAGTTCCTTCTCCCACCCGTGCTGTGAGCATCTTTCACCAAGTGATGCACATTGAGTGAGGGAAGGAAGGTGTGGAAGGCCGGGGGAGTATTGTGAACAACGCAGAGGGTGAAGGAATGTTATCTGCTCACCAGTGTGCACTCAGGTGTACTTTGTTCTGTGCCCATATCACATATACTAGGGTCTAAAATAAAGGTGTGCAGAACACCCGGGTACCAGAGCCATGACTGGTCCAGTGAAAAGCTTGGCTAGGCAGGCATTTCGTGTCCATTAGCAGGAGTGCCTCTGATCTCCCCCTTGAACAGGCATAGGGCCAAGAAGGTCCCTGAAACTGAGCCTGTTTCTCTGATGAGCAAAAGTGTATCAGTCAACTGTGTCCATGTGACAGTGAGATTAAAAACTGGTTGCAGGGCTTTCCTGTGCCCTGGCACATGGAGACACGAAATACTTACAGATTGCAGTGGTAGGGGAGGAGTCATGCCCTTGAGCAAACATAACTTTGGTGTGTTTCTGGCTTCAATAAGAGGCAAAACATAAGGGCATGCGCCACTCTGGCTATCTTGGTTTTAGAGAGTGTCCACTGCTTGCCCACAATAAAGGCTTCATTGGAATGGTAAACTGTGGTCTGAGAGTGATTTGAAGTTCTCCCTATCTGTATAACATTTGAAACTGTGGAAGCGTGAAAATGTTTCTGTTTCACGTGCAGCTGGCTGAAATGGCAATACTGCTTTGAAAAAATGCAACCTCTAATACTTTCTGGATCTTCCTTTGTATGAAAACATCTGTACCAAAAGACTTCTAAACACACAGGTGTATTTGCACACACAACAAGAAACAAGCCCTCCAATAGTAACATGTGCACACACAACTCACACAAAACAACAGCACTTCTCTTAGTCCTTTTACTTTTCCAAGTGAAAAAAGATGAATGAAACATATATTTTTAAAACACCCTACCAGCCTCACAGCCTGGAAATGGTCACAGTGTACTAAGGTTTTTTCCATGTTCTGGAGCAATAAATTCTTGGTAATTAGACACTCTGAGAATTGTAGCTTCCCCCAGGCCTCTCGTGTCCCATAGATGGAAACTGGGAAAAGCACGCAAAGCAGCTCTCCGGAAGTTCAAAGAAATATGCCCAGAAATTCCTAATCCCTCTAGTCCATGAATTTCTGAGAAGTGATTGGTGGATCTGACATGGATAGAGAGGCGGGGGTGGGTGGACGACCTGCAGGCTGAAGAGATGAGGAAGCCTTTCCTATGGAAAGCATTTCAGAGAATGTCTCTCTTTCTTCTGAGCTCCCAGCAGGAATCTGTTCTGGTCCTTGATCCTCCACATATGGAGGCAGCTTTCATCCACTAGAAAGAACTGTCTCAGGTGGATGACATGAGGAACTGCAAAGGTTTCCATCCCATATTCCTGATGATCAAGTCGACCTGGGTTCTCTTGTACTTGCAGAGTCATCAGTGACATTGGGGCCAATGCAAAGCTGAACAACAATTTGACTCCAGCACACGTGTTGGCTCCAAAGCCTTCCTGTGCTGTCTGTGGTATTCGTAGATCTGCATGCTGAGTGGGATGCAATCCACCATAATTTTTGCTCTCCACTGGCCTGGCCATATCATCCAGCCCTGGCCTGTGTTGGATGCTGCCTTCCACCCCTCTCAGCATTATTTTTCTTAATCCAACCTCTGTGTATGTGCTCAAATGTGTCCTGTGGAGTTTGTCTTCTATCCTGCATGCTAAGAATGCCATGGGTCCTGAGTCAACTCCCCCTTCTCCCCTGGAAGGGTTCTGACCTGTAACAATTGGGTTTCCCAAATGGGGACTTTTGGACGCCCTGAATTGGGTCAATGGACACAAACACTTTCTTTTAGCTTCGGCTAGAATGCATTCTGTTCCCTCCAGAATATTCTATAGAATATTTTCCTCCACTTCCTTCATTGACTGAGGGGCTCTGAGGCTCAGAATGAGCAGAGCTGCATTCAACGAGCAGGTGTTTCAAATATTCCACAGCCCAGTGCCACCCATAGAAAGACTATTCCAGGCAGACAGTTTCTCTCTAGCAGCCCAATGTGGATTGAAAGAAACTGTTGCTTAAGTGGCATGTGCCCAGGCTCACTCTTTGGAACTTGCAGGTAGAGAAGAACCCAAGAGGACTTGAACAACAGCTGCATTTGATGGAGAAGAATTAGGCTTAATAAGGACATCCTCCCTAGACTGCTCTCACCTGTGGAGGGAAGTTGCCTCTTTGTCTCCACCATCAATGACTGGTAGAATTTCCGGCCTGACCTCAAGTGAAAGAGAGATACTTCCCCTTTCTGAGATGGTTTTCAAAGGGGGAATTTTCCATGTACTCACATGATCACTAGTCGACCCAACACACCCACTACCTTGGGGTCAGATCCACAATGCTTTCTGGGGACTTAAGGAGATGAGAAAGCTTGGGGTGTGGCTTATTCACAACCTGGAGCACTGAAAGGGTTCAGTTCTCCAAAGACTCTTTGGGAAAATGAGAAGTAATGAAGTAGATTCCTTACAAGGATGGTTCAAGTGTATTTAGGGAAGTCCAGTAGCTTCACCAATTTTCAAGTAGGACAGCAGGCAATCGGTAATGGGATGCACTTGGATCCAGTCTCACCAAACAAGAAAAATAAATCTCCGGAAAAAAATTCTAGCTGCTTATGTGTGCGCTCCCATTCGTGTGGGGAAGTGGGGTATGGAGTGGTGTGTGTGTGTGTGTGTGTGTGTGTGTGTGTGTGTGTGTGTGTGTGTTGGTGTGTGTGTGTGAGTGTGTGTGTGTTTGTGTGTGTGTGTGCACATGTGTTTATGGACATGATCATGTGCATATTCGTATGCATGTGCCTGTGTGTTCATATGTACTTTCGCATTAGATAGAGCCTAATAATATTACAGACTAATAATGCATTGAGTTGGTATTCCTTCAAAACTCTTCATGAGAAACAAACAGTTTCATTCTTTCTTCAATTACATTATTTTGACTGTCTTTCCTGATAGATTTTCATGATGGTTTTAAGTGGGAAAATTTGTAGCTATCTTAGAATTGATTCTACCCATTATTTCAAGAACTATGAAAAGATGGGGCAAGGGTTGTTGCTCAGTTGCAGAGCGCTGGCCTCCCACCCGTGGGCGAGAGTGTTTTGATTCTACTCACTGCACATACATAAATGCATAAACAAAAGGTCCATGAACACGTAAACATATTAACAACAGAAAAGGAAATCATCTTAAGGGAGTGTGGGAGTAAAGGCTGCATTCACTTTTCTGTGATATTGGAGATTTGCAAACCTATTGAGGTACCAGGTGTTCTGAACTGTGCACCCATATGCCTGTGTATTCTCAAAGTGCAAATCTGTGTGAATGGAATCCTTGGCGACCTACACAGTAAGGGACACCAGCACAAAAGCCCTGGTAGAGTGCTGGTAAAACCTTTTGGCAAGGGACCCTTGAGATTTACACAGGGGAATTTTTCCTCTGCAGCAATATTTCAGGATTGGCCCAGGTGAGGGCCTGAAGGGATGCCCTGGGGGCGGGGGCAGGGAGCTGAATCCAGAAACATACACTTTTCCACCAAGGGACCTCAGAAGCCCACCAGATTTGGAAGAGAAAGAAGGGGCACCAGCCCTCAGCAGCAGGCTCTCTTTAAGCCCTATGGTTATTCTAGGCACTTGAATGTCCACAAATGTCATTCCAAACCCAGCAAAAAAGAAATACTCTTCCAATGAAAATTTAGAATCTGATGCAATGAAGAGCTTATTATGTCGCAGAAAGCATGGAAGCATTGGGCAGCATTTCTTTGAATTCTGGAATCCTTAAGTTAAAATGGCAGTGTTAAACAAACAAACAAACAAACAACAAAAACAACAAAAAACGTTGAAACCCAAGAGAGCCAAACTTGTAAAAACTCCAAGCCCCTTAGGTCAACTGGCCTGTGCCTTCTTCCCAGCACCTCAAAATCATTCAAACTCTGGAGTTTGAACGTCTGTAAAAGAAAAGTACTGACTGGAAAAGGCTGGCAAATCTTCCTTCCGGATGCAGTCATGGAAATCAAAGGTGTGAGTCACTGAATTTTGGCCTAAAATTGAACCTGTGGTATTGAAGATGACGTGTTGCATCACGTGATCCTGGGGCAGCATACCAGTTCCCAGAAGCCACCTTCCCTCACTTCCTCTTCCGGCTGGAGTCCAGGAAGCTGCTTCTCTTCCTGGGATCTGTGTCCAGGCTCACCTGTCTGAGCACCTGCTGACAGAAGACAGCAAAACGTTCGGGTCTCAGGTTGGTTTTCTTTGCCTAGGTAGTTTACAGAAGATTCCTTAGAAAACATGTAGATGGGGAAAATGTTAAGGATGGAGGAGGAGGTACTTGTGTAAGGAAGGTTGTATTTTTCCAAGAGTGTTTCTTTATGCTGAGCAGGTCAAATAGGTCATTCGAAGTTCAAATCACCACAAACTATTGAAATTTCAGAGAACTTTTACTGCAGCATTCTGATACCTGTGGGCTGGTGGATCAATGTGTATGAAAACAGCTGTAGTATACCATGGACCCTTGGGTAGGATAGGGACTATCTCGGATGGATAGAGCAAAGGGATTCCCTGTACTATTTCCACACAGGCACATAGAAGTCCTGGGTCATCCTCAGCTAGCCTTGCTCTACCCATTTTCCCCTCTCTTCTGACCTGCTATTCCATTCCGTCCCCTCTCTCCCCACCCACCTCTCACCTTCCCCCTTCCCACTTTAGTGCACCTTCTCCCCTTAGTATGCACACCTAGGAACAAACATTGGTTTGGCACGTGTGGCCAAGGATGTACACTGGTTCCATCCATAGCATGTTGGGAAAATGTCAGAATTTCAATCTTCTCTGCCGCTCAATGTTTATCATTGATTTGTTCTGTTTTTCTTATATCACGTTATGGTAGAAAATCATCGTGACCGCACACCATGCATTGGGAATGATTTTTTTTTCTCTTTCTTTCTGTGGAAGAGTTTAGGAACCCATGTTCTAAACTCTTTGAAAGGTTGGGTTAGGTAAAATTCAACATCCAACCGCCACATGCTCAGCTACTCTATATGGTTAAATCATTACCACTGATCCACTCCTGAGTTTGCTCTCTGTATCATTGATTTGGAAATATATCTCAAGGTTAATTTGCTTAGGTCAGATATGCAAGGACATTCTTGAATATCTACTAGTCCTCAACTTATCTCTTTGGTTAGGTTCATTACCACTGTTCCACTCCTGAATTTGCTCTCTGTACCATTAATTTGGAAATATTTTTCAAGGTCAATCTGCTTAGGGAGATATGCAAGGACATTCTTGGATATCTACTCGAATTTCTTGCAAATGACTTTGACTTTGTGAAGAATAAGTCTGGTTTATCATGCTTCTGAAAATCTCTGTATTAGGATGAAATTCCTTTTGATCTGTCTTTGTATGATCTAGGTTTATCTCTCTTCACCTTTCCTTTTTTTGTTTATCATTTTGATAGAGGCAAAATTGTTACCTTTGGTTAAGATTGGTTTATTTTACCTACGGGAATCATACATTCACTCTGACATAATTCTAACAGCATGGAGTATCTTATTTTTGTCAGACGCAGTAGTTGGTGTACTCCTCCATTGATCCCGCACCCCTCTGTGCTCCACCTATTCTACTGGGCTCCCTGGATCATGGGATGTACTCCATGCCACAATGTGGAAAATATCTGAGAGTTCCCATCCTGTCTTTGTTCATGACACTCTTTTTCTTTTCTCTTGGACCTAGGAAAGCCCAACGTCAGCATCTGAGGAAATGGGATCTGATTGGAATAACATGAGACAGTCAGCAGAGCGTGCCTCACAGCCTCTGGCCCCGAGGCTCATTCAAATCCAGAATAAGAAGCAACAGCAGAGGGGAGCTCTGAGGCATAGTGCTCCTCCCCCTGCGGAGGAGGACCCCAGGGTATGTGGACTTTGGAGGCAATGGGAAGCCAGGGGGCGACAGAGGTCACAATCTTGGTTACATCCTCTCAGATTGCCTCTACCATCCAATTGTCCCTTGCCAACCCTCGAGGACCTGCCCAGCACATCCTCTCAGCTTAGTTTCTTCCTAGGACGGGAGGAGGCATCTTTTGGAACCACTTGAAATCCATGCATCCCAACGTTTGTCCTGTTTTTGAAATCTGGCCCAGGGTCCTCAAGTTGCAACATCCAAACCTTCCTTCCAGTGCCCCTGTATAATAGGTGACTCCACAAACGTGTTCTAGGACCTTTGAATCCCGAGATGTTCATGGTTCACAGGCCCGAGTGCCTGAACTAAAACGAGAGGAAACTAAGACTTAAAATCTCTATTTGTCTGTAAAAGGGCAGAGCTGGTTGTGCTTGGGCTGATTCCTGACCACTTGTGCTTTTCCACCATCAGATGAAGTGCAAGGAATGTGGGGCTTTTGGACACACTGCGAGGAGCAGAAGATGCCCCATCAAGCACTGGGATGGTGCGCTGGCCCCACAACCCTTGGGCCCAAAGAAGGAGAAGGAGAACCAGGCACCAAGCAAGCCTGAGAATCTCCAGAGCACAGGGGCCTGTGAGCAGCCAGCCAGAGCGAAGCGCCATGTGCAGAGGTGAGGGATGGGTAAGGTGGCATCCAAGCCTTGGGCACAAAACTCCAGGGGGGTGGTGTCTCTCCTTCTCCACACAGTCATCTCCAAACATCCACATGCAGCTCCTGGCTGGGTCAATGGACAGAGATAGACAATGACTCCATGCCCCAAAGCCACAGCCTGCAGCTCATTCTCCTTTGAATTCAATTATGAAAGAGATAGGTTCAGGGCACCATAATTAACACGAACATGGGAGGCACAAAATCAATGTGTCCACATGGAACTACTTAGTGGGAAATGAGAAGGGCTGCCTGGATGTAGGGACTGGGTGTTGTAGGAGGAAAGGCACAGACTTGGGGGAGAACCCAAGGTAGCACAGGAGACACTAAGAAAACGGGAACCTCACATTCTGCTCCCGACTCTACATCCATCCAACTGCCATCGTGTGTTCTACAGGCAAGAAGAGGAACGGGGAAAGGCTCTACTCCAGACATGGAGTACCAGTAGGAGACCCCAGGGTAGGCAGCAACCCAAATGGAAGGAAGAGACAGAACCCAGTGCCTACCTAAGGGTGAGTATGTGCATGTTGCCTGCTCTTTTGGTGACTAGGATAAGCATGATATGTTCCTTTGCTGTGTCCCTTCTGCCTGAGAGATTTGCTATCAACATTGAACCCCAATGTGACTCCTGCTTTTGGTCTTTCACATTTGCCCTTTCCAATTTTTTTGTGTTACTTTTTTCATATTGCCCATGACGTGGTGCATGGGCTCATGGGGTCATAGTTGACTCCAGCGTCTCAAAGGACGCAATGTCCAATGCAGGCATATTCCTATTGAAAGTGGGAGAACACTCTCAGCTTCTGTAAGCCAACTCCTCAGGGTTCACACTCTGCTGAGAGGAGCATTAGCCATCGACATGCCATGGAAGAACACAAAAGAGAGCCCTGCCCCTCCCAATGCATGAGACCTCTGATTAAGAATGGGATATTTCCCACTGTGCCCTGAAACATGTCACGTCATTCTTGGAATGGGTCCTTGGCTGATAGCCATGGAGGTGGAGGTGGAGTGCCCCTTTTCCTTTCCTGGGCTGATGACTTGTCTTCCGGTTCCACTCTATGTTCTGTAGCCAAATTCATGTGTTGGTGGGCCTTGTTGGTGCTTGAGAAAGTGCAGGGACTCAGGAGATTTTCCTGTGTTTGTCTTTTCCTCCAGAAACCCAGCAGGCTACTGCCCGTCCACACGACCAGTACGAGGTGTGTCCCGGGCTCTCTGTTTGAGAGTCAGCCTCGTGTCCAGAACTTGGATGAGAGTCTCACCTTCAGTAGCGCACATCCCTTTCAGAAACCTGAACTTGGACTCAACTCAGGTCCTGGGATGCAGACACAACAGGATGTGAGCATCCCTGGCACCATCCAGTCGGCAGCAAGGCACTCAGGGCAGATCCCTGCCCTCCTTGGGAAGAAAGCACCTGAAACGCCAGAGGTTGTCTCCTCTAAAGTTGCCCAGACTTCTGCCCAAATTCTCAGAGGGGGCCATGTGCTCCACCCTCCTTCACTAGCCAGTTGTCCTGACGTTAGCAAAGAGCCCTGCCTGCAGCCTGCAGCATGTCCACAGGGCCAGGGCCACAAACTCAGCCTCCAGGCCTCAGGCAAGAGACAGGCTCAGGTCCACAAACAGACTGGCCAGAATGCCCCAAAGAAACTCAGGCTGGGGCAAAGTCTCACTCAACGGGGGAACACCTGTGAGCCAGGCTCAGAGGCTGGGAAATCTCTGCCTTCTTGGCAAGATACAAGTGGAATCAGACTAAATGGGTCACCCCAGGTGACCAGAAAATCTCCAGCCCATGATTCCATCATGGATCTTTGCCCTCCCAAGGAAAGCCCTTTCCTGAATCCAGTCAAGCCGTGTACCAAATCGAGTCCACCAGCACCCAGCTGTGTTGCCCGACAGCCCCTCCTAATGGCCTTCAAGAGAATGCACAAAAACTGTTGGAGATCCAGGTTCATTGCTGATCTCCCTTCCTCTCCAGCTGCTGCAAAGACCAGTGCTCTTGCTGACACTCCTCCCTATCTTGATGAGTGGGAGTGTCCCGGCTCCCAGGAGCCAGTGAGTGTCCTCTATGAAGACCTTCTTGTGTCCTCCTCCTCTGAGGACAGTGACATGGAATGAGGCACACCATAGCAGGGAAGAATGGCCCTTGGGGCTCCAATAACTTGCAGGGTCTCTCATGCAGGAGCAGGTGGCACCAGGGTCACAGGACCTTTCTAGCTATGGAGTAGGAGCCAAGGCTGGGACTTCAGAAAGCTCTGGCAAAGCCACAGACCCTGCCTGCATCTGATGCATAGCCACCTGTCCAGAACTCAGAGACGAGACTGCTCTGAATGGTGTTTCCAGGGGATGGTCCAATGTGCTCATGTCACCTTCCACAGGCTTTCAATGGGATGACAAATGGAGTGTATATGCAGGTGTAGAGATTGAAGTTGGACAGAAGTAGAAGGCTCAAGTTTGTCCTTTTTGTCCTATGACTGCATGGAGGTTTACACTGGCTGATCACTGGGACCTCTGTCCTGGGCTTCAGTGGACCTTCTTGACGCTCGAGTGTGGTCATGGAAAGCATTGTGGGCAATTTCTCTGGCCTTTCCTTTTTTGTTCCTTGCCCCTTATGATAATCATGTACTTGACGCTTCTCTGAATCCACAATCAATTTTCCCCATGTTTTACTGTGTGCATCCTTTGATTGCTCAATAGGCATAAGCCTTTTTACTTTGTCTTTCCTGAAAACTGCATTATTTTGTGTCCTAGTGCTCTATTGTAATGACTTGGACAGCCCGAATGTCTCAGATGATGTCCACATGGCAATTAAGATCATTCATTTGGTGTACTTCAGGATATCACTGAATTTCACATACTACCATAATAAATGGGTGAAATTGTGTATCCCAGATCATCGTAGTCACTTGCGATTTGGGGGCCTGAACATTGAGGCTTTTCAACTCTCTCTCGGGGTGCTCTTAATTGTGAGCATTTGTGGTACCACTGCACCTGGTGGAAGGAGATCTTTTCGTTCACACCCAGTCCCCGTTTCCAATGTCTGGGAACATGTGTGTCCAGGGTCCAGAATGACTCTGTGGTGTTTTAGCCAAGATTTATTAACTGGACACTCCCTTCTCCCGATGGCACTGACATGGCTGTCCCTATTCAGACACAGTCTGGGGTGATGTGGATTCTGATCCACAGGCATGAGATTTTGCAGGGGAACAGGGAGGAGAAACATGGAGCTCCTCAATTTGATTTTGGAGCCTGAAAGAATGGAGATATGTGAACACTGATGTCTGGCAATGCAGCTCTTGAGATACATTCCATATTCAGATTTGATTTTTTCCTCAGTGTAGGCTTTCCTGTACATTTCCTGTCTCCACTCCTGATGTGGAGAGTGCCATAAATACAGGGGCCTGTCCTAGGCCCCCCAAGTATCATAAAAGTTCCTTCTCCCACCCGTGCTGTGAGCATCTTTCACCAAGTGATGCACATTGAGTGAGGGAAGGAAGGTGTGGAAGGCCGGGGGAGTATTGTGAACAACGCAGAGGGTGAAGGAATGTTATCTGCTCACCAGTGTGCACTCAGGTGTACTTTGTTCTGTGCCCATATCACATATACTAGGGTCTAAAATAAAGGTGTGCAGAACACCCGGGTACCAGAGCCATGACTGGTCCAGTGAAAAGCTTGGCTAGGCAGGCATTTCGTGTCCATTAGCAGGAGTGCCTCTGATCTCCCCCTTGAACAGGCATAGGGCCAAGAAGGTCCCTGAAAGTGAGCCTGTTTCTCTGATGAGCAAAAGTGTATCAGTCAACTGTGTCCATGTGACAGTGAGATTAAAAACTGGTTGCAGGGCTTTCCTGTGCCCTGGCACATGGAGACACGAAATACTTACAGATTGCAGTGGTAGGGGAGGAGTCATGCCCTTGAGCAAACATAACTTTGGTGTGTTTCTGGCTTCAATAAGAGGCAAAACATAAGGGCATGCGCCACTCTGGCTATCTTGGTTTTAGAGAGTGTCCACTGCTTGCCCACAATAAAGGCTTCATTGGAATGGTAAACTGTGGTCTGAGAGTGATTTGAAGTTCTCCCTATCTGTATAACATTTGAAACTGTGGAAGCGTGAAAATGTTTCTGTTTCACGTGCAGCTGGCTGAAATGGCAATACTGCTTTGAAAAAATGCAACCTCTAATACTTTCTGGATCTTCCTTTGTATGAAAACATCTGTACCAAAAGACTTCTAAACACACAGGTGTATTTGCACACACAACAAGAAACAAGCCCTCCAATAGTAACATGTGCACACACAACTCACACAAAACAACAGCACTTCTCTTAGTCCTTTTACTTTTCCAAGTGAAAAAAGATGAATGAAACATATATTTTTAAAACACCCTACCAGCCTCACAGCCTGGAAATGGTCACAGTGTACTAAGGTTTTTTCCATGTTCTGGAGCAATAAATTCTTGGTAATTAGACACTCTGAGAATTGTAGCTTCCCCCAGGCCTCTCGTGTCCCATAGATGGAAACTGGGAAAAGCACGCAAAGCAGCTCTCCGGAAGTTCAAAGAAATATGCCCAGAAATTCCTAATCCCTCTAGTCCATGAATTTCTGAGAAGTGATTGGTGGATCTGACATGGATAGAGAGGCGGGGGTGGGTGGACGACCTGCAGGCTGAAGAGATGAGGAAGCCTTTCCTATGGAAAGCATTTCAGAGAATGTCTCTCTTTCTTCTGAGCTCCCAGCAGGAATCTGTTCTGGTCCTTGATCCTCCACATATGGAGGCAGCTTTCATCCACTAGAAAGAACTGTCTCAGGTGGATGACATGAGGAACTGCAAAGGTTTCCATCCCATATTCCTGATGATCAAGTCGACCTGGGTTCTCTTGTACTTGCAGAGTCATCAGTGACATTGGGGCCAATGCAAAGCTGAACAACAATTTGACTCCAGCACACGTGTTGGCTCCAAAGCCTTCCTGTGCTGTCTGTGGTATTCGTAGATCTGCATGCTGAGTGGGATGCAATCCACCATAATTTTTGCTCTCCACTGGCCTGGCCATATCATCCAGCCCTGGCCTGTGTTGGATGCTGCCTTCCACCCCTCTCAGCATTATTTTTCTTAATCCAACCTCTGTGTATGTGCTCAAATGTGTCCTGTGGAGTTTGTCTTCTATCCTGCATGCTAAGAATGCCATGGGTCCTGAGTCAACTCCCCCTTCTCCCCTGGAAGGGTTCTGACCTGTAACAATTGGGTTTCCCAAATGGGGACTTTTGGACGCCCTGAATTGGGTCAATGGACACAAACACTTTCTTTTAGCTTCGGCTAGAATGCATTCTGTTCCCTCCAGAATATTCTATAGAATATTTTCCTCCACTTCCTTCATTGACTGAGGGGCTCTGAGGCTCAGAATGAGCAGAGCTGCATTCAACGAGCAGGTGTTTCAAATATTCCACAGCCCAGTGCCACCCATAGAAAGACTATTCCAGGCAGACAGTTTCTCTCTAGCAGCCCAATGTGGATTGAAAGAAACTGTTGCTTAAGTGGCATGTGCCCAGGCTCACTCTTTGGAACTTGCAGGTAGAGAAGAACCCAAGAGGACTTGAACAACAGCTGCATTTGATGGAGAAGAATTAGGCTTAATAAGGACATCCTCCCTAGACTGCTCTCACCTGTGGAGGGAAGTTGCCTCTTTGTCTCCACCATCAATGACTGGTAGAATTTCCGGCCTGACCTCAAGTGAAAGAGAGATACTTCCCCTTTCTGAGATGGTTTTCAAAGGGGGAATTTTCCATGTACTCACATGATCACTAGTCGACCCAACACACCCACTACCTTGGGGTCAGATCCACAATGCTTTCTGGGGACTTAAGGAGATGAGAAAGCTTGGGGTGTGGCTTATTCACAACCTGGAGCACTGAAAGGGTTCAGTTCTCCAAAGACTCTTTGGGAAAATGAGAAGTAATGAAGTAGATTCCTTACAAGGATGGTTCAAGTGTATTTAGGGAAGTCCAGTAGCTTCACCAATTTTCAAGTAGGACAGCAGGCAATCGGTAATGGGATGCACTTGGATCCAGTCTCACCAAACAAGAAAAATAAATCTCCGGAAAAAAATTCTAGCTGCTTATGTGTGCGCTCCCATTCGTGTGGGGAAGTGGGGTATGGAGTGGTGTGTGTGTGTGTGTGTGTGTGTGTGTGTGTGTGTTTGTGTGTGTTGGTGTGTGTGTGTGAGTGTGTGTGTGTTTGTGTGTGTGTGTGCACATGTGTTTATGGACATGATCATGTGCATATTCGTATGCATGTGCCTGTGTGTTCATATGTACTTTCGCATTAGATAGAGCCTAATAATATTACAGACTAATAATGCATTGAGTTGGTATTCCTTCAGAACTCTTCATGAGAAACAAACATTTTCATTCTTTCTTCAATTACATTATTTTGACTGTCTTTCCTGATAGATTTTCACGATGGATTTAAGTGGGAAAATTTGTAGCTATCTTAGAATTGATTCTACCCATTATTTCAAGAACTATGAAAAGATGGGGCAAGGGTTGTTGCTCAGTTTCAGAGCACTGGCCTCCCACCCGTGGGCGAGTGTGTTTTGATTCTACTCACTGCACATATATAAATGCATAAACAAAAGGTCCATGAACACGTAAACATATTAACAACAAAAAAGGAAATCATCTAAAGGGAGTGTGGGAGTAATGGCTGCATTCACTTTTCTGTGATATTGGAGATTTGCAAACCTATTGAGGTTCCAGGTGTTCTGAACTGTGCACCCATATGCCTGTGTATTCGAAAGTGCAAATCTGTGTGAAGAAAATCCTTGGTGACCTACACAGGAAGGGACAACAGCACAAAAGCCCTGGTAGAGTGCTGGGAAAACCTTTGGGCAAGGGACCCTTGAGACTTACACAGGAGAATTTTCCTCTGCAGCCTAATTTTCCTCTGTGGCCTATTCACAGCCTGGAGCACTGAAAGGGTTCTGTTCTCCAAAGGATCTTTGGGAAAATGAGAAGTAATGAAGTAGATTCCTTCCAAAATATATGAGTTTCCTGAAATCTCAGCAAACATTTTTTCACCCAATCTTGATGACACTTTCAGGTAATGATCAGCACCAATCCCACTTGGCTCACCAACTTTCATTCTTGTAGGTTAAACCATTTGTTTGTAGTAACTGTTTAAATTTTTAGGTTTCAATCTGTATTTTCCTATATGGATACATGAAGTTGGAACTCTAAAACAAACACGGTTAGTGCTAGCTCTTTGAAACTTGACATGGTAAAATAGTTCCAAATTCTATCACTATGGTTTGTTTCCTATTGATGCAGCTCTAAGCAGAGACTGGCGAAAAACGCTTTCATTGAAAGGGGTTGCCAAGCTTCCAAAAAATACGAGTTTCCCGAAATCTCAGCAAACATTTTTTCACCCAATCTTGATGACACTTTCAGGTAATGATCAGTACACCAATCTCACTTGGCTCATCAAATTTCGTCCTTCTACATTATACCGTTTTTTGCTGTAACAGATTTAATTTTTACGTTTCACTCTGTATTTTCTTATATGGACACATGTAGTTGAAACTCTAAATCAAACACGGTTAGTGCTAGCTCTTTGAAACTTAACACAATAAAGTAGTCCCAAGTTCCATCTCTATGGTTCGTTTCCTATTGATGTAGCCCTAAGCAGAGACTGGCAAAAATCGATTTCATTGACAGGGGTTGTCAAGCTTCCAAAATGTACAAGTTCCTGAAATCTAAGCAAACATTTTCTCACCCAATCTTGATGACACTTTCAGTTAAGGATCAGTACACCAATCCCACTTGGCTCACCAAATTTCGTCCTTCTCCGTAAACCGTTCGTTTGTAGTAACAGTTTAAGTTTTAGGTTTCACTCTGTATTATCCTATATGGGTACATGTAGTTGGAACTCTAAATCAAACTCGGTTTGTGCTAGTTTTTGAAACTTGACACAATGAAGTAGTTCCAAGGTCTATCTTTATGGTTTGTTTCCTATTGATGTACCCCTAAGCACAGACTGGTGTAAATCGCTTTCATTGAAAGGGGTTGCCAAGCTTCCAAAAAACTAGGAGTTTCCTGAAATCTTAGCAAACATTTTTTCACCCAATCTTGATGACACTTTCAGGTAATGATCAGTACACCAATCCCACTTGGCTCACCAAATTTCTTTCTTCTAGGTTAAACCGTTCATTTGCACTAACAGTTTTAATATTCAGGTTTCACTCTGTATTTTCCTATATGGACACATGTAGTTGGAACTCTAAATCAAACACGCTTAGTGCTAGCTCTTTGAAACTTGACACAATAATGTAGTTCCAAGTTCTGTCTCTATTGTTAGTTTCCTATTGATGTAGCCCTAAGCAGAGACAAACGAAAATCGCTTTCATTGAAGGGGTGCCAAGCTTCCAAAAAACTACGAGTTTCCTGAAATCTCAGCAAAAATCTTTTCACCCAATCTTGATGACACTTTCAGGTAATGATCAGTACACGAACCCCACTTGGCTCACCAAATTTCGTCCTTCTAGGTTAATCCGATCGTTTGCAGTAACAGGTTTAATTTTCAGGTTTCACTCTGTATTTTCCTTTATGGATACATGTATTTGGAACTCTAAATCAAACACGTTTAGTGCTAGGTCTTTGAAACGTGACACAATAAAGTACTTCGAATTTCTATCTCTATGGTTTGTTTCCTATTGATGTAGCCCTATGCAGAGACCGGCGAAAATCGCTTTCATTGAAAGAGTTTGCCAAGCTTCCAAAAAATACGAGTTTCCTGAAATCGCAGCAAACATTTTTTCACCCAATCTTGATGACACTTTCAGGTAATGATCACTACACCAATCCCACTTGGCTCATCAAATTTCTTCCTTCTCCGTGAAACCGTTCGTTTGCAGTAACAGTTTTAATTTTTAGGTTTCACTCTTTATTTTCCTATATGGGTACATGTATTAGGAACTCTAAATCAAACACGGTTAGTGCTAGCTTTTGAAAGTTGACACAATAAAGTAGTTCCAAGGTGTATCTCTATGGTTTGTTTCCTATTGATGTACCCCTAAGCACAGACTGGCGAAAATCGCTTTCATTGAAAGGGGTTGCCAAGCTTCCAAAAAACTAGGAGTTTCCTGAAATCTCAGCAAACATTTTTTCACCCAAACTTGATGACACTTTCAGGTAATTTTCAGTACACCAATTACACATGGCTCAACAAATTTCATCCTTCTAGGTTAAACCGTTCGTTTGCAGTAACAGTTTTAATTTTTAGGTTTCACTCTGTATTTTCCTATATGGGTACATGTATTGGAACTCTAAATCAAACACGGTTAGTGCTAGCTCTTTGAAACTTGACACAATAAAGAAGTTCCAAGTTCTATCTCTATGGTTTGTTTCCTATTGATGTGGCCCTAAACAGAGACTGGTGAAAATCGCTTTCATGGAGAGGGGTTGCCAAACTTCCAAAAAATACGATTTTCCTGAAATCTCAGCAAATTTTTTTTAATCAATCTTGATGACACTTTCAGGTAATGTATCAGCACACCAATCCACTTGGCTAACAAAATTTCGTTCTTGAAGGTTAAACCGTTCATTTGCAGTAACAGTTTTAATTTTTAGGTTTCACTCTGTATTTTCCTATATAGACACATGTAGTTGGAACTCAAAATCAAACTCGGTTAGTGCTAGCTCTTTGAAACATGACACAATAAAGTTGTTCCAATATCTATCTCTATGGTTTTTTCCTGTTGATGTAGCCCTAAGCAGAGACTGGCGAAAATCGCTTTCATTGAAAAGGGTTGCCAAGCTTCCCAAAAATACGAATTATCTGAAATCTCAGCAACCATTTTTTAACCCAATCTTGATGACACTTCCAGGTAATGATCAGTGCACCAATCCCACTTGGCTCACCAAATTTCGTTCTTCTATGTTAAACAGTTCGTTTGCAGTAACAGTTTTAATTTTTAGGTTTCATTCTGTATTTTACTATATGGACACATATATTTGGAACTCTAAATCAAACACGGTTAGTACTAGCTCTTTGAAACTTCACACAATAAAGTAGTTCCAAGTTGTATCACTATGGTTTGTTTCCTACTGATGTAGCCCTAACCAGAGACTGGAGAAAATAGCTTTCATTGAAAGGGTGTGCCAAGCTTCCAAAAAATACGAGTTTCCTGAAATCTCAGCAAACATTTTTTCACCCAATCTTGATGACACATTCAGGTAATGATCAGTACACCAATCCCACTTGGCTCACCAAATTTCATTCTTGTAGGTTTAACTGCTTGTTTGCAGTAACAGTTTTAATTTTTTGGTTTCACTCTGTATTTTCCTATATGGACACATGTTGTTGGAACTCTTCATCAAACACGGTTAGGGCTAGCTCTTTGATACTAGACATAATTAGTAGTTCCAAGTTGTATCACTATGGTTTGTTTGCTATTGTTATACAACTAAGCAGAGACAGGCGAAAATTGCTTTCATTGAAAGGGGTTGCCTAGCTTCCAAAAAACTAGGAGT
This sequence comes from Spermophilus citellus, assembly GCF_964194105.1. Taxonomy (NCBI): domain Eukaryota; kingdom Metazoa; phylum Chordata; class Mammalia; order Rodentia; family Sciuridae; genus Spermophilus; species Spermophilus citellus. The sequence goes on along the minus strand of NW_027673039.1, from coordinate 830,550 downwards.
TTCCTGAAATCTCAGCAAACATTTTTTCATCCATTCTTGATTACACTTTCAGGTAATGATCAGTACACCAATCCCACTAGGCTCACCAAATTTCGTCCTTCTAGGTTAAACCGTTCGTTTGCAGTAACAGTTTTAATTTTTAGGTTTCACTCTGTATTTTCCTATATGGAGACATGTAGTTGGAACACAAAATCAAACACGGTAAGTTCTAGCTCTTTGAAACTTGACACAATAAAGTAGTTCCATGTTCTGTCTCTATGTTTTGTTTCCTATTGATGTAGCCCTAAGCAGAGACTGGCGAAAATCTCTTTCATTGAAAGGAATTGCCAAGCTTCCAAAAAATACGAGTTTCCTGAAATCTCAGCAAACATTTTTTCACCCAATCTTGATGACACTTTCAGGTAATGATCAGTTCACCAATCCCACTTGACTCACCAAATTTCGTCCTTCTAGCTTAAACTGTTCATTTGAAGTAACAGTTTTAATTTTTAGATTTCACCCTGTATTTTCTTATATGGAGACATGTATATGGAACTCTAAATCAAACACGTTTAGTGCTAGCTCTTTGAAACTTGACACAATAAAGTAGTTCCAAGTTCTATCTCTATGGTTTGTTTCCTATTCATGTAGCCCTAAGCAGAGACTGGAGAAAATCGCTTTCATTGAAAGGGGTTGCCAAGCTTCCAAAAAACTAGGAGTTTCCTGAAATCTCAGCAAACATTTTTTCACCCAATCTTGATGACACTTTCAGGTAATGATCAGTACACCAATATCACTTGGCTCACCAAATTTCGTCATTCTTCTTAAACCCTTCTTTTTCAGTAAGAGTTTTAATATTTAGGTTTCAGTGTGTATTTTCCTATATGGACACATGTAGTTAGAACTCTAAATCAAACATGGATAGTGCTAGCTCTTTGAAACTTGACACAATAGAGTAGTTCCAAGTTCTATCTCTATGGTTTGTTTCCTATTGTTGTAATCCTAAGCAGAGACTGGCAAATATTGCTTTCATTGAAAGGATTTGCCAAGCTTCCAAAAAATGTGAGTTTCCTGAAATCGCAGCAAACATTTTTTCACCCAATCCTAATGACACTTTCAGGTAGTGATCAGTACACCATCCCACTTGTCACTCCAAATTTCGTTCTTGTATGTTTAACCGTTCGTTTGCAACAACAGTTTTAATTGTTAGGTTTCACTCTGTATTTTCCTATATGGATTGATGAATTTGGAACTCTAAATCATACACGGTTTGTGCTAGCTCTTTGAAAGTTGACACAATAAAGTAGTTCCAAGTTCTATCTCTATGGTTTGTTTTCTATTGATGTTGCCCTAAGCAGAGACTCACGAAAATCTTTCTCATTGAAAGGTGTTGCCAAGCTTCCAAAAATCTAGGAGTTTCCTGAAATCCCAGAAAACATTTCTTCACCCAATTTTGATGACACTTTCATGTAATGATCAGTACACCAATCCCACTTGGCACTGCAAATTTCGTTCTTGTAGGTTAAACCATTCATTTGCATAACAGTTTTAATTTTTAGGTTTCACTCTGTATTTTCCTATATGGACACATGTTGTTGGAACTCTAATTCAAACACTGTTAGTGCTAGCTCTTTGAAACTTGACACAATATAGTAGTTCCAATTTCTATGTCTATGATTATTTCCTATTGTTCTAGCCGTAAGGAGAGACTGGCGAATATCGCTTTCATTGAAAGGCTTTGCCAAGCTTCCAAAAAATGCGAGTTTCCTGAAATCGCAGCAAATATTTTTTCACTCAATCTTGATGACACTTTCAGGTAGTGATCAGTACACCAATCCCACTTGGCTCACCAAATTTCGTTCTTGTAATTTTAACCGTTCGTTTGCAGTAACAGTTTTAATTTTTAGCTTTCACTCTGTATTTTCCTATATGGACACATGTAGTTGGAACTCTAAATCAAACACGGTTAGTGCTAGCTCTTTGAAAGTTGACACAATAAAGTAGTTCCAAGTTCTATCTCTATGGTTTGTTTCCAATTGATGTAGCCCTAAGTAGAGACTCACGAAAATCTCTCTCATTGAAAGGGGTTGCCAAGTTTCCAAGAATCTAGGATTTTCCTGAAATCTCAGAAAACTTTTTTTCACCCAATTTTGATGACACTTTCAGGTAATGATCAGTACACTATCCCACTTGGCCTACCAAATTTCGTTATTGTAGGTTAAAACGTTCGGTTGCAGTAACATTTTAAATTAAGGTTTCACTCTGTATTTTCCTATATGGACACATGTAGGTGGAACTCTAAATCAAACATGGTTAGGGCTAGCTCTTTGAAACTTGACACAATAAAGTAGTTCCAAGTTCTATCTCTATGGTTTGTTTCCTATTGATGTAGCCCTAAGCATAAACAGGCGAAAATCGCTTTCATTGAAAGGGGTTGCAAGCTTCCAAAAAACTAGGATTTTCCTGAAATCTCAGAAATCATTTTTCCACCCAATCTTGATGACACCTTCAGCTAATGATCAGTACACCATCCCACTTGGCTCACCAAATTTCGTCATTCTAGGTTAAACCATTCGTTTGCAGTAACAGTTTTAAATTTTAGGTTTCATTCTGTATTTTCCTATATGGACACATGTAGTTGTAACTCTAAATCAAACACGGTTCATGCTAGCTCTTTGAACGTTGAAACAATAAAGTAGTTCCAACTTCTATATCTATGGTTTGTTTCCTATTAATGTAGCCCTAAGCTTAAACTCATGAAAATCTCTCTCATCAAAGGGGTTGCCAAGCTCCCAAAAATCTAGGAGTTTCCTGAAATCTCAGAAAACATTTTTTCACCCAATATTAATGACAGTTTCAGGTAATGATCAGTACACCAATCCCACTTGGCACTCCAAATTTCGTTCTTGTAGGTTAAACCATTCATTTGCAGTAACAGTTTTAATTTTTAGATTTCACTTTGTATTTTCCTATATGGACACATATAGTTGGAACTCTAAATCAAACACGGTTAGTGCTAGCTCTTTGAAACTTGACATAATAAAGTTCTTCCAAGTTCTATCTCTATGGTTTGTTTCCTATTGATGTAGCCCTAAGCAGAGACTGGGGAAAATCTCTCACATTGAAAGGGGTTGCCAAGCTTCCAATAAACTAGGAGTTTTCTGAAATCTCAGCAAATATTTTTTCACCCAATCTTGATGACACCTTCAGGTAATAACCTGTACACCATCCCACTTGGCTCATCAAATTTCGTTCTTCTAGGTTAAACCGATCGTTTCAAGTTACAGTTTAAATTTTTAGGTTTCACTCTGTATTTTCCTATATGGACACATGTAGTTGGAACTCTAAATCAAACACGGTGAGTGCTAGCACTTTGAAACTTGACACAATAAAGTAGTTCCAAGTTCTATCTCTATGGTTTTTTTCCTATTGATGTAGCCCTAAGCAGAGACACCCGAAAATTGCTTTGATTGAAAGGGGTTGCCAAGCTTCCAAAAAACACGATTTCCTGAAATTTCAGAAAACATTTTTTCAGACAGGTGAAAATCGCTTTCATTGTAAGGGGTTGCCAAGCTTCCAAAAAACTAGGAGTTTCCTGAAATCTTAGCAAACATGTTTTCACCAAATCTTGATGACACATTCAGGTAAAGATCAGTACACCATCCCAATTGGCTCACCAAATTTCGTACTTCTAGGTTAAACCGTTCGTTTGCAGTTACAGTTTTACTTTTTAGGTTTCACTCTGTATTTTTATATAAGGACACATGTAGTTGGAACTCTAAATCAAACACGGTTAGTGCTAGCTCTTTGAATCTTGACACAATATAGTAGTTCCATGTTCTAATCTATGGTTTGTTTCCTATTGATGTAGCCCTAAGTAGAGATTGGGGAAAATCGCTTTAATAGAAAGGGGTTGCCAAGCTTCCAAAAACCTAGGAGTTTCCTGAAATCTCAGAAAACATTTTTTCACCGAATCTTGATGACACCTTCAGGTAATGTTCAGGACACCAATCCCACTTGGCACCCCAAATTTCGTTCATCTAGGTTAAACCGTTCGTTTACAGTAACAGTTTTAATTTTTAGGTTTCACTCTGTATTTTCCTATATGGACACATGTAGTTGGAACTCTAAATCAAACACGGTTAGTGCTAGCACTTTGAAACTTGACACAATAAAGTAGTTTCAAGTTCTCTCTCTATGGTTTGTGTCCTATTTATATAGCCCTAAGCAGAGACTGGCGAAAATCACTTTCATTGAAAGGGGTTGCCAAGCTTCCAAAAAACTAGGAGTCTCCTGAAATCTCAGCAAACATTTTTTCAACCAATCTTGATGACACATTCAGGTAATGATCAGTACACCAATCCCACTTGGCTCACCAAATTTCGTCCTTCAAGGTTAAATCGTTCGTTTGCAGTAACAGTTTAAAATTTAAATTTCACTCTATATTTTCCTATATGGACACATGTAGTTGGAACTCTAAATCAAACACGGTTAGTGCTAGCTCTTTGAAACTTGACAGAATAAAGTAGTTCCAAGTCCTATCTTTATGGTTTGTTTCCTATTGATGTAGCCCTAAGCAGAGACTTGCTAAAATCACTTTCATAGAAAGGGGTTGCCAAGCTTCCTAAAAATACGATTTTCCTGAAATCCCAGAAAACATTTTTTCACCCATTCTTGATAAAACTTTCAGGTAATGATCAGTACACCAATCCCACTTGGCTCACCAAATTTCATTCTTGTAGGTTTAACCGTTCGTTTGCAGTAACAGTTTTAATTCTTATGTTTCACTCTGTTTTTTCCTATATGGACACATGTAGTTGGAAGTATAAATCAAACACGGGTAGTGCTAGCTCTTTGGAACTAGACACAATAAAGTAGTTCCAAGTTCTATATCTATGGTTTGTTTCCTATTGATATAGCCCGTAGCAGAGACAGGCGAAAATCGCTTTCATTGAAAGGGGTTGCCAACCTTCCAAAAAATACGAGTTTCCTGAAATCTCAGAAAATATTTTTTCTCCCAATCTTGATGATACAATAAGTTAATGATCACTACACCAATCCCACTTGGCTCACCAAATTTCGTTATTCTAGTTTAAACCGTTTGTTTGCAGTAACACTTTTAATTTTTAAGTTTCACTCCGTTTTTTCCTATATGGACACATGTAGTTGGAACTCTAAATCAAACATGGTTAGTGCAAGCTCTTTGAAACTTGAGACAATAAAGTAGTTCCAAGTTCTATCTCTATGGTTTCTGTCCAATTGATATAGCCCTAAGCAGAGACCGGCGAAAATCGCTTTCATTGAAAGGTGTTGCCAAGATTCCCAAAAACTAGGAGTTTCCTGAAATCTCAGCAAACAATTTTTCACCCAATCTTGATGACACTATCAGGTAATGATCAGTACACCAATCCAACTTGGCTCACCAAATTTCGTTCTTCTAGGTTAAACCGTTCATTTGCAGTAACTGTTTTAAATTTTAAGTTTCACTCTATATTTTCCTATAGGGACACATGTGGTTGGAACTCTAAATCAAACACGGTTAGTGCTAGCTCTTTGAAACTTGACACAATAAAGTAGATCCAAGTTCTATCTCTATGTTTTTTTTCCTATTGATGTAGCCCTAAGCAGAGACTTCCAAAAATTGCTTTGATTGAAAGGGGTTGCCAAGCTTCCAAAAAATAGGATTTCCTGAAATTTCAGAAAACATTTTTTCAGACAGGTGAAAATCGCTTTCATTGTAAGGGGTTGCCAAGCTTCCAAAAAACTAGGAGTTTCCTGAAATCTCAGCAAACATGTTTTCACCCAATCTTGATGACACATTCAGGTAAAGATCAGTACACCATCCCAATTGGCTCACCAAATTTCGTACTTCTAGGTTAAACCGTTCGTTTGCAGTTACAGTTTTACTTTTTAGGTTTCACTCTGTATTTTTATATATGGACACATGGAGTTGGAACTCTAAATCAAACACGGTTAGTGCTAGCTCTTTGAATCTTGACACAATATAGTAGTTCCATGTTCTAATCTATGGTTTGTTTCCTATTGATATAGCCCTAAGGAGAGACTGGCGAAAATCGCTTGAATTGAAAGGGGTTGCCAAGCTTCCAAAAAAGTATGAGTTTCCTGAAAACTCCGCAAACATTTTTTCACCAAATCTTGATGACCCATTCAGGTAATGATCAGTACACGATCCCACTTGGCTCACTAAATTTCGTTCTTCTAGGTTAAACCGTTCGTTGGCAGTAACTGCTTTAATTTTTAGGTTTCACTCTGTTTTCTCTTATATGGAATAATGTAGTTGGAGGTCTAAATTAAACACGGTTAGTGCTAGCTCTATGAAACTTGACACAATAAAGTAGTTCCACATTCTATCTCAATGATTCGTTTCCTATAGATGTAGCCCTAAGCAGAGACTGGCAAAAATCGCTTTCAGTGAAAGGGGTTGCCAAGCTTCCAAAAAATACGGGTTTCCTGAAATCGCAACAAATATTTTTTCACTCATTCTTGATGACACTTTCAGGTAATGATCAGTAAACCAATCCCACTTGGCTCAAAAATTTCATCCCTCTAGGTTAAATGGTTTGTTTACAGTAACAGTTTTAATAATTAGGTTTTACTCTGTATTTTCCTATATGGAAACGTGTAGTTGGAACTCTAAATCAAACACGGTTAGTGCTAGCTCTTTGACACGTGACACAATAAAGTAGTTCCAAGTTCTATCTCTATTGTTTGTTTCCTATTGATGTAGCCTGAAGCAGAGACTGGCGAAAATCGCTTTCATTGAAAGGTGTGCCAAGCTTCCAAAAAACTAGGAATTTCCTGAAATCTCAGCAAAGCTTTTTTCACCCAATCTTGATAACAATTTCAGTAATGATCAGTACACCAATCCGACTTGGCTCACCAAATTTCGTTCTTCTAGGTGAAACCATTCGTTTGCAGTAACAGTTTTAATATTTTGGTTTCACTCTGTATTTTTCTATATGGACACATGTAGTTGGAACTCTACATCAAACACGGTTAGGGCTAGCTCTTTGACACTAGACATAATAAGTCAATCCAAGTTCTATCTCTATGGTTTGTTTCCTATTGATATAGAACTAAGCAGAGACAGGCAAAAATCGCTTTCATTGAAAAGGGTTGCCTAGCTTCCAAAAAACTAGGAGTTTCCTGAAATCTCAGCAAACATTTTTTCACCCAAACTTGATGACACTTTCAGGTAATGATCAGTACACCAATCCCACTTGGCTCACCAAATTTCGTCCTTCTACGTTAAACGTTCGTTTGCAGTAACAGTTTTAATTTTTAGGTTTCACTCTGTATTTTCCTATATGGACACATATATTTGGAACTCTAAATCAAACACGGTTAGTGCTAGCTCTTTGAAACTTGACACAATAAAGTAGTTCCAAGTTCTGTCTCTATGGTTTGTTTCCTATTGATGTAGCCCTAAGCAGAGACTGGCAAAAATTGCTTATATTGAAAGGGGTTGCCAAGCTTCCAAAAAAGTAGGAGTTTCCTGTAATCTCAGAAAACATTTTTTCACCCAATCTTGATGACACTTTCAGGTAATGATCAGTACACCAATCCCACTTGGCCCACCCAATTTCGTCCTTCTAGGTTAAACCGTTCGTTTGCAGTAACAGTTTTAATTTTTTGGATTCACTCTGTATTTTCCTATATGGACACATGTAGTTGGAACTCTAAATCAAACACGGTTAGTGCTAGCTCTTTGAAACTTGACACAATAAAATAGTTCCAAGTTCTATCTATATGGTTTGTTTCCTATTGATGTAGCCCTAAGAAGAGACTGGCGAAAATTGCTTTCATTGAAAGGGGTTGCCAAGCTTCCAAAAAACTAGGAGTTTCCTGAAATCTCAGCAAACATTTTTTCACCCAATCTTGATGACACTTTCAGGTAATGATCAGTAAACCAATCCCACTTGGCTCACCCAATTTCGTCCTTCTAGGTTAAAAAGTTCGGTTTTGGTAAGAGTTTTAATATTTAGGTTTCAGTGTGTATTTTCCTATAGGGACACATGTATTTGGTACTCTCAATCAAACACGGTTAGTGCTAGCTCTTTGAAACTTGACACAATAAAGTAGTTCCAAGTTCTATCTCTATAGTTTGTTTCCTATTGATGTAGCCCTAAGCAGAGAGTGCCAAAAATTGCTTTAATTGAAAGGGGTTGCAAAGCTTCCAAAAAACTAGGTGTTTCCTGAAATCTCAGCAAACATTTTTTCACCCAATCTTGATGACACTTTCAGCTAATGATCAGTACACCAATCCCACTTGGCTCAACAAATTTTGTTCTTCTAGGTTAATCCATTCGTTTGCATTAACAGTTTTAATTTTTAGGTTTCACTCTGTATTTTCCTATATGGACACATGTAGTTGAAACCCTAAATCAAACATTGTTAATGCTAGCTCTTTGAAACTTGAAAATAAAGTAGTTTCAAGTTTTATCTCTCTGGTTTGTTTCCTAGTGATATAAACCTAAGAAAAGACTGGCAAAAATCGCTTTCTTTGAAATGGTTTGCCAAGCTTCCAAAAAATACGAGTTTCCTGAAGTCTGAGCAAATATTTTTTCACCCAATCTCGATGACTCTTTCAGGTAATGATCAGTACACCAATCCGACTTGGCTCACCAAATTTCATTCTTGTAGGTTAAACAGTTCGTTTGCAGTAACAGTTTTAATTTTTAGTTTTCACTCTGTATTTTCCTGTATGGACACATGTAGTTGGAACACTAAATCAAACAAGGTTAGTGCTAGCTCTTTGAAACTTACCACAATAAAGTAGTTCCAAGTTCTATCTCTACGGTTTGTTCCTATTGATGTAGCCCTAAGCAGAGATTGGCGAAAATCCCTTTCACTGAAAGGGGTTGCCAAGCTTCCAAAAAATACGAGTTTCCTGAAATCTCAGCAAACATTTTTTCCCCCAATCTTCATGACACTTTCAGGTAATGATCAGTACACCAATCCCACTTGGCTCACCATTTCATTCTTCTAGGTTAAACCGTTCGTTTGCAGTAACAGTTTTAATTTTTAGGTTTCACTCTGAATTTTTCTATATGGACACATGTAGTTGGAACTCTAAATCAAACACAGTTAGTGCTAGCTCTTTGAAACTTGACACAATAAAGTAGTTTCAAGTTCTATCTCTCTGGTTTGTTTCCTATTGATGTAGAAGTAAGCAGAGACTGGCGAAAATCGCTTTCTTTGAAAGGGTTTGCCTAGATTCCAAATTTACGAGTTTACTGAAATCTCAGCAAATACTTTTTCACCCAATCTTGATGACACTTTCTGGTAATGATCAGGACACCAATCCCACTTGGCTCACCAAATTTCGTTCTTGTAGTTTTAACCGTTCGTTTGCAGTAACAGTTTTAATTTTTAGGTTTCACTCTAATTTTCCTGTATGGACACATGTAGTTGGAACTCTAAATCAAACATGGTTAGTGCTAGCTCTTTGGAACTGGAAACAATAAAGTCTTTCCAAGTTCTATCTGTATGGTTTGTTTCCTATTGATGTAGCCAAGCAGAGACTGGCAAAAATCACTTTCATTGAAAGGGGTTGCAAAGCTTCCAAAAATGTAGGAGTTTCCTGTAATCTCAGAAAACCTTTTTTCACCCAATCTTGATGACACTTTCAGATAATGGTCAGTACACCAATACCACTTGGCCCACCCAATTACGTCATTCTAGGTTAAACCGTTCGTTTGCAGTAACAGTTTTAATTTTTTGGATTCACTCTGTATTTTCCTATATGGACACATGTAGTTGGAACTCTAAATCAAACACGGTTAGTGCTAGCTCTTTGAAACTTGACACAATAAAGTAGTTTCAAGTTCTATCTCTCTGGTTTGTTTCCTATTGATGTAGACCTAAGCAGAGATGGGCGAAAATCGCTTTCATTGAAAGGATTGCCAACCTTCCAAAAAACTGGGAGTTTCCTGACATCTCAGCAAACATTTCTTCAGACAATCTTGATGACACTTTCAGGCAATGTTCAATACACCAATCCCACTTGGCTCACCAAATTTCGTTATTGTATGTTAAACCGTCATTTGCATTAACAGTTTTCATTTTTAGGTTTCACTCTGTATTTTCCTATATGGACACATGTAGTTGGAACTCTAAATCAAACACGGTTAGTGCTAGCTCTTTGAAAATTGAGACAATAAAGTAGATCCAAGTTCTATCTCTATGGTTTGTTTCCTATTGATGTAGCCCTAAGCTAGACTGGCGAAAATCGCTTTCATTGAAAGGGGTTGCCAAGCTTCCAAAAAACTAGGAGTTTCCTGATATCTCAGAAAACATTTTTTCACCCAAACTTTATGACACTGTCTGGTAATGATCAGTACACCAATCCCACTTGGCCCATGAAATTTCTTTCTTGTAGGTTAAACCGTTCGTTTGCAGTAACAGTTTTAACTTTTACGTTTCACTCTGTATTTTCCTATATGGACACATGTAGTTGGAACTCTAAATCAAACACGGTTGGTGCTAGCTCTTTGAAGCTTGACACAATAAATTAGTTCCAAGTTGTATCTGTATGGTTTGTTTCCTATTGATGTAGACCTAAGCAGAGACTGGCGAAATTCGCTTTCATTGAAATAATTGACAACCTTCCAAAAAACTAGGAGGTTTCCTGAAATCTCAGAAAACATTTTTTCACCCAATCTTGATGACACTTTCCGGTAATGATTAGTACACCAATCCCACTTGGCTCACCAAATTTCGTTCTTGTAGGTTAAATCGTTCGTTTGCAGTAACAGTTTTAATTTTTAGGTTTCACTCTGAATTTTCCTGTATGGACACATGTAGTTGGAACTCTAAATCAGACCCGGTTAGTGCTAGCTCTTTGAAACTTGACACAATAAAGAAGTTCCAAGTTCTATCTCTATGGTTTGTTTCCTATTGATGTAGCCCTAAGCAGAGGCTCGCAAAAATCACTTTCATTGAAAGGGGTTGCCAAGCTTCCAAAATATATGATTTTCCTGAAATCTCAGCAAACATTTTTTCACCCAATCTTGATGACACTTTCTGGTAATGATCAGTACACCAATCACACTTGGCTCAAAATTTTCGTTCTTGTAGGTTTCACCATTCGTTTGCAGTAACAGTTTTAATTTTTAGGTTTCACTCTGTATTTTCCTATATGGACACATGTAGTTGGAACTCTAAATCAAACACGGTTAGTGCTAGCTCTTTGAAGCTTGACACAATACAGTAGTTCCAAGCTGTATCTCTATGGTGTGTATCCTTTTGATGCAGACCAAGGCAGAGACTGTCAAAATTCGCTTTCATTGAAAGGATTGCCAACCTTCCAAAAAACTAGGAGGTTTCCTGAAATCTCAGCAAACATTTTTTCACCCAATCTTGATGACACTTGCAGGTAATGATCAGTACACCAATCCCACTAGGCTCACCAAATTTCGTTCTTCTAGGTTAAACCGTTCGTTTGCATTAACAGTTAAAATTTTTAGGTTTCACTCTGTATTTTCATATATGGACACATGTAGATGGAATCTAAATCAAAAACGGTTAGTGCTAGCTCTTTGAAACTTGACCGTATAAAGTAGTTTCAAGTTCTATCTCTCTGGTTTGTTTCCTATTGATGTAGACCTATGTAGAGACTGGCGAGAATCGCTTTCCTTGAAAGGGTTTGCCAAGCTTCAAAAAGTACGAGTTTCCTGAAATCTCAGCAAACATTTTTTCACCCAATCTTGATGAATCTTTCAGGTAATGATCAGTACACCAATCCGACTTGGCTCACCAAATTTCATTCTTGTAGGTTAAACCTTTCTTTTGCAGTAACAGTTTAAATTTTTAGGTTTCACTCTGTATTTTCCTATATGGACACAAGTAGATGGAACACTAAATCAAACACGGTTAGTGCTAGCTCTTTGAAACTTGACACAAAACAGAAGTTCCATGTTCTATCTCTATGGTTTGTTTCCTATTGATGTAGCCCTAAGCAGAGACTGGCGAAAATCACTTTCATTGAAAGGGGTTGCCAAGCTTCCAAAAAGCTAGGAGGTTCCCTGAAATCTCAGCAAAAATTTTTTCACCCAATCTTGATGACACTTTCAGGAAATGATCAGTACACAAATTCCACTTTGCTCACCAAATTGCGTTTCTCTAGGTTAAACCGTTTGTTTGCATTAACAGTTTAAATTTTTAGGTTTTACTCTGTATTTTTCCATATGGACACATGTAGTTGGAACTCTAAATCAAACACGGTTACTGCTAGCTCTCTGAAACATCACAGAATAAAGTAGTTCCAAGTCCTATCTCTATGGTTTGTTTCCTATTTTTTGTAGCCCTAAGCAGAGACTGGCGAAAATCACTTTCATGGAAAGGGGTTGCCAAGCTTCCAAAAAACTATGAGTTTCTTGAAATCTCAGCACACACTTTTTCACCCAATCTTGATGACACGTTCAGGTAATGATCAGTACACCAATCCCACTTGGCTCACCAAATTTCTTCCTTCTTTATTAAACCGTTCGTTTGCAGTAACAATTTTAATTTTTAGGTTTCACTCTGTATTTTCCAATATGGACACATGTAGTTGGAACTCTAAATCAAACACGGTTAGTGCTAGCTCTTTGAAACTGGACACAATAAAGTAGTTCCAAGTTCTATCTATAGGGTTTGTTTCTTATTGATGTAGCCCTAAGCAGAGACGGGCGAAAATCGCTTTCATTGAAAGGGGTTGCCAAGCTTCCAAAAAACTAGTAGTTTCCTATAATCTCAGTAAACATTTTTTCACCCAAACTTCATGGCACTTTCAGGTAGTGATCAGTACACCAATCCCACTTGGCTCACCAAATTTCGTTCTTCTAGGTTAAACCGTTCATTTGCATTAACAGTTTAAATTTTCAGGTTTCACTCTGTACTTTCCCATATGGACACATGTAGTTGGAACTCTAAATCAAACACGGTTAATGCTAGTTCTTTGAAACTTGAAACAATAAAGTAGTTCCAAGTTCCATCTCTATGGTTTGTTTGCTATTGATGTAGCCCTAAGCAGAGACTGGCGAAAATCGCTGTCATTGAAAGGGGTTTCCAAGCTTCCAAAAAATACAAGTTTCCTGAAATCTCAGCAAACACATTTTCACCCAATGTTGTTGACACTTTCAGGTAATGATCAGTACACCAATCCCACTTGGCTCACCAAATTTCGTCCTTCCACATTAAACTGTTAGTTTGCAGTAATAGTTTTTATTTTTAGTTTTCACTCTGCATTTTCCTATATGGACACATGTAGTTGGAACACTAAATCAAACACGGTTAGTGCTAGCTCTTTGAAACTTGACACAATAAAGTAGTTCAAAGTTCTATCTCTATTTTTTGTGTCCTATTAATGTAGCCCTAAGCAGAGACTGGCAAAAATCGCTTTCATTGAAAAAGGTTGCCAAGCTTCCAAAAAACTAGGAATTTCCTGAAATCTAAGCAAACATTTTTTCACCCAATCTTCATGACACTTTCAGGTAATTTTCAGTACACCAATCCCACTTGGCTCACCAATTTCGTTCTTCTAGGTTAACCCGTTTGTTTGCAGTAACAGTTTTAATTTTTAGAGTTCATTTCTCTGTTTTCCTATATGGATACATGTATTTGGAACTGTAAATCAAACACGGTTAGTGCTAGCTCTTTGAAATTTGACACAATAAAGTGGTTCCAAGTTTTATCTGTATGGTTTGTTTCCTATTGATGTATCCCTAAGCAGAGACTGGCGAAAATCGCTTTCATTGAAAGGGGTTGCCAAGCTTCCAAAAAATATGATTTTCCTGAAATCTCAGCACACATTTTTTCACCCAATCTTGATGACACTTTCAGGAAATGATCAGTACACCAATACCACTTGGATCACCAAAATTCGTTCTTACTCTTTAAACCATTCGTTTGCAGTAACAGTTTAAATTTTTAGGTTTCACTCTGTATATTCCTATATGGATACATGTATTTCTAACTCTAAATCAAACATGGTTAGTGCTAGCTCTTTGAAACTTGTTACGGTAAAGTAGGTCCAAGTTCTATCTCTATGTTTTTCTTTCTATTGATGTAGACCTAAGCAGAGACTGGCGAAAATCGCTTTCATTGAAAGGGGTTGCCAGGCTTCCGAAAAATATGAGTTTCCAGAAACCTTAGCAAGCATTTTTTCACCCAATCTTGATGACACTTTCAGGTAATCATCAGTAAACCAATACAACTTGACTCACCAAATTTCGTTCTTATAGGTTAAACCGTTCGTTTGCAATAACAGTTTTAAATTTTAGGTTTCACTCTGTAATTTCCTATATGGAAACATGTACTTGGAACTCTAAATCCAAAAAAAGGGTTAGTGGTATCTCTTTGAAACGTGACGCAATAAAGTAATTCCAAGCTGTATCTCTATGGTTTGTTTCCTATTGATGTAGCCCTAAGCAGAGAGTTTCGAAAATCACTTTCATTGAAAGGGGTTGCCAAACTTCCAAAAAATACGACTTTCACGAAATCTCAGCAAACATTTTTTCACCCAATCTTGATGACACTTTCAGGTAATGAACAGTACACCAATCCCACTTGGCTCACCCAATTTCGACCTTCTAGGTTAAACCGTTCGTTTGCAGTAACAGTTTTAGTTTTTAGGTTTCACTCTGTATTTTCCTATATGGACACATGTAGTAGGAACTCTAAATCAAAAACGGTTAGTGCTAGCTCTTTGAACTTGACACAACAAAGTAGTTCCAAGTTCTATCCCTATGGTATTTTTTTCCTATTGATGTAGCCCTAAGCAGAGAGTGGCGAAAATCGATTTCATTGAAAGGGGTTGCCAAGCTTCCAAAAACTAGGAGTTTCCTGAAATCTCAGAAAACATTTTTTCACCCAATCTTGATGACACTTTCAGGTAATGATCAGTACACCAATCTCACTTGGCTCACCAAATTTCGTTCTTCTAGGTTAAACCGTTCGTTTGCAGTAACAGTTTTAATTTTTAGGTTTCACTCTGTATTTTCCTATATGGACATGTGGAGTTGGAACTCTAAATCAAACACGGTTAGTGCAAGCTGGTTGAAACTTGACATTATAAAGTAGTTCCAAGTTCTATCATTATGGTTTTTTTCCTATTGATGTAGCCCTAAGCAGAGACTGGCGAAAATCGCTTTCATTGAAAGGTTGCCAAGCTTCCAAGAAATAGGTGTTTCCTGAAATCTCAGCAAACATTTTTTCAGCCAATCTTGATGACACCTTCAGGTAATGATCAGTACACAAATCCCACTTGGCTCACCAAATTTCGTTCTTCTAGGTTAAACCGTTCATTTACAGTAACAGTTTTAATTTTTAGGTTTCACTCTGTATAATCCTATATGGACACATGTAGTTGGAACTCTAAATCAAACACGGTTAATACTACCTCTTTGAAACTTGACACAATAAAGTAGTTCAAAGTTCTATCTCTATGGTTTCGGTCCTTGATGTAGCCCTAAGCGGAGAGTGGCGAAAATCGCTTCCAAAGGAAGGGGTTGCCAAGCTTCCAAAACATACGAGTTTCATGAAATCTCAGCAAACATTTTTTCACCCAATCTTGTTGACACATTCAGGTAATGATCAGTACACCAATCCCACTTGGCTCACCAAATTTCTTCCTTCTCCGTTAAACCGTTGGTTTGCAGTAACAGTTTTAATTTTTTAGGTTACACTCTGTATTTTCCTATGTGGAGACATGTATTTGGAACTCTAAATCAAACACAGTTTGTGCTACCTCTTTGAAACTTGACACAATAAAGTAGTTCCAAGTTCTATCTCTTTGGTTTGTTTCCTATTGATGTAGCCCTAAACAGAGACTGGCGAAAATCGCTTTCATTGAAAGGGGTTGCCAAGCTTCCAAAGAACTAGGAGTTTTTTGAAATCTCAAAAAACATTTTTCACCCAATCTTGATGACACTTTCAGGTAATGATCAGTACACCAATCCCACTTGGCTCACAAAATTTCGTTCTTCTAGCTTAAACCATTCGTTTGCAGTAACAGTTTTAATTATTAGGTTTCACTCTGTATTTTCCTGTATGCACACATGTAGTTGGAACTCTAAATCAAACACGTTTATGCTACCTCTTTGAAACTTGACACAATAAAGTAGTTCCAAGTTCTATCTCTATGTTTGTGTCTTATTGAGGTAGCCCTAGGCAGACAATGACGAAAATCGCTTCCATTGAAAGGGGTAGCCAAGCTTCCATAAAATACGTGTTTCCTGAAATCTCAGCAAACATTGTTTCACCCAATCTTTATAACACTTTCAGGTAATGATCAGTACACGAGTCCCACTTGGCTCACCAAATTTCTTCCTTCTCCATTAAAACGTTCTTTTGCAGTAACAGTTTTAATTTTTAGGTTTCTCTCTGTATTTTCCTATAAGGACACGTGTAGTTGGAACTCTAAATCAAAAACGGTTAGTGCTAGCTCTTTGAAACTTGACACAATTAAGTAGTTCCAAGTTCTATCCCTATGGTATTTTTTTCCTATTGATGTAGCCCTAAGCAGAGAGTGGCGAAAATCGCTTTCATTGAAAGTGGTTGCCAAGCTTCCAACAAAATAGGAGTTTCCTGAAATCTCAGGAAACATGTTTTCACCCAATCTTGATGATACTTTCAGGTAATGATCAGTACACGAATCCCACTTTGCTCACCAAGTTTCATTCTTCTAGGTTCAACCGTTAATTTGCAGTAACAGTTTTAATTATTAGGTTTCACTCTGTATTTTCCTATATGGACACATGTAGTTGGAACTCTAAATCAAACACCGTTAATGGTAGCTCTTTAAATCTTGACACAATAAAGTAGCTCCATGTTCTATCTCTATGGATTGATTCCTATTGATGTAGCCCTAGGCAGAGACTGGCGAAAATCGCTTTCATTGAAAGGGGTTGCCAAGCTTCCAAAAAACTAGGTGTTTCCTGAAATCTCAGCAAAGATTTTTTCACCCAATCTTGATGACACTTTCAGGTAATGATCAGTACACCAATCCCACTTGGTTCACCAAATTTCTTCCTTCGCCATTAAACCGTTCATTTGCAGTAACAGTTTTAATTTTTATGTTTCAGTCTGTATATTCCTATATGGACACATGTTGTTGGAACTCTAAATCAAACAGTGTTAGTACTACCTCTTTGAAACTTGACACAATAAAGTAGTTCCAAGTTCTATCTCTATGGTTTCTGTCCCATTGATGTAGCCCTAAGCAGAGACTGGTGAAAATCGCTTTCATTGAAAGGGGTTGCCAAGCTTCCATAAAATATGAGTTTCCTGAAATCACAGCAAACATTTTTTCACCCAATCTTGATGACACCTTCAGGTAATGATCAGTACACCAATCCCATTGGCTCACCAAATATCATTCTTGTAGGTTAAACCGTTCATTTGCAGTAACAGTTTTAATATTTAGGTTTCACTCTGTATTTTCCTCTATGCGTACATGTAGTTGCAACTCTAAATCAAACATGGTTAGTCCTACCTCTTTGAAACTTGACACAATAAAGTAGTTCCAAGTTCTATCTCTATGGTTTGTGTCCTATGATGTAGCATTAAGCAGAGAATGGTGAAAATCAATTACATTGAAAGGGGTTGCCAAGGTTCCAAAAAATACGAGTTTCCTGAAATCTCAGCAAACATTTTTTCACCCAATCTTGATGACACTTTCAGGTAAAGATCAGTACACCAATCCCACTTGGATCAACAAATTTCTTCCTTCTCCAAAAACCGTTCGTTTGCAGTAACACTTTTAAATTTTAGGATTCACTCTGTATTTTCCTCTATGGAAACATGTAGTTGGAACTCTATATCAAACACGGTTAGTGCTACCTCTTTGAAACTTGACACAATAAAGTAGTTCCAAGTTCTATCTCTATGGTTTCTGTCCTATTGATGTAGCCCTAAGCGGAGACTGAAGAAAATCGCTTCCATTGAAAGGGGTTGACAAGCTTCCAAAAAATACGTGTTTCATGAAATCTCAGCAAACATTTTTTCACCCAATCTTGTTGACACATTCAGGTAATGATCAGTACACGAATCCCACTTGGTTCACCTAATTTCTTACTTCTCCATTAAACAGTTCGTTTGCAGTAAGAGTTTTAATTTTTAGGTTTCACTCTGTATTTTCCTATATGGACATGTGGAGTTGGAACTCTAAATCAAACACGGTTAGTGCAAGCTGTTTGAAAGTTGACATTATAAGTAGTTCCAAGTTGTATCATTATGGTTTTTTTCCTATTGATGTAGCACTAAGCAGAAAATGGCAAAAATTGCTTTCATTGAAAGGTTGCCAAGATTCCATAAAATAGGGGTTTCCTGAAATCTCAGGAAATATTTTTTCACCCAATCTTGACGAAACCTTCAGGTAATGATCAGTACACCAATCCCACTTGGCTCACCAAATTTCGTTCTTCTAGGCTAAACCGTTCGTTTGCAGTAACAGTTTTAATTTTTAGGTTTCTCATGTATTTTAATATATGGACAAATGTAGGTGGAACTCTAAATCAAACACGGTTAGTGCTACCTCTTTGAAACTTGACACAATATAGTAGTTCCAAGTTCTATCTCTATGGTTTGTTTCCTATTGATGTAGCCCTAAGTAGAGACTGGCGATAATCGCTTTGATTGAAAGGGGTTGCCAAGCTTCCAAAAAACTAGGATTTTCCTGAAATCTCAGCAAATATTTTTTTTCCCAATCTTGATGACACTTTCAGGTAATGATCAGTACACCAATCTCACTTGGCTCACCAAATTTTGTTCTTCTAGGTTAAACCGTTCGTTTGCCATAACAGTTTTAATTTTTAGGTTTCACTCTGTATTTTCTTATATGGACACATGTAGTTGGAACTCTAAATCAAACACGGTTAGTGCTACCTCTTTGAAACTTGACACAATAAAGTAGTTGCATGTTCTATCACTATGGGTTGTGTCCTATTGATGTAACCCTAAGCAGAGACTGGTGAAAATCTCTTCCATTGAAAGGGGTTGCCAAGCTTCCAAAAAATACGAGTTTCCTGAAATCTCAGCAAACATTTTTTCACCCAATCTTGATGACACCTTCAGGTAATGATCAGTACACCAATCCTACTTGGCTCACCAAATTTCTTACTTCTCCATTAAACCGTTCGTTTTCAGTAACAGTTTTAATTTTTGGGTTTCACTCTGTATTTTCCTGTATGGACACATGTATTTGGAATTCTACATCTAACACGGTTAGTGCTACCTCTTTGAAACTTGACACAATAAAGTAGTTCCAAGTTCTATCTCTATGGTTTGTTTCCTATTGATGTAGCCCTAAGCAGAGACTGGCGAAAATCGCTTTGATTGAAAGGGGTTGCCAAGCTTCCAAAAAACTAATATTTTCTTGAAATCTCAGCAAACAATTTTTCTCCCAATCTTGATGACACTTTCAGGTAATGATCAGTACACCAATCTCACTTGGCTCACCAAATTTCGTTCTTCTAGGTTAAACCGTTCGTTTGCAGTAACAGTTTTAATTTTTAGGTTTCACTCTGTATTTTCCTATATGGACATGTGGAGTTGGAACTCTAAATCAAACACGGTTAGTGCAAGCTGTTTGAAACTTGACATTATAAAGTAGTTCCAAGTTCTATCATTATGGTTTTTTTCCTATTGATGTAGCCCTAAGCAGAGACTGGCGAAAATCGCTTTCATTGAAAGGGGTTGCCAAGCTTCCAAAGAACTAGGAGTTTCTTGAAATCTCAGAAAACATTTTTTCACCCAATCTTGATAACACCTTCAGGTAATGATCAGTACACAAATCCCACTTGGCTCACCAAATTTCGTTCTTCTAGGTTAAACCATTCATTTACAGTAACAGTTTTAATTTTTAGGTTTCACTCTGTATAATCCTATATGGACACATGTAGTTGGAACTCTAAATCAATCACGGTTAGTGCTACGTCTTTGAAACTTGACACAATAAAGTAGTTCCAAGTTCTATCTCTATGGTTTCTGTCCTATTGATGTAGAACTAAGCGGAGACTGGCGAAAATCGCTTTGATTGAAAGGGGTTGCCAAGCTTCCAAAAAATACGAGTTTCATGAAATCTCAGCAAACATTTTTTCACCCAATCTTGTTGACACATTCAGGTAATGATCAATACACCAATCCCACTTGGTTCACAAAATTTCTTCCTTCTCCGTTAAACCGTTGGTTTGCAGTAAGAGTTTTAATTTTTTAGGTTTCACTCTGTATTTTCCTATATGGAGACATGTATTTGAAACTCTAAATCAAACACAGTGAGTGCTACCTCTTTGAAAGTTAACACAATAAAGTAGTTCCAAGTTCTATCTCTTTGGTTTGTTGCCTATTGATGTAGCCCTAAACAGAGACTGGCAAAAATCGCTTTAATTGAAAGGGGTTGCCAAGCTTCCAAAGAACTAGGAGTTTCTTGAAATCTCAGAAAACATTTTTCACCCAATCTTGATGACACTTTCAGGTGATGATCAGTACACCATTACCACTTGGCTCACAAAATTTCGTTCTTCTAGCTTAAACCGTTCGTTTGCAGTAACAGTTTTAATTTTCAGGTTTCACTCTGTATTTTCCTATATGGCCACATGTATTTGGAACTCTACATCAAACACTTTTAGTGCTAGCTCTTTGAAACTTGACACAATAACGTAGTTCCAAGTTGAATCTCTATGGGATGTGTCCTACTGATGTAGCCCTCAGCAGAGACCTGCGAAAATCGCTTCCATTGAAAGGGGTTTCCAAGCTTCCAAAAAATACCAGTTTCCTGAAATCTAAGCAAACATTTTTTCACAAAATCTTGATGACACATTCAGGTAATGATCAGTTCACCAATCACACTTGGCTTATGAAATTTCATTCTTCTAGGTTAAACCGTTCGTTTGCAGTAACAGTTTTAATTTTTAGGTTTCACTCCGTATTTTAATATATGGACAAATTTAGTTGGAACTCTAAATCAAACACGGTTAGTACTACCTCTTTGAAACTTGACACAATAAAGTAGTTCCAAGTTCTATCTCTATGGGTTGTGTCCTATTGATGTAGCCCTCAGCAGAGACTGGCGAAAATCGCTTCCATTGAAAGGGGTTGCCAAGCTTCCAAAATATACCAGTTTCCTGAAATCTCAGCAAACATTTTTTCACCCAATCTTGATGACATTTTCAGGTAATGATCTGTACACCAATCCCACTTGGCTCACCAAAATTTTTCATTCTCCATTAAACCGTTCATTTGCAGTAACAGTTTTAATTTTTAGGTTTCACTCTGCATTTCCCTATATGGACACATGGAGTTGGAACTCTAAATCAAACAGAGTTAGTGATAGCTCTTTGAAACTTGACACAATAAAGTAGTTCCAAGTTCTATAGCTATGGTTTGTTTCACATTTATGTAGCCCAAAGTAGAGACTGGCGAAAATCACTTTCATTGAAAGGCGTTGCCAAGCTTCCAAAGAACTAGGAGTTTCCTGAAATCTCAGAAAACATTTTTTTAACCCAATCTTGATGACACTTTCAGGTAATGATCAGTATACCAATCCCACTTGACTCACCATTTTCGTTCTTCTAGGTTAAACCGTCCTTTTGCAGTAACAGTTTTAATTTTTAGGTTTCACTCTGTATTTTCCTATATGGACACATGGAGTTGGAACTCTAAATCAAACACGGTTAGTGCAAGCTCTTTGAAATTTGACATTATAAAGTCGTTCCAAGTTCTCATTATGGTTTTTTTCCTATTGATGTAGCCCTAAGCAGAGACTAGCGAAAATCGCTTCCATTGAAAGAGGTTGCCAAGCTTCCGTAAAATAGGTGTTTCCTGAAATCTCAGCAAACATTTTTTCACCCAATCTTGATGACACCTTCAGGTAAAGATCAGTACACCAATCCCACTTGGCTCAACAAATTTCGTTCTTCTAGGTTAAACCGTTCGTTTGCAGTAACAATTTCAATTTTTAGGTTTCACTCTGTATGTTCCTATATGGACACATGTAGTTGGAACTCTAAATCAAACACGGTTAGGGCTACCTCTTTGAACGTGACACAATAAAGTAGTTCCAAGATTTATCTCTATGGTTTCTTTCCTATTGATGTATCCCTAAGCGGAGACTGGTAAAAATCGCTTCCATTGAAAGGGGTTGCCAAGCTTCCAAAAAATACGAATTTCATGAAATCTCAGCAAACATTTTTTCACCCAATCTTGATGACACTTTCAGGTAATGATCAGTTCACCAATCCCACTTGGCTCACCAAATTTTTTTTCTCCATTAATCCGTTCGTTTGCAGTAACAGTTTTAATTTTTATGTTTCAGTCTGTATATTCCTATATGGACACATGTAGTTGGAACTCTAAATCAAACACGGTTAGTACTACCTCTTTGAAACTTGACACAATAAAGTACTTCAAAGTTCTATCTCTATGGTTTCAGTCCTTGATGTAGCCCTAAGCGGAGAGTGGCGAATATCGCTTCCAATGAAAGGGGTTGCCAAGCTTCCAAAACATACGAGTTTCATGAAATCTCAGCAAACATTTTTTCACCCAATCTTGTTGACACATTCAGGTAATGATCAGTACACCAATCCCACTTGGTTCACCAAATGTCTTCCTTCTCTGTTAAACGGTTGGTTTGCAGTAACAATTTTAATTTTTTCGGTTTCACTCTGCATTTTCCTATATGGAGACATGTATTTGGAACACTAAATCAAAGACAGTTAGTGCTACCTCTTTGAAACTTGACATAATAAAGTAGTTCCAAGTTCTATCTCTATGGTTTGTTTCCTATTAATGTAGCCCTAAACAGAGACTGGCGAAAATCGCTTTCATTGAAAGGGGTTGCCAAGTTTCCAAAAAACTAGGAATTTCTCTAAATCTCAGAAAACATTTTTTCATCCAATATGATGACACTTTCAGGTAATGATCAGTACACCAATCCCACTTAGCTCACCAAATTTTGTTCTTCTAGCTTAAACCGTTCGTTTGCAGTAACAGTTTTAATTTTTATGTTTCACTCTGTATTTTCCTATAGGGCCACATGTATTTGGAACTCTAAATCAAACACAGTTAGTGCTAGCTCTTTGAAACTTGACACAATAAAGTAGTTCCAAGTTCTATCCCTATGGGTTGTGTACTATTGATGTAGCCCTAAGCAGAGACTGGCGAAAAATGCTTTGATTGAAAGGGGTTGCCAAGCTTCCATAAAATACGTGTTTCCTGAAATCTCAGCAAACATTTTTTCACCCAATCCTATAACACCTTCAGATAATGATCAGTACACTAATCCCACTTCACTCACCAAATTTCGTTCTAGTAGGTTAAACAGTTCGTTTGCAGTAAGTTTTAATTTTTAGGTTTCACTCTGTATTTTTCTATATGGACACATGGAGTTGGAACTCTAAATCAAACACGGTTAGTGCTAGCTCTTTGAAACTTGACACAATAAAGTAGTTCCAAGTTCTATCCCTATGGTTTTTTTCCTATTGATGTAGCCCTAAGCAGAGACTGGCGAAAAACGCTTTAATTGAAAGGGGTTGCCAAGCTTCCATAAAATACGTGTTTCCTGAAATCTCAGCAAACATTTTTTCACCCAATCCTATAACACCTTCAGATAATGATCAGTACACTAATCCCACTTCACTCACCAAATTTCGTTCTAGTAGGTTAAACAGTTCGTTTACAGTAAGTTTTAATTTTTAGGTTTCACTCTGTATTTTCCTATATGGATGCATGTAGTTGGAGCTCTAAATCAAACACGGTTAGTGCTAGCTCTTTGAAACTTGACACAATAAAGTAGGTCCAAGTTCTATCCCTATGGTTTTTTTCCTATTGATGTAGCCCTAAGCAGAGACTGGCGAAAATCGCTTTCATTGAAAGGGGTTGCCAAGCTTCCAAAAAATACGTGTTTCCTGAAATCTCAGCAAACATTTTTTCACCCAATCCTATGACACCTTCAGATAATGATCAGTACACTAATCCCACTTGGCTCACCAAATTTCGTTCTTGTAGGTTAAACAGTTCGTTTGCAGTAACAGTTTTAATTTTTAGGTTTCACTCTGTATTTTCCTATACGGACACATGTAGTTGGAACTCTAAATCAAACAAGGTTAGTGCTACCTCTTTGAAACTAGACACAATAAAGTAATTCCAAGTTCTATCTCTATGGTTTGTGTCCTATTGATGTAGCATTAAGCAGAGAATGGTGAAAATCGCTTACATTGAAATGGGTTGCCAAGCTTCCAAAAAATACGAGTTTCCTGAAATCTCAGAAAACATTTTTTCACCCAATCTTGATGACACTTTCAGGTAATGATCAGTACACCAATCCCACTAGGATCACCAAATTTCTTCCTTCTCCATTAAACCGTTCATTTGCTGTAACACTTTTAATTTTAAGTTTCACTCTATATTTTCCTCTACGGAGACATGTAGTTGAAACTCTAAATCAAAAATGGTTAGTCCTACCTCTTTGAAACTTGACACAATACAGTACTTCCAAGTTCTATCTCTATGGTTTTTTCCTATTGATGTAGCCCTAAGGAGAGACTGGCAAAAATCGCTTTCATTGAAAGGGGTTGCCAAGCTTCCAAAAAACTAGTAGTTTCCTGAAATCTCAGCAAACATTTTTTCACCCAATCTTGATGACACTTTCAGGTAATGATCAGTACACCAATCTCACTTGGCTCACCAAATTTCTTCCTTCTCCATTAAACCATTCGTTTGCAGTAACAGTTTTAATTTTTAGGGTTCACTCTGTATTTTCCTATATGGAGACATGTAGTTGGAACACTAAGTCAAACACGGTTAGTGCTACATCTTTGAAACTTGACACAATAAAGTAGTTCCAAGTTCTATCTTTATGGTTTGTTTCCTATTGATGTAGCCCTAAGCAGAGACTGGCGAAAATCGCTTTCATTGAAAGGGGTTGCCAAGCTTCCAAAAAACTAGGAGTTTCCTGAAATCTCAGAAAAAATTTTTTCACGCAATATTGATGACACTTGCAGTTAATGATCAGTACACCAGTCCCACTTGGCTCACCAAATTTCGTTCTTGTAGGTTAAACCGTTCGTTTGCAGTAACAGTTTTAATTTTTAGGTTTCACTCTGAATTTTCCTGCAGGGACACATGTAGTTGGAACTCTGAATCAAACATGGTTAGTGCTAGCTCTTTGAAACTTGACACAATATAGTAGTTCCAAGTTCTATCCCTATGTTTTTTTTTTTCTTATTGATGTATCCCTAAGCAGAGACTGGCGAAAATCGCTTTGATTGAAAGGGGTTGCCAAGCTTCCATAAAATACGTGTTTCCTGAAATCTCAGCAAACATTTTTTCACCCAATCTTGATGACACCTTCAGGTAATGATCAGTACACCAATCCCACTTGGCTCACCAAATTTCATTCTTCTAGGTTAAACCGTTCGTTTGCAGTAACAGTTTTAATTTTTAGGTTTCACTCTGTATTTTTCTATATGGACACATGGAGTTGGAACTCTAAATCAAACAAGGTTAGTGCTACCTCTTTGAAACTTGACACAATAAAGTAGTTCCAAGTTCTATCCGTATGGTTTTTTTCCTATTGATGTAGCCCTAAGCAGAGACTGGCGAAAAATGCTTTGATTGAAAGGGGTTGCCAAGCTTCCATAAAATACGTGTTTCCTGAAATCTCAGCAAACATTTTTTCACCCAATCCTATAACACCTTCAGATAATGATCAGTACACTAATCCCACTTCACTCACCAAATTTCGTTCTAGTAGGTTAAACAGTTCGTTTGCAGTAAGTTTTAATTTTTAGGTTTCACTCTGTATTTTCCTATATGGATGCATGTAGTTGGAGCTCTAAATCAAACACGGTTAGTGCTAGCTCTTTGAAACTTGACACAATAAAGTAGGTCCAAGTTCTATCCCTATGTTTTTTTTCCTATTGATGTAGCCCTAAGCAGAGACTGGCGAAAATCGCTTTCATTGAAAGGGGTTGCCAAGCTTCCATAAAATACGTGTTTCCTGAAATCTCAGCAAACATTTTTTCACCCAATCCTATGACACCTTCAGATAATGATCAGTACACTAATCCCACTTGGCTCACCAAATTTCGTTCTTGTAGGTTAAACAGTTCATTTGCAGTAACAATTTTAATTTTTAGGTTTCACTCTGTATTTTCCTATACGGACACATGTAGTTGGAACTCTAAATCAAACAAGGTTAGTGCTACCTCTTTGAAACTTGACACAATAAAGTAATTCCAAGTTCTATCTCTATGGTTTGTGTCCTATTGATGTAGCATTAAGCAGACAATGGCGAAAATCGCTTACATTCAAATGGGTTGCCAAGCTTCCAAAAAATACGAGTTTCCTGAAATCTCAGAAAACATTTTTTCTCCCAATCTTGATGACACTTTCAGGTAATGATCAGTACACCAATCCCACTAGGATCACCAAATTTCTTCCTTCTCCATTAAACCGTTCGTTTGCTGTAACACTTTTAATTTTAAGTTTCACTCTATATTTTCCTCTACGGAGACATGTAGTTGGAACTCTAAATCAAAAATGGTTATTCCTACCTCTTTGAAACTTGACACAATACAGTACTTCCAAGTTCTATCCCTATGGTTTTTTTTCCTATTGATGTAGCCCTAAGCAGAGACTGGCGAAAATCGCTTTCATTGAAAGGGGTTGCCAAGCTTCCAAAAAATACGAGTTTCCTGAAATCTCAGCAAACATTTTTTCACCCAATCTTGATGACACTTTCAGGTAATGATCAGTACACCAATCTCACTTGGCTCACCAAATTTCTTCCTTCTCCATTAAACCATTCGTTTGCAGTAACAGTTTTAATTTTTAGGGTTCACTCTGTATTTTCCTATATGGAGACATGTAGTTGGAACACTAAGTCAAACACGGTTAGTGCTACATCTTTGAAACTTGACACAATAAAGTAGTTCCAAGTTCTATCTTTATGGTTTGTTTCCTATTGATGTAGCCCTAAGCAGAGACTGGCGAAAATCGCTTTCATTGAAAGGGGTTGCCAAGCTTCCAAAAAACTGGGAGTTTCCTGAAATCTCAGAAAACATTTTTTCACCCAATATTGATGACACTTGCAGGTAATGATCAGTACACCAATCCCACTTGGCTCACCAAATTTTGTTCTTGTAGGTTAAACCGTTCGTTTGCAGTAACAGTTTTAATTTTTAGGTTTCACTCTGAATTTTCCTGTAGGGACACATGTAGTTGGAACTCTGAATCAAACACGGTTAGTGCTAGCTCTTTGAAACTTGACACAATATAGTAGTTCCAAGTTCTATCCCTATGTTTTTTTTTTTTTTCTTATTGATGTAGCCCTAAGCAGAGACTGGCGAAAATCGCTTTGATTGAAAGGGGTGCCAAGCTTCCATAAAATACGTGTTTCCTGAAATCTCAGCAAACATTTTTTCACCCAATCTTGATGACACCTTCAGGTATTGATCAGTACACCAATCCCACTTGGCTCACCAAATTTGGTTCTTCTAGGTTAAACCGTTCATTTACAGTAACTGTTTTAATTTTTAGGTTTCACTCTGTATTTTCCTATATGGACACATGTAGTTTGAACTGTATATCAAACACGGTTATGCTACTTCTTTGAAACTTGACACAATAAAGTAGTTCCACGTTCTCTCTCTATGGTTTGTGTCCTATTGATGTAGCCCTAAGCAGAGACTTTCGAAATTTTCTTCCATTGAAAGGGGTTGCCAAGGCTTTGTCTGTGACCTTCCTAGATGTCAGTCAATCTCTGACCACAGACATCATGAAGCTAGACTCAACCTCCTGAAACCTGACCTCTTGCCTCATTTGAATGGCTTCTCCTTAATAAAAGGGTTCAGATCCTGCTCGCTCTCTCTCTCTCTCTCTCTCTCTCTCTCTCTCTCTCTCTCTCTCTCGACACTTAAAGTCAGAAGAGCCATCACAGGACCCCATAGAAAAAGGTATCTCTGTCTCTTGTGTGGTTATTTCGTGCAGCCCAGTTCCCCTGGAGTGACCCTGAGTGTTTTAATTGTGAGGAACAAGACATTGAATGGATAAACAAATTGTGATGCACTCATACAATGACTAGTAGGCAGCAATAAAAAAGAACAAATTACTGATAAATGTAACATCTTGGATGAATCGAAAGGCATTATTCTGAGTGAAAGAACCCGGGCTCAAAAGTTTACATGCTGTTTTCCTTTATAAGATTTCTGTTCAAAACTATCATAATGAAGAATAAATCAGATTTGCCAGGGATTAGGCAGGGGACAGGAGTGTGGCTTCCATGGCATAGGGTGGAGGAGTTTAGGCAATAACAACTTTCTCAATGTACGTTGAAATTCAAAGAACTGTAAGCCAAAAGGAAAGTTCATCTCATGGTAGGTCAACTGAAAAACAAAGGTGAGGAGGACTATAGCTTTCAAAAATGGTAATTTTATAAAAGACCTAGGAAGGCTGTGGAGATGTCCAAATAAAGGAGCCTGAAAAGACATGACTAATGCAATACAGAAAACCCACAGTGAAGGGGAAGAAATGACAGAATATCCTATGTATTAATACATAGAAAAATATCCCTGAAGTTTCAGTTCTAACCTTTCTCAAAACCTGGAAAATGTTGATTAGTGCTCTTGAGTTCTATTCCTATTATCTTTTTTATATACATATACATATTTAGTTGTATATGGACACAATATCTTTATTTAATTTTTATGTGGTGCTGAGGATCAAACTCAGGGCCTTGAACGTGCTGAGTGAGCACTCTACCGCTGAGCCACAAGCCCAGCCCCCTATTATCTTTTTCCACAGTAACTTCTTGATTCAATTAAGTGTCCATGTATACATATAATATGTCCTGTTACATAAAAGGCAATGTATTTGTGGACATAAGACAGGAGAAATTCCTCTTTTCCTTTAAGACATTGAATATTGATGCCAAACCATTTATCCACTCTTCTTTAATACTATTTACTGTCATAAACATATGATAAAATTTTGATATCTCTTAGGAGTTAGTTTTCTAAATAATTGTTTGAGATTATTTTTCTAGTCCCATAGATAAGTGACTTATTGGATGCACCACATAATAGCAAGCCTTATGAACAGTTTTTCAAACTGTCTCACTATTGAGAGATCATTGTTTTCCAACTTGGAAAACTCTTCTTCCCAAAACATTTTGTACATGGAAACAAATAACAGCAAATCCCAATGCTAACTGGCTTACTTACCAAAAGGAATTTATTGACTCACTGATCATAGATGGACCAGGACTGAACATTCATGCCTCTGTGGTGGCTTGGGCCTACCTTATTTCTCTTAGCAATTTTGTCTTCAGACTGCATTCTACCATAGGGGTAAATGTCTGCCACTGCAATCAGAGCTGCTGTGTTTCTTCAATCATATCCCAAGGGTGGGGGCATTATATCTAAATCAAAACATTAACCAAAGTCTTGAATCTCAGTGACTGTACACCTTAGAGCATGTATTATCCCCGAACCAACCACAGCCAAACACTAGGGGTGCTACACACTGAAGAAGAGAAATAACACACAATATTAAGGAGGGCACCATCATATCTGCAGTGACAATTCTTTCACTTACTTGACACTTCCTTTACTTAATACAATCAGCTACCATCTATTTGATCCATACCTGTGCTGCCTCTTTGCATCCTTTTGGCCATTCCAAACAACAGGGAACTGAGTTCTCCTTCCAGGTTACCTTAGTTAATGGGAGTGCATGGAAACAGTAATGGAGGTCAGGGTGACAGCAAACGCTTCAGCAGTTAAGCAGGAAAGCTTCTAGGAGAAAGCACATCAGGGCACAGCCGCCCTGGGGACTCCAAGGCCCATCTCCTGGGCAGCCTGGGAAGCGAGGTTCCTGGGCTTTCTTTTGGTGTGGTTTCCCTTAGGTGCTTAGTCCCAACACCCTGGGAGACTGTTTTCTACCACATCGCTGACTGCACAGCGCCACCACAGGGCAGTGCTACCCTGAGTGTCGTGCCTGCTTGAAGGAAGGTCCCACTTCCAGACCTGAGGCTGGGGCAGACTCACAACATATGCCCAGGAAAGCCCTGGCCAGCAGCTGTCAGTCCAGGAGGCCCTTGGAGGCGGTCCCCCAAAGCAAGGGGAGTGGCAGGCTCTTTTTCAGGAGCCCTGTCCTCCTGGGCAGCAGTCCCATCCCCCTGGCTGAGGCCCATTTCGCACGGGAAAGCCCAGCATCCAGGGCCGCGTCCACTCGGTCCCACTGCCACGAGGGGCAGCCGCAGACCTCACTCCTAGGAAGTTGGGGACAGGTGAGGACGCTAGTCAGTTGCTGTCCCACCCTAGCTCACCAGCTGAGGTGAGAGCGCGGCTGGCGGGGCTCCAAGGACCCCGCCCTCAGCACGCAGAGGTTGATGCAGAAGCCAAGTAGTGCCGTCGCCAGGGAGACGGGGGCGGGGCCTATGCCAGGGCGGGAACTTGGAGCCACCATATCGCACAGCTCCGTGTGGGAGGAGCCCGGAAGTAGCGCCCTGGAGGCGGGGCTGCAGGTCCGGGTGTGATGGGTCTGGCTCCGGGATCCAGGAGCGGAGGAGGTGAGCTGGCCGGGAGCCGCCCGGGTCTAGGCGCCCACGCGAGGGTGGGACCCGGGAGGACTCTGCCGCCGCCCTGGAGCCTCGGTCCCGGGCTGCCTGTCCCCTGGAGCCGCCAAGGCGGTCCCCACAGCGCCCACCGCGGACCCCGCTGTCCCGGTTCTCACCTGAGGGCTCTCCTCAGCGGAGCTGCTGGTCACAGTGGGTGGATTTTGATTTGCAGGGTCCTGTTCAGGATGCGGTGGCCTCAGCCCATGTGGCCTGCGCCCCGGACCTCAGAGGAGAAGAGGTGGCCTGACCCGCAGGTCCCCTGGAGAGTGGGAAGGTGATGGAGGAACCCAGTGTGACCTGGGGAGCAGGAGGCGGTTTAAAAGACAGACCCGCCCAGGTATTTCAGGTCTCACTGACTCTGTGTCCTTTTGTTTTCCTGTGGCACCTGTGGATTCTGTTTTAAGTCCTCGCTTTAAAAACCCTCTCCTGTTTCCTTATGTGTACCTGACCCATCATTTTAAACCATGTTCCAAGGTCACTTTTTGGTGTATGTGTGGTTCTGGAGATTGAACCCAGGGCCTGAGCCTGTTAGGCAAGTGACCTACCTGAGCCCCACCCTCAGAGACCCTTGTAATTTTTCCCCCTTGGCCACAAGGTCTAATTGCCAAGGCTGACCTCGAAGGTTCCTCTTGCCTCAGCCTCCCTGGTGGCTGGCATGACAGGCATGCACCTGGGACTGTCACACTCTAGCCTGTGATGGGAACTCTCGTGCATCTGTCCAGGGCTTAGCATGGTTCTGCAGAGCTGTGCTCCAGGCTCCCTGCAGGGCTGTGGAGGCCTCTGCTGCCCAGCAGCCCTGGTGCCATCGCCAGTGTCCCTCCCAGCCTAGGGCAGGCAGCTGCCCATTGTTGTAGGGTGACCTTATTTTCTTCTTATGGCACTCGTACATTCTCTGGAGTATATTGGATGGTTTGTCCATTAGGAGTCTAACAGGTCCTCTAGAACCTTCAAACAATTAGTAAAATTCCTTAAACAGTAAGTGAGCATGCACAGAATTTGGGCTAATGGGAAGAATGATGTTGGATGATATTTTCATGGCTTGAATATATTATCCAACATGAAGTTACATTTTATTACTTACAAAATAATAAAATAATGAAGCAATACCATGGGCTGAGCCAAAATATATCCTCAGAATCTTAGGCATTCTGTAATAAATTTGCATCATTTGAAGTATAGAGTTGATCATCTCTGGCTAATGAAATGGATGTAAAGGTATCAAAGCCAATGATCATCTGTTTCCAATTTTCTGTGATTTGGTTCAAGTGGTAAAGTGGTGATATTTATTTATAATGGATCAAATAGGTTTATAATTGTTTTAGAGTACAATTAGATGCCTTTACACTTTAGGCTATATGGGCACATTTGAGAACAGTTCCAGCCATTCTCTCATCCTTTGGGTCATTCCCCTCAGATGTCCTGTGAGACATTTTCTATGTGAGGCTTTAGGAAGAAGAAGAGAATATTCTGTAAAGAAAATCTTGTGATCTGTGCATTATAAAATTGAATGGGTTCATTTAGAAATCAGACTTTCTATTGAAAGATATTTGCATGAGCCAAATAAAACCTATTTCTAGGCGTCCTGGTGAAGACAAGGTTTTATCTTTATATGTCTCATTGTTTCTGCCTTGCGACCAGATCGAGCTTCATGAAAGAAGGTTCAGTTCAAAAGAAATTGCTAGTGAGTTTTAAATTAAAGAAACAAGACTCTCATTACCTTTCACACAGCTCTGAGACGGCTTCTCCTAGCTCCCACTTCTAGCCACCTAATGTGGTGGCGAGGTTTACACAAGAGACTAGGGAGAGAGGGAGAGCACGCAGGGAGTGAGCTTTTATTGGGGAATAAAAAAATTCAAGGGAAAAATCCCATCCAGTGAAGGTTAAGGGGGGCAGCATCCCAAGGTCAAGGACAACGATTGGGTCTTCAGGTCAGTGGCCAGGCACGCCTCTGCATGGACAAGCCCTCGGACCTGGGAAAGGGTGGGGATTGGCTCTGACACAACTGTGTTTGAGCGCCTCTCACCCAGCCAGGGAGGTAAGTCAAATCACGTGCGAGGATGGCCTCCCACAATTGTCTGGTTCTTGTTTTCTTGTTGTTATTGTTAAAATGAAATTCATAAGTTGGCAGACCATTTTTTCAGATGTGTAACTACATGCCATTTAAATTACCCACCTTTAAATAGTAGACATTTTGTACATGAACACTGCCTGTCTGCACCTTTTTTAGCAACCAGTCTGGGCTCAGGAGCCCAAATATCAATGTTAGCTGGAACATGTTCTTCAGTTTGGCCTATTTGCCAGTATCCCCTGAGGTCATCTGTTCAATGAGCTTCATTACTCCTGCTCCCTCACTGGCTTTCATAGAAACCACATACTGTCTATGAATCAGGGACACCAATCCCACAACATTGTGTTCTTTGAGTATCCAAAGTCCCACTTTTCACTTCACCATGCCTGACATAGGCACTAATATTTATCAGCAAATGTGAGGTTTTCAAAATCCAATTCTATGTGCTCCTTTCTCAAAGAGCATTAGGCAGGGCTATAGCATACATAAATATTAAGTAAAGGCCATAGTTTTAAAATGTCATCCATTGAATAGTTGACACATGTCTGAGATACTTTTTATTTTGGAGGAGGTATTTTTTAATAGGGAATTCCAACAGCTATGTAATAGTGAAATGAGAAATCTTGCATCCATTTTATTCTTTGTTTCTTATGATTTTTATCAGTAAGGATAAGATACTTCCTTGTTCCAATGCAGATGTTGCCCACTTCTGTAAATGGATGTGGGGTGTCACCTGCTACTTGCATGTCTGCATGTTGTGCTTGACACTGATATCCTACTTGGTAGGTGGCAGAAAGTCACTACTGAAGTTAAGGTCTTGTATTGTTGCAGCAGAGCCGAAGATCCTTGGTGTGCCACCTTCTGCAATCCATGATGCTCTGTTTGAGTCCTTTAATGACTCCCTGGTGATGAGCATCATGGTCTCCTGGTCTTTGAGAATGGCCAAGCATTGCTCTGTGAATGTGGAAGATGGGCGTGTGGAAGGCTCCAGGCAGGATGGATCATTGAACATGTACTCTAATCAATGTGCCTCTTTAATGACCTGTTTTTCTTCTTGGGTTTTAAGGGAGACAGTGCTCTCAGACACTCTGTGCAGCTGGGAATGCAGGCTTCTGCTTCACCTTGAAGGAAGCATTAATGAATCCTTTCCAGAAGACATGAGAAGAGAGAGTGAGCCTCTGGTATCATGCAGGTTCCTTGCATTTCCCATGGGCTAGAAGAGAGAAGAGTTGCTTCATGAGATTTGATCCCCTTTTTCCTGAAGAGTTCCACACAGAGGTGAGTCCCTAGCATGTTTAGACACCATTTCAGACCCCTTTGTTGATGGAATTGAATCAGAGCCCCTGTTGATGTGGAAGAGCTAAAGATGGGTTTGGTATGAATTTTCTATTTCATTTCTCAGGGCCTGAGTCAAGCCAGCCATTGTGCTGTCAGCGCATGAGCTGCTGGTCAAATGTGAGGAAGTGGTCTTGCTTTATGAAAACACCACCCTGATTCAGTGAGCCAGAGGCAGCTTGCATTCCCTCAGTTTTCCTGTAAAGGCAGATTGCTGTGGATGGCCTCTGGCCTCATCATGCAGCCTGCTCAGAGTAGGGGATTGAGGGTCCAGGCAGATCCCTAGTTCCTTTTGACCTTTATTGCCATTGGGCCACCCCAGAATCCTTGGACTCTACCTGGTCTTCTGGCCTGGGTCAGTGGATGTGAGGTTTAGAATCCCTCTCTGTGGCAGGATCCCAGCCACCCCCACCCCCCAGCCACTTGAGGGCAGGCACAGCCTTCCCTAATTGTGTTAGAGTTGGAGACTTTTCCCACCCTTCCTCATCCATGCTCATCCCACATTTTGTAGCTTGACACCTGAGGACCTTTATTCATTGACTTAGTGGTTAGTCATGATGGTTGCTAAGACTAAGTGACTCTTTCAAGTCACATCACTTGCATGGTAGGGCTAGAGCATGGATCTTCCTAATTGATTTCATGGGACTCTCTCATGGAGACTGTGACTGCCTGCTAAACACACACTCTACATTTGGAGTGTCAAAATTCTTGGCACTGCCTCCTTGGCAAGTGTATCTTGTCTTCTACGTGGGAATTTCACAAATATTTTCCTTTGGTTTGTGGAGGTCATGCAGAAGGGATTTCATTTGAAATGGCCCAAACAAGAAATACCAGTTGTGTTTTTCACACATGGATATGTGTAGTGAACACCCCTTTCTGTGTGCTTGCATGAGTTGCTCCTTTGAATTTGTTGAAGAATGGTTGGCTGGGGAGCAAGGTGACGAGAGATGGATATCAATGGTTGTCAAGTATTCTGAAGTGAAGAATGTATTGAGGATGTGAAGGCTTTTCTAGCCAGTTCCTATGGCTCAGTCAGGTATCAGTCAGAGGATTCTGTCTGGTAGACTCTTTGGAACAGATGTCAAAGTGGCCTTGTCTTACGCTGTCCAGGACTGAATGCTGAGCTTGAGTGGGAGCTTCTTGTCATTTCAAGCATTTCCATGAGTCTGTCCTCTGTTCTCTTGTATCCAAGTGGTTTCTAACAGGAAAGCAGAACAAAAATTGAAAGTATGGTGATTGATTATTTATACCAATGTTATTTCAATCAACTTTGTATAATACGAAATTAACCTTCTGCTAGTAAGATTTTATATGTGAGGAAATAATGAAAATATTGGGGTTAGGGGATGAGAATATGCAAATCAAACATTTTTGAGCACCAAGATCCGTTTTTTGTTTTTGTTTTTTGTTTTTTTTAACTTAAATAATAAAGTGCCAGAGGATCACACCTGCCATTCAGCCTCAACAACCTCCAGGTCCAGCCTCCAGGTGGCCCATTTCACCAGGGTGTGTGGGACCACACTGTCCTGGGATGAGAGAGCAGTACTCACGGATGTTGTCATCTCACAGAGTAGATATTGCCAGAGACAGTGGGAAGGTAGTGGCACATGAGGAAGGGAAGAGCTCTCAGGATGGGAAGAGGGGGCCGCTTCGAGACTCATTGGGCATGGCACGAGGCTGCTGGGTGTGGTGTTGGCCTGGGCCCACTGAGTGGGGCAGATCCGTGTTTTGTGTCCCTGTACCCTCCTCTGTAGCCTGTGTTGGCAGCAGATCAGGGAATTGGGATCAGAAGTGCTCCCAGTAACACAGGTACCAGCCCCCAGAGTGTGTGCCTAACCGTTTCCCCACCTGGCCTGACTTAGTGCTTATCTTGCCTCAGGGATGAGACCCTACAGTCTCTGATGAGGGTGTCTGCAGTCCAGATCCAACCTGCATGGCCAACATGCTCAGACCTTCAGCTGGGTCCTAGGCTGCTGCAACCAAACCCTGTTAACTGGGTGGCCGACAACAGAGGAAGTGTCTTCCGTTGAGCTCCAGAAGCTCAACACAGTAGGTGTTGGGCTGTCCCAGTGCCATAACCCCTCCCAGGTTTCAAGGGGACTGTCCCCCCAACTCTCCCAGCCCTTCCCACTCTCCTACTGCTGCCCACGATCTGTGGTTCCCATATGGGCATCCCCTCCTGACTCCATCCTCACTTAGCCTGTATCCCAAGTCTCCCTGGTCTCTGGGTGCAGACTCCCCTCTTCCTACAAGAATATCAGATATTGGATTTGGTCCCAGTTGATGCTGTATTCCATCATGTGAGCTCTTAGCTTCATCCCTGTGCAAAGACTCTTTTTCCACCCAAGTTCGCACGACTTTTGGCTGGCTAAGAATTTTCAGGGGACACTTTTCTAATGAGTACATTTTCCTTTCTTCAGATCTCTCCCCACTGAGCCTTCTTCTCATCCTTGTCCTAGTTCCTTTATGGGAGGTTCCCTCCTTATGGTTGAGAGGACCTAGTGACCCCTGGATTCACACATTGTCCTTAATCACCAACACGCTGCAGAATTCTCCATGGGACTGCGGTGTTTTGCTTTGGAACCCACCCCCTGACCTCTAAAAGTGGTCTAGACAATTGGGTTGGCTCCCTCCCTCCTGAACCTCTTTGATGCCCTTTGAAGTAAGTTATGCTTTTGGATTCCTTCCACAGTAGGCAAGTCCTTGGATCCCCTGCTAGAAAGTCTTCCAGCCTTAAGGTCAGATGTGTCCAGATGTTGAATTGAAGGATATCAGCTCCTAGAAGCCCTCATCCTGGCTGCAGTGTTTCCTCCCCTCCATGCAAAGCAAGAAAGTGCAGTTGGCCCTGCACCCATTCTTCTGCATCCATGATCCCCACCAGCTGGAAATCCAAACTATTAGGAAAGGAGTTGTGTCTCTCTGGACAGATTCTTCTCTCCTCATTGTTTCCTGGATCTTACAGTGTTACAGAGAGTGACACTGCCCTTTCATTGTATTAGGCATCAGAAGTCATCTAGAGATAATGGAAGTGCTACAGGAAGAAGATATGCAGCATTTAGATGCAAATACTTGGGCAATTTTGTAAGAGACTTGAGCCTGTATGGACTGGTGTTTGGGCGGACTTTGAACAAATCTCCCTTGGATTTCTTGTAACATTTTTGGTTTCTGGGCTTGGGAGTGTTCAGGACTTGTGTGTGAGTCAGCCTCATGGGGATGTGATGGGGGGCAGTCGGAGCTGTTGTGCAGAACCTCAGTGATGGCTTGTGATGCCACATGCAACACTGCAAGCAGGAGCCGAGAAGGGAGCCCTCTCCCCATGTGTTCAGCTTAACTCTTGTCTTATCCAAAATCATGACTTGTAAAATGTTGCAGAAATGGACTCATGCCAAAAGTTGGGATGTTCTGGGGAGCATGGGCTGTCATTCTATTCTGTCTCTGCATTATGATGTGTTAGTGGGTGGGAACTTGAAGACGTGCTTAGGCCATGGATTCTCCTTCCCTGGGAAAGGGCTTCTCAAATCAGCCCTTGTCCGTGTTTCACCTGCTTCCCCAGGAGGACACAACAAGAACGTCCTTACAAGTTGGCCCCCGGTCTTGGTCTTCCAGCCTCCCAAGTTTGAGAAACAAAATCTGTGCTATGAATTACCCAGTGTCTTGTATTCTGCCATCACAACACAAACTATGCTAAGATAAGTCAATCAGCAGTCTCCCAAGTGTTTACATTGTGGTAATTGACACCAAACATCCGTCTTGTAATTAAACCATTTTGGAGTACACAGTTGAGTGGCATTAAGCATGTTCATGTTGTTGTACAGGCGTCACCACCATGCCTCTCCAGAACTAACGTGGACATACTCTTGCCATCAATGCTGAATTCTAGTGCCCTTGAGGCCCAGGAAAAGAACATTGTATTTACTTTTTATGAACCTGATAATTGAGAATCTGAGAAAAGTGAAGTCCTACAAAATTTGCCTTTCTCTGGACACGATCATTTTCAAGGGATGCAGACCACCCCCACTCGTGGGCATACCAGGTCCACTGCTAACTCTGTGGGTGTTTCAATTGCACTCTCAGTGACAGTGGTGACTGTGTGCACATGAGCTGTGTCCAGCTCAGATCCCAGGATCCAGTGTCTTTGGTTCCATGCAGCCTATAGGTTGCCTGCTCCTCCAGGTCTCTGCAGGCCAGTGGCATGAAGGCCCTGGGCCTGGTGGTTTCTTTAGGTGAATGCAATACGTGTCCACAGTGCCGTGGGTCATCATGGACTATAAATAGAAGCAATGCCTGGATACTCCTGGGATCTCAGTGGGCTCAGCCTGTGTGCTGAGAATTGTTGTTACTTCCTAATTAATGGGCCCCCAGAATCCCAGAGAAAAGGGCAAGTCCAGAGCCAGTGGAACCTCAGTGTCTCTGAGAGAACTTTTGGGGTGGGGGGCCGGGATACATTGATGTGATGACTCTAATGCAGAGTCACGTTTTTCGAATCCAGGTAGAGGTGCTCAGGAACAGCCTGGGCTGGCACGTGGGTTCCCCACCTCCACATCTGTGGAACATCTTGGGGCTCTGAGAAGCACAGCAGCCTGACCACGTGAGGGCATCTGCTGTCTGCATACAGTGAGCTGGGTTTTCTTCACATCTCTCAACAATTCCACATAACACCAGCTCTGAACCCAGAGTCCTGGGCACTTAGTTGAGGCTCAGTCAGCTCCCACCTCTCTCTACCTGACAGAGCCCTCCTGGCTCCCTCTGCACTCATTACATTGAAGATGAAAACCTGGAGGTGGGACTTCCCATCATCCAGAAGTTCCCAAACACATTCCACTGTGTCATTTGTTCCTGGAACCCAAATGGTTGGGGTGGGCCACAAGTACCCTGGCATCCATGTGTGGGAACCATGGTAGTATAATCAAGAAACAGGAAGGAGAGGGGTTGGACTGATCAGTACAGATGGCAGGGCATAGTACAGAGTGGAATGGAGAGTTCTCACCTGGGGTGATTGTTGTGATGTGCATAAATGCTCTGCTGGTGCTGGGGTGCGCTCATGGTTTCTGGGGTCTTGAAAGGCTACAGATGCCCACAGAGTGTTCTCAGATGCACATAGTGGGAGGCCCATTGCAATATGTACATGTGGAAGAAGTAGGAGACCCCCTTAGTGTGGAGGTGCCATCTAGAAGGCAGCCTCACTTCTCTGAAAAACTTGATTGGAAAAAAAGGGTATGGACCTGTGCCCAAAGGGCCATATATACTCCTGGAAGTTGGTGGTGGAAATAGTTCTCCATCCATTAATCACTCCCTCACACACTAATGTCCTTGTGTCCTTGAGAAAGGCTCTTCCTTTCCTGGTTTTCCTGAATAGAAATTCTCTTGCATCTTGGGTGAATAGGGTTATGCATTGTGCAGAGGGTGTTGGTCCAGTGAGCATCTTAGAACCGGTCCTTTATGGAGCATAATGATACTCATTGAGGAATGAGGCCAGGGTCCTAACTGTGGTTAGTGTGAGGACACCCTGGGTTCAGCAGAGGGAAAGAAGGACAGGGAAAACTCAGATGTCCCTTCAGGGCCCCTGGAGTTAGAGGACTTACCCCTTTGCACCTGGGATCAGGAGACCTCATTTCCTCGAGGACACGCATACTCAGATGTAAATCTTGAGTGTGGGTTCCTTTCTGGGGTCCAGAGCTGTTGTTAGCCACCAGGAATGAGTGTGCTCTCCATGCTGAGTGGAGCCATTTTTGCCAGGAAAGAGAGCCCATGGTCACACCTTGTCCAAAGCATCCCACGCCAAGGGCTCCCATTCCTACATTCCTGTCCTGAAAGGAAGCCACTCAGAGGCAAGGTGGGTCCAACCACCTCCCATGTGTTAACTCATCACTGTGTTCCAGCAGTCACCCCAGTTAACAGTCCTGATGGGATTGGATGTGGCTCAGAATGTCACCCTCATGAGCTCTACCCTGCTACAGGTGCAGTTTTGCAATGGGAGAAACTCAAAATCTCAAAACACATGCACATGAAAGAAAAGAGCAAGAGCCAGAGCCCAAACAGGCCAGGTGTGGCAAAGACAGCTGGAGTGTCTAGGTTGGGACTCAGAATTATGTCAGTGTGGTGGCACTGCTGCTGGCACCAGCATGATAACAGAGAGCCAGCCCTGCTCATTTTTGGGAGCAGTGTGTTTGGGAAGGCAGCAGAAATTGAGAGGCAGGATTGAGTTTGGCCCTAGGAGGAGTTTGGGAAAAAGGCCAGTGTGAGTTGGAGGGCCTGGGCAGATAGAGAGAGGCCAGGGCACACCTCAAAGCCTGGAGACTGCACTTGATGTCCAGGGTTGTGGAACACCACCTCCCCTCTTACTCACAACTGAGAGCAAGGGGCTTTGATAAGTTCAGGTTGTGTGCGGCTGCATCCAAGGTGGCTCGGCTAGGCACCTCTGTTTCCTTGACTCAGGAGGCTGGGAGTCCAGGCTCCACTGAGGCTCGGCTGGGAGGAACGGAGTCTGAGTTTAAGTCTTGTTCCTGGTAGGACCCATGTTGGCTGAGCATCAGTGTTTTTGTGATGAGAGGATGGGTGACTGTCATGTCTTTATCCCAGGACACACTTGCTAAATGGACTTGTTTGCTCTGAGGAGGAAAGAGAGAGAGGGGAGTGGTGCTGGAGACAGGGATGCAGACAGGGGTCATGGACTTGGCATAACTCAGTCTTGGAGATGATATCCCATCACCTGTACCCACTTCAATTCCCATGAATCCAGAGGCTGAGACCCCTTGAGGTGAGGGGTGAACTGGTTCAGGGCAGCAGGATGCTGTGGTACCTCAGAGTCTCTGTGAGACCCAATACTAGACACACTTGGCCCTTTTGAAAACTTAGGAGAAACCTTGGGAAGTTGTATGGCAGAGGGGAGCAGCCTCTGCATCTCAGTCACCTCCAACTTGCCATGGTTTAGAGTGGGAACTGCTGCCACGATGGGACGGACATTGGCCACGTCCCTGTGTGGGACACAGGCCTGAGTGAGTTAGGGTGCATTCTTTGTCTCTCCCCTTCTTGTGATTGTCCCATCTCTACATTTGTGATTTAGCCACCTGTGAGTCCCATCTGTGGTTTCAGAGAGAATAGAGGGTGTTATGGGCCAATAGACACAATAAACCCTAGAGATTAGATGCTACCCTACTTTCCAGAAAGGACTGGGCACACCATGAGTTGCACAATGATGGGACCATGGTCCAAAAGCTGCTGAGAGGGAAGGACTGATTGTGAATGCATTTTTGAAGGCTCCAAGCTGGAACTCTAGAGGCACCAAGCAGGGCAGATGCTGGTGGGGGATTTGGGTAGCTGTTGGTGAACACCCGCACACCTGAGATGGGTAGGCATGGAGGAGAAATCAGCAGCCCATAGGGCTTTTGAAAGTGGTCTTATGTAAAAGGAGGCTCAGGTATGGGCACAGGAAATGACATCATTGACTTGACAATGGATCAAACAGAACATGGAACCCTGGTATCCAGAAACCCACTTCACTGACCAAGCCATCCGAACTCATATGGTTGGAGACACTGGAGTGAGAAGGATGTTCCCCTGTGGTTGCAAACAATGCCGAGCCTCAGGCTCCCAGGAATCTCAGGGGGGCCAAATAGCCCTTTTGTGGATACACAGTGTGAGGCTTTATCTTAGACGGCAGAGCCTCTGGCGATTGTCGCAGAGGAGCTCAAGAGTAACAGTGAGTAGCACAGGGCAGGTGAGCCCAGCATGCCCTCTAGTCTGATCCCTGATGAATGGCCCAGGACTCCTATTCTGACTGTGTGTGTGTGTGTGTGTGTGTGTGTGTGTGTGTGTGTGTGTGTGTGTTTGTACTGATGGGAACTGTCCCATTGTGCTTTGACTCTAGTGTATTGGCACAAGTCATTTTTCTGTTTGTTACCATTTCCATTTTGAACCCACCATTCTTGGTCCCAACCCAGGGTGAAAATGATCAGAACTCGGAGGAACCCTTCAGGGTACAGAGCCTTGAACCTTACAGGCAGGACCAGCTTAGGAATGAGCTCCTGCCTGTGATTTGTGGGAGGAACCTACATTTCAGCAGCAACATGGGGTTAATCTCCTGGGATTCCATCCCCACCCAGCAGGTGCTGGATCTCTTGTTCCCAAGGTAAGCACCAGACCCCGAAGCCCAAGTGTGTAGCCCCCTCATGTCTGGGTCTTGGGGCTGCCATGTACCTCTCAGGGACCCAAAGGTTTGTGATACCTAATGAGATAGAAGACAACACTCATAGTGGAATGTCAGCCCCGAATGGGACGAGTCCTGGAGGTGCCTGCCACAGCCTTGTAAGGGGAGTGAACTTCCCCTCTCAGGCAGAGAAACTATCCTGACTCCAGCTGATCCACAGAGGTCCGTGGAGCAGTCCCCACACACTGGGAACCACAGCTCAATGGTGTGTGCTGAGTTCATTCCCAGGTGGACTCAGTGAGGCCAGGTGGTCTTTCTGGTTGATGTTGGCTTTATGAAGAAAGGAGATCTGTGCCAGAGGCGTCTCAAAACTCGGGCCTTGGGAAAAGCACTTTTGGGTTAATAAAGACATTTTAGTATTCCATAGTGGGACAGAGCATCCTAGCTGGGACATAGCTGGACAGGGGCTTTGGACATGGCAGCTCCCACACACAGAGATATGTGGGAATCAGCAGTCTGGGCTCATTCGCTGATGAACATGGAGAAAGCACCCACTGTGTGAAGACACGTTTCCAGTCACGTTTCATAATTCAGTGAAAAATGGGGTGCAAATGACTACCATTGTGTCCCTTTTCATGTGGGTCAGCCTAAAACCGCAGGTGCCATGAGTACATATCCTACATGTGACTGCATCCCTGACTCCATGAGGCATAACTGCACGTTGTCCTCTTCAGTGTCTATGGTGGACCCCTGGACCAACTTCAACATGGAATGGGCTTGGGGTCAAGAGGGTGGGCTCCTGTTTCCAGAATAGGGACCTGCAAGGTGATTTGACTTGGGAAGGCTGAGGAAAGACTACTCTCCCCAATTCTGTTTTCTGCCTGTAGTGTAAGGTGTGGGGCTTCAACCGTAGGAGGGGTAAGGCAGAGAGTTGTAGGTGGAGTCATGGTCCTCTGGGGAAGCCCCTGGGACAATGGATCCCCCCACACTACACCTCCCTGTCCTCCCCCAGGGCCACAGAGATGTGGTCTGCACTCATGGGAAAAGAGAGGTCCACAGCTACTCAGGGGGACTTAGTGAGAGCTCACAGAGAATGAGGTAGCATTGCAGCCCACGCCAGGGGAGGAGGTGTCTCTTGAGCCCTAGGAAGAGTGGGCAGGAGGACAGACACTCCTGGAAGGTGCACTCCAGGTTGGAGAGCACGTAGCCAAGGGGAAGAAGAGTGTCAAGCCTGCCCTGAGGAGGGGAGAGCTGGTCATACCATGGATCTAAAGCTCCTTCGTTGAAGGTTCTTTGCGTGTGGCGACCTGTCCTGTCCCTGCCTGTACAGCCACTGTGTCTTGTCTGAGGTGGACTGGTGTGTTCAGAACCAGGGATGGTTCAGAAGTGTAGGGTCAGAGGTTTGATCTGGAGGCCATGGCGAAGCCAAGGCCAGGGTTTTGCTGACTCCACACCTGCCTCCCCACAGTGCCTCACCTTCCTTCCTGGGGACCTGGGTGACTTCTACACCGAGGCTTCCCATCAGCCTCCAGGCTCTCTGTGTCTGCAGCTGCTGTTGCCATACATGGGGCTCTTGCTGGTTGGCTTGTACCTGGAGCACCAAGCACACCACCTCCTGGCCCCAACTGAAGATGGCTTATCAAGCCAGGCAGAGCCTGAGAGCCAGGCGGACTGGGGTGAGTACATAAGGGTATATGAGAAAAGGTCTGACTGTTGTCCCACTGCAGGGAGTCTGTATGCCTGGTGTTGGGCTGGAAATTAGGATAAGCCTTTGTCAATTCAGGAAGTGACCCCAGTCTGCAAAGAGGTCCTGTGTGGGCTAAGGGTCTGAGTTCTTCCTGGCAGCAGGGGTATTGTGTGTCTGTGCGAAGGTCAGGGCAAGGCAGTCATGTTGGCGTATTTTCTCCTCTAGCTACAAGCTCAGTTCCTGTCACGGCTCCTAAGCCAACCCCAGAGCCAGAGCCTTCTCCCTGGGAAAGGGCACAGCCGGAGTCCAGGACATCAGGGGTCTCCTCTAGCTAATCCCCACGGCCCCAATATAACATGCGGATAAGAGGCAGGTGCCTCATTCACGTCTACCTGGAAAACGAAAGGACAACACAGTACAAGAGCATCCTGGTGAGTCTTCGAGCAGGGGAGTCTCCTGGGAGCCCACACTGGGGAAGACCGAGTCCACAGCAAACACCTTGGACTAGGCCTGTCTTCCTGAACTGCAGCTTCTGGAAGGTCAGG
Organism: Spermophilus citellus; assembly: GCF_964194105.1. Lineage (NCBI taxonomy): Eukaryota > Metazoa > Chordata > Mammalia > Rodentia > Sciuridae > Spermophilus > Spermophilus citellus. The sequence continues at coordinate 786,171 of NW_027673039.1, read as the reverse complement.
AAGGAGAGCATAAAATGAGGAAGAGAGAGGCGGGAGAGCAGCAGCATGCCAGGTCTGTGTGGGAGTGGGCCTGCGTGTTTTGGGGTGTGCAGGTCAGAAGTGTAGGAGTGAGTGCTGGGTTCAGAGGAGGTCAGAGAAATATCGAGGGTACAGGCCATCCTCTACGGATTTGGATATTGAGGAAGAGTATATTGAACTGTGGAGGTTGAAGCAGAGGAGTTGGCAGTCATTTTCTTGTGTGTGGGAGGGGACATGTTGCTGGTTGAAGGGAAGGGAGCCATTGTAGAATGATTAGGGTGGGTAGGTGTGGGTCACAGACAACTGGGGCCTTGGAGGGGCCCATTACTGTCCTAGTTTGCATGTATGTGAATAGAGATTTAGCGGTTCTCTCTGCATAATTTTCCTGGGTGTGGAGTATCCATCATGAGACTCTGGTGTCCACTTCCAGGGGAGCCATGTTGAACCACTGCACCTGCTTGGTCCAAACCTCCTGATACCCCAGCAAGCACTGACACTCTCGAGCCCAGCAACTTCCATGCCTATCATTAAAGAGTCCTAGTGTGTGCTGTGCCCTGGCTGTCAGGACCAAAGCACCTACGGTTTGTGCCTGGTCCACACAAAAATGCAGCTGCATCCCAGACCAGAACAGGGATATGGAAGTCCACTGGACCATTCCTCCCATATTGATGGGACTAGAGTGTGTCTGTACAAAGCCTTTTGGTCTTTATTCCCTTGTCCCTGTAGGGCATAGCAGGTTAAAGCAAACTCTTGTACCAAGATTGGACTAGAGGCTCATAGGAAGACCCCACATGATCACATGAAGGCCTCAGGTAGCAGGGTAACAAGATGTTGCCCTTGTGTTGAGAGCTCTCTTGTCTCTGGTTGTCCTTGAGCACTGTCCTCTGGGTAGCTACTCCCAAATTCTCTGTCTGATGGGCTTTCTCCAACCCTGCTCAGGTGACCTGCCAGGACAGCACTCCAGTCATCATCCGCAGGGCCTTAGATGCACACTTGCTCCAGCAGGAGGATCCAGAAAACTACGAACTTCTGCAAATTGTCTCGAACCATCAGAGTAAGTGGAACCATCAAAGGGTAGGGAGCAGTGAGTCACAGTGGGCTCACGAGAACTGGGAGCCAAAACACAGTGTGCATTGACCCAATGCCCAGGAAGAGTCTGGTGGGACTTGTGCACAAAACAAAGTGTAATGATGGGGCATAAATCTGAAGGTTCTTCATGTTGCCCAGGGGCTGTGGACCTGCCTATCATGTTTTCTTTCCTTGGCCTGAGGAGGCATTGCAAAGCTATTATCCACAAGGGGCCAAGAAGGGAGGCTTCTTTGTCTTGTGTCAAAGAAGACAGACAACCACAGGGTGCCTACTTTGGCAGCCTTTCCTGACCTAGACGAGTACATGAGAAAAGCAGTTTAATGAAGAATCATTTCTGGCTTCCAATCTTTCTATTCATTGCAAACTGAGTCCACTTAGGACCAGAGGCCATTTCTAGAGAGAAGTATGTGGTAGAATAGAACCCTTCACAGCCTGTAAACTCTTTTTGGAGAGAGAGAGAGAGAGAGAGAGAGAGAGAGAGAGAGAGAGAGAGAGAGAGAGAGAGAGAGAAAGGAGGAGGAGGAGGAGGACGAGGAGGAGGAGGACGAGGAGGAGGACGAGGCGGAGGAGAAGGAGGAGTAGAAAAGTGAAAATAAGTTGAAGGAGGAGACCATGAATAAGAAGGTCACGATGACTATAAGAAGAAGCATGAGGAAAAGATGAAGAAGAACAAGAACATGCTGGGGTTGTGGCTCAAGCGGTAGCACGCTCGCCTGGCATGCATGCGGCCCGAGTTCGATCCCCAGCACCTCATACAAAACAAAGATGTTGTGTCCGCCGATAACTAAAAAAATTAATATTAAAAAAAAATGGAGAACAAGAGCAAGGAGAAACACAAGCCGAACAAGAAATATAACAATAAATTGATTAAAAATGTGAATGAGAATTATACTCATGAGGAGGAAATGCAGAAGTGGGGAACTGAAGAGAAGTATATAGCTCTGGATGGCACAGCACTGCTGTGGACATCCTCCACCCACGCTCAACACACCTCCAAACCATACCCCTCAAATTAGTGTAGCCCTGTATGAGTGGATGAATCCACTGGCAAGGTGGAGGCACCCACCATCAAGTGCTTTTCCCCAAACCCACCTGTGATCATTGCTGCAGTGGGGAGAAAACCTTCAACACATGAGTCTTTGGGGACCAATTCAGATACAAAGTCTAGCTGTTTCTCTTTGGTGGGCCCAACGTGAACTAAGAGGTTGTGGGGTACAAGGGGCTATTTCCTTGAAAGGTGTTCCTGTAGTGGACCTCCTGTGCGTAGAGGGTCCTCAGGGAGGAATCAGTGGGGAGTCTTTGGTGGAACAGTAGCTGGATTCTGGGGCTCTCAGGTCTGTGTGTGAGACCTGAGCTGGCAGAGGCTCTCAGTTGTGGGGGATGTTGGGTAGTGTATTCCTTGAGTATCACCTACCACGCCTCTGCCACTGCCTCTCCAGAGCTGAGGATCCCTGCTGATGGGAACATATATTATGACATGGATGGAGGAGTGGATTATAACTTTCTTCTTCGGGAAACAGCTGCCAGCAAGTCGTTGAAGGTCAAGCCAAAGGAGTTAAACAGCCACCTTCTTCACTCTTTACTCCTGGTGCCACTCCACATCCTCCAAGTTAACAAGAACCTCAGGTTCTGGATGGATGTTGTAGAATGCCCACAGAGCCAACTGCCAGGCTGGGTGGGGTGCAGGTGCTGGGTTTTGCTGATGTTGTCACCCCCCACAGTTCTTGGAGCCTTCTGTGGCAGTGGCATCCAGGATCCCAGCAGCTGTGAGCAGCAGCTCTGCAGTGGCTGCAGGATCATTGCCCCAGGCCACCCAAAGCAATGAGTGGTGCATGAGAAAAGTCACCAGTAGCAGCTCCTCACTGGTTCACTCCAGCGAGCAGGTGCAAGACAGCCACTTTGTTCACATCCTCCTAGAGGGACAGAGCCTGAGGGAGACAAAGTGCATCCTGGTAAGCCTGACAGCAGGGCTGCCTCCTGGGTGTCCACACAGTGGAAGGCAGGATACACAGCCAACCCCGGGGCTGTGGTGGGAAATAAAGAAGAGAGAGGTCTGTCTTAAGGGCTTGACCTGAGGAGGGAGAGCATCAGCATGCCCAGCACCAGCGGTGAGTGGGCCTGTGTATTGTGGGTTTTGCAGGCCAGAAGTGCAGACGGAAGTACTGTGGACAGATGAAGTCAGAGATATGTCCAGGGTACAGGCTGCAGTGCTTAGAACTTGGTATTCTCAATGAGTGAGGTTGGAGCAGAGGAGGTGGCAGTGACTTGTCCCATGTGTAGGAGGGGATGTGTTCCTGGTGGCAGGGAAGAGAACCTCCTTAGCATGACTAGGTGTAGGAATTTGGGGTCGGGATAACCTGGGGGGTCATGCCAAAGCTTCAGAATGTCAGCCTTTGCATGTATGTAAATATGGAGCTAAAGGGGTTCTTGGCAGTATTTCTATGGATGTGCAGTAGACACGCTGATGCTGCAGGTGTCCAGCTGCAGAGGAGACATGCTCAGTGACAGCCAGTGCTGAGTCAAGTACATCATACCAACCAGACCTGCACTGAGCTTCCAGAGGCCAGGGCCTCTCAAGGCTATCATGAAGCACTCAAGTGCACACTCTCTTATCTGAGTCTGTTTTGTGTCGTGGCAGTCAGGACCAACATTTTCCGTGCATCTGCCTCTTCCACCCACAAAGGCAGCCTGCATCCCAGAGCACAATTGGTGCGCAGGTCCCTGGCCCATTGCTGTCGTCTCAGTGAGATGAGAGTGTGTCTGTGCATAGGCAGTTTGGTCCTTTCAGCTGAGTGGAATGTGGCTCCCCAGGGGGAGGGGGGATGGCAGGTACAGGCAGATATTTGTACCAGGATTGTTCTAGTAGCACGTTGCAAGAACCCAGGGGGTATATGGAAGCCACACTCAGGTAGCAGGATAACAAGCTTGTGCCCTTGTATATGTAGCTGAGGTTTCTCCTGAATGTTTGACCATAGTCTTCTTAGTAGCTCCTCTAAAAGCCATTCTCTGATGACATTTGTCCCACCCTGATCCAGGTGACCTGTGGAGATACGGTGATGAGCCTCATCCGCAGGGCCTTGGACCAAAATTTGTTGCAGCATGAGGATGTGGACAACTTTGAGCTGCTGAGATTGATGTCTGAGAATGAGAGTAAGTAGGACAATCAGACAGTGGGGAGACATGATCCACAGTGGGCTCAGGATAACTCACAGCCAAGAGAAAGTGGGCATTGGGCCCAAAATACCAAAGTGTGGTGGGCCTGGCGGAGACTCTCAGGGGTTGTGGGTGTTTTGGGGTATAATCCTTGAGTGCCACCTAACAATTCTCTCCAATTCGCTCTGCAGAAATCAAGGTCTCTGACCACTCACTGGTGTGTCTGTCCATGAATCTGGGAATAAAATATTTCATCGTGAGGAAACACCCCCAGGTCAAGGGAAAGGAGGTAAACACCTACCTTACTCAAGCTGTACTTGTGCTGCCATTCCACTCCCACCTGAGGAAATAAGAAGCCTCATCACCTGGACACATGTGGTAGAAGCCCATAGAGCCAACTGACAGGCTGGGATGGCTTTCTGTTTCTGGGTTTGCTGATATTCCTTCCCCCACAGTTCTCAGAATCAACCTGCAAGTCCTCCAGGCCGCTTTCCCACAAGCAGGTGGGAGACACCTGCTTAATCCGTGTCCACTTAGAAACACAAAGTCCAAAGATGGCCAAGACTGTCCTGGTAAGCCTGGGAGCAGGGGTGTCCCCTGGTGCTTACACCTGGGTGTTGAGCAGACACTGGTCCAATACCATGGACTACTCATGCCCTCTTGAATTTGGAGATTCTGGATGATCAGGAGGATAGATGGGAATCAAGAAGGGAGAGGTCAGTGTGAAGGGCTGGAGCTGAGATGAGGGAGAGCAGCAGCTTGCCCACCGCCATGTCTGAGGGAGTCTGTGTGTCAGGTGGCAGCATGCAGTCCAGAAGGGCAGGGGCAGGTATGGGTGACAGATGAGAATAGGACAGGACCTAGGTTGTAGGTTCCCCTTCATGGGATGCTGACGTCCATGGAGGAGGACAGCAGTGTGAGGTTCTGCATGTTCCTTGAACAAGGAGCTGAGAGGGTCAATCTGCAGAGTCGATATGGATGTGGAGCAAGCACACTAAATGTCCAGGTAACCCAATGACCACCCTTGCCGGATGAGGTGCCCTCCTACACCCCAGCCAGCACTGAGCCTCTGGAGGCCAGGAGCTCTCGTGGCTATCTTTCAGCACTCCTGTGTGTGGTCATGTTCCTGGGTCTGTTTTTGGCCCTGGCAATCTAGACCAAACCCTCTAGGTTTTCTGCCTAGGCCATTCCCAATGCCGCCTGCATCCTCGGGCAGACCTGGGATCTTGGAGGCTATTGTCCCATTCCTCCCAACTTGTGGGATGAGATTGCATCTGTATGCAGGTAGTGGGGTCCTTTCACTTCGAGAAGAGTGCAGCTCCACAAAGAGCAATGGCAGGCCCAGGAAGTCCTATGTACAAGGATTGGGCTAGTAGCCTGTCGGAAGAGCCCATGCGATGAGCAGGAGGCCAGCCTCAGGTAGTAGGGTCATGGATGTTGCCCTGTATTTAGAGTGGAGGTGCCTCCATAATGCCCCTGCCCACTGTGCTTCAGTAGTCACTTCAAGGCCCATTTCCTGAAGGCCTGTCTCCCATGCTGCTCCAGGTGACCTGCCAGGATAGGGCTCCTGACGTCATCCGCAGCACCTTCGAACTACACTTGCTTACTCAGGAGAAGCCGGAGGAATATGAGCTGAGTCAAATCATCTCTCACCGTAAGAGTAAGTGAGACAGTCAGATGGCAGAGAGCAAGGGTCAGGATGTGGACTCAGGTCAACTCTTAGCACCAAAGAGTAGTCTCTGAACCCCAAGAACACTCCAACAGGGTGTGTTGGGTTCGTGCACAAACACAAGTGCACTTCTGCTGGTGGAAGGTCTTGAGGTCCAATGGTATACCCCAGTGGATATTGTGGCTCCCCACCAGGTGCACTCCCCTGGACATGAACAGACATACAAAGCTGACATCATTGAGGAGTGAGGAGGAAAGCCTCTTTCCAGGAGCAGTATGCTTTTAGGGTCTGGGATAGGAGTGGTTTCAGAGGAACATGGGAATGTGTGGGCTAAAGATGGAACTGGCATTTTGTGGACTGAAGCAGTACGATTGAAAGCCTTCTGTGTGACCAGAAAACCACTGCCTGTGCAGAGCATTGCCAGGATTCTAGCAAGCAGTAACAGGATGAAATTGGGAAGAAAACACAGCCTGGGAGACAGCCTGAATCATCTGTTTTTGCATAAATTCCATGGTCTTCCGCACCTGAGTCCACTTGCCAAGGAGTGATCACAATAGCCAGGTTATGATCCCTAACTAAAGTCAGATGAGGGCTTCCTGAGCATGTCGGCCACAGAGGTCATCTGATAATAATGCCAGTGCTTTTTCGTTGGTTGGTTGGTTGGTTTTTGTGAGCCAAACACCACAGCAGCCATTATCCCAGCCTATGTACGCTGAAGACCACCATCCCTATGAGTTCTAGGATCACTTGTCTCCTATCTTAACCTACTGTTAGGTTAGTAGAGTCTATGGAAGAGGAAGTCTGTGTGGGTACTTGGTAGCCTAAGAAATTCATAGCGGAGATCCCCACATCCAACCCAGAAGGGATGGAAAACAGGCTCTAGGTTAGAGGAGGGCGACAGGAAACAGGTGTTCAGAGGAAGGAGAAGCAGGCTGTTGTATTCCCCCACTCGGGGTCATGGCACCACTGGGCCATACACCATGTTTGAGGGATGCATTCCCTTTGCTGGTCTTTGGAACCATTGTTCTCAGTAGGGCAGCATTTGGAATGTGGCCTCCATTCTCAGAAGCCTGGTTCACATGGAGGCAGGCTCAACCAATGCAGAAGCATGGCTCTATTGTGGTATCCATGCTCGTCAGCCTGTCCTCACTGTGGCCATACTTGAGGAAAATAACTCAGAGGAGGAATCCTAGTCCTTTTCTCCGGGTTTCATAGCTTTCTCTTTGGTTGTGCACTGAGGCTGTCCATAAATCTCTAGTGTGTGGCAGTGGAGAGCTCCTCAGCCCTTGCCACAAAGGCATAGACTGGGAGAGAGAGAACGAGGCTGGCAGAGAGGGAGAGAGAGAAAGATGGAGAGGAGAAGGAGGACCTCTACTTGGAGAATGAGGATTCAGTGGAGCCAACAGGAACAAGGTACTGTTGCCCAGGGCGCAACCATGTTTAGGTCTTCCTCCAACCATGCTCAACTTTTCTTCCAGTCCCTCCCACCTCCCAGTAGTGTATTCATCTTGAATGATAATTTCATGTTGACATTAGAGCACTCACCATCCAATGCTTCCCTCCAAACCCACCTATGAAGATGACTCATTTGGGGACTGAATCTTCGGCACAGGAGCCTTTTGTGGGAGATTTCAGATGTAAATCTAGTGGTGTGCTTTGGCAGATGCAAGAGGACCTGAGATGTTCTGGAGTCCAAAGCCTTTGGTAGGAACAGACATTAGGTGTGTTGAAGTGCTCTGCCTAATTTTTCCTCAGGGAGGACTGTGGAGGCTGTCTTTTTGGTATTGGTGCTGAATTGGGGAGCTCTCAGGTGTGTGGCTCTGGCCTTTTCTGGCACAGGCTCTCAGATGTTGGGGTGTCCTAGGGAGCACCTCCTGAGTGCCACCTTCTTTTTGTACACCCCTCTCTACCCAGAGCTGAGGATTCCAGCACAGGCCAACATATTTTATGCCAAGAATCCTCACAAAAAATCCAACTGTGTGCTGAGGAAAAGGAGCCTCTCCCAAAAGAATGATGAATGGATCCAGCCTCAATCTCCCTCTGGTCCTGCAAAGAAGACTCCAGCCCTCCTGAGGATGCTTGCAAAACCATTTTGCTGCTGTGTGCCTCGGCAGGGCTGAGGCAGCCCAGGAATATTTACATTGATTACTATTTGCTTCAAAGTTTGAATCTATAGTTTGATATTGTCCTTGACCTTGTTTAGTAACACATTTGTTACTCTATCCTATATTTTTTGTTTCCATTAATATATTATTATTTTAAAATATATATGTTTTTGTTACCTGATCTACTCTGATGATTTGAGTATACTAAATGTAGCAGTGATTCCTAAAGGACACATCCAAACCAACAGGAAGGAATGTTTCCTTGTATCAGCAAGAACTTTGGTTTTTAGGAGTTTGGCAGATGGCATTATCTGAGTCAGTTTTCCAAAGGGGACAATGAAGTATCAGCTATCATGGTACAAACACAAAGACACACAAACACACGCACACACACACACACACACACACACACACACACTAGAGCACACACACTCACTGAGAGATAGATACACAGATGGAGTTGGTCTCTTCTGAAATACTTTGGAGACGTGGTTCTGATTTCTCCCATTTTGGAGTATTTTCAATTGCATCAGGTGTCCTGCAAATGAATCCCATGTCTGAAGAAGACATGCATGTGTACTTCACATGCCACTTTTCACATAACCAGAAGGTCATGACATGTAATATTTTTCATGCAGCTGTGTTTTGACTGTGAACCATCCCATGAGGTCATCTGTGGAATTTTCCACTGGTAGCATCACAAAGGGGATCCACTCTTTGCATTTGGGGATATTTCTGATTGTTTTCATTCAGATTGGAATGATCTATCTATCTATCTATGTATCTATGTATCTATCTATCTATATCTATATATATATGTATACATATACATATATGATTTTTGATCAAAATTGTGCATTTGATGATAATGCCATGCATCTAGGAATCTGTAGACTCTAGACAATGAATGAATGTCTACTGTTGCCTGGACTATTCTGCAAAGTCCTGCAGCATTTGAGCATGTGTGAGGGCTTCATAGGGCTTACAAAATGTCCAGGTCAGATGGTCCTGCATTAAGCTGAGTTCCTAGTGGTCTCCTCCACAGCATAAGGGCCAAGAAGAAACCCACTTCCACACAGAAGATGGGAAGCTACCTTATGAAGGTGATTGTAGGTGTGAGACCCTTTTGCTAGGACCCTTTTTCTATGCTCTGAATATGCTTGCTGAGAAGAGCTTGGAATTTCCTGACTGAAGCAGTTTGTGCAAGCTGCTTCCACTTGCAGGTACAAAGTTTGTTGTCCTTGAGCACTTTGGTTTGTCCCTGGTTGAACTAGAGTGTGTCAGAAGCACTTGTAATGATTGGCATTCATGGTTTCACATTGAAGCCTCTGTGCCATCTGTCAACCACTGATGGCTGCAGGTGAGGCCCCTGCATTTCAATGAGTTTTATGAAAAAATAGGAGTTTGGGATTTCAATGAACCTTTGGAGAACTGATCTTCTCAGCATTCCCCTTGCCTCCCCAAGTTGGGTGATGTCAATTATACAGGCTTCCTTGGGAGCACACATTTTATATTGGGCTGGAATTGGACTCTGGATGTGATTGCTGAAAATAGCTGGGGAGTGGGAGATTGGAAGCCGTTTGCTGCAAGCAGTTTCAATTTGTTTTGTTGATTAACTTTCTTGTAAGTGGGCACATGCTATTTTTTTTTTCTGTGTGACCTAGAAGAAATCAAAACTGCTTCTTACAGGTGACAGGCATGCTTTCATATTGAAGCATCTGTGCCATTGATCAAAAACAGTTCACTCATGTGGGCACCTGCACTTCAAGTGTATGTTGTAAACAAGTGTGACAAATGGATGTCAATGAGACTTTGGAGAACTGATCTTCTCAGCTGGTCCTCTTTTCCCCTGCAAGTTGGTGATGCTAGATTCAAGAGATCTCTTTCTGGCACCCTTTGTATTTCATGCCTGAACTGTGCTCTGAAAGGGCTTGAGGAGAACAGTTTAGAAGTGCATAAGTGAAGCTGTTTGTGGAAGCAGCTTCAAGTGGCACAAGCTAACTTGTTCTCAGTGAGCACATGGGGACTTTTCCCTGGTTGAAGCAGTGTGAATGAGAACGGCTTCTCAGAGCTGGTAGGCATGTTTGCATTTGGCAAACTTTGCCATCTGTCACACAGAGTTCCTTGCATGAAAACTGCATTTCCAGTGTTTTCAGAAATGTCTGATGAGTGGGTTTCCATGGAATTTGTGGAATTGTTCTTTTCAGCAGTCCTCATTGCCTTCTCAAAATTGGTGGTCCTGGGTGCAAGGAGTCTCTTGTCAGTCCACATTGTATTTTGGGCCTGACTTTGGCTCTGAATGTTCTTGCTGAGAGTAGTTTGGGAGTGCAAAAGTAAAGCAGTCTCTCAGCAGCTTCAACATTCAGGAGCTCATTTTGTTCTCATTGAGCACATTGAGGTTTGTCACTACTTAAACCAGCATGAAGAACCACAGCTTCTCAGAGGTGGCAGTTTCCCTCTGAAGCATCTGTACAATTGGTCAATGTGAGTTCAATGCAGGCAGGCACTTGGATTTCAAGTGAGTTCTGTGACAAACAATTGAGCAATGGATTTCAATCCACCTTGGGGAATTGCTCTTCCCAGTGGGCCCACAGTTCTCCTCCAGTTGCTGAACCTTAGTCCAAGGGCTCTCTTGCTAGCACTCTTTTCATATGGGATGAAACTGTGCTCTGAGTGTGCTTCCCAAAAATATTTTGGAAGTGCAGCACAGAAGAACTTTGGCAAGCAGCTCCCACATTGGGAAATGACATTTTTCTCATCGTGCCCATTGAGCTTTGTACCTGGCTGAAGTAGCCTTAGGTCCAATGGCTTTTGAGAGCTAGCAGGCACAGTTTCTATTGGAAACAGCTGTGTTCTTGGTCAATGGTAAGTTGGGTGCTGTCAGGCACTTGCAGTTTCAATGAGCTTTTAGAAGAAGGAGACCAGGGGAATACAATGAAACCCTGTGCAATTCATTTCCTAATTAATGTTGGTGATGCGAGACCAGAGTGGACTTTTGCAATGATACTTTGTCATGATTTTGCAGGAAATGTGTTCTGAATGTGCATCCTGAGATCCATTTGTAGGGGCCAAACAGAAAAAGTTTGTGCACAAAGTAGCTTTGTTCTCAGTGAACACGTGGCGGTTTTTGCCTGGTTGAACATACAGGAAGCAGAACCTCTTGTCAGAGCTGATGGCACCGTTTCACTTCAAACCATCTATGCACTCAGTAAAGCACAGATCATTGCAGATAGGCTCATGCAATTTCAAGATAGTTTTCAGAATCTGCTTGAGGAATGGATTCCAAAGAATCTTTGAGAAATTGATCCACCCAGCAGTCCCATCTCTTCCTATCTGTGCAAGTGCTCTGAGGTACAAGGGCTCTCCAGCTAGCACACTTCGGATATTGAGCCTGCACTGCTCTCTGAATGTGCTCAGTGAGAAGAGTGTGAAGTGCAGAAGAGAAGCGGGGTGTGCAACAGCTTCAATTGCAGGATGTAAAAGTGTTTCTAGAGAGCATATTGGGATTTGGGCTTGGTTGAACTAGTAGGAATTGGAACCCCTTCTCAGAGCCAGCAGTCACGGGCTTTACTTAGAAGTTTCTGTGTCTTGTATAAAGCAGAGTTTGTTTCTCATGGGCACCTTCATTTCCAGTGAGTTTTCAGAAAAAAAAAATTGAGAAAAATATTTCAAAGAAACTCTGGGCCATTAATCTTGTCAACTGTCCAATGTTCCACGTGAATATTGGTGATGTCCCAAGGGATCTCTGGGTAGCACAATTTGCACTTTGGGTGTCAACGTCGTCTGAACGTGCTGGCTGAGAAAAGCTTGGAAGTGCAGAACAGAAGCATTTTGTGCAGGCCGCTTCCAATTGAAGGAACGGTCTTGTTTTCTGTAAGCACATTTAGGTTTGTATCTGGTTGAAGCTGCATGAAGTTGAACCGTTTCTCAGAGCCGGCACTCTCAGTTTCTCTCTGAAGCATCTGTTCCATTGGAAATTCAGATTCCCTGCATGAAGGCTCCTGCATTTCCAGTTTGTTTACTGAGTAAGGGGGAACCATTGATTTCAGTGAAACATTGGCAAATGGATTTTCTTCAAAGAGCAGCTTTCCTCTTTAAAGTTGGTGATCGGAGCTACAAGGGTTCTCTTATAGGTACACTTTTCCCATTGGGCCTGAAGTGGGTTCTGAATGTGCTTGCTCAGGAGAGCTTAGAAGTTCAGAAGTGAAGCGGTTCATCCAAGCAGCTTCCACTTTCCATGTGGCTCCAGCTTTGGGCTCTTTATCCCCCACGTCCTGCAACCTCTTGGTCATGCTGTGGACCCTGTGACTTGTCTGTCACCAAATAGTGATTTACTGAAGGGCCTTTCCTGAGTCCTCTTCCACCTCAGAGTGCCTGTGTCTTGCAGAGAGTTTAATCAGATTCCCGTCCCCGCTGGAGCTCCTGGTTTTGCCAATCTGGTGTCGGGTCTGAGAATGTGTGTTTGTAACAAGGTCTCAGGTGACTCTGAAGCTGATGAGTCTTAACACAGGTGACTTTCCTTCTCCCCTGGGGTCATTTGACAATGTCTGGAGACCTTTGAACTTATCACAAGTCAGGGGTGCTGGTGCACAACTCAGGTAGAGGCCATGGGTGCTGCTGAATGTCTACACTGCTCAGGAAGATCTCTGCAGACTAAGATGGATCTGGCCTAATGGGCCAAGGGCGCCAAGGTGAGGAACCCAGTGTGGAGTACAAGCACATGAGCTTGGGTGTGTGCAGGTATGGCCTCGGGGCTTGTTTCAAATGTGGCTTCTGTCAGTGCAAAACTCCAGCACCTCTGAGTGGCAGCGTTTCTGACAAGCTCTGAGCAGGGATGCTGGTGCTGCTGACCAAGCAACCCCACTTTGTGTAGCCAAAGTGAAGTAGAGTTCTTAGGACACCATGAACTTCTCAGAAATGCAAAGTGGACATCTCCTGTGTTAGATCAGAAGGAAAGAAACTCTGAGTTGGAATAATCCCCTTTCAACTCACCTAGTTGCAAGTTTGCCCCTAAAGCAGTGCTGAGACAGCGGGGCCAGGTGGGGGACAGAGCTCCACTCCTGTCCTAGCCGCAGGCTGAGGACTGCTGAAAATGAGGAAGGAGCAGAGGTGGGTGAGAACTACCTTGCTTCAGTCTCCAAGCATCCAGTCAAGTCTATTGTCACCTGGAGTGGTGGCTTCTTTTCCAGGGCCCACGCTAGCATTGGGGTTTGCATCTGCCTGACTTTCAGTTCTGCGAATGGAAGGTGGGAACTGGCTGCTTGAGACATGGTTGCTCTCTTGGGAGAGGGTATGGGAGAAATGACAGGAAGCCCAGCCCTCCAGAGCCCGCACCCCTGCTCCTGTGATAAATGGCAGCATTAACAAGGTTTGGTTGAGAGGGTTTCCACAATTTCTGACTTCCCATGTGCGCCAGCAGATGTCACTATGGCTGGCAGAACAGAAGGCCTTTCAAGAATGAGCTGGGGGCAGCAGAGAGGGGAAAATGGCATCAAATAGAAGGCAGAAGCCAAAATTACCCTTGGCCTAGTGGGATATTGTCCATACTATCATTTTAGGAATGGGGGACATTCTCCCATAAACCCACTATCTGGTCATGTCATTGAGGTCCAGCTTCTTTGATTTAGGCAGAAACTCTGCAATGAAACACAAAGTTCCTGGCTTCTCTCAACTTAAAAAAATCTCCAGGTTTTGGTTGTTGGCCTATATGTATCATGAAACATTTTCTTGAAGGAAAACAACACTTTGCACTGAATAAACATATATTTATTTGATGTAGCTTACCCCTAGACATCATATTGATGGGGTTTAAAAATCGATTCATTTTACAAATTCAGCAGCTTATTCTGAAATTCCTTTGCTATACCTATAATTTTTCCTATTTTGACAATTATTTGATAGGCTGTTATGAATGTTTTAATTGTTAGAATTTGTGTGTGTGTGTGTGTGTGTGTGTGTGTGTGTATGAGGTTTGGAAACAGGGCATAATTTTGGCCTTCTTCATGGGCCATGTTAGTATACACAACTGCTAACACATGCTTAGCAGTAATTATAAGTCACATTTCCTTCCTTTCATCTTTCCCTGAAGATGTGCCTTCCATGTGTAAAGACAAGTGTTTTCAAAGGTGACTCTCTGGACAGATCTTTGGGCTCAGGTGGTCAGTGTTCCAAACTGTGCCAGAAAATGCCAAATCTGATTTCACAGGCTGGGCTGTCCTTAGCTCTGGCCTCCCAATTTATTCCCCTTCCTGGCTGCACAACCCATGAGACTTGCCAGAAAGGAAGAGCCATGGAAGACTTTAAGGAGGACAGCCACAGGATCCTCTTTGCTCCTAGCCTCTTGGGAAAATAATAAAAACAATAACATCAAGCAAACACATGGTCTAGAACCTTCTTCTGTAAATAATTAGTATTTACCATATTGATATGTGTGCCATGGTCCAAATTTTATTTGGGTGTGTGTATGTGTGTGTATGTGTGTATGTGTGTGTGTGTGTGTGTGTGTGTGTGTGTGTGTGTGTTTGATTCTGAAGAATCAAAGCCAGAGAACAGAGACAATTCTATGAGCTGCATCTGGACAGCACTTGGCCTCCTTTCCTAGCAGGGAAGGACCTGAGGTCAATGGCAGAGCTTGTCCGCGGTGTAGCCAAGTGTCTCTGCAGCATTTTTGAGGCTAGAGCACCGGTTCTGAGAATTTTAGTATAGCACCTAATTTTTTCATCTTTGCAGGAACTTGCAAATGTGGGAGTTGAATGAGGGGTATCCATCAGAGGAGAAAAGTTATTGTTTTGGAGAAGGGGAATGTCTAAAGTCTTGTTAGAATGAGTGGAATGAGGGCACATAAGACTTCAAGGAGAGACAGCAGAAGCAGGGGTGGGGGTGGATATACAAAAAACCTCAGAGATGTTCCTTCCATCTCAGGAGGTAGCAGAAAATTGGAGCAATGCTGTGCATCCACTGCTCAGTTCCATCTTGGTGGCAGACCCAGCACTGCAAGCTGATGAGGGACAGGACATAGGAAAGCCATCTTTACTGCAGATGACACAACTGAGCATCTGGCTCATCCCAGAGGATGGGGGGAGGCAGATGCAAGCCAGGCCTGGAGGAACCCATGGAGTACCATCAGGTGACCAACAGCCACTTCAAAACTCTATTGTTCCTTAGAAAACTTGGAATGGAACCACCATTTGGCCCAGCAACCCCACTCCTCAGTCTATACCCAAAGGAATTAATATCAGCATACTGTAGTACGCAGCCACACCAATGTTTATAGCAACTCAATTCACTATAGCTAAACTATGGAAACAACCTAGATGTTATGCTGTGGATACAAAAAAAAATTGTTGTATATAAACACAATGGGCTAAATACTCAGAATTAAAAGAAAATATAATGATGGCATCTGCAGGTAAATGGATGGAGTTGGAGACTATCATGCTAAGTGAAGTAACCAGTCCCATTAAACCAGAGGCTGAATGTTCTAAGAACTGGATGCTGATCCCAAATGGGGGGAATGAGAAAAATGGAGAAATTTTGATCAAATGGGAGGGAGGGATGTGGAGGACGTATGGGGCAGGATAGATGGTGGAATGAGATGCACATTATTCCCCCAGGTACATGGATGAGTAACATAGGGTGCAATGCTACATCATGTCCAATTAGGTAAATGAAAAGTTGTGTTGCAATAGTGTACAATGAATCCAAATGCATTCTGCTGACACATATACTGAATTTAAAAAATCAATTAACAAAAAATCCCTATGGTAAGAGAGCTTCCAGTCCTGGAGCCCAAAGAGTACCAGGGGCCTCTGGGATGAGAGACAGAAACAAGACAGAAGGACACGTGCCTATAACCTTACTCATGGGGAATGGAATACAGTCACACAATAGAGGTAGAAAAATGGTTGTGACAGATATTTTCCTAATGTCTATTAAGGCAGATGGCAATTGGTTGTTGGTATCCTGACCCACAGCAGTCATTTTAAAAGTAATGCCCATCCAGCACTCTGTGTGGGCCTTGCTCTGGGCCACCATTCTCCCTGCCTGGCCTATGTGACAGACTCCTCTTGCAAGCAAGAGGAGTGGCAGGGCCTTTTCAGTAGCTCTGTCCTCCTGGGCAGCAGTCCCATCCCCCTGGCTGAGGAGCATTTCTCATGGGAAAGCCCAGCATCCAGGGCCGCGTCCACAGGGTCCCACAGTTACAAGGGGCAGCCGCAGGCCTCACCCCTAGGAAGTTGGGGACAGGTGAGGAGGCTAGTTAATTGCTGTTCCATGTTAGGACAGCAGCTGAACTGACAGCCTGGCAGGCAGGATGCCCAGAGCCCCGCCCTCAGCAAGCAGAGTGGGTCACAGAAGAAGGGGTGTGGCCGTTGCCAGGGAGACGGGGGTGGTGCCTATGCCAGGGCGGGAACTTGGAGCCTTAGTCACACTGAGCTTGGAGGAGGAGGAGCACTGAAGTTGGGCCCAGAGCCCAGGCTGAGGTCCTGGCTGGCGGGTCCATCTCCCAAGGTCCATGACAGGAGAAGGTGAGCTGGTCAGGAGTGGACCCGGTGTAGGTGACTACAGGAGGGTGGGACCTGGGAGGACTCTGCCGCCGCCCTGGAGCCTTGGTCCTGGGCTGCCTGTCCCCTGGAGCCGCCAGGGCGGTCCCCACAGCGCCCACCGAGGACCCCGCTGTCCCTGTTCGCACCTGAGGGCTCTCCTCAGCGGAGCTGCTGGTCACAGTGGGTGGATTTTGATTTGCAGGGTCCTGTTCTGGATGCGGTGGCCTCAGCCCATGTGGCCTGTGCAGAGGACCTCAGAGGAGAAGAGGTGGCCTGACCCGCAGGCCCCCTGGAGAGTGGGAAGGTGATGGAGGAAACCAGTGTGACCTGGGGAGCAGGAGGCAGTTTAAAAGACAGACCCGCCCAGGTATTTCAGGTCTCACTGACTCTGTGTCTTCTTTTCCTGTGGCACCTGTGGATTCTGTTTTAAGTCCTCACTTTAAAAACCCTCTCCTGTTTCCTTCTGTGTACCTGACCCATCATTTTAAACCATGTTCCAAGGTCACTTTTTGGTGTATGTGTGGTTCTGGGGATTGAACCCAGGTGCCTGAGCCTGTTAGGCAAGTGACCTACCTGAGCTTCACCCGCAGAGACCCCTGTATTTTCCCCTCAGCCACAGGGTCTAAGTGGCCAAGGCTGACCTCGAAGGTTCTTCTTGCCTCAGCCTCCCTGGTGGCTGGCATGACAGGCATGCACCTGGGACTGTCACACTCTAGCCTGTGATGGGAACTCATGTGCAGCTGTCCAGGGCTGAGCATGGTTCTGCAGAGCTGTGCTCCAGGCTCCCTGCAGGGCTATGGAGGCCTCAGCTGCCCAGCAGCCCTGGTGCCATGCCCAGTGCTCCTCCCATCCTAGGGCAGGCAGCTGCCCATTGCTGTAGGCTGATCTTATTTTCTTCTTATGGCATTCATACATTCTCTGAAGTATGTTGGATTGTTTGCCAATTAGGAGTCTAACAGGTCCTCTAGAACCTTCAAACAATTAGTAAAATCCCTTAAACAGTAAGTGAGCATGTGCAGAAATTGGGGTAATGTTTTGGGAGGAACAGATGGTCTGATCAAAGGCTTCACCATGCATCACACGGCTCCATGCTTCCATCCTTCATCCTGCTTGACTATTCTTCATTTGTCCTGAACTAACCTAGTGTCAGAGGTAAAGACAGGATCCAGAGACCCCTGTGTACTTTATTAACATCAGGTTTGCATACAAAAGATTAATGAGGAGCAAAACAAGAACCCAGTGCATCTTGGGAAAATATAAGTAAAAGAAGAATAAATCAGTATCACCAAACAACGCGGATTCAGCCCCTTTGGTGGTGAGACACACAGACCCAGGGAGAGCCCTGGAGGAGGGCCCAGCACAGCAGGAGAGATGGACAAGGACATGCCACACAGCTGGAGGGGAGCAGCACCCACGCAACCCTAAAGACCAGCCAAGCTTTGAAATGTCTCCCAGCCCCACTCAAGAAGATGGAACATGGGTAGGGAGGACAGGGAAGGGCTTTCCCAGGAGTTGGGGAAGCAGAGGGTCCTGGGGGGGGGAGGTGGAGAGCAGCAGCAGCAAGTGACAAAGACCAATGTCATGTGGCTCAAGGACCAGGCTAGGAAGATAACTCCTATGCCCAGAACCTGGGAACCCTGCAAGTCATCCCCCAAAGGGCAACAGTGGGGGGACGAGGAATGAGGCCACTCTGTGACAGAGGGAAGGACAGGGCTGGCCATGTTGTGCTGTGTGTGGGTGATCAGGACAGCACTGGGAAACCCACCCAAGGCTGTGGCTGAGGGGGAGCCCTGGGGAGAGGGCCACACCATTCAGCAGGGCTGCAGGCCTGGCAGAAGCCACGCAGGAATGGGAGGCAGGGGCTGAGCAGTGCCACCACCCAGGGAGGCCCCTCCATGGAGCAAGAGAGGGACAGGCAGGACAGCAGGAAGAGAGATCACACGTGTTCTCAGATCCAGGACAATGGCTTTGGCTTTCTCTGCCAACCCATGGAAAGCCCTTGGATGATCGGAATCAGGGACCGCTGTGTGTTGACATAGGTGTTAACAGCTGGGTGCCCGCTGCATTCTACACACTGGGCTGGATCTGAGGACCCGGGGGGACCTCAGCAGAGGGCATGGACGCTCCTCCTGCAGGGCGGGGTGCAACACCATGGGCAAGTTCCTTCCAAAATAACACACACACACACACACACACACACACACACACACACACACACAGGATTTTCTTTCTTTCCTAACAGTTTTCTTTCCCACCCATCCTCCACCCACCTTCACTGTTAGGGACTGAACCCAAACTCATGGTCACAGGTACCTCCTCAGATGAAGTGTGTTCATGATACTTTTTCATAATAGATAATGAATATGTTCGTAGAATCAGGAAAGTACAGCTACTCCGCATGTTGTGAGGGCTCTGCCCACGTAGAGTGAAAGATGAGCCAATCTTTAGAGAAAGGGTGAGAAGTGGGCATTCCAGGCAGAGGAACCACCCTGTGCAGAGGAAGAGTGGGGGTCCATGCAGGACACAGAGGCATCTGGGCTGGCTGGGGTGGAGGACCGCGGGTGGGAAGGGTGCAGAGCCCAGGGGTCCCGGGCTCGTCATCTGAGAGGCTCACAGATACTCTGCAGCAAGGGAGGGTAGGTCTGCAGTGGGCCTCCAGGAGGCCGTCTGGTAGAAGTGTCTGAAACTGATCTGGGGTCTGAGGTTGAGGTGACAGACAGGTGAGGGTGACAGGCCTGGACCACGTTGTGGCTGGGTGTATAAGAGAGGAGGAGGATGGGAAAGGAAGCCCCAGGTGCCCATGGCTGGGAGCTGCTTGGGAAGAGGAGGGGACATTGCTCCCACTGGACTGGAGCTGAACCCCTGATGTGGCCGTGACTAGCAAGCCAGGGCCATACAGTAAAGGAATCAGAGGGGACAGCAACAACAGATGCAGCACGTGTCCTATGCCCATCGGCAGTGTTCACGGTGACTCTGGATGACCCTGGGAGGACGGTGTCACACAGAAACAGCAGAGGGTGGGACTGAGCTCTGGATCTGCAGGCCCAGACTCGCAGACCCGCTGATGAGGAGGCATCATTCCCAGTCACTCAGGAGCCCCTCTGTGTGACCGAGCATTTCAGGAGCATCACCCTGCTTGCCATATGCTCTTTCAGAGCTTTCTACGAATATACAACATCCTTTCCTCTTCCTCTCTTTAACCAGGATGTGACCCACCTGCCTTTCAGGGATAATGGCACGCTCCCCCCGGCCCCACGTCCCTCCCCCGATTCCCGACAACACATGTCACACTCAGTACCACTTTCCCGGGCTGTGTGGCTGCACTGTGTTCAACTTCACAAGCTCCTGTCCTACCTACTCTCAGGAAACTGGATCATCTCCAATTTGTCAATATTATGACCAGCTCAGCCACCGCGGATTTGGTCACAGCATGCTTCTTTGCTAAATGCCTGGAATGGGAGGCCAGGGTGTGAGCACGTGTACCTTGATGGTTTCTGAAAGGAACAGCCAAGAACCTTCCTGCAGGAGGCTCCTCTCTCTCCAAGGGGCCCAGGACGTGGTCTTTCCTCTCAGCACGGCTGCATGTCTTTTTAGGCACACCCCCTGTTATAGTCTTCCTTTAATCCGTATTTTAATTAGATTAAACACCTTCTAGATGAGCCGTCTCATGATCTATCATTTTATGAGTCAGCCTTACCTAATTTCAGCCATTTTTCGGTAAGAGTATTGTTCTCTGTTCCCCTTTAATCTGGGAGTGCGGTTGTGAAAATGCTATCATATTTTGCTAATCTGTTCTTAGTTTTCCCTTGGCCATGAAGGGGCTGTGCCGTTTTAGCAAAGCAAACCTCCAGAATCTTCCTCTTCAGGGTTTCCACTGCTGCTTGCAGACACAGCAATGAACACTCACCGCAATGGTGACCATGATGCAGATGTTTTGGGTGTCCTTCCAGAAAACCTTCTGAGGAGTGATCTTGGCAAAATGGACCAGTCTCCTGAAGAACACAGTCAGGCCGAGCACTTAGGTGATGGAGGTGCCCTGCAGCTCAGGGCCCCTCCAGAAGCAGGTTGGGCTGCAGTCCCCGCATGTTCCTGACCCTACCTTTCCTAGCACCCTCCAAGAATTAGCCATGGCCCTGAATTTTACTGAAAGTTGTGCCCAGTTCCCTGCTGAGGGCAATGGTTGATTCCTCTTCAGGGGAAACCTGCCTCTTGGTGCATGACCCACAGCCCAGAGGGGCAGAGCTTCTGGGGGCCATTGCAGCAGCTAAAGACCCAGAACAAGTTCCGCAGGAAAGAGGAGGGTGAGGAGGACACAGGCAGGTCTCCTACGCCCTCACACTCTTGTTCACACACAAGAGGCTTCTGGAAGTTCCTTTGCTCAAGCAGTAGGGCAGCTCCTGGCCGTGGTTTGGGTGTGTCCCCAGGAGTCCCATGTTGGAGCCCTAAGTCCCAGAGTCTTATGTTCATGGTGTTTGGAGCTAGGCCTTTGGAGGGGCATGGTTAGAGGAGATCTTGAGGAGTGGCATTGTGGCTTTATGAGGAGAGGAGTGGTCCTGAGGGAGTCCCAGCACCCTTGCTGACTCCCAAGTGCCACCTCTGCCATGCTCTGAGGCAGCATGAAGCCCTCTCCAGATGCCTGGACTGCCCAGTCCCCAGGGCCACGGATGAAAGAAACTTCTATTCTTTATAAATGACCTGGTCTCAGGCACTTTGTCTTAGGAAACAGACTGAGACACTCCCAGAGATGTGATTGGAAATGGCGGCTCATTCCTTCAACATCAGAGTCCTTCTGCCATGCTGCATGGATTTGGCTTTTGAGAGACGGGGAGGGCCATTGATGGGAAGGATGAAGTCCTGACCAGTGTCCCTCCAGGGGTCACAGGGCCCCAGCCCCTAACTTGCTGTATTTGGCTAGACTTGCAGTGGCAGCCACAATGTGCCCCAGTTTGCTGTGACACAGTGACACTTCCATAGCAGGGCTCTCCCTCCACCCATGAGAGAAGAGGGCAGCAGAGTAGGAAGAGAAGAGCAAAGGGCAGCCTGGCATAGGCCAGGAAGAGGGCAAGGCTGGGTAGAGTGCCAGAGGGATGGGACCCGAAGGGAGGGGTCGGCTCTGGGCCTGAAACCCGAGGGACATAGTCATCACCCCTGCCTCCTGGGTCTTGGGCACAACCTGGGCTGTATCCTCTGACAAACCTTCTGTCATCCAGCTCAGCCCTGAGGGCTAAGGGCCTGGTAAGCCCAGGACACCTCTGCGCAAATCAGGGCTTGAGTGATCATGCTGCAAGGGGCCAAGTCCCAAACCCACATGGCCTCTAGACTTAGTACTGTGCTGGCTGGAGGGACACTCTGAAACCCAGGTGGCCACCCTGGAGCTGCACAGGA
Organism: Spermophilus citellus; assembly: GCF_964194105.1. Taxonomy (NCBI): domain Eukaryota; kingdom Metazoa; phylum Chordata; class Mammalia; order Rodentia; family Sciuridae; genus Spermophilus; species Spermophilus citellus. The sequence goes on along the minus strand of NW_027673039.1, from coordinate 764,209 downwards.
CCAATGGCCCAGAGAGGGGTGAGGACTCAGGAGAAGAGGCAAGGGCCAAGAGGGACACTGTGTGAATTGTCACCAGGGTCAGGCTGGGCCAGCACCAGGGAGGGACGAAAGACACCCTGCCCAGCCTGGGAGTGCTCATCTCTGCCCCCGTAGAGCTCGTGTTTGTATGCATAGTCACAGGGCTAAAAGGCTTCCGTCCAGAGAGTCCATGAATTACAGAATCTTCATTGTATGGAGGTGTGGTGAATGTTGCTTTGGGGCCTCCCAAACCATACTTCTGATTTTTACCCCTTTGTTTCAGAAAATATTAATCTCCCACTACCAGAGCCTGGCTGGCACCTGAGCAACAGGAAGGTAGTTCTCCTAGTTCCGGAGGCTGAAAGTCCAAAATCAAGGTGCTGGCAGGTTTGGTTTTCATGGACAGCCTTCTTTTAACAGAAGCCAGGGAGCTCCCTGGGGCATCTTTTATCAGGGCATTAGTTGCACTCATGAGGATGTCACCCCATGACCTAGTCACCCCCAAAATACTGCCGAATACTGTCAGACTGTGGACTGGGTTTCAACAGATACATTTCTTGGCAGGGAATTACAGACCTTCTGTTTGCAGCATATTCTTGCACACAGGCTATACAAAAACAGGCAGCCACCAAATCTGACCCTCGGCCCACAGTGTCCTGACCTTGTTTTAAATGTTTGAGTCGGGGGGGGGGTAATTTGTTACACAGCAACAGCTAACTGAAGTACAGAAGAATAAATAACCATGTGGTCATTAGAAAGCAACAGCCTTGAAGTTGGACAGACCTGGCTCAGGGCCCAGCTCCCAACTTGTGGCCAAGCAACCTTGGGCAAGTCAGATAACCCTCCTAAGGCTCAGCTTCCTTGTGGGTGAGCACGGGGTGGTGAGGGCTTTGCCCATGTCATGGAGAACAGCAAGGCTAAGGAGAACACAGAACACATAGCGAGCTCCGGTGGACAGAGCACTCAGCACATGACAGCCATTGAGACAGGTGAGAGCAGTGACGAGTCAGATATCAGTCTGAGCAGGTCATCAGCTTATGATTCAGACCTTCCTGGGATGTGTCATTCAAAATCCCCTGTGACCAGGCAGCGAGCACTCAAAAATACTCCTGGCATTTATGACCACCACAAAAGCTGAACCTGTGGCAGGCGTGTGTCCCACACTGCACCACACGATAACATTGTCTCCTCAGCATTAAACATACTTTTAAAACATCCTTCCTACAATCTCCATCTGATTTTCCCTTCAGTCAACAGAAGACCAGAATCTTCCATTGCCCTCAAAATCCCTTATGATTGGCACATTAGCCAACAAGCAGTCAGAATCCTCTGAAGCCCCAGCAAGAAAAAAATAAAGTCAAATTCCTATTTGTTGACATTTGAGGAAAACAAGAAAGAAGCAAGGGGCCCCACTCATTGGTGACAAGGTCTGGTTGAGCATCTTTTTATCTAATGCTTACCAAGAACGGTAGCAGAAAGAGCACCGGTTCCTCAAACAGGGCAAGAGAGAGGTTGACACAGATGAAGAAGTACGTGGCCATCTGCATGGCCCAGTGGTTATAAAAATAGTAAAGTCTGGAGAGGAAAAACAGTAAAGGTGGTGATAACCACAGAGCAGGAGTTATATAACACTCAAACTTCTGTGCAAAGACGAACAGGGGCCGGGGCTGGGACGGCAGCTCAGTGGTAGAGCAGTACCCAGCACGCACCAGGTCCTGGGTTCCATCCCCAGCACTGCCAAATAAATGGGTAAATAAACAAATAAATAAATAAGACTCGTGATGGGTCGCATGCCCTTTAGGTTCTCAGGAGCATGGGCGATATTTACTTGAGCTCAAACTATAAAACACTAACAGAAAACATCAAGATGATGATCATATGTCAAAGCACACTTGGTGGACAGTCTCGAGCCAGCTTTAGCACCTTCTTCATGGAGTTGTTGTGACAGTAATAAGAGAACACTCTGAACCAGAGACTGACAAGCTGAACCGTCAGTTACAGTGACCTAATGCCATGTGGGCGTAGCTGAGTCCAATGTGAAAATGTGCACAGCCCGTCTCAACGCAGTATACTCAGGACTGATGTGGCTGCCACACGCCAGATCCCCATAGGGTCGGACAGTCCCCCACTCCTGCTTGGCAGCCTGGGCACATGAGGTGTTTGTTGCTTTTGGAGACACTAACACCGAGCACTGATGTAAGAGAGGGTTTTTCCTTACTCTAGCCGAGGGCTTGGTCTTAGTTGAAGCTTTAGGGGGAGATAGAAAAGGCTGGATTCCCAGGAAAGGAGTGAATGTGTGGGTAGCATTAGGAGGTGACAGAAGGGAAAAGAGAAGCCCTCATTTGCACTCCAGGTGACGCTGGCTAGGAAGAAAGGTGGCCATGTGCCTCCAGCTTGGGCACTCCATCTCCTGGCCTTGGTGGTGTCCATTACCCCCCCCAATCTGCTCTTAACTGACCGGATGCTCCCTGCATGTGGGACACTGTGCTCTTAGAACTTAACCCAAACCACCAGGCTCTGGGGCTGGGCTGCAGCTCCGTGGTGGAGCACTTGCCTAGCACTTGCCCATCTCTGGGTCGGCTCCCAGCACCACAGAACAAAACACTCTTGGGTTTTACCCAAATGTATGTAGACCCCTCTGAAAAGTTTCTGTGGAAAGAATGCCTACAAGTTTGGCTCAACCTCTAGAACTTAAGGTGAACACGTGGAACAGCTGATGCTTTACTTACCTGATAGCCCGAGGGGACATTTGGAACGGAATGTTCCTGTTGTACTGGGCATCGGAAATATAGGCAGCTGCCAGGAAAGGTTCTGGAAGCATAAAACGTCAGACAGGAACTAGACTGCTTTTCCGTTGTGGGAATGCATCAGGCACGGAGGGGAGCCCTGCCCCTCCACCTCCAGCCTGGCTCCCTAGAGGTTGCCACCATCAGCAGAGCCATAGGTGCCTTTCCTGGTGGGTCCCCTGGGACCAAGGATCCTGCAGCAGAGCTGGCCACATGCACACTGCATTTTCTAGAACTCAAATACAGGTTCTCATTTGAGGAAAGAAAATAAGAAAGCACTGAACAGAATATGTACATGGCTTATGTGGCATATTTACACATAAATAATGGTTGCGTCTGTCCAAATATACATATGAGTATATGCACACAAACCCAAGTATAGAAACCCCAAATTATATTTAAGCCACTTGGTGGCTGGTTGAAGGGATTTTTGAGGGGAAATCTGATGCACCTCCCCAACTCCCTTGTCTCCTCTTCTCATAGCTGTGTGGTTTCCTCTTCTTCTCGAGATTGAAAACTGGATTTTAAACAGTTGTGTTTCCTCCCTCCCCTCCTGTCCCAACTTTGTAAGCCTTAGAAGGGAGGGGAGAGCACAGAAAGGAGGCACAGATGATTCCAGAGGTTCTCAGGGGAGAGCAAGGGCGTTCCTTCCAAACGCCCAGCAGACACCCTCTTCAGTCTCCCCTGCCCTAGGAGTGACCACCGGGAGCCCTAGAGACCGTCAGGCAGGCAGGCGACAGGAGCCGGGAATCTGAAGCTGCTGATGGAAGTGCTTTGAAAACACACTAACATGTCTTGTTCATATAGATAAGAAAATCAGCATAACTAGCCGTATCTCAAGGTCAAGAGAAGTCCCCACACGTTTTAACTTACATTCTTCCACTTGGGTTTTTCCTCCCAATGCCAACGCCCCGTCTTGCCTACCGCTGCTCCTGCCGTAAACTCATCCTGCACGTGGATAAACAGAGCAGGCCCCTGTTTCCCAGGGTCCCCTGTGCGAAAGCTGCCAGTGACTTCTCTTCCCTTAGAGCTACTCTCCTTTGCCCAGATAACCAAGTGGGAAATCCTTGGCTTGGCCTTTAGGGGCCCCACAATCCCCTCTCTCCAACTTTCTCTCCCTGGCTTTCCCTCCAGGAACAACGTTCTCTGGAAAAAACAGATGGGATTCCATGTCCACTGCCTACCACGGGCCCCACCTCCACACCTGAACTCATGCTTAGGCATTGCCCTCCCACTGGCCTTCCTTGGACTCCATCTCACACTGCAGTCTCTCCAGGAGGACGAGCCATCCCACATTTCCACATGGAACGACCACCCAGAGAAGCTGGGGCAGTGCCCATACAGCAGGCATCCCGGACAGACACCAGCCACAGGTGGAGGGCACCGGCCACTCTGGCAAGAAGGGTGGGTGAATGAGTGACCGCAAACAGGCATTAGGACAAATACCTCATGTCCCTCAGCATAGCCAATTGCAAACCAACAACCCACAGGCCAAGTGCAGTCTAAAGGTATGTTTTGTTTGGCCTGTAGAATGTGTTTACAATGTTGGCTACTAATTCAATTTTTTTCAAAACTGGAACTTACACAAAAATTTGAACTTATGGTTCCTATTTAAAAGAAGGTTAACATCTGGCAAGGTGGAGCTGTTATAGTTAGTTTTTGCTGCTCGCCCTAATACTTCATCACCTGAACGAACACTTAATATCCTCCCATGTTCTGCGGGTCAGCTGGGCAGTCCTTTTGGAGTCAACTTAGCTGATCTCGAAGGTCATGAGCACTGGGTGTTCTAGGAGCATCTTGTTCACATCTCTTGGCCATGTGCGTCCAGAGCATCGAGAGAGCAAGCGTCAACACTCATGGGCTTCGCACACCTCTGCTTGTGGACATCTGCTAATGTCCCATTGGCCAAAGCAAGTCCCATGGCCCACTTCAGGTTCAAGGGCTGGAGAAATGGACCCTAACTGTATGGAAAGGAATTGCAAAGTCACCTTGCAAAGGGGCCTGCATTCAAGGATCAGAAGACTTGGTGAGCATTTTTGCAATTGATGATCGACCAACATGACACAGCTGGAGGTGGGTGACTGTGCTTTTCTTAGGGCAAGGGACATGCCCTCCATTTCATCACAAGCCCTGTCCCCTCTGTCGCTGAATCATTCCCACCTAGCTGGCTGGTTTTATGTTGCTCTTCAGGGCACTGCAGATTAAACCAACAGTGCTCTCTGGTGAGCCCAGGGAGCCCTGGCCTGCCCTGTGCAGGCTTCTGGTAACTGCCATCTTCCCCTGACACGAGTTTTTCTGCAAATGGCTATAAGGTAACACCAGGGACCCAAGAGCTTGATGACAAGAGTCATCACAGACCTGCATGAAAAAGTTGAAGAGTGAGAACATTCAAATAGAAGCACACAAAATATCAAGAGGTGACCACAGAGGACAGTTGACAAGAAACAGCATGGGGCACAGGCTCTCAGCACTGGCTATACCTCTGAATCCCCCAGTAGCCTTGAAGTTACTAGTAGCATGAGCCACATTCTGACCAGTAAAATCAGAATCTCAGGGGCCAAGCTGAACAAAGTACCTTCCTAAAAACTTCCCAATGAGTCTGACCAACACTGAGGTTGGGAATCCCTAGCATTGGGATATTTCTATTTCAACTGTGAAAGTGAGGGTAAATTCCCCCCAAAAGTAGCCTGCCATCTTACAGCTGCCAAAGGAAACTCCCTGCAGGATAAGTTCTAAAAATTTCCTGGATAGGAGAGGATGCTGATGCATTTTTCAGTGACTATGCAGTTTCCTGTTCTGTGACCCAAAGCTAACTTACAAAAGATTAACCTAATCAACTGGCCACCCACCTCCCCAGATCTAGATGTTCTGCCATCTCAGAAAATATGGGGCTCTGCTGAGGACTGTCTGTTGGTACCAGATGCATTACCCTTAGTTCCTGCTTCCTGGAGGAGGTCTCTGAAAGACCTGGAGTCACAAAATCTCTGGCTCCTGTAGACATGCATTAAACAAAATGGCTCACACTGGAGTCAGCCAGGACTCTGACTTATTTTCTGTCCTTCTTTTATTAGCTAAGTTGCTTAGGGCCTCACTAAGTTGCTGAGGCTGGCATTGAACTTGAGATCCTCCTGCCTCAGCCTCCCCAGCCACTGTGATTACAGGCCAGTGCCACCATGCCCAGCTGTATTTCTTGATCTCTCAAATTATTATTCATTTGCATGCATCTATTATTTAGACAAAGAAATATGAAACACAGAGGGAGGGCATCGAGCATCTCTGGCTAAAATGATTTTCTCTCCACTGAAGGCTCTCATGATCACAAGGAAGCCTGTCATTTTGTAGATGCTGGGCCCAAGGGCAAGACTGGGAACTAGGAAACCATCTCCTCCTCCTGTCCTTTGCCTGCTCACTCACTCATTAACCCACTCACTGACAGAGAGGACTTAGTAGAATGCACCTGTTGGAAGTGGCCTGACTTCTGTGGGAGAACAGCAGGCCAGATGGGAAGCCCAATGTTCCACCCCACACATAAGGGCTCTGTGGACTCTCTCCAGCAGGCTACATAGCCCCCTGGGGAGCAAAGGAGCAGGGGACACCATTCAGCCCAGAGTTGAATGACAGGGCCAGCCCAGCAAAGATGGGAAGCAGGACTAAGACTCTCTGACCTCATACACACTTGCATGGCCTGAAGGAAATGCCCAGCATCACTGTGTTCCAGAAACTGGGCTGGACCCAACCTGTGTGGTCATCCACCAAGGTGACTGCGATTTACCAATCCCACCTGACAGAGGCTCAAGGAGGAGACCAGCCCATGATCTGGAAACTTCTCCATCAGAACAGGGGTTCTTGCCTCTCTCTCCACCCTCTGTTTCTTATTCCTCCAAAGGGCCCAGCCCAGGAGCAGCTGCTTGGAAGCTCCAAGTCATCCAGAGGAGCCTGTCTGTCACAGCAAACACACAGAGCCCACCCTGGAGCTGGGTCCCCCAGGCCCAGGAAGAGCCAGGGCTGCAAACCCCATCCTGCACTGGGACCCTAGGTTGTTTTCCTTCTGGTACAGAGCACAGTGTGCGTGTGGCTCTGGAGCCAGGCCAGCAAGACCTGGAATCAGGTCTCCACACAATCCAGCTCAGTCCCCGTGGATGGGAGGCCTCTCCCGTGGCACAGGCTTGACAGCTCCCAAGTGACCCCCAATGCGCAGGGGTGCTCTCCAGCCCACTGTGCGCTTCTTGGCTATGCAGCTCTCCAGAGCACCTGGGGCTCTCAGGTCACAGAGGACAGAGAAAGCAGAGAAAGCGCTCCCAGCAGAGGGGCTCCCCACCCAATGTCCCCACAGGGGCCATTGTTCCCAGCAGCCAGTGCTGGCTTTTATCTGGTTCGTTTTCTCCCGGGGGCTTTTCTGTGGGGAGGCATCTGGCGCTGGGAGGGTGACCAGATGCACAGAGATCCGGGCGCCCCCAGGCACAGCGGGCGGCCTCCCATAACTCTTGGGTGAGAGTCTCATCGTGGAGCTCCAAGCGCAAGTGACGCACCCCCGTGGCTGGGCAGGTCAGGGCATCCAGGCTGTGGCGCACCAGAAAGGGATGCTCCAGCCCAAAGCGCACAGGCAGGAGGCCCTGGTTGTGCTGGGCCCTCCACATGACACAGCAGATCTGCCCCGGGGGCGAAGAACCTGCTTTGGCCAGCAGAGAGAGCTCCGGAGGCCCCTTCCAGGCACGGGTTCTGACTGCTCAATGGACAGTTGGATCAGAACCTAGGACACATGAGTTTGTAAAAGAGAACGTGTAAGAGGTTGTGGTTGCATGTTGCCTAATGCAAGTTATTGAGTTGAAGTTGCATTTGTTAATTTTAAAATATGGAAGGAAGTATGGTGTTTGGTCCACTTGAGGATTCACTCAACAGAGTATCAGACTTTCTTTTTTGTGGCACTGTGGAAATGTGAATGAGAACAAGTTGGTGACATCTTTCAGGTGGAAGCATTGTCACTCATCAAGTTGGCCAAGAAGCCATCTTGTGAAGCCCCTGTTGACTCATGGCTTTTGACGATGAATTCATGTGTGGAGACGGTAATTCTTCATGTACCTTTGCATTTGGTGAGTCACGGGACGTATCTGAGTAGATAATCATTTACCAACATGTCCACAACAATCTCACATATTATGCATAAGAGGTCATGGCTGGGTAAATATTACCATTTCCTTTTTTGCATTTAAGAAAACTAAAAATGACATTATATTTTCTCCCTTTTTTGCCTTGAAGTATGTCTGTGTCTTAACCAAGCATGATTGTTGGTGGGTAGGACAGCAAGAACTTGAATTCAGGGATTTTACTGTCATGTGTCAATCTATTGTTTTTCATTGATTTCTATTAATATATCCAGGTTGGCATCTATTACATTTTTAGCTTTTGACTTTCGTAGCTGTGGGAATCTTGACAGCCATCAACTCCCTGTAAGCACAGACAACTCTATAAGGAACCAGAGGATAAATTTCCCTGTGCATGTCCCCTTGTGAAACTGCTTAAGCACCACCTGGTTTACACACAGGTGGAATTTCTAGGTCAAAGTGTGCATGTTTACTTCTTTGACTAAGCACTGCCAGGTGGATATTCTGAATAGCTCTACCTGTGGCCAGGATTGTATTATCTAGCTTTTGAACTTTTGCATGTTGAGTAGATACATAGTGGGAGCACACTGTTTTTGTTGATATTTTTCTTAGTATCTATTCTGATGCTTTTCACTGGGGGATTTTTCCTGTGAAAATGGGCTTCCTCTACTTGACCTAATTATCTTCTTCTTTTTAAACTTTTTTCAATGTGACTTTTTAATTTTAGTTTTATTAAAGACATTGTCCCTTGCTTACATAGTCTATACCTAAAGGACTAGTCCTTGCTCCAAGGCCCAGCTTGCTCTCAGCTGCCCCGGGAGGGGAACAGTCTTTGGTGGTAGCCAAGAGACACCCCTGCAGGGGGCACAAGTGCTCTGGCCCTCTGGTGACTTGCCAGCAGTGCTTCCCATGCACACAGAGGGTTTCAGACACTGAGTCAATGGTCTGGGTGGTCTTTTGTTTAGTCTGATCTCAAATTGAGCTCCTCTGAGAGGTCATATTGAAGTCCTTCTGTGTACCTGACCCATCATTTTAAACAATATTCCAAGTTCACTTTTTGTGTGTACGTGGGTTGTGGGGATTGAACCCAGGGCCTTGAGCCTGTGAGGCAAGAGGCCTACCTGAGCTACACCTTCAGAGACCCCTGTAAAGATATTTCCCCTTGGCCTCGGGGTCTAAGTTGCCAAGCCTGACCTCAAATGTTCCTCTTGCCTCAGCCTCCCTGGTGGCTGGCATGACAGGCATGCACCTGGGACTGTCACACTCTAGCCTGTGATGGGAACTCATGTGAATCTGTCCAGGACTGAGCATGGTTCTGCAGAGCTGTGCTCCAGGCTCCCTGCAGGGCTGTGAAGGCCTCTGCTGCCCAGCAGCCCTGGTGCCATCCCCAGTGCTCCTCCCAGCCTAGGGCAGGCAGCTGCCCATTGCTGTAGGCTGACCTTATTTTCTTCTAATGGCACTCGTCCGTTCTCTGAAGTATGTTGGATTGTTTGTCCATTGCAAATGTAACAGGTCCTCTAGAACCTTCTAACAATTAGCAAAATTCCTAAAGAGTAAGTGAGCATGCGCAGAAATTGGGCTACTATTTGGGGAAGAACAATGTTGGATGATATATTCATGGCCAGTTATCTTTTATTACTTACAAAATAATAAAATAATGAAGCAATACCATGGGCTGAACTAAAATAGATCCTCAGGATCTTAGGCATTCTGTAATAAATCTGCATCACTGGAAGTATAGAGTTGATCCACTCTGAGTAATGAAACAGAAGTAAAGGTATCAAAGCAAATGATCATCTGTTTCCAATTTTCAGTGATTTGGTTCAAGAGGTAATATGGTGATATTTATTAATAATGGATCAAAGAGGTTGGTCCACTGAGCATCTTAGAGACTGTCCTTTATGGAGCCTCATGATCCTCATTGGGGAATGATCCAAGGTCCTAACTGTGGTTAGTGTGAGGACACCATGGATTCAACAGAGGGAAAGAAGGACAGGGGAAACTCAGATGTCCTTTCATGGCCCCTGGAGTTAGAGTACATATCCCTTTGCACCTGAGATCAAGAGACCTCATTTCCTCAAGGACATGCACACTCAGACGTAAAACTTGAGTGTGGCTTCCTTTCTGGATTCCGGGGCTGTTGTTAGCCACCAGGAATGACAGTGCTCTCCATGCTCAGTGGAGCCATTTTTGCCAGGAAAGAGAGCCTTGTCCAAAGCATCCCAAGCCAGGGGTCTCCCATCCCTACATTCCTGTCCTGAAAGGAAGCCACTCAGAGGCATGGTGGGTCCAACCACCTCCCATGTGTTAATTCATCACTGTGTCCCAGTAGTCACCCCAGTTAACAGTCCTGATGGGATTGGATGTGGCTCAGAATGTCACCCTCATAAGCTCTACACTGCTACAGCTGCAGTTCGGCAGTGAGAGAAACTCAAAACCTCAAAACACATGCACATAAAAGAAAAGAGCAAGAGCCAGAGCCCCAACAGGCCAGGTGTGGCAAAGACAGCTGGAGTGCCTATGTTGGGACTCAGAATTATGTCAGTGGGGTGGCACTGCTGCTGGCACCAGCATGATAAAAGAGAGCCATCCCTGCTCATTTTTGGGAGCAGCGTGTTGGGGAAGGCAGCAGAAATTGAGAGGCAGGATTGAGTTTGGCCCTAGGAGGAGGTTGGGTAAAAGGCCAGTGTGGGTTGGAGGGCCTTGGCAGATAGAGAGAGGCCAGGGCACACCCCAAAGCCTGGAGATTGCACTTGATGTCCAGGGTTGTGGAACACCACCTCCCCTCTTACTCACAACTGAGAGCAAGGGGCATTGATAAGTTCAGGTTGTGTGTGGCTGCATCCAACGTGGCTCAGCTAGGCACCCCTGTTTCCTTGACTCAGGAGGCTGGGAGTCCAGGCTCCACTGAGGCTCAGCTGGGAGGATCAGAGTCTGAGTTTAAGCCTGTGTTCCTGGTGGGACCCATGTTGGCTGATCCTCAGTGTTTTTGTGATGAGAGGACGGGTGAGTGTCATGTCTTTATCCCAGGACACGCTTGCTAAATGGACTTGTTTGCTCTGAGGAGGAAAGAGAGAGGGGGTAGTGGTGCTGGAGACAGGGATGCAGACAGGGGTCATGGACTTGGCATAACTCAGTCCTGGAGGTGATATCCCATCACCTGTACCCACTTCAATTCCCATGAATCCAGAGGCTGAGCCCCCTAGAGGTGAGGGGTGAACTGGTTCTGGGCAGCAGGATGCTGTGGTACCTCTGAGTCTCAGTGAGACCCAACACTAGATACACTTGGCCCTTTTGAAACATTGGAGAAGGCTTGGGAAGTTGTATGGCAGAGGGGAGCAGCCTCTGCATCTCAGTCACATCCAGCTTGCCATGGTATAGAGTGGGAACTGCAGCCACGATGGGACGGACGTTGGCCACGTCCCTGTGTGGGACACAGGCCTGATTGAGTTAGGGTGCATTCTTTGTCTCTAGCTTCTTATGGTTGTCCCATCTCTACATTTGTGCTTCAGGCACCTGTGAGTCCCATCTCTGGTTTCAGAGAGAATAGAGGGTGTTATGGGCCAATAGACACAATAAACCCTAGAGATTAGATGCTACCCTACTTTCCAGAAAAGACTGGGCACACCATGAGTTGCACAATGATGGGACCAGGGTCCAAAAGCTGCTGAGAGGGAAGGACTGGTTGTGAATGCATTTTTGAAGGCTCCAAGCTGGAACTCTAGAGGCACCAAGCAGGGCAGATGCTGATGGGGGTATTTGGGTAGCTGTTGGTGAACACCTGCACACTTGAGATGGGAAGGCATGGAGGAGAAATCAGCAGCTCATAGGGCTTTTGAAAGTGGTCTTATGTGAAACGAGGCTCAGGTATGGGCTCAGGAAATGACATCATTGCCTTGACAATGGATCAAACAGAACATGGAACCCTGGTATCCAGGCACTCACTTCACTGACCAAGCCATCCAAGCTCATTTGGTTAGAAACAATGGAGTGAGAAGGATGTTTTCCTGTGGTTGCAAACAATGCCGAGCCTCAGGCTCCCAGGAATCTCAGGGGGGCCAACTAACCCTTTTGTGGATACACTGGGTGAGGCTTCATCTTAGACGCCAGAGCCTCTGGCAATTATCGCAGAGGAGCTCAAGAGTAACAGTGAGTAGCACAGGGCAGGTGAGCCCAGCAGGCCCTCTAGTCTGATCCTTGATGAATGGCCCAGGACTCCTATTCTGACTGTGTGTGTGTGTGTGTGTGTGTGTGTGTGTGTGTGTGTGTGTGTGTTTGTACTGATGGGAACTGTCCCATTGTGCTTTGACTCTAGTGTATTGGCACAAGTCATTTTTCTGTTTGTCACCATTTCCATTTTGAACCCACCATTCTTGGTCCCAACCCAGGGTGAAAATGATCAGAACTCGGAGGAGCCCTTCAGCGTACAGAGCCTTGAACCTTACAGGCAGGACCAGCTTAGGAATGAGCTCCTGCCTGTGATTTGTGGGAGGAACCTACATTTCAGCAGCAACATGGGGTTAATCTCCTGGGATTCCATCCCCACCCAGCAGGTGCTGGATCTCTTGTTCCCAAGGTAAGCACCTGACCCCCAAGCCCAAGTGTGTAGCCCCCTCATGCCTGGGTCTTGTGGCTGCCATGTACCTCTCAGGGACCCAAAGGTTTGTGATACCTAATGAGATAGAGGACCACACTCATAGTGGAATGTCAGCCCCAAATGGGACGAGTCCTGGAGGTGCCTGCCACAGCCTTGCAAGGGGAGTGAACTTCCCCTCTCAGGCAGAGAAACTATCCTAACTCCAGCTGATCCACAGAGGTCCGTGGAGCAGTCCCCACACACTGGGAACCACAGCTCAATGGTGTGTGCTGAGCTCATTCCCAGGTAGACTCAGTGAGGCCAGGTGGTCTTTCTGGTTGATGTTGGCTTTGTGAAGAAAGTAGATCTGTGCCAGAGGCGTCTCAAAACTCGGGCCTTGGGAAAAGCACTTTTGGGTTAATAAAGACATTTCAGTTTCCATAGTGTGACAGAGCATCCTAGCTGGGACATAGCTGGACAGAGGCTTTGGACATGGCAGCCCCCACACCCAGATATATGTGGGAGTCAGCAGTCTGGGCTCATTCACTGATGAACATGGAGAAAGCACCCACTGTGTGAAGACACGTTTCCAGTCACCTTTCATAACTGAGTGAAAAATTGGGTGCAAATGACTGCCATTGTGTCCCTTTCATGTGGGTCAGCCTAAAACCGCAGGTGCCATGAGTACATATCCTACATGTGACTGCATCCCTGACTCCATGAGGCATAACTGCACGTTGTCCTCTTCAGTGACTATGGTGGACCCCTGGACCAACTTCAACATGGAATGGGCTTGGGGTCAAGAGGGTTGGCTCCTGTTTCCAGAATAGGGACCTGCAAGGTGATTTGACTTGGGAAGGCTGAGGAAAGACTGCTGTCCCCAATTCTGTTTTCTGCCTGCAGTGTAAGGTGTGGAGCTTCAACAGTAGGAGCGGTAAGGCAGGGAGTTGTAGGTGGAGTCATGGTCCTCTGGGGAAGCCCATGGGACAATGGATCCCCCCACACTACACCTCCCTGTCCTCCCCCAGGGCCACAGAGATGTGGTCTGCACTCATGGGAAAAGAGAGGTCCACAGCTACTCAGGGGGACTTAGTGAGAGTTCACAGAGAATGCCGTAGCATTGCAGCCCACGCCAGGGGAGGAGGTGTCTCTTGAGCTCTGAGAACAGTGGGCAGGAGGACAGACACTCCTGGAAGGTGCACTCCAGGTTGGAGAGCACGTAGCCAAGGGGAAGAAGAGTGTCAGGCCTGCCCTGAGGAGGGGAGAGCTGGTCATACCATGGATCTAATGCTCCTTTGTTGAAGGTTCTTTGCGTGTGGCGACCTGTCCTGTCCCTGCCTGTACAGCCACTGTGTCTTGTCTGAGGTGGACTGGTGTGTTCAGAACCAGGGATGGTTCAGAAGTGTAGAGTTAGAGGTTTGATCTGGATGCCATGGCGAAGCCAAGGCCAGGGTTTTGCTGACTCAACACCTGCCTCCCCACAGTGCCTCACCTTCTTTCCTGGGGACCTGGATGAATTTCTACACCGAGGCTTCCCATCAGCCTCCAGGCTCTCTGAGTCTGCAGCTGCTGTTGCCATACATGGGGCTCTTGCTGGTTGGCTTGTACCTGGAGCACCAAGCACACCACCTCCTATCCCCAACTGAAGATGGCATATCAAGCCAGGCAGTGCCTGAGAGCCAGGCGGACTGGGGTGAGTACCTAAGGGTATATGAGGAAAGGTCTGACTGTTGTCCCACTGCAGGGAGTCTGTATGTCTGGTGTTGGGCTGGAAATTAGGATAAGCCTTTGTCCATTCAGGAAGTGACTCCAGTCTGCAAAGAGGTCCTGTGTGGGCTAAGGGTCTGAGTTCTTCCTGGCAGCAGGGGTATTGTGTGTCTGTGCGAAGGTCAGGGCAAGGCAGTCATGTTGGCATCTTTTCTCCTCTAGCTACAAGCTCAGTTCCTGTCATGGCTCCTAAGCCAACCCCAGAGCCAGAGCCTTCTCCCTGGGAAGGGGCAGAGCCAGAGTCCAGGACATCAGGGGTCTCCACTAGGTACTTCCCACAGCCCCAATATAACAAGCAGATGAGAGGCAGGTGCCTCATTCACGTCTACCTGGAAAACGAAAGGACAACACAGTACAAGAGCATCCTGGTGAGTCTTCGAGCAGGGGAGTCTCCTGGGAGCCCACACTGGGGAAGACCGAGTCCACAGCAAACACCTTGGACTAGGCCTGTCTTCCTGAACTGCAGCTTCTGGAAGGTCAGGAAGGAGAGCATAAAATGAGGAAGAGAGAGGCGGGAGAGCAGCAGCATGCCAGGTCTGGGTGGGAGTGGGCCTGCATGTTTTGGGGTGTGCAGGTCAGAAGTGTAGGAGTGAGTGCTGGGTTCAGAGGAGGTCAGAGAAATATCAAGGGTACAGGCCATCCTCTACTGATTTGGATATTGAGGAAGAGTATATTGAACCATGGAGGTTGAAGCAGAGGAGTTGGCAGTCGTTTTCTTGTGTGTGGGCGGGGACATGTTGTTGGTTGAAGGGAAGGGAGCCATTGTAGAATGATTAGGGTGGGTAGGTGTGGGTCACAGACACCTGGGGGCCTTGGAGGGGCCCATTAGTGTCCTAGTTTGCATGTATGTGAATAGAGATTTCGCGTCTCTGTCTGCAAAATTTTCCTGGGTGTGGATTATCCATCATGAGACTCTGGTGTCCACCTCCAGGGGAGCCATGTTGAACCACTGCACCTGCTTGGTCCAAAACTCCTGACACCCCAGCAAGCACTGACACTCTCGAGCCCAGCAACTACCATGCCTATCATTAAAGAGTCCTAGTGCGTGTTTTGCCCTGGCTGTCAGGACCAAAGCACCTATGGTTTGTGCCTGGTCCACACAAAAATGCAGCTGCATCCCAGACCAGAGCAGGGATATGGAAGTCCACTGGACCATTCCTCCCATCTTGATGGGAGTAGAGTGTGTCTGTACAAAGCCTTTTGGTCCTTATTCCCTTGTCCCTGTAGGGCATAGCAGGTTAAAGCAAACTCTTGTACCAAGATTGGACTAGAGGCTCATAGGAAGACCCCACATGATCACATGAAGGCCTCAGGTAGCAGGGTAACAAGATGGTGCCCTTGTGTTGAGAGCTCTCTTGTCTCTGGTTGTCCTTGAGCACTGTCCTCTGGGTAGCTACTCCCAAATTCCCTGTCTGATGAGCTTTCTCCAACCCTGCTCAGGTGCCCTGCCAGGACAGCATTCCAGTCATCATCCGCAGGGCCTTAGATGCACACTTGCTCCAGCAGGAGAATCCAGAAAACTACGAACTTCTGCAAATTGTCTCGAATCATCAGAGTAAGTGGAACCATCAAAGGGTAGGGAGCAGTGAGTCACAGTGGGCTCACGAGAACTGGGAGCCAAAACACAGTGTGCATTGACCCAATGCCCAGGAAGAGTCTGGTGGGACTTGTGCACAAAACAAAGTGTAATGATGGGGCATAAATCTGCAGGGTCTTCATGTTCCCCAGGGCTGTGGACCTGACTATCATGTTTTCTTTCCTTGGCCTGAGGAGGCATTGCAAAGCTATTATCCACAAGGGGCCAAGAAGAGAGGCTTCTTTGTCTTGTGTCAAAGAAGACAGACAACCACAGGGTGCCTACTTTGGCAGCCTTTCCTGACCTAGACGAGTACATGAGAAAAGCAGTTTAATGAAGAATCACTTCTGGCTTCCAATCTTTCTATTCATTGCAAACTGAGTCCACTTAGGACCAGAGGCCATTTCTAGAGAGAAGTATGTGGTAGAATAGAACACTTCACACCTTGTAAACTCTTCTTGGAGAGAGAGAGAGAGAGAGAGAGAGAGAGAGAGAGAGAGAGAGAGAGAGAGAAGAAGAAGAAGAAGAAGAAGAAGAAGAAGAAGAAGAAGAAGAAGAAGAAGAAGAAGAAAAAGAAGGAGGAGGAGGAGGAGGAGGGAGGAGGAGGAGAATTAGGATGATGAGGAGAAGAAGGAGGAGTAGAAAAATGAAAACAAGTTGAAGGAGGAGACCATGAATAAGAAAGTCAAGATGACTAAAAAGAATCATGAGGAGACGATGAAGAAGAACAAAAAGGAGAAACACAAGAAGTATAACAATAAATTGATTAAAAATATGAATGGGAATTATACTCATGAGGAGGAAATGCAGAAGTGGGGAACTCAAGAGAAGTATATTGCTCTGGATGGTATAGTCCTGCTGTGGACATCCTCCACCCACCATCAACACATCTCCAAACCATACCCCTCAAATTAGTGTAGCCCTGTATAAGTGGATGAATCCACTGGCAAGGTGGAGGCACCCACCATCAAGTGCTTTTCCCCAAACCCACCTGTGATCATTGCTGCAGTGGGGAGAAAACCTTCAACACATGAGTCTTTGGGGACCAATCCAGATACAAAGTCTAGCTATTTCTCTTTGGTGGGCCCAACGTGAACTAAGAGGTTGTGGGGTACAAGGGGCTATTTCCTTGAAAGGTGTTCCTGTAGTGGACCTCCTGTGCATAGAGGGTCCTCAGGGAGGAATCAGTGGGGAGTCTTTGGTGGAACAGTAGCTGGATTCTGGGGCTCTCAGGTCTGTGTGTGAGACCTGAGCTGGCAGAGGCTCTCAGTTGTGGGGGATGTTGGGTAGTGTATTCCTTGAGTGTCACCTACCACGCCTCTGCCCCTGCTTCTCCAGAGCTGTGGATCCCTGCTGATGGGAACATATATTACGACATAGATGGAGGAGTGGATTATAACTTTCTTCTTCGGGAAACAGCTGCCGGCAAGTCATTGAAGGAAAAGCCAAAGGAGGTAAACAGCCACCTTCTTCACTCTTTACTCCTGGTGCCACTCCACATCCTCCAAGTTAACAAGAACCTCAGGTTCTGGATGGATGTTGTAAAATGCTCACAGAGCCAACTGCCAAGCTGGGTGGGGTGCAGGTGCTGGGCTTTGCTGATGTTGTCATCCCCCGCAGTTCTTGGAGCCTTCTGTGGCAGTGGCATCCAGGATCCCAGGAGCTGTGAGCAGCAGCTCTGCAGTGGCTGCAGGATCATTGCCCCAGGCCACCCAAAGCAATGAGTGGTTCATGAGAAAAGTCACCAGTAGCAGCTCCTCACTGCTTCCCTCCAGCGAGCAGGTGGAAGACAGCCGCTTTGTTCACATCCTCCTAGAAGGACAGAGCCTGAGGGAGACAAAGCGCATCCTGGTAAGCCCGACAGCAGGGCGGCCTCCTGGGTGTCCACAGAGTGGAAGGCAGGAGACACAGCCAACCCCGGGGCTGTGGTGGGAAATAAAGAAGAGAGAGGTCTGTCTTAAGGGCTTGACCTGAGGAGGGAGAGCATCAGCATGCCCAGCGCCAGCGGTGAGTGGGCCTGTGTATTGTGGGTTTTGCAGGCCAGAAGTGCAGACGGAAGTACTGTGGACAGATGAAGTCAGAGATATGTCCAGGGTGCAGGCGGCAGTGCCTAGAACTTGGTATTCTCAATGAGTGAGGTTGGAGCAGAGGAGGTGGCAATGACTTGTCCCATGTGTAGGAAGGGATGTGTTCCTGGTGGCAGGGAAGAGAACCTCCTTAGCCTGACTATGTGTAAAAATTTGGGGTCGGGATTACCTGGGGGGTCATGCCAAAGCTTCGGAAGGTCAGCCTTTGCATGTATGTAAATACGGAGCTAAAGGGGTTCTTGGCAGTATTTCTATGGATGTGCAGTAGACACGCTAATGCTGCAGGTGTCTAGCTGCAGAGGAGACATGCTCAGTGACTGCCAGTGCTGAGTCAAGTACATCGTTCCAACCAGACCCGCACCGAGCTTCCAGAGGACAGGGCCTCTCAAGGCTATCATGAAGCACTCAAGTGCACACTCTTGTATCTGAGTCTGTTTTGTGTAGTGGCAGTCAGGACCAACATTTTCAGTGCATCCGCCTCTTCCACCCACAAAGGCAGCCTGTATCCCAGAGCACACTTGGTGTGCAAATCCCTGGCCCATTGCTGTCATCTCAGTGAGATGAGAGTGTGTCTGTGCATAGGCAGTTTTGTCCTTTGAGCTGAGTGGAATGTGGCTCCCCAGGGGGAGGGGAGATGGCAGGTACAGGCAGATATTTGTACCAGGATTGTTCTAGTAGCACATTGCAAGAACCCAGGGGGTATATGGAGGCCACACTCAGGTAGCAGGATAACAAGCTTGTGCCCTTGTTTATGTAGCTGAGGTTTCACCTGAATGTTTGACCACAGTCTTCTGGGTAGCTCCTCTAAAAGCCATTCTCTGATGACATTTGTCCCACCCTGATCCAGGTGAACCGCCAGGAGACAGTGATGAGCCTCGCAGGGCCTTGGACCAAAATTTGTTGCCACCTGAGGATGTGGACAACTTTGAGCTGCTGAGAATGATGTCTGAGAATGAGAGTAAGTAGGACAATCAGACAGTGGGGAGACACGATCCACAGTGGGCTCAGGATAACTCACAGCCAAGAGAAAGTGGGCCTTGGCCCCAAAATACCAAAGTGTGGTGGGCCTGGTGCAGGAAACCAAGTGCAGTGATGGGCGTGTCCAATATGGACGTGTTCAAGGAGGCCCCAGGGGGCTGCTGGACCTCCCTAAATGTGTTCCCACCTGGACCTTGTCTGGCAATGCAAAGCTAATATTGATGAGGGGCAAGGCAGAGAGAGGCTCAATCCATCATCAGTTTGGTTTATGGCTCACTGATAAGGATTCCTTCAAATGAAGAGGAGGAGAACATGGGTCCTGATTGGATAAGCATTGCTATGGACGGAAGCAGCACAGGTCCCAATCCATGGCCAGGATACGAGAAGTCAAGAATGTCAGGATTGCAGCAACTGGGAACAGGACTCAGTGAAGAGGAAACAAGGCCAGGGGACAGCCTGTTTGGGTTATTTTTGGAACAATTCCAAGTCCTCTGTGCCTGGGTGCCCATCTCCTGAAGATATCAGAATGGCCAAGTTATTATTCCTTCCAGCAACAAAGGAGGGCATCTGAAGAACAGAGGCCACAATGCTGAGCTCTCCACAATGCCAGTGCTCTTTTCTTTCTTGTGAGCCCGACACTCCTAGCCTCCACCATCCCAGCCTGTCCACAATAGAACCCACCATCTGTTGGGCACATAAGTGAGTTTTCCCATTTTCACACACCGCCTCATTTGGGTTGGCTCTGTCTTACACATGAGGAAGACAGAGGTGCAAGGAGCTGGGCAAGAGGCAGTGTCTGTGAATCTCAGGGACTTGGGAGGCAGCGCAGGAGAATGGGGATTTCCAAACAGCCTCAGAAACTTAGGGAGACCCTGTACCCGAGTAAAAAGGCCTGGGAATGGTCTCAGTGCTTAAGTGCCTTTGGTTTTATCCCTGGTACAAAAATAAGCCAGTCAATAAGGAATTACCAAACTGAGAATCTACGAAGATGATTTCAGAAACAGACACGTTCAACCCAAGCATCAGTTGAGAGCAGGCTCCAGACCAGGGGAGGTTTGTGTGTAACAGACATCAAAATGGAGGACTACTGGGGGCCTGGAACCCACTAGGTGTGATGGCATCTATGCCTTATGGCAGGAGGGTGGCAGTGATGCTGGCCCTCTCCTAGATTTTGGAAACCTTGTTTTCATTGGGGAAGCTTTATGGAGGTGGAATCTATTTTAGCAATCCTGGTCCAGATGAGGTGCTGACTACCACAGGTAGAAGCCTATCCAGAATGTGGTGTCTGTTATTCAGTCTTTCCTGACTATGACAATGACAAAGAAAGGAAGTCACTTATCTTTGGTCTTTGTTTCACTCCTGGCCATTGATTGAGAACTGATTTCATCTTGGACTACTGAACAGAGGCTGCCTCTGGGCAGAAGAGTGTGATATATTTGAACTCTTCAGAGGACGCCCCACCATTGCCAGAGAAAGAAGGAGAAGGAGGAGGAGGAGAAAGAGCACACTCCTGAGTGGGGAGAGGATCACACGATGAAGAGCAGGAGGAAGAAGAAGAAAAAGAAGGAAGTGAACAGAAGGAAGGGTGGAAGGAGATACAAAAGAAGAATAACAAGAAGGAATCATGTAAGAACAAGAAAAAGACCCAGAAAGAACTACAGAAGATTCAGGACAGAAAGAAGAGCCAGAAGTAGAACAAGAACCAGAATAAAAGTACCAAGCAGACAGCTCATGATGAGAAACAAGGGGAAGGAGAGCGAACCTAGAAAACAATAGAGTTCTCCAGGGCACCACCCTGCTGAAGTCCTCTCATGTCCATGCCCAACACACCTCTGATGGATATCACCTCCCCTCCGCGTATTCATCCATGAGTGGCTTCATCAAGGACAAGTGGATGAATTCACCCACAATCCAATGCTTCCCTGAATGCCCATGTGTGAGCATGGCTGCCCTGGGGAGAAAGGCCTAAGCACAGGAGCCTTTGCCAATCCTGATGCAAAGCCTAGCAGTGTCTCTTTGGCAGATCCAACCTGCACGGAGAAGTTCTGGGGCCCAAGGTGCTGTTTCCATTGTCAGGTGCTCTTTTGTCCATCATCTTCTCCAGGGAAGAATCATTGAGGGAGTCTTTGGTGGCACTGTAGCTGGATAGGAGGGCTCTCAATTCTGGTGCAGGCTCGCCCTGGTGGAGACTCTCAGGGGTTAGGGGTGTTTTGTGGTATAATCCTTGAGTGCCACCTAACAATTCCACCTAACAATTCCACTTCGCTCTGCATAAATCAAGGTCTGTGACCACTCACTCGTGTATCTGTCCATGAATCTGGGAATAAAATATTTTATCATGAGGAAATGCCCCCAGGTCAAGGGAAAGGAGGTAAACACCTAACTTATTCAAGCTGTACTTGTGCTGCCATTCCACTCCCACCTGAGGAAATAAGAAGCCTCATCACCTGGACACATGTGCTAGAAGCCCATAGAGTCAACTGACAGGCTGGGGTGGCTTTCTGTTTCTGGGTTTGCTGATGTTCCATCCCCCACAGTTCTCAGAATCAACCTGCAAGTCCTCCAGGCCACTTTCCCAAAAGCAGGTGGGAGACACCTGCTTAATCCGGGTCCACTTAGAAACACAAATCCAAACATGGCCAAGACTGTCCTGGTAAGCCTGGAAGCAGGGGTGTCCCCTGGTGCTTACACCTGGGTGGGGAGCAGACACTGGTCCAATACCATGGACTACTCATGCCCTCTTGAATTTGGAGCTTCTGGATGATCAGGAGGATAGATGGGAATCAAGAAGGGAGAGGTCAGTGTGAAGGGCTGGAGCTGAGATGAGGGAGAGCAGCAGCTTGTCCACCGCCATGTCTGAGGGTGTCTGTGTGTCAGGTGGCAGCATGCAGTCCAGAAGGGCAGGGGCAGGTATTGGTGACAGATGAGAATAGGACAGGACCTAGGTTGCAGGTTCCCTTGTATGGGATGCTGACGTCTATGGAGGAGGACAGCAGTGTGAGGTTCTGCATGTTCCTTGAACAAGGAGCTGAGAGGGTCTCTCTGCAGAGTCGATATGGATGTGGAGCAAGCACACTAAATGTCCAGGTAACCCAATGACCACCCTTGCCAGATGAGGTGCCCTCCTGCACCCCAGCCAGCACTGAGCCTCTGGAGGCCAGGAGCTCTCATGGCTATCTTTCAGCACTCTTGTGTGTGGTCATGTTCCTGGGTCTGTTTTTGGCCCTGGCAATCCAGACCAAAACCACTAGGTTTTGTGCCTGGGCCATTCCCAATGCCGCCTGCATCCTCGGGCAGACCTGGGATCTTGGAGGCTATTGTCCCATTCCTCCCAACTTGTGGGATGAAATTGCATCTGTATGCAGGTAGTGGGGTCCTTTCACTTCGAGAGGAGTGCAGCTCCACAAAGAGCAATGATGGGCCCAGGAAGTCCTATGTACAAGGATTGGGCTTGTAGCCTGTGGGAAGAGCCCACACGATGAGCAGGAGGCCAGCCTCAGGTAGTAGGGTCATGGATGTTGCCCTGTATTTAGAGTGGAGGTGCCTCCAGAATGCCCCTGCCCACTGTCCTTGAGTAGTCACTTCAAGGCCCATTTCCTGAAGGCCTGTCTCCCATGCTGCTCCAGGTGACCTGCCACGATAGGGCTCCTGACATCATCCGCGGGGCCCTTGAGCTACACTTGCTTACTCAGGAGAAACCGGAGGAATATGAGCTGGGCCAAATCATCTCTCACCGTCAGAGTAAGTGGGATAATCAGATGGCAGAGACCAAGGGTCAGGATGTGGACTCAGGTCAACTCTTAGCACCAAAGAGTAGTCTCTGAACCCCAAGAACACACCAACAGGGTGTGTTGGGTTCATGCACAAAGACAACTGCACTTCTGCTGGTGGAAGGTCTCGAGGTCCAATGGTAAACCCCAGTGGATATTGTGGCTCCCCACCAGGTGCCTCCCCTGGACATGAACAGGCATACAAAGCTGACATCATTGAGGAGTGAGGCGGAAAGCCTCTTTCCAGAAGCAGTATGCTTTCATGGCCTGGGATAGGAGTGGTTTCAGAGGAACATGGGAATGTGTGGGCTAAAGATGGAACTGGCATTTTGTGGACTGAAGCAGTACGATTGAAAGCCTTCTGTGTGACCAGAAAACCACTGCCTGGGCTGAGCATTGCCAGGATCCTGGCAAGCAGTAACAGGATGAAATTGGGAAGAAAACACAGCCTGGGACACACCCTGAATCTTCTGTGTTTGGAAATATCCATGGTCTTCTGCACCTGAGTTCACTTGCCAAGGAGTGATCATAATAGACAGGTTATGACCCCTAACTAAAGTCAGATGAGGGCTTGCTGAGCACGTCTGTCACAAAGCTCATCTGATAATAATGCCAGTGCTCTTTTTTTTTGATACAAACACCCACAGCAGCCATGATCCCAGCCTCTCTACACTGAAAACTACCAACTCTATGTGAGTTCTAGGTTAAATTTTCTCCTATCCTAACCTACTAAGTCTGTTGTGTTAGTAGAGTCTTATGGAAGAGGAAGTCTGTGTGGGGCCTTGGTAGCCTAAGAAATTGATAGCAGAGACCCAAACATCCAACCCAGAAGGGATGGAATACAGGCTCTAGGATAGAGGAGTAAACAGGTGTTCAGAGGAAGGAGAAGCTGGCTGTTGTATTCCCCCACTCGGCGTCATGGCACCACTGGACCATTCACCATGTTGGAGGGAAGCAGTCCCTTTGCTGGTCTTTGGAGCCATTGTTCTCAGTAGGGCAGCATTTGGGATGTGGCCACCATTCTGGGAAGCCTGGTTCACATGGAGGTGGGCACCAACAATGGCAGAAGCATGGCTCAAATGTGGTATTTGTTCTTGTTAGCCTGTCCTCACTGTGGCCATACTTGAGGAAAATAACTCAGAGGAGGAATGCTAGGCCTTTTCTCCGGGTTTCATAGCTTTCTCTTTGGTTGTGCACTGAGCCTGTCCATAAGGCTCTAGTGTGTGGCAGCCCTGGCCAAACAGGCATAGAATGGGAGAGAGAGAGAGAATGTGGCTGGGAGAGAAAGAAATACAGATAGGAGGTAGAGGATGAATGCTACCAGGAGATTGAGCATTGAGAGGAGCCAACAGGGCCAAGATAGTTACCAAAGGCAAAACCTAATTCAGGTCTTCCTCCACCCATGCCCAACCTTTCTTCCAGTCCCTCCCACCTCCCAGTAATGGATTCATCTTGAATGAGAATTTCACCATCGAATGCTTCCCTCCAAACTCAACTGTGAATTTGGCTGATGTGGGGACCGAATCTTTGGCACACAAGCCTTTCGTGGGAGATTCCATATGCCAACCTAGTGGTGTGCTTTTGCAGATCCAGGAGCAACTGGAAGGTTCTACAGTCTAAAACCTTTGGAAGCAACAGACCTTAGTTCTGTTGAAGTGCTCTGCATGGTTTTCCTCGGGGAAGACTACTGTGGATGTCTTTGTTGATATTGGAGCTGAATTGGAGAGCTCTCAGGTCTGTGGCTCAGGTCCTTCCTGACATAGGTTCTCCCATGTTGGGGGTTCTTGTGGTGCACCTATTGAGTGCCACTTTCCATCCTGATACCCCTCTCCCCAGAGCTGAAGATTCTTCACGACATAAATGTTTTCTGTGTCATGAACTCTCGCATTCAATACGACTTTGTGCTGAGGAAGAGGACCATCCAAAGGAGAAGGATGAGTAGATCCAGTACAACCTCCCCCTTATGATGCAATGGAGGCTCAAGCTCTCCACAGGATCCTTCGAAGAACAATTTGCTGCTGTCTTGCTGGGCGGTGCTGAACATCCCACGATCTTTGACATTCACTTCTTTAAGTATTTGCTTCAAACTTTTCAAGTTGCCAATCTATAATTTGACAGTAGTTCTTTGTTATTTATTCCCTTTAGTAACACATTCATTACTATATTATTTGTTGTTTAAATCAAGTACTGTTTAAAATATAATCTTTTTGTTTTATGATCTACTTTGATGATTTGAGTATATTGATTGTAGCAGCGATTCCTAGAGGAAACATAAAAATCAAAAGGAAGAAATCATTCATTTGCTCAGAATAAGTTTTGTTTTTAGGAGTATGGGTCAGTTTTGTAATGGGAGCAATGCAATATTTTATATACTGTGACACAAATACACACAAAGACACACACAAGAGCACATAAACTCATTGAGCGATAGACAGTGTGAGTTGGTCTATGCTGAAATACTTCTCCAATTTTGGAATATTGTCAATTCCATAAGATGTCCTGTGAATGAAACCCAAGTCTAAAGATGGCATATATGTGTGCTTCACATGCAGCTCTACACATAATGTGAAGGCAATTTTACTGATATATTTAGTGCCCCTAGTTTTGACTGTAAACTCTCCCCTGAGTTCAGGTATGGAATTTTCTACTTGTAGCCTCATAATGAGGATCCATTGTTTTGATTTGGGAATATTTCTGATTTTAGTTTTTCATATTGGAATGATATATGCCATATATAGCATATGTATGGTTTCTAAAATTTTTGCGTTGAATGATAATGAATGCCATCCATCTAGGAATCTGTAGACCATAAACAATGAATGAATGCCTACTGTTGCCTGGATTGTTCTGCAGAATCCTGTAGCATCTGAGCATGCTACACAGGGCTTGCAAAAAAAAAAAAAAAAAAAAAAACGGTGTAAGGGCTGCACAGGGTTTGTCAAAAAGTCCAGGTCAGATGGTCCTGCACAAACCTGAGCTCCTAAAAGTGTCCACCACAGCATAAGGGCCACGGAGAAACACTCTTCCACACAGAAGATGGGAAGCTTCCTTATGAAGGTGATTCTAGGAACAGGACCCTCTTGCTAGGACACTTTTTGTATTGGGCCAGAACTGTGCTCTGAAGGTGCTTGCTGAGAAGAGCTTGGAATTTCAGAACAGAAGCAGTTCAAGCAAGGAGCTTCAACTTGCAGGAACAATGTGTGTGTGTGTGTTCTCAGTGGGCACTTAGGGGATGTCCCTGATTGAACTGGAGTGTGGCAGAACAATTGTATTAATTGGCATTCACGTTTTCATATTGAAGCATCTGTACCATCTGTCATCAGATGTGGGGCCCTGCATTTTATTCTGAAAAGTATGAGTTATGAATTTCAAAGAAACTTTTGAAAATTGATTTTCTCAGCATTCCACTGCCTTCCTCAAATTTGTGAGCTAAGGGACAACATCTCCCTCGGTAGCATCCTTTTTCTATCTGGCAGCAATTGCACTTGGAATATGCTTTCTGAGAACTGCTTGGAAGTGCAGAAATGAAGCATATTTTGCAATCACCTTCAACTTGCAGGAACTAGTCTTGTTGTAAGTGAGCACATTAGTGTTTTGTTTGTTTGTTTGTTTGTTTGTTTGTTTTTTTCCTGGCTGAATGAGAATGAAGCAGAACTGCTTCTGAGAGGTGACAGAAAAGCTTTCACATTGGTTTTTCTGTGCCATTAGTAAACAACAGTTGGCTCATATAGGCACCTGCACTCCAAATGTATTTTCTGAAAAAGTTTGACAAATGGATTTCAAAGAAATCAAGTGACATTCATCTTCTCAGCAGACCCACATTCCTCGTCAATATTGGTGATCCTAGGTAAGATTGCTCTCTTGCAAGGACAGTTTGTATTTTTGGAAGGAAATGAGTTCTGAATATGTGTCCTGAGATCAATTTGGAGGGGGTGACCTGAAAATGGACTCACACCTAGAATAAATAAAGAACTCTTCTAACTGAACAGTAGAAGAAACCAAACAGGGCTGGGAATGACTTTCAGTGGTTACGCTCTTGCCTAGCATGTTTGTGGTCCTGAGTTCAATCCTCAGTACTGTGGGAAAAAGAAAAGCAAAGCCAAACAATCCAACTAGAAAATGAGCAAAACACATGAACAGATATTTCAGCAAAAAGGATATGCAGATGGTTAAGAAAAAAACACACATATATGAAAAGGAGGTCAGTGTCATTAACTATATAAATTAAAGCCATAATGAGATGTCACTATATACCCACTGAGCAGCTTTAAAAATGGTGACAATTCTACATGCTAATGAGCATGCAGAGAAAGTGTATCTCTTACACATCGCTGGTGGGTATATGAAATGCTAAGATGACTTTGAAAAACAGTTTGGCCCTTCTGCAATCTGTATATGGGGTAAAATTGGGAGTTCATAACCAACTTGAATCTAATGTATGAAATATGATATGTCAAGAGCTTTGTAATGTTTTGAACAACCAATAAAAAATAATAAAAAAAAAAGGGATAAACTAAATCTATATATTCTGATACAGAAAAAAAAGATAAACAGTTTGGCAGTTTCTTTAACTGAGCAGATACTGATCACACATCTAGAAATCTTAGTACTTGGCATTTATTCCAGAGAAATGAAATCTTATTCCTTTGCAAAAACATCTGTGGGATGGATATGTATCCCAAAGAATGGAAATCAGAGACTCAGGATATATTCATAACACCCATGTTCATAGCAGCATTATTCACAATATGCAAAAGGTGGAAATAACCCAACTGTCCATTGACAGTTGACAGAATAAACGCCCAGGAGATGGAGTGATATATGTGTACCAGTTGCATACATGACACATGTATGGAGTCGTGTGTGTGCACATATGTGTATGCAATGTTATTCTGCCTTAAAGAGGATTATTCTGCCAAGTGCTACAAAAGGATGAAAATTTAGGACATAATACTAAGTGAAATAAACCAGAAATAGGAAAATTACTGTGTGATTCTACTTGCATGAGGTACTCAGAGTAGGCATACTTCTTGAGACATAAAGGGGAATGGTAGGGCTGAGACGGGGAGGGGGAGTTAACATATAGTAGGTACAGTTTCAGTTTTTCACGATGTAAAGAACTTTTTCCCCAGGGAAAAAGTTATATTAGGGATGAATCTAGGGATGATCTGCCACTGACCTGTATCACTAGCTTTTTATTGTTTTTATTTCAAAGCAGGGTCTCACTAAAGTTGCTGAGGCTGGCCTTGAATTTGTGATGCTCCTGTCTTAGCTTCCTAAGCAGCTAGGATTACGGGCATGTGCCACCACACCCAGCACAGAGGAAACAAATACTATGGATAGAAGGTGGTTTTAGTAGCACAACAATATGAATTTTTTAATGCCACTAGGCTTCACCCTAAAAAAGTTCATATGTGTTTTACCACAATTTTTACAGTTTAAGTGTCTAAAAAGTGTTCATGAGTGTTTATGATAGCTTTGTTTGAAATAGCCCCAAACTGGGAACAAACCAAATATCTAGAAGGGTAAGTGGTTAGACAAACGGTGGTAAGAATAAGTCCTTAGTAATAAATGTAAGAAACTACAGAACAACTTGAACAGACATCAACTGTCTCAAGGCAGACTCAAGCCATCACATCCTATAAGTCCGTTTAGCTAATGTCCTCAAGTTTACAAAATTATAGGTATGAAAAATAGATTGCCAAGGCTTCAGGATGGTGGGAGGGAGGAGAGAAGAGGGATGAATTTCTGTGCAGGTGAAAGCAGGCATCCTTGCGGAAATAGAGGTTTTGTATCTTGATTATGGTGGTGATTACAGAAATCGACCTATGCTACAATTGCATACAACTACACACACACACACACTTTCACACGAGTGTATGAAAAACTGCTAAAATCTGAGCAAACTCAGTGGCTTACACCAACACCAACTTACTGGTTTTCACATTACTGTTCTGGAAAACAATAACATTGCGGGAAACTTGGTGAAGGGTGCAAGGGATATTTTTGTATCAATTTTGGAACTTCCTATGAATCTATAATTTTTTTCAAAGTTAAAAGTTAAAGACAAACAAGCCAACCAAAATTAAAGCCAAACTTGCTACTGACATTACAGCATTTGAAGGCTTGACCTCAACACAGAACAAGCAAGGTGCCCGGTGAGCTGGGCTGCCCATAATGAACTGGCCTTGTCTCATTACTCTGCCACAAAGTGCAGCAGTGCCCAACTGTGCCAGTCTTGATAGGCTCTGGCTCTAGTTTGCCAGTATTTTCACTTTTCTATATATTTGGACATTCTAATCCTGATCTGAAGTGTTAGACACCATTTGAGCAGGATTTCTTACAACATATTCCTTGTTTCTCTGTGGCAGATTTGTGAATCATTTGTTCCCAAACTGCATAAAGTGGAGCCTGAGGTGAGGAAAGAAAACAGGGCCTAGGGCTGGGATATGCCTGTGTGAGAACCACAGGTTGGAATGAGAATGAATGCAGAGATGCATGTGAGATCCCAGCAAAGTACTTCATCTCCAAAACTCCAGGGCTTTCCTGGAGCGGGTTTCAATTTCTCCACACTTCCTCTGTCTTATCCACCTGTGGATCCTCCCTACACTTGGCCTGTCCCTGCCATGGGTACCTTTCGAGCAAGGGTCATAAGCGGTTGCCCGACCTCACTGTTCTGCAGGAGCTTCCACCTCCAACTGACCCACCTGCCTCTGGGGCGCTGGACGCCTGGGGCAGGCCCCACCCCTGCCCCGCCCTGCCCCACACAGCCCGCGCCAGAGCAGTCCTTGGCTATGGCTGACCAGCCTATGCTTGGCCCTTTGGGACATTCCCTCCAACCAGATATGGGCTATGGCGTGGTCCTCCGGTCTCACATGTCCTGTCGCGGGCTGGGAACGTCCTGGCAGGAGGAGGGAAGGCTGTCGCGGAGGGAGGCAGCAGTGGTGCGTGCTGTGGACCCCGTGCCTGCTCTAGGCGGTGTAATTTCACGTGAGCTTGGGGACAGGGCGTGGAGCGCCTGGGACCCAGGCTGGATGGAGCCTGCAGGTTTCCAGGCAGAGGGAGGCAAGCAGCCTCCCGCTGCTCTCCCATCCAGCCTGTGGTCGCTGGGTGCCCTGCGCGTGTTCCTTGCCTCTCTGGGCGTAGGGGCGCTTGGCTGTAAAATGACCGCCAGCTGCACAGTTTACCAAATGGCTCCTGCATGCTCTGTGAAGGGAAGGGAACTGGCGAGCATCACTTTCCTAGCAGGCAGGCACGACCCCGGGGTCACATGGTGATGTCCACCGGGGTTCAAGGCTGAGAGGCGCTTGTGAAGCTCTGAAGGGCGATGGTCATTCTCCAGGTGGAGTGGGAGAGCACTGGCCTCAGTCAGTTTAATTTGTGCTGACAGGTTGCCTCAGTGCAGAGACTCAGTACAGAGATGACTCTGATGTCAGCACGTGGTGTCGCCTCCCCCCTCCCAGCCTTGCATGCACCTGAGGAAGGCGCCCTGCTGCTCTGCCACATAAGGTTGGCTTCAGGGCCACTGTGTGGCGGCCACCTGCCTTCTCTGCATTATTTTTTTGTTAGGTCCACAGTCCTGCTTTTCTAATTCTGAAACCCAAAGTCCCCTAAAACCCACAGAGTTCTTTCTTAGTAACTCATTTTGCAGAGAAAAAAAAAAAAAAAAACCTGACCAGGGATCTTTGGCAGAATGTCTGGTCTTTTTTTTTTTTTTATTGGTTGTTCACAACATTACAAAGCTCTTGACATATCATATTTCATACATTAGAATCAAGTGGGTTATGAACTCCCATTAGAATGTCTGGTCTTGATATTCTTCTTTTGTCCTTGTGATGTTCTCCTCCTATCCCCCCACTTTTTTCCCTTCCCCCTTCTCCTATTTCAAGGCCCCATTTAAATAGCTGGTTGACTTCATGAGCCCTAAACTGTGTGCCAGGACTCACTTTGTCTGTTCACGCATTTTTCCTGTCTTCCCAATCCCTACACGGAGTAGATTTTATTATTACACTGTTACCATGGTGGAGGGAGGCACACAAATTGAGCAAGGGACGTAAGGTTTTTTCACCCAAAATGCCTGGTACCAAAGTCTGGCTTTCCCCCTCTTTTTCCTTCTTGTGTATAACCATTTTTCAAGTTGTTTTTTCAGCCACATTGAAATACAACTCACATACCATAAAGTTCATCCATTTGAAGCGCACAATTCACTTTTTTTTAATATTTTCACAAACCTGTGCACTCACCATTGTAAACTAGTTAGAACAGTTTATCACTCCAAGAAGGCAACTTTTTAGTTATTGCCCCGAGCTGCCCAGTGGCCCTCAGCTGCCCAAGTGGCGCCCAGGCCCAAGTCACCACTGATCGCTTTCCTACCTCTTACCTTTAGGTCATTAGAGCACTTTGAGTTAAGTTGTGCCTAGAGTGTGAGGTGGGGCTCCAACTTCATTCTCCTGTGGGTTTGAACCCTGTTGTTCCAACACCATTTATTGAACCCATTTTTTCCCCATTGAGTGGTCATGGCCCCTTTGCCAAAAGCCAGTTTCCCATAAGTGCTGTCCCAGCCTTTCTGGAGGACAACACTGTGTGAAGGTTGCACAGGGCAGTGTAGTCAGAGCCTGGTGTGTGGGGGCTCCAGAGGACAGAGGGTCAGGGAGGTTTTGTAAGAGCTGCTGTGCTGCAAACCAGGAGGACCTGGTGGAGACATAAAAGTGTATCAGAGTGAGCTCAAGACTAACTGCAGGTCTGGATGGCTGTGGGGAGGGTGAGGCAAGGGCAGCAGGAGGCTGGTGTGGAAGGCTGGGGCCACGTGGCAGTCCTGCAGGCTGTGACCAGAATTCCTAACTGGCAGCAGGGATCCAGGAAATAACATCTCAGGGCTGTGAAGTGACAAAGCCACCTAGTGTAGAAAGGTGGTAATTTCCAGGGGAGAGGTGAGAGACCCACTAGGAGACCCTTACCCTGTGGCCCAGGGATGCAGAGCCCTGAACAAAGAAGTGGCAGCAGGATGAGAGTAGAAGTGTGGCCGCCAGGCAGAAAAAATTTTAAGGAGACAGCCAGGCATGGTGCCTGGTTGGATGGGAGGGTGAAGAGAAGGTGAAGCCTTGGGGCAGCTGCTTGGCCAATGGCCTCTGAGCCTGGAAATCACTCGTCCACATCTCTCAGTTCTTTAATTATGTGGACAGTATAATCTGTAGGTGTTTATTATTTTATTTATTTTAGGGGGTCTGGGGAATTGCACCCAGGGGTGCTTCAGCACAGAACCCCATCCCCAGCCCTTTTATCTTTGAGACCTGAACTTGGGTTCCTCTTGCCTAAGCCTCCTTGGTATCTGGGCTTGTGGGTGTGAGCCACAATAGCTGCTCAGGTTATTATTTCAATGTTCCTCTTCATGTGGGAATGCATCTTTAAAAATGTTGTTTTGCCTGGGGGCCTGGGGATGTGGCGCAGTGGAAGAGCACCTGCCCAGCATGCCTGAGCTCTGGGTTCTATCCCAGCACAAGAAAACAAAACCAATTTTTGCTGAGGGCAGTAGTCCTTGCCTGTAATCCCAGCAAATTGGGAGGCTGAAGCAGGAGAATTAGAAGTTGGAGACCAGTCTGGGCCACTTAGGGAGACACTGTCTCAAAATGTAGTGCGGGGGATGTGGCTCAGTGGCGAAGCACCAAAACTCCAGTTTCGAGGCCCTGGGTTCAAGCCCAGCACTGGAAGAAAAAAAACATTTATTTATTTATTTACTTTTAGTTGACAGGTCGTTTCTGGTGCAGGCCGCTTTCCTGAACACCTTTCCACAGTTTCTGTTTTGGTGCTCAGCAATGGTGAGATTCATTTGGGAACTACCTTTTCCCATAGATTTAATAATAGTTTCTGTAGATTTTAAAATGTAAATGGACAAAGCATGTCCTTGATGATGGTAATGTACAGTCTTGAGTATTTTTCAAAGTTCTTATGAGTGCAGTTGATGTAGTTCAAGGCTTTAAAACATAATGGTCTCCATGGTTGAGCAGGTGCTGTGCACTGGGCTTAAACATGTCACCTCATTCAGCCCTCACACTGGCTTTCATGAGATTATTCCCATTTAGAGATGATAAGGTGAGTCTCTGAGGGGCCAAGTGACTTGTTCAGGGTCACACAGCCAGGCCAGGCGCAGTGGTGCACACTTGTAATCCCAGCAACTCAGAAGGCTGTGGCAGGAGGATCACAAGTTCAAGAATAGCCTCAACCACTTAGCAAGACCCTGTCTTAAAATAAAACATAAAAAGGAGTAAGTATGTGGCTCTGTGGTTAAGCACCTCTGAATTTAATACCCGGTACCAAAAAAAAAAAAAAATCCCACACCAGTGATGGCAGGGCTGGTCAAGGAGCTGTCTGGCTGCTGTGATGCCCCCTCCTGTGGACACAGACTTCCCTTGATATAGTGCAGGGCCTCTCTTTTGCCACCCTCTGGGAAGTGAAGGCCAGGCCAACCTTGCTGTGCAGGGAAGCCAGGCCCTTTCACCTGGGCTGTGTGGGGCAGAGCTGAAGTCCTGCTGTGTCCTGAGCTTCTGGGACTCTTGAGTGCTGGGCTTCCCTGTGGGTCTCCTGCCTTTTCCTCTTGTAGACCCGCCTATGAGATGCCTTGGAGATCCTGGGAGAAGTCCAGCTGACAGAGCTTTCTGCATAGTGGCAGATTTCCTAGGACCTGTCATACCCACTGTGAATCAACCAGTTTGATTTGTGGCTTGGTTGATTCACTCACTGATTTATAAACAACTCATTTGCCCCTTAACATGTGGCAGGCACTGCCCTGACCTGAGATGGTAGGGGCCTGGGAAAGGCTTCTGGGAGGAAGACCAGCGAAGACCACTGTTGGCTGAGGGGTGGCTCAGAATGGGCTTTGGGAAGGAGCACTGATTTGGAGTGACACTTCCCACCTCTGCTTCCAGGTGCACGGACACCTGGGTTTCCTCATCTGTAAATAGGGATAGCTGTCCCCACTGCAGGTTGCTGTGCTATTCCTTAAAATATTAACTTCCAGGCTGGGGGTGTGGCTCAGAGGTTGAGCCTTGCCTAGGGTGCCCAAGGCCCGCAGTTCAATCCCCAGCACCACACCAGGATTAAAAAAATATATATATCCAGCTTCCATAAGGTAGTGAAAGACTCAGAGCTTTCACTCCTAGTCCTTTCCTGCTCCTTCCCACCATCTAGGGACACTTTCAATTCTTTCACCTTCCTCTGGTTATATTTCTAAATATGTTGTATCTGCTGTTCTTTAATCAACATTGTTATGCCAATTGGGGATGTAACAGTCTATTCTTACCCTTACTTTCTTCCAATATAGGTAGAAGCACAGTTTGGACTGTATCTCTGGGCATTGTTTGTTATTAAATTATGTGCACATTCAGAGCTGAGCTAGGTAGTATTCTACTGTTACAGTTTCTTTTTCCTGGAATTAATAATTGCCTGACTTTTAAGAAGTTGATTGCTTTCCTTAGTACCTGTCACTGTATTTTTCTAATCGCTGCAACAGATCAGTCAGAAACATAGTAATCTAAAATCTCTCACCAACCAGTTTGGTTTCATAGAAGAGACCCAAGTGAGAAGGAAGGAGTTCTTGGTGTGGAAAGTGATGTGTGCTGAGGTAGAACCCTGGGGGCCCTTGTGTCCCCACCTGAGGGGCTTCCGACTTGGGGATGCAAGGTGTTGCTTCCTGAGTCTCGGGTCTCATGGCCTGAAATTAATAAGAACTCAAAGATTCAGAGCAGAGTCGATAAGTGAGATGATGGTAACCTGTAACTGAGCTTCAGAACGTGACTCAGGGTGACCTTCTGGGATTTCTTCTTTAAAATCTTATGATACGGAAGATGGCGGCGATGGGAGTGCATCACCCCAGTGCGCCGCGTCACCGTGCGGGAGAAAGACGAGGTGAAACGGCTGAAGGCTACCTTGTTGGGAATTTCCAGTGAAATTGAGGTGCTCCAGAATCTAGAGGACGTATTTCCAGCGCACGGGATTCGGCTGCGGGGGCTCGGTCGCGGGCGATTTCTCCGCATGGAGGGTAGCAGAGCTTGGTCGGAGGACCGCCCCGCGGATGGAGTCTGGGGCACGCGCTGGGTAGCGGCGAGGTACCGGAGCGGGAGTACAGCGATGCGGATTCTGCGGGCTCCTGCCAGCGGTGCACTGGCCGTGCTTAGTGCTGAGTTCCAGCTTTGAGACAGAGGAGAGAAGCGGTCCAGTTCGATTCTCGACACCGGTCGGACCACGGAGGAGGACAGCAGCTGCCATCTTGGAGAGCTTATGTAATCATCCCTGTTTTCTATTGATCTCAGCTCATTCAACTATGGAACAGGTGATTTCAGGCTGGTACTTGCCTGCGTCTCGCAGACAGATAGCTCAGGCTCGGGACCGGAGAACCTGAGGAGAATACTCTTCGGGGATCACTCCTGGCAAGGCGTGCGCCGGACTTTGAGTGGCCGGATTCTGGCTCCATGGGCTGCTTTGGCCCAGGGTTGGGGAACCTGCGGGGACTGCGTGCTGAAGCCAGCTCCAAGTGGAACATGCGCTGAGGGGCGGCTGGGCTCTGACTCCCGGAACAGTTTTGGCCTGGGCTGGGGAGCCCATGGGGACTGTCTCTTTGACCCTGCTCCTAGCAGAGCGTGCACCGAGCTGGGAGAGTTTGGAACGGCTGGGCTCGGGCTCCCGGGGCTGCTTTGGCCTGGGGCTGGGGAACCCACGGGGGTCACTCTGTGGAGCCTGCTCCTAGCAGAGTGTGGCTGGGATCGGAGAGGCCGGGTTCTGGCTCCCGAAGCTGCTTTGGCCCAGGGCTTGGGAACCTGCGGGGACTGCTTCTCAGTCCGGGTCCTGCTGGGTGCTGAGGGGGTCTGGGGGGCAGAGTGGAGCTGCCACCTGCGCCCAGAGCAGGCCAAGTGACCCGCCGGCGTGGTATCACGATACCCCAACTGCAGCTGGGGCTGAGGAGAGTAGCCGCCCATGCCTGGAACAGGACCAGCGACCTGACGGCGCAGTAACCAAGTCATCCCATTTGGAGTGGGGGCTGTGAAGATCCACCATCTGAGCCTGCAAGGTAGGCAGACCTGCGACCCACTGGCAGGACAGGCTCGGCAGCCTGCCAGGGTGGTGGACAAGTAGCATCGAGGCAGTCACGTCACACTGGTTGGAGTGGGGGTGGAGCAGAGCCACTTCCCATATCCAGAAAAGGCCCAGCGACCCGTTGGAGAGGCAGTTAGGTACCCCCACTGGGAGTGGGGGCTGAGCAGAACTGCCACCCAAGCCCACAAGGTAGGCAGATCTGCGACCCACCGGCGGAACAGGCTTAGAGGCCGACCAGTGTGGTAGACACGTCACACCAATTGGAGTAGGGGTGGAGCAGAGCTGCCGCCCACATCCGGATCAGGACCAAGGACCCGAGGGCGGGGTAGTTACGTCACCACAATTGGAGTGGGGCCAGAGTGGAGCCGCCACCTGTGCCCGCAGGGTGGGCAGACCTGCGACTAACCAGCGTGGTAGATAGATCACCCTAATTAGAGGAGGAACACAGCCACTACCCGCCCTGCAAGAAAGACCTCCCAACTATACAAGAGCAATATAAATAAATAGGGGGAAAATTTCAAAAACACAACAGTTTCACCAAGCAGAAAGAAACACGAGCAGTATGAAAAGACAAGGAAAGAAAGGACGACAAGCAATGCAGGTCAACTCAACTTTAGAAGAGGTAATAGCTGCAACAGATGGAATGTTAGATAAAGAGTTCAGGATATACATGCTTCAGATGATCTGGAGTCTCAAGGAAGACATGAGACAGCAAAATCAGACAATGAAAGATCACTTTGACAAGGAACTACACAAACAAATCCAGGAAGTAAAAGATCAATTTCACAGGGAGATAGAGGTAATAAAAAACAAACAAATAGAAATCCTAGAAATGCAGGAAGCAATAAACCAACTTAAAACCTCAATTGACAATACTACCTGCAGAGTAGATCACTTAGAAGATAGAACATCAGACAATGAAGACAAAGTATTTCAACTTGAAAAGAACATAGACAGCTCAGCAAGTCTGCTAAGAAACCATGAACAGAACATCCAAGAAATATGGGATAACATTAAAAGACCAAACTTAAGAGTCATTGGGATACAGGAAGGCACAGAGCTCCAAACCAAAGGAATAAACAATCTATTCAATGAAATAATACGAGAAAACTTCCCAGACTTGAAGAATGAAACAGAATCCCAAATCCTAGAAGCCTACAGGACGCCGAAAGTGCACAATCATAAGAGATCCACACCTAGACACATTATAATGAAGATGCCCAACATACAGAATAAGGAGAGAATTTTAAAAGCTACAAGAGAATGAAAGCAGATGAAATTTAGGGGTAAACCAATCAGGATAACAGCTGATCTCTCAACACAGACTCTGAAAGCTAGAAGATCCTGGAATAACATATTTCAAACACTGAAAGAAAATGGGTTCCAACCAAGAATCATGTATCCGGCGAAATTAAGCTTCAGGATGGAAGATGAAATTAAAACCTTCCATGATAAACAAAAGTTAAAAGAATTCGCAGCTAGAAAACCATCTCTTCAAAAAATCCTTGGCAAAACATTACAGGAAGAGGAAATCGAAAATAATATTGAAAACCAACAATGGGAGGTAGGACAGTAAAGGGGGGAAAGTAATCAAAGAGGAAAACAAATCAGGTTTAGTAACATTAATAAACAAATATGGCTGGAGGAACAAACCATATCTCAATAATAACCCTAAATGTTAATGGCTTAAACTCACCAATTAAGAGACACAGGCTAGTTGAATGGCTCACAAAACAAGACCCAACAATATGCTTCCTACAGGAGACGCATTTGATAGGAAAAGATATACATAGACTGAAGGTGAAAGGTTGGGAAAAATCATTCCACTCATATGGACTGCGGAAACAAGCAGGAATGTCCATACTCATATCAAATAAAATAGATTTCAAGCCAAATTATTCAAAAGGGATAATGAGGGACACTGCATACTGCTCAAGGGAACCATACACCAACAAGACATAACAATCATAAATATATATGCCCCAAACAATGGAGCAGCTATGTACATCAAGCAAACTCTTCTCAAGTTCAAGAGTCTAATAGACCACCATACAATAATCATGGGAGACTTCAACACACCTCTCTCACCACTGGACAGATCTTCCAAACAAAAGTTAAATAAGGAAACTATAGAACTCAATAACACAATTAACAACCTAGACTAAATTGACATATATAGAATATACCACCCAACATCAAGTAGTTACACTTTTTTCTCAGCAGCACATGGATCCTTCTCAAAAATAGATCATATATTATGTCACAGGGCAACTCTTAGACAATATAAAGGAGTAGAGATAATACCATGCATCTTATCTGATCATAATGGATTGAAACTGAAAATCAACGATAAAAGAAGGAAGGAAAAATCATGCATCACTTGGAGAATGAACAATAGGTTACTGAATGATCAATGGGTTATAGAAGACATTAAGGAGGAAATTAAAAACTTCTTAGAGTTAAATGAAAACACAGACACAACATATCGGAATCTATGGGACACATTGAAAGCAGTTCTAAGAGGAAAATTCATTGCTTGGAGCTCATTCCTTAAAAAAAGAAAAAAACAACAAATAAATGATCTCATACTTCATCACAAAATCCTAGAAAAAGAAGAGCAAAACAACAGCAAAAGAAGTAGAAGGCAAGAAATAATCAAAATCAGAGCTGAAATTAATGAAATCGAAACAAAAGAAACAATTGAAAAAATTGACAAAACTAAAAGTTGGTTCTTTGAAAAACTAAATAAAATCGACAGGCCTTAGCCATGCTAATGAAGAGAAGAAGAGAGAGAACCCAAATTACTAGCATACGGGATGAAAAAGGCAATATCACAACAGAAATACAGAAGATAATCAGAAATACAGAAGATAATCAGAAATTATTTGGAATCCTTATACTCCAATAAAATAGAAGATAGTAAAGGCATCGATAAATTTCTTAAGTCATATGATCTGCCGAGATTGAGTCAGGAAGATATAGACAACCTAAACAGACCAATAACAATAGAGGAAATAGAAGAAACCATCAAAAGACTACCAACTAAGAAAAGCCCAGGACTGGATGGGTATACAGCAGAGTTTTACAAAACCTTTAAAGAGGAACTAACACCAATACTTTTCAAGCTATTTCAGGAAATAGAAAAAGAGGGAGAACTTCCAAATACATTCTACGAGGCCAACATCACCCTGATGCCTAAACCGGACAGAGACACTTCAAAGAAAGAAAACTACAGACCAATATCTCTAATGAACATAGATGCAAAAATCCTCAATAAAATTTTGGCGAATCGGATTCAAAAACATATCAAAAAATTATACACCATGATCAAGTAGGATTCATCCCTGGGATGCAAGGCTGGTTTAATATATGGAAATCAATAAATGTTATTCACCACATCAATAGGCTTAAAAATAAGAACCATATGATCATCTCGATAGATGCAGAAAAAGCATTCGACAAAGTACAGCATCCCTTTATGTTCAAAACTCTAGAAAAATTAGGGATAACAGGATCATACCTCAACATTGTAACCTGCAACAGGAAAGTAAAGGTGCTTTCCTGTCTTGATTTTTCTTCTGTCTTAAACGAATTAACATTTTAGTGATTATTAAACTAAAAATGCATGTTCTTGTTCAAGTAGCACCTAGAATTATCTCATGTGCCAGAGCTGTATTTGGAGAGCGCTAGTTTACTTGGAGCCCCTCATTTGGGGCACCTAAGGCCTAAATGTATTGAACTGTGCCCCAGATACAATGCTGATTTAGAGTCACATCAAGAAGGCACGCACTGTTTTTAGCTGGGCCTTAGCTGAGGAGATAGGACATCTCATCTTGAAAAGTTCAAGAGACATCACTACTCACGCTTCCTCTTTGGGATAATGTTTGAAAGTGTGATCTGGACTAAATTAGCTTGTCAGGCAATCGATGGAGATGGAGTTCACAGTTTAGCAGTAGGTTAAATTTTGGATAACCATGGCAATTCGTGATTATTCTAGAATGTTCAGCAGATATAGAAAAATCAGAAGGGATTAGCTGGCCAGAGATCTGCTGCTCCAACAACGGACTGCCGCTCTTTTCATGCAGCAACATGTCATGTGCTTCCCGTGGGATGTCCCTGGTCTGTATGGTGACCGTGGATTTTTCCACTGTGAGGATGAGAATCATTTTAGCGTGGAAGTCTCGTGGTACTCGTGGTACATGGATTAGTGGTGTAGTGACACAGAAACGAGGGTCAGGTCATGGGGCTGGAGTACCACAGGCTTGGTTGTACCTGCGGATTTAGGTTCAAGGAGAAGAGAGGTGGCTAGAGCTGGGCCCTCTGGTCTCTCCCCCTCATGCCCAAAGCATCATTTTTTTCTGAGTTGACTTTGACCCTTAGAGGAGTACTTTAGACCCAGAGGCCTTGGGAACTTTATTTCTGATCATCTTTTCCCTGCTCGAAAAAGGCTCTTCTCCAACTCTTCTTGTTCGAGCGTGCCCCTCATCCTCGCACACCTGCACTGTTGACCCACATCTGCCTCTGACTCTCCACCAGCCCTCCTTGTCCTCAGTTATGTGGACTTATGAGGTCATTGCTCCTGAGTCCTGCTGAGCTGGGCTGCAGTGGGAGACTTCTGTGGAAACCAGCGTGCTTTTCTATTTCAGGAATGTAAGGATGGCCTTAGGCCTGAGCCTAAGCGACTCCATTTTAAAAAGTTCAGTTTGAAACCTGCAGTCTCACCTGGCATGCCTAAGGGAGCCCTCCAGTATGGCCTCAGACACAAACAAGTCACTTCTCCCCATCCTGAAAAACAGAGTGAAGCCTCTGTCAGGCTGTTCTTTCCTGAAAAAAATGGAAAGGTGAGAAAATCAGGGAGGGACCACAAGACCAGATGTTTTAACCCCAGGGTGAATGTTGCCACTGAGAAATCTGGTGGTAACTGATAAGGATTGAAAGGGGGTTCAAAAGCCCCAAAATTTAGTATAAATAATAGAGCAAATGAACAGACATTCAGCCAGCCAAAACAAGGATGCACCCAAGCTGGAGAGTCTGATGAGGACCTGGACTGACATCTCATCGCTTGTGATCTTGTGCCTGATCCTTACCGCTCTCCAACTCTACAGCCACATCTTGACCCTGGTGAGAGCCGCAACTTCTCCCTGTGACCCTCTCCTCAGCCGGCCGTCAGCTCCATTCCAGGAGAAGCCTGCCTTGGTTCCTGACCTGATCACTGCAGTCTGAGTGAGTGTGCATCTGCTGGACATAAAGCCTAAGGCTTGAGACTTTTGAACTTAGCTCGCAGAGGGAATGTCTG
Source organism: Spermophilus citellus (assembly GCF_964194105.1). NCBI lineage: Eukaryota > Metazoa > Chordata > Mammalia > Rodentia > Sciuridae > Spermophilus > Spermophilus citellus. The sequence goes on along the minus strand of NW_027673039.1, from coordinate 723,167 downwards.
TCATTAGCCTGTCATGATTAAGTGTGTTTGCAGTGCTTAGAATTAATCTAGAATCATTTGCTATGAATTGATTATGTCTGTTGCAGTGCCTAGCTCATGAACGATGGTCTTCTTCTTGGTTAAGAACCTAAAGAGTGAAATTTTATTAAGTGATTCTAGTGAATAAAGCATTGAAAAGGGCAGAAGTGCAGGGACATTCTGTATTTCTCTCCCTTGACTGCATATGTCGCAACTTTACCCCTCGCGACAATGAGGAAATGGCTTTTGAAATTCTAGATCTCCAAGACACAAAAAATCATGGGTTTTCAAAACTTACTGAAGAGGATGTAACCTTGTACTTATTGAAACTGTCCCCTGTTGTAGAGTCCTCACTTAAATGCCATGGGTCCCATTTAGTAAGTGGTGTTACTTTCATGATTAAGAAAGAACTTGGGTTGGGGCTGTGGCTGGGTGGTAGTGCATTGGTCCAGCTTGCACAAGGCCTCGAGTTCAATCCCCAGCACTGCAAAAAGTAGAAAGAGTTCAGTCTGTCAACGTGGATGCTACAATGGATTGTGCATGTGGTGTGTGTGCATATGCACACTCTTTGTTTCAAACGTGAACTTCACTCACATAAGTGTAAGTTGACAGGTGTATAAGTTAACCTCATTGTCCCTCCAGAAAGTGTCAGAAAGAGTTGAAATAATAGTAAATCTAAACAGCCTTTGAAGTTCAACAGTCTTATACTTGAAATTAAAATAGTAAAATGCATGTTAATAAAGAACTTAATTCAACGGTAGGCATTAAAAAATCATAGTTGTGAATTATATTTATGAATGTGGGAAAATATTCACAGTGTAACAGGTAAATAAAAGTGTGCCTATGCAGGACCTATATAAAGAAAACAAAAGCAATACAATAAAAAAATTGTGATAAACATAAAAATTAAAATAACAAAAATATTACCACTTAAATTGATAAATTGAATGATAATACAATGAATAATAATACAACATTTTAGTTTTATCTAGTGAATCATAAGTTCCATAGAATTTCTTTTTTTTGTTTTTTTTATTTTTATTTTTTATTAGTTGCTCAAGACAATACAATGATCTTGACATATCATACATTTGATTCAAATGGGGTATGAATTCTCATTTTTCCACGTGTATAGATTGCAGGATCACATTGGTTATATAGCCACATATATACATACAGTAATACTAGTGTCTGTTGTATTCTGCTGCCCTCCCTATCCCCCCTCCCCTCCCCTCCCCTATATCACCTCTCTCTACCCAATCTACTGTGATACATTTCTCTCTCTCACTCTTTTTTCTGTTACCTTGTGGGGTGCAGTGGCACATGCCTGTAATCCCAGGGGTCGTGAGGTGAGTCAGGAGGATTTTGAGTTCAAAGCCAGTCTCAGCAAAAGTGAGGCTCTAAGCAACTCAGTGAGACCCTGTCTCTAAATAAAATACAAAATAGGGCTGGGGATGTGGCTCAATGGTTTGAGTATCCGTGAGTTCAGTCCCCATTACCATAAAAATAAAATAAAAGTGGAACAATCAATATATCAAATTTGTGACAAAGCCTCTCTGAATATGTATATTGTTTCTTAAATATCAGTTATATCATGGAATTTAAAGTATGTTTACAAGCATTTTATGTTAGCATCCCATTGTGTATTATTTCCCCCCCATCAACACTAGGTATTGAACTCAGGGCTTTGTGCATGCTGGGCAAGCACTCTGCCACTGAGCCACATCCCCAGCCCTTCTTACTTTTATATTGAGAAGGGTCTTGCTAAGTTACCCAGGCTGGTCTTGACCTTGCCCTCCTCCTGCCTCAACCTCCCCCACTGCATCCATCCCAGTTCATAGCTTTGGAAAGTTGATCCCATTGAAAGAGTCTTTTATATGTTGGTTGTTTCCTATTAGATCATCCACAAGAGTGGACTCAGCCTCCCTTTTCCTTCAATGCCATTTCCTAAGAAAGGGGCCACCATGAGCCAGAGTCAGCTAGCTTTGAAGCAATTTAGTTGATACTTTTATAGTTCCTGGCCTTTAAAAGAGGCTGAAAAAATTGGAGATTTTCCTGAAGTTCATAATCAGCAGGTATTTCCAAAGTTTGTATCCTCGTTTCGGCCTCATCCTTAAGGTAGCGAGCCAGTCCAGCCAAGTAACTTCTTATGTTGTATTTCACCATTTCTAAGACACTTTAGTGTCTCTGACCCTGGAATGTGTCTTACAGTCAGCGTTAAACTATTTCAAACTTCAACCCACAGTGTTTTCCTTCCTGTGGTACATTGATTACAATGGGGTATATTGAGGTATAGTTGCAAATTCTTTTCAAGGTGATCTCAGTTAACTCTCCTAATAACCCTGTGAAATAGGAGGAGAGAGTCTTATTTCCCTGCCATTCTTGAGGAAATGCTCTGCAGGGAGGTTTCATTTGGGGAGTTTGCTTCTGTGCCTACAGACTGGAGGTGTGGGCCCCTCACCAAGCCTGTGTGGCTGAGCCAGCAGGTCCTCGTCCTCTACCTCAGAGTTTTCTTCAGCTGTCCTATTGATGAGGCATTTTGTCTTTTAGGTAAGAAATGTATTCAATATGATAGCCAAAGAGGGAAGAAAGAGATGGGTCCGTGTCCTGGTGGCTGTGGGGGATGGGCAGGGAGCTGCAGGTGAGTGGGGTGACACTGGACATGGAGGTGGTGGTGTGCAGAGGCCTGGCTGCCCCACTGGGAGCCCAGGGCCCTGCTGCTGGCCTCACTTTCCCCCTCACTGAGCGTCTAGAAGTCTGGGCTCACAAACCTTGTGGTAAACCACAAAGCTTCTCAGCATAAAGAAAGAAGAGCTCCAAGGCCTACATCTGAGGACAGTGGGTATTTTAAAAGGGTCAAGTCACCATTGTATTGTGCATACTAGTGAAAAATTAGAAGAGCAAGTCCAATCTGGCCTAGTTGTAGGATAGCTGTCCAATGTAATATTCTCTAGCTTGTGAAAAATGACTTACATAATAAGTAATTACTTATATGATAAGTAATTACTGTGTCAGTAATTAATGTGTCAGTAATGTTGATTTTTTTAAAGTCATTTGTATGTTAAGAAAAATCTAGAAGACTATACACTGTTAAGGGTTTATGTGGGTTAGTAGGTTTGCCAGTCATTTAAATTTTCTTCTTTAGACTTTTCTTTAAAGTTTCCCTAGTGAACATCTAGTTTGTGATATATATTCACATAGAACAGAAAAACCATCAGTTGCTTCATACTGACACTTTCAAAGCAAAAGTAATACACATGATAGTGCATTGGTGTAAGAAATCATGGTTAGAAGTTACTGTTGTCTATTTCCAAAAATATCTTTTCAGTAATTTTGTGTCCAGCTATCACCCTTAACCTTGTAAAAAGCTTCACCAAGACATCATGTTACAGCCGTGAGTTTTCACCTTGCCCTTCTTGCTTGGTTTTGCCCTCAGTGATCCTGGGTTAGCATCAGCAGATTCCCCTCTGTTCTGGTACTGGTTGCCTAGTGTCCCTGTGTATGCACAGACCTGATTTTTGTTACCTGCTCCCTATTGCTGAATATTTTTGTTTGCAAATTTGTGTCATTTATTTAAAAAAACTGAACTTTTTGTACATAGATTGTTGAACTTTTGCAAGTATAGAAATAGGGGAAATGTCTTGAAATTGCTTGAAATATCTTGAAATTGCTGCTGCACTAGGTGTAAATGTCAAGTATTGCCAGATCACCTCCAAAAAGGTTGCAGCACTTTATCCCTCTGTGCCATCCCGTCCTTGCCCTGAGTATTATCAGACTTTACTGATTGTCATCTGGTCCCAGAGACATCTCTCCTAGTTTCACCTGCACTTTCTAAGTTAGGAGAGTGCGGACTCCATTTTTGTGTTCATTGGCCATTGCGCTTTCACTTTGGACATCTGTCAGTTGAGGTGCTTTGCCCATTTTTTAAATTGGGTGGTTTCTTTTCCTTTTTGATTGGGATAAGGTTCTTGTAAGTTAAGGACATGAGCCTTCTGTCTACCAGATATTTTGACTTTGTTCTTAATTTTTTTCACACTAAAGTTTTAAAATCCACAGAAGTTTTAAACCTTAATATAGCAAATTTATCAGTCCTAGATCACTTCTGGCTTGTGTTTAGCTTAGAAAGCCTCCTTTTGAAGGTTATATATTTCCCTCTAGGACTTTGTTCTGTTTAAATTAGGAACTGGAATTCAAGCCCCTTTCATCCCAGGCCTCAGATGTCTTGCGTATTTTATTTTCCTTTGTATAACTTAAAAACACAGTACTTTTCCCAAATTAAATAATAACTGACAGCAGCAAATAATGGAAGCATTTCTGAAACGTGTGATGAACCTCATTTCTTGGGATTCAGCATTTACAAATTGAAAAATTGTTGGTTTTATTTTCCTGGTTAATTAAAATCTAAATTCCACTCAGAAGTTCCATTGATATCATAGTTTTACTCTATGGCAATGTATTTTTTCCCCATCCCTCTGGACATTTGAATCTTTCCACAAGTGTCCAAAACCATTTGTCTCTTGTAAATATAGAGCATACTTAATTTTAAAAGTTGAGTATATATATCATTATATTAGAGATTTATATAGATAATGTTATGCGTCTAAACTTGGGTTTTGTAAATACATCCAAATGTAATGTCTCCATATTGCCTCAGAACAGATGAGCAGATCTCTGGCTTTCTTCATGGCTGGTTGTGTATGCAGGTGTTCTGTGGGCAGTTGAAAAGAGAAGTGCATGAAAGGTTGTAGGAGCTCAAACTGTGAGCTGGGGAGAGGCACAGGCTGGGCCAGTTTTTTGCTTTTCATAGTTTGGATTTTTCTTTGATGCTTTTGCTATTGGTTAGGCCATCATGTGGGTGAATTTTTTTTCCTTGTTGTCACTCAGTAGATGATGATGATCTCTGTCTTAGTCACCGGGGCACCACAGGCAGACAGTCACATGTCCCAGAACCCTCTCCAGGTCCTTGTGCTCAGAGCCTGTGTATCTCGTGAGACTCCATTCAGACCCCCACTGTTGGTCAGACCCATGGCCACTCACTAGAATCATGAGATGGCTGTGAGCAACACTAAGGAACAGTCAGTGTGCATGTGATGATGGTACTGTGGCTACCTGTTGTAAGTCTTTATTTTTTAGAAGTATATAGAAAAAATTTGCACAAGTGGAATTTCTTTTCTTATTTCTTTTTATTATTATTATTTTTATTTGTTCTACTTAGTTGTACATGACAGCAGAATGCATTTCAATTCACCGTACCAAAAACGGAGTGCAACATTTCAATTTTCTGGTTGTACACGTTGTAGAGAGGCACCATTTGTGCAGTCATACATGTACCTAGGGTAAGGATGTCCATCTGATTTCACCATCTTTGCTAGCCCCCATAAGCCTTCACCACTCTCCCCTTTTGCCCAATCCCATAAAATTCATGTTCAAGTACAAAGTTGGCTAGGATGACTGGGTGGCATTGCAATCCCCTGAAGGTCCTTCTTGGATGCATACACAAAGAGAGAGCGAAGGATTAAGGGGCAGGAAGGAAACACAACTTTTTCAAACACTGAGATCTGGAGTCCAGCTCCTGCCATGTAGTCAGTGACTGAATGGATAATAGTTGTTTTTACAGGACCATGTGACTGGGGCTGCTCGACTCCCTGTTGGCCCTCAGCATCCCCATCTATAAAGCAAGGGCACAGACAAAGGGTGCTGTCAGCTTTCTGTTGCTGTGATAAAGCATCTGAGAGAATCCCCTTAAAAGGAAACAGGGTTTCTTTTGGCTCATGGCTGCATAGGTCTCAGTCCATGGCACCTTAGCCCTGTTGCTTTGGGCCTGTGGCAGCACAGTAGGACATCCTGGCAGCTGGAGCACGTGACAGAGGAGGCTGCTCACCTCTGGGAAGCGGGGTGGGGGTGGGGATGGGGGTAGGACTGGGCTGGGTCCCAATATCCCCTCAAGGGCACACCCCTAATGACCTCATTCCCTCCACGAGGCCCCACCTCCTAAAGGTTCCATTATGTCCCAAGGGCCACAGGGTGGTGACCAAGCCTTTAGCACATGGGCAATGGGGACATTTGACATCCAAACCACAATACCAAGTGATCATTAACTGGGGGCTAACCCCTGGTCACCGGGCCAAACCCTACCCACAGCCCAGGCCTGGGGAGATTGACTGCCATCTGCAGGACACGCACTGCAGGCAGCTGCCTCAGCCAACATGGAAGTCCTTAGCAGAGGCTCTTTTTTTTTGGGGGGGGGAGGTACCGGTGTTTAGTCTCAGTGGTGCTTGACCACTGAGCCACATCCCCAGCCCAATTTTGTATTTTATTTAGAGTCAGGGTCTCACTCAGTTGCTTAGTGCCTTGCCATTGCTGAGGCTGGTTTTGGACTTTTGATCCTCCTGCCTCAGCCTCCCGAGGTGCAGGGATTACAGGAGTGCACCACTGCGTTGGGCAAGAGGCTCATTTTTGACAGTGGGGTTTCCTTGGAGAGAAAGCTGACCCTGTCCTGGGGTCATCCCTGATTTGCCCACACAGCAGTGCTTTGTTACTTTTTCTTTTCTCTGGAGAGCAACTCAATTCATACCTAGTAAACATAGCCCCACAGGTTCTCTGATTGAGAATAGTGCAGAGCTGGGGGGAAGTGGTGCATGTCTGTAATCCCAGCAACTCTGGAGGCTGAGGCTGAGGCACGAGGATGGCATGTTTGAAGCCAACTTTAGCAATTTAGTGAGGCTCTGAGCAACTCAGTGAGACTCTGTCTCTAATGAAGTATTATATAAAGGTCTGGGGATGTGGCTCAGTGGAAAAGCGCCCCTTGGTTCAACCCCTGGTACAAAAAAAAAAAAATATATATATATATATATATATATAGAGAGAGAGAGAGAGAGAGAGAGAGAGAGCAGAAATAAGGGAAAACTCAGGCTAAGACCTTAACCCTGCAAACGAAGCTGGTAGAGAAACGTGCTCCTGACTTCAGGGCTATGGGGAGTCACCCCACCAAGTCTCAGGTAGCCAATGCTCTCAAAACCTGTCACTCTAAGGGCTGGGTGAGCTGCGTGGTAGAGCACTTGCCTAGCATGTGCAAGGCCCTGGGTTCAGTGCCCAGTGCAGCAACAAAAAGAATTTCAAAACCCCATGTCATCCTCAGGTCTAGGGAGAGTGGTCAGAGCAGCTGTCTGCCCCCTGAAACTGGGCCTGGGAGGACTCACTGGGAAGATGCTAGGGGGCTCATCAAGGGTCCGGGGAATTGCCACCAGTGTGGCCAAGGTCACTCCTTGATGGCAAACTGAAACCTGTGAGCCATGTTTTCTGTGACTCTCAGGAATCCCTTCCACACCTCTGTCCTTAAAACAGGGAAGAGTAATAATGTCACTCAGTCCCTTTGTACTGCTGGGACCACAGTGGTCTTTAGAGGAGATCTCATGGCTGCCCTGGGTCACCCCTGCTTCACATCCCCTTGGTGACCAGTGGTCTCTTCCCACCTGAATGCTGTCCAGACCTGACTCCTGGGGCACAAGCCTTTCCCTCCACCATCCACCAGTGCTCACCAGCTGCCCTGGGGCACGGGAGGCTGTGACCCAGGCTTGGGTAGGGCTGCCCCCCTAGCCAGAGCCGTCCTGACAGCCCAGGCTGCAGCCCCAGCCTGGAAGTGGCTGCCTGGAACAGAGCAGGAAGTTGCTCCCCATGGCCCCTCTGGTCCCTCCCTTCCTCCTGTTGAAGGAGCATGTGAGGAATGGCTTGTCCTTAACCCTGTGCAGAAGCTTCCAAAGAAACCGCTTCAAAGCCCTGGAGCAGGGGAGGGCATTGAAAGATTTGGAGATGGAGCCATCTGAGAACAAATGGAAGAACTTCAGAGAATGAACAACAGGAGTTCCAAGCCTCTGTCGATGGAGTTTCCAGCAAAACAGAATGTTGGCTTGCAGGAGCCGGAACAAATGGCCCTGGAGTGTGCCTGAGATGCAGTGTCCTTTCTGAGGCCCTGCGTTTACTCAGGACCAAACAGAGTCACCCCAACCCCTCCCTGGAGAATGGGGCAGAGCAGGGGATTCGAGATGGTTCCAGAAAGTGCAGGGCTTTGCCCACACACATCTAATGACCTATGTGTTCCCAGGATGGTGCATGGCCAGGGCTTCCTAGTAGCAATAAAGAGGATACAGGCTCCAGGTGTGGGGGTGCACGCCTGTAATCCCAGGGACTTGGGAGGCTGAGGCAGGACTATAAGTTTGAGGCCAGTCTCGCAAATTAGTGAGTCCCTAAGCAAATTCAGTGAGGCCCTGTCTCAAAATAAAAAATAAAAATGGGGACTGGGATGTGGCTCAGTAGTAAAGCACCCCTGATTCCATCCCCAGAATGAATGAATGAATGAATAAACAAACAAACAAAAGATCACAGACAGTGAAGCCGTGGGGTCAAGCCCCAGAAGAGGAAAAAAAAAAAAAAGGATACTGGCACTTGAAAAAAAGGGATACTTGGCTCAGATTGGGTCTCAGGAGCCTTCAGCATGGAAGCCATGGGTTCTTAAAGCAGAGAGTCCCCCTTGCCCTGGCTCCGCAGGGAGAGCTGAACATGGCAGTGTGCACAGAGGCAAACACACCCCACCCCACTAAGGCAGAGCTGGCACTAGAAGACCACATATGTCCATGTCATCCTCAAGACTTTCCATAAACCTTTCATCACCAGCACAATGAGCGTGAGAATGAGTCACTGAGTCCCAATCTGGCTGTCTGCAAGCACCCTCTAAAAGCTTCTTAGAAAAGCACAGTGCTTGTCCATCTCTGGGCAATGGGATGAAACTCTCTGGGGCTTGTATTATTTTGCCCAGGAAACACACACAAGAAATCTGCATGTTGATCTCACAATTGCATCCAAAAGCCAAACCCCAAACACATTTGGCAATTGAAAGCACGTTGCAGCATTTCTACTTGGAAGCTGCGACAGTTGGACATTGCTCCTTTTCTGGAGGAAGCCTCACTCTAATTTCTTTGGTGTGGAAGATAAGTGTCAAGACACCAAGACGTGGAGACCCATTAAAGGGCTGCTCATCGCTGGCCATCTCTCGGCCAGTGTGCGGTTTCTCCCTAGCCAGAATGTCCTGGACTCTAAACAGTGGCTCATTGGTCCCTGAGCAGGCTGCAGAGGGCTTTGGCTGGAATGCACAGCAGACTCTGAGGGCTGACAGGTGGGCATGGGACATTTGGGGGGCTTGGTTCTACCCCTTAAGCAGAACCCACAGGTCTGCCATCGTCTGTCAGGACCTGAAGCTGCATCTTCCCACTAAGCAATAAGCAGGCACAGTCCCCAAGACTGATCAGACATGGAAATGGCAGCCCTACCCTGAGGTTGCCTTCCAGAGAAGGGACCCTGCCTGGGCCACCAGGTCCTGGATATTCTTTCCATCTTTCTCCTAGAAAAAAAAATCATTGCATGAAGGGGTTCAAGTGACCAGAGGGCTGCCAAAACAATGGCCGCACTGTCGGGGGCCATTCTGACGCGTGATTGGGTGACTCCCATTAATGGCCTGAGGCGCTTTGGCTGTGTCGAAGCTTTCCCGACCCTTTCCTGATGAGAGAGCCCATCCGTGTGGGGTGTGCCTGACCACTGACCCCGGGGACCCAATCACTGACGCTGACCTTGGAGTGCAGCCCCCCCTCAACCTTCATTGGATGGAATTCTCCCCTGAATCTCTTGTTCCCCAAATAAAAGGCTACTCCCAGGCATGTTCGCGCTCTCTCTCTCTCCTGCTAGCCCAGAGTAATCCTCGCTGCCCTGCTGGGCGGCTAGAGGCGGGAACCAGAGAGGTGAGCCGTCTCGGACCTAGCAATATAAATAAGGTAACTGGTTTGTGTGTTTTAATTTGATCTCTTCTAACTAACTTTATGCCTAGAACCTCATTAATGAAACCACTGCGCAGGCCGCGTGGTAGAATTGGCGCCCACGAGGGGGGCATTCTAGATTAGTTAGATTGAGTGGGAGTGCGTGCTAAAAAGATAAGGAAAGAAATAAAGATAAAGGAAGATAAGGAATAAAAATAAAGATAAAGGAAGAGGTGACAATTGGGTCACAAAAGTACCTGGAGATATTGAAGGAAAGAGACGTTAAATTACTTAAAATGGGAAATTCTACTTCTACGGATAAGGAAATGTATCTGACTATTTTAGACAGTATAATTAATCAGAAAGGAAAAAAGATAAAGAAAACTCAGTTATTACAATTCTTAAAGATAGTAGGTGAATATTGTCCTTGGTTTTGTGACCAAGAGTCTCCAAATTTACTTACTTGGGAGAAATTAGGAAGAAAGTTACAGAGAGTCTGTCTTTCTACTGAAATACCTGGAGATATAGAAAATATACAGAAAACTTGGACAGCCCTAGAAGTTTGTCTTTTTGAATATATGGGCCAGAGTTCGTGGCCCCCTGAAGACCTTTTAAAAGGCATTCAAAGAGCTGTTAAGTCTATTCAAATGGAAAATCAGCCTGAGGCTAAGTTAATTCCCTTTCCCTTGAGCCATTTAAAAACAAAAGCACTAGGGACCAAGCGAAAGGTTAGAAATGTGAACTTAAATTCGCAGCCCCATGCGGAGGATTCAGATAGCGCGGATCAGCCCGCCTTCTCGCCGCCATCGTTCCCTCCTAGCGGGAGCCAGGGAATTCCAGGGAAAGTCGCACAGTGTGACGTCACTGGCGGCGCCGACCAGGACAGTCCGCAATTTTTACCGGGACAGGGACAGAGATCACAGACAGTTTTCTTAGGACCTTCAAAGACAGTTGAATTAGATCCTGAAATGGGGCCAGAGCAAATCCCTACTGGGATTTTCGGGCCGCTTCCTGAAAATACTGTAGGTTTAATTTTGGGGCATGATAGTTTAAAGGGAGCCACTGAGGTAATACCTGGTGTGATAGATTCAGAATTTAAAGGGCAGTTATATGTTACTGTAAAATCCAATTATGCCCTAAGGCTCACCCCAAAGGATATTTTTGCTCAATTAATATTATTGCCTTGTGTCTCAGAAAGGCACCTGCCGGTAGATTCAGTTTCGAAACCGCCAGACAGAGTATATTGGTCCCAGTTGGTACGACAAGAACACACTTTATTAAAACTTAAAATTAATAATAAAAATTTCCTAGGGATAATTGACACAGGAGCTGATAGCTCGGTATTGTCCAGTCGGTTTTGGCCTAGGAACTGGCCTTTACATGTAGCACCAGCTAACCTAGAAGGAATAGGACAGGTTTCACAGCCTGCTCAAAGTGCCAACTATCTCCGTTGGGAAGATTCTGATGGGAACAGTGGAATATTTAAGCCTTATGTATTAGAGTCTTTACCAGCTAACCTATGGGGAATAGATATTTTAGCCAAAATGGGATTGTTATTAGTTACTCCAAATTCTATAAGGTCAGTTGAGGAAGTTAATCAGAGGTATTTTCCTGGAGATGATAAGGAGACCTTTCAGGAAAAATATCTGTCTACAAGCCAATCTCCACGACAAAGATTAGTAAATACTCCAGACAAAAATTTTTACTAGGGGCCCTGAGTACTTCCCCGATCCCTAAGACAGCTGAAAAAATCACGTGGCTCACAAAGGAGCCGATATGGATTTCTCAGTGGCCAATCTCAGGGGAAAAGCTTAAAATAATTCATAGATTAGTTGAGGAACAACTTCAGGCTGCTCATATTGAACCAACGCTTAGTCCTTGGAACAAACCTATTTTTGTCATTAAGAAAAAGTCAGGAAATTGGAGATTACTACAGGATTTAAGGGCAATAAATCAGGCAATTCAGCCTATGGGATCATTACAGCCAGGACTTCCCTCCCCCACAGCCATTCCTTTAGATTATAGCTTGGTGGTAATAAATTTAAAAGACTGCTTTTTCTCTATAAGGTTACATCCTGAAGATTGTGAAAGATTTGCTTTAACTGTCCCAGCAATTAATTTTAAGGAATCTGTTAAAAGATATTGCTGGAAGGTACTTCCCCAGGGAATGCGTAATAGTCCTACACTGTGCCAAAAATATGTTGACCAGGCGATAGATCCCATAAGAAATAGTTTTCCTGATGCATATATTATTCATTTTATGGATGATATATTATTGGCTCATGCTAATCCAGAAGTACTTTCAGAAATTTTTACTCAGTTAGAGACTTCACTTACAGCAATAGGTTTATGTATAGCTCCTCAAAAAATTCAAAAAGTGTCTCCTTTTCAATATCTAGGTCAGATAATTCAAGGACGTACAATCCGTCCTCAAAATCTTCAGATAAGAGTTAAAGAGTTACGTACCCTTAATGATTTTCAAAAACTATTAGGAGATATTAACTGGCTAAGACCATCTTTAAAACTAACTACTTCTGAGTTAAGTCCTTTATTTCAGATATTACAAGGAAATCCTTCTCCAACCTCTCCATGTCAACTAACTTTGGAGGCTAAGACCGCCTTAAGAAAGGTTGAAATTGCAATTAAAAATGCACAGCTTACTAGAATAGATCCTAAAGAAATAATTTATTTATTAATATTTCCAACTGAGCATACCCCAACAGGAGCCATATGGCAAAAATTAGGAGTTATTGAATGGATTTATTTATCCCACTCCCCTCAAAAAACATTAATTCCTTTTCATGATTCTATAGCTCAATTAGTAATTAAAGGTAGAACCAGGATTTTACAATTAATTGGATCTGAGCCTGATATCATAATTATTCCATTTTCTGTTCAACAAACTAATTGGCTTTTTCAAAATTCTAGCTCCTGGCAGATAGCTTTTGCAGATTTCCCTGGCCAGATAGATAGCCATTATCCTCGTGATAAGATTGTACAATTTGCATCATTAACATCACTTATTTTTCTGAAGACTGTACGTTCTCATCCAATAGAGGAAGCTTTATCGGTGTTCACGGATGGTTCCAACTCTGGTAAGGCAGGTTTCTTCAGCCATGTTCACACAGAGGTAATACAAACTTCTTATACTTCTGCCCAAAGGGCAGAACTTCAAGCTCTGATTTGTGCCTTAGATTATTTTTCAAATGAGCCTATTAATATCTATTCTGACAGCTTATATGCAGTCGGAGTTACCAAAAATATTGAAACCTCAGTTATTGGGTATACTTCATCACAAGAGTTATTTGAATTATTTCATAATCTACAAAAGACAGTGCTAATGCGAAAGTACCCATGTTTCATAGGACACATCCGTGCCCATACTAACCTTCCTGGACTTCTAGTTGCAGGTAATGACAAAATTGATAAGTTAGTAGCTTTTGGCAACAGATGTCTTCATATGACTGTGCACTAGCTTCCCATTCCTTGCATCATCAAAATGCTTCTAGCTTACGTAAAACATTTAATATTACCAGAGACCAACTCGTCAGATTGTAAGCCAATGCCCTAAGTGTGTTATTCACACTCCATCTTTGCCATCAGGGGTAAATCCCCGTGGATTAAAACCAAATCAAATATGGCAAATGGATGTAACTCATGTTCCTCAATTTGGTAAGCAATGTTATGTGCATGTCATAGTGGACACTTATTCTAGATTTATTTTTGCTACAGCATGTACTAAGGAAAATACTCAACATGTAATTTGTCATTGCTTAGCAGCCTTTTCTGTTTTAGGGTGTCCTATGCAGATTAAAACAGATAATGCTCCAGCTTATGTAAGCTCTTCTTTTCAACAATTTTGCCAAGAGTTTAAAATTAATCATAAAACAGGAATTCCTTATAACCCCCAAGGTCAAGCCATTGTGGAACGTGCTCATTTATCTATTAAGCTTCAATTACAGAAATTAAAAAGGGGGAATAGGATTGTGACTCCCCAAAATAGCCTTAATCATGCCTTATTTGTTTTAAATTTTTTAAACTGTGACACAGAAGGTCACACTGCTGCTGAGAGGCAAATGTCTCCCTCATTAACAGGCCCCTTACGCAGAGTTCTGTGGAAAGATTTACAGACTGGTCAGTGGAAGGGTCCGGACCCGGTAATAACATGGGGCCGAGGTCATGCTTGTATCTTTCCAGAAGGTGCTTTCCGTCCTATTTGGGTGCCTGAACGTGCTATCAGACATGGAGGAGATAGAACCCAGATTCAAGAGACTGCGGATCGACCCAGAGGAGCCACAACCCAGAAGGAGGAGATATCGGAAAAAGATGAAGAAAAACCAGATTGAACCAGCTGAAAAGCTGATTTCATGGAAAGATGTGAAGAAACTAACAACCCAGGCTTCCCAAATACTTTGACGCCTAGGAAAGAACAGGACCCCAGTCTTGATGGTAGCGACAGTAACTGCCCTACTGGGCTGTCAGGTAAAAGGGAATCAAGTAGACACTTATTGGACATATTTCCCAGATCCACCCCTGGTACACCCAGCTGTGTGGACTGGAGAATCTATTCCAGTATTTACTAATGACTCATTCATGATGGGAGGATTTACAGATCTCATATTACTCCCAATCATGTGACTAGATTTAATTATTCTGGCTACAGTGCCCAATTACCTTTATGTTGGTCACATGATAAACATGCTGGCTGTCTGAAAGTATCATTTGAAGAAAAGACAGCGATTGGTAAACCTAGACTGACAAATAATTCTATTTATGGGGACTTAAAACCTAATATTAGATCAGTAATTAAGATGGGACTTTCCCATAACAAGCCAGTCATTTCTGCAAAACCTCCACAGATATCCCACTGTCCAAATAGTTCTACAATTAAAATTGGCACCTTTCCTAAATGGATAGATTGTGTAAATACCTTTCCTGTACAACATAAGGTGTCTAAAGCTAGTGAGTATATTTTAGACTGGTCTCCAAAAATCGATAAGAGACAATTACGAAGAAATTCTGCTATGACACCTGCAGGATTTGTTAGTAATATTTTGACTTATAGTGAAGGAGGTGTTCAAAAAGATATTTGGCGTTTAATTGCTGCCTCAGAGTATTTACATTTTACAGATAAACCTTTACCAAAATTTGTCGGCAAGAACTGTAAAGAGGGATCTTGCTATGGCTTAAGAGCCTGTGTCCAATCTCCTTATGTTTTAATTATTGGAAATGTAAAAGTTAAATGGATAGATGACAGATATATTGTTACTTGTAATAAGTGCAATCTAACTAATTGTATTTCTAGGTATAATGGAGGGAAAAGGAGTGCTGATACTTCATCAGCCCTCTTTTGTTTTATTACCTGCTAATATTTCAGAGCCATGGTATGCTGATGCTGGTTTACAAGTCTTGCAGCAAATTCATGCCCAGCTAACAAGACCTAAACGTGCTATTGGAGTCATAATTGTTGGTGTTTTAGCACTGGTCTCTTTTATTGCCTCAACTGTCTCTGCATCTCTGACATTGTCTCAGAATATTCAGCATGCAGAATTTCTTAATAATTTAGCTCAAAATACTTCCAAGGCTCTGCGTAATCAAGTAAATATTGATGAAAGGATTGAGACTAAATTAAACGCCTTAGAGGCGACTGTCATAAATATAGGTAATGAACTTTCAGCCTTAAAATTTAAGGAAAGGCTTAAATGCCATGCTAATTATAAGTATGTATGTGTTACAGCTGCCAAGTACAATGCTTCTCTCTGGGATTGGGAGAAGATTAAAAACCATTTATTAGGTATTTGGCAAAATAGTAATAATAGCTTGGATATTCTGGAACTTCATCACCATATCCAAGACATTCAAAATAATAGAGCTGATTTTTCAGATCCTTCTTCTTTGGCTAACCAAATATTGAAGGAGTTAAATGGATTCAACCCTGGAAATATTCTTAAACACTCCGCTTGGTACACTATTGGATTATTCTCTTTGCTGTTAATTCTCTTTTGTATTGTAACCATAGGATGGCGATTCTTCCAATCAAGAATCCAGGAACTCCAGAGAGTGAACCGCAGCCTCATTGTTAAGAAAAGAAAGGGGGGATATGTCGGGGGCCATTCTGACGCGTGATTGGGTGACTCCCGTTAAGGGCCTGAGGCGCTTTGGCTGTGTCGAAGCTTTCCCGACACTTTCCTGATGAGAGAGCCCATCTGCGTGGGGTATGCCTGACCACTGACCCCGGGGACCCAATCACTGACCCTGACCTTGGAGTGCAGCCCCCCCCTCAACCTTCATTGGATGGAATTCTCCCCTGAATCTCTTGTTCCCCAAATAAAAGGCTACTCCCAGGCGTGTTCGCGCTCTCTCTCTCTCTCTCCTGCTAGCCCAGAGTAATCCTCGCTGCCCTGCTGGGCGGCTAGAGGCGGGAACCAGAGAAATGAGCCATCTCGGACCTAGCAATATAAATAAGGTAACTGGTTTGTTTGTTTTATTTCGATCTCTTCTAACTAACTTTATGCCTAGAACCTCATTAATGAAACCACTGTGGAATAGGAAAACTTTGGAATCTCTCCAAGGAGAAGCCTGAAAATCTGATAGAAATCACACACATTCCTGATAAAATCTGTAAACAAGGAGGAGGAAGGTACTTCCTCTGGGTAATAAATGGTGCTTTCCAGAGTACACTTGGGTTGCCTGGAAACCTCAGGACTTTCCTCCCACCCCAGGAGGGAGCGGGACATGTGTGCCTACTCATCTACACCTCTGTTCCATTGTGGGGGCTGACCCAGCACTGCAGGCCCAGGAGGGACAGGACTTAGCAAAGACATCTGCACTCCCTGGGATGTGATTGAGCATCTGGCTCATCCCAGAGGATGGTGACTGGCAGATGCAAGCCAGGCTCTGATGACACATGGAGTACCATCAGGCGGCCAATGGCCAGTTAAAAGTGTATTGTAAAATAGCCTCCAATAAATAAATTTTAAAAATCATTAAAGAAAAATAAAGAGGAAAAAAAAAGAGCTTCTAGTCCTGAAGTGCAAACTATCCCAGGGGCTTCCAGGCTAAGTGACAGAAGCAGGCATGGAAAGAAACCTGCCTGTGAGCTCACTCATGGAGAATATAATACAGTTACACCATGGAAGTAGAAAAAATTATTGTGACTGATATTTTAATAATGATGATTCATGTGGATGGCCATTCATGCCGGGTGTGATAATTGACAGCTGACATTTTACAAATAATGTTGATCAAACGCTCCATCTGGGCCATGCTCTGGGCCAGCCACTCTACCTGCCTTGCCTACCTGATCCTCATAGTGTCCCCAAGAAGCCAACACAACAAACTAGAAAGCACAATGTCCCTGCTAGCAAGTGCAGGACCTAAGTCTTGAACCCAGACATAGAGATCAACCAAATCAAATGAAATATTTACTGGAATACTGGTAGAAATCTAGGAGAAGAGGCTGTGGCCTAGAAATGGGGAGGGTTGGCTTTAATCCTCAAAACCCAAAGCTGTCAAGATGCTTCAATTGACCATCCACATTAGAAACTACTCTCCAACGAAATATGCCCCAAACATTGTCAAAACAGAGGGACCGATTGGGAGGAAATGGCAACCCAGTAGAACAGGAGGCACGAGGAGAAACACAGATGAGGACTTTGCACGGGAGGAGGTCACTGGAACACAGCTGGCAAGCAGATGATCACAGGCTCAAATGATGTATTTTATTTATTTATTTTACAAAAACTAAGGATGTTGATAATATGTGCTGGGAAGGGGATAGGAAGATAAGCTTTTTTTCATACACTTTGGAGGCACATTTAACATTATCCATGAAACTTAAAAAATGCACGAATGCTATGCTGCCTACAACTCATAAATTTAGGTCTTGGTACGTGCCCTGGAAGCTCCCAGAAGGAAACTTGTTTCAATGTTGTGTTAAATTATAAGACATGTACAATGAAATGGCCATTGGCAGGAAGTCTGTGGCCACAGTGAATAAGGAGGCACGTGCTGACTGCAAGTTCTTAAGACCTGTGGGTGGAAAGAAGACCCTGGACCACATGTTTCAGCTGTGGGACACAGACACAGCCCTGAACATAGGCTGGTCCAGCGGCACTGTGTGTCTCTCCAGATCCACACAGTGTGGAAACCGCAGCCATCACTTGGCTTTAGGGACAGTAGCTGAGGTGATCCTCTTTTCTGAGAGATAGGGGACTCTCTCACAAACAGATGACCAGAGCCACCTCTGGGGAGAGTCTGGGCCAGGGGGTGATGGGAGAAGAGGAATTTGACTTTCGTTCGTGGTGGCTGGATTTCTTTCCAGGAGAAAATCTGGTTTCTGCCATCATGTTTTCCCTTGGAGCTTTGGGCAAGCCCTCTTCCCACCCCTTTCCTCCATCTGCTCTCATGGGCTGAGTTCTGTTCTCCCAGATTCACAGGTTGAAGTCCTCAGCCCAGAACCTCAGAATGGGAGCTATCTGGAGATAAAGCTTCTACATCAAAGTGGGGTCACTGAGGAGCCACCCTCGTCCAGGATGCCTAGAGTCTTTATAAGGAGAAGGAATTGGTCACACAAGAGACACCAGGAGTGTGTGAGCAGAGCGTGTGACCCTGTGAACAGGTGGCAGGAAGGCGGCCATTGATGAGCCAAGGGGAGAGGCCTGGGTGTGAGCCACCCCTGAAGACAGAAAGCTTTTCCTCTGAGATGAGCAGTAGGATGAGGATGGCCACTTGTAATCCCCAGAGCCCTGGGAGTTCTTGATGGAGTCATTCGGCAAGGGGAAAAATCAAAGGCATGGTGCTGGGGCTGGGGCTCAGCATTAGCACACTTGTCTGGCATGTGTGAGGCACTGTGTTGGATTCTCAGCATCATATAAAAATAAATAAATAAAGGTCTATCAAGAACTAAAAAAAAATTTAAAAAACCAAAGGCACATAAATTGGATAGAACAAATCAAATGGTCTTTAAGATGATAGGATCACACATCATCTAAAACTCTAAAGACTACACACAAACACATGGTTGGTTTTATGAGAAATAATAAAAGAAGTTTCAAAGTGGCAGGATCCCAAGAAAACACACCAAAATTGTTTTAGTTAGCTTTTCCTTACTGTGACCAAAATACCTGACAAGACTGATTTAGAGGAGGAAAAGTTTATTTTGGCTCAGGATTTCAGAGGTTCAGTCCAGGTTGGCCGACTGCATAGCTCTGGGCGGGGGGTGAGGCAGAACATCATGGCAGAAGGGTGTGGCAGAGGAGAGCAGCTCAGGGCATGGCCACCAATAAGCAAAGAGAGCTCCGCTAACCAGGGACAAAACATAAACCTCAAAGTCATGACCCCAGAATCCTACTTCCTCCAGCCACACCACACCTGCCTTCAGTTACCACCCAGTTAATCCATTTCAGTGTATTAATCCACTGATTAGGTTACAACTCTCATAATCTAATCACCTTACCCCTACATTATCTCACATGTGAGCTTTTGGGGGATGCCATGTACCCAAACCATAACAAATTCACAGCATTTCTATATATTGCTAATAATTAATCTGAAAAGAAAATTATAAAAATAATACCATTTGCAATAACATCAACAAAGAATAAAATAGCACTTTGAAATTAACCAAGGAAGTGGAAGATGATAGTTTAATGATAATTATAAAGCACTATTGAAAAAAAAATTAAAGAACATATAAATTTGTGGAAGCATCCCATTTTCATGAATTGGAAGACTTAATATTATGATGTCAATACCACCCCAAATCTACAATTCGATTCAGGACACTGGAGTTGACAATGATTTTTTTTTATATATAAGATGCCAAAAGCACAGGCAACTAGAAAAAAAATAGAAATATTGGACTTCATGAAAACTGAAGTATTGTTCATAAAAAGATAACATCAATACAGTAAAAAGACAGTCCATTGGATGTGAAAAATATTGGCCAACCACATATTTTTTTGCACCACCACACCAGGTGTGAAGCGTAATTCTTAGCAGTTGACTGTGTATAAAACAGGATGTTGACTTTAAAAACCCCAATGTTTTATAATGGTCATTACGTATGCCTGCTGTTTTCTTAAGCAAGGCATTATCTTTTGATGTTTTCCATAATATATTATTTAAAGACCCCTCTACAACAAATACAGACTTCTTTTATGAGGGGTAGAACCATAGAGACCCGAGGAAAATTATAACAGTGTATCGGAAGTAACCTATAAAATTACTAAAATTTGAGTATGCACCCTATCTCCCCTTTTTGCCCTGGGGAAGAGATTTTGTTTCATTTGCCTTTGATGCTCCCAACACTAATTAGTTAAATGTAATCTGTGAATGGTGACATTCTTCTCTTTCCCTCTGTCTCTGTCCCTCTATCTCTCTCTCTCTCTCTCTCTCACACACACACACACACACACACACACACACACACAGACACACACGCACCCCTATCTTCCCTACTCAAAGCTTGCTTAATCTCAGGCTACACATAAACATGTAGCTAAATGACAGACTCTTGGAGGCCAAGGCCAGGTCTGTGCTGTATCCCGGAATGTTGAACAGTACCTGACACCTAGTAGGACCTCAAAATCTCTCTGTCCAATGTCTATAGGACCAGAAATACCTGGCTCCCTGTAGAGCAGTGTGTTCAGTTGGATGCACCATTTAAAAGTGAGATTTCCAATCCGTGAAACTACAGAAGGCTTGAGGGCTGAAAGCTTAGGGAAAAGTCCTGTGAGAAAGGGAGAGAGACAAAGGTTTGCAGCTCACAGATGTGATGGTTTGTTGGTGTCCCTCAGAAGTTCCTGCGTGAGACAGTGAAAGTGAGGAGAGCCTTAACCTAATTAGTGCATTGAACCCCTGGTGGGGACTAACTGGGTGGTAACTGTAGGCAGTAGGGTGTGGCTGGAGAAGGTGGATATCTGGGGACTGCCCCTGGGGTTGCTATTTTGTCCTGGTGAGGGGAGCTCTCTCTCAGCTTCCCAGGTGTCCTATCCTGAGCTGCTTCCCTACTCCATGCCCTTCTGCAGTGATTTTTTAAATAATAATAATATTAATAATAATAATTATAATTGTTGTTATTGTGTGTGTGTGCAGTGATGTTCTCAACTGTGAAGAGGTGTTTGAAAATTGACTCAAATACGCTGCCCCCCACAGCAAGGAGAATGGAAGGCACCTTTTCAGGGGTTAAGTGATTTTCAAAAGGGTGATTCTGGATTTTTTCTTGAAAACCCCAATATTTCCTGATGCATGTTGTTGTGGGAGATATGCTTCCATTCTCCCGTGACCAGGGATTTGTATTCAGCTTGGCAGTGAATGGGTTGGTCGCCTGTAAGGAATGTGAAGTAGCATGTGTTCTGACTGCTCAATGGACAGTTAGATCAGAACCTAGGACACGTGAGTGTGTAAAAGAGTACGTGTAAGAGGTTACGGTTGCATGTTGCCTAATGCAAGTTATTGAGTTGAAGTTGCATTTGTTAATTTTAAAATATGGAAGGAAGTATGGTGTTTAGTCCACTTGAGGATTCACTCAATAGAGTATCAGACTTTGTTTCTTTTTTATGGCACTGTGGAAATGTGAATGAGAACAAGTTGGTGACATCTTTCAGGTGGAAGCATTGTCACTCATCAAGTTGGCCAAGAAGCCATCTTGTGAAGCCCCTGTTGACTCAAGGCTTTTGACAATGAATTCATGTGTGGAGATGGTAATTCTTCATGGACTTTTGCATTTGGTGAGTCACAGAACGTATCTGAGTAGATAATCATTTACCAACATGTCCACAATAATCTCACATATTATGCATAACAGATCATGGCTGGGTAAATATTACCATTTCCTTTTTTGCATTTAAGAAAACTAATAATGACATTATATTTTCTCCCTTTTTTGCCTTGAAGTATGTCAGTGTCTTGACCAAGCATGATTGTTGGTAGGTAGGCTAGCAAGAACTTGAATTCAGGGATTTTACTGTCATGTGTCAATCTATTGTTTTTCATTGATTTCTATTAATATATCCAGGTTGGCATCCATTTCGTTTTTAGCTTTTGACTTTCCAATCTGTGGGCATCCTGACAGCCCTCAACCCCCTGTAAGCACAGACAACTCTATAAAGAACCAGAGGATAAATTTCCCTGTGCATGTACCCTTGTAAAACTGCTTAAGCACCACCTGGTTTACACACAGGTGGAATTCTAGGTCAAAGTGTGCATGTTTCCTTCTTTGACTAAGCACTGCCAGGTGGATCTTCTGAATAGCTCTACCTGTGGCCAGGATTGTATTATCTAGCTTTCTAATTTTTGCAAGTGGAGTAGATACATAGTGGGAGCACACTGTTTTTGTTGGTATTTTTCTTGGTATCTATTCTGATGCTTTTCACTGGGGGATTTTCTCCTGTGAAAATGGGCTTCCTCTGGATGCCTCTGCCCGTACCTCTATTTGACCTTATTTTCTTCTTCTTTTTAAATTTTTTTTTTGATGTGACTTTTTAATTTTAATTTTTATTAAAGACATTGTCCATTGCTTGCATAGTCTATATCTAAAGGACTAGTCCTTGCTCCAAGGCCCAGCTTGCTCTCAGCTGCCTGGGAGGGGAACAGTCTTTGGTGGTAGCCAAGAGACACCCCTGCAGGGGGCACAAGTGCTCTGGCCCTCTGGTGACTTGCCAGCAGTGCTTCCCATGCACACAGAGGGTTTCAGACACTGAGTCAATGGACTGGGTGGTCTTTTGTTGACTTCTGATCTCAAATTGAGCTCCTCTGAGAGGTCATATTGAAGTCCTTCTGTGTACCTGACCCATCATTTTAAACAATATTCCAAGTTCACTTTTTGTGTGTACGTGGGTTCTGGGGATTGAACCCAGGGCCTTGAGCCTGTGAGGCAAGAGACCTACCTGAGCTACACCCTCAGAGTTCCTTGTAATTTTTTTCCTCCCCCACAGGGTCTAATTGCCAAGGCTTACCTGAAAGGTTCTTCTTGCCTCAGCCTCCCTGGTGGCTGGCATGACAGGCATGCACCTGGGACTGTCACACTCTAGCCTGTGATGGGAACTCTCGTGCATCTGTCCAGGGCTGAGCATGGTTCTGCAGAGCTGTGCTCCAGGCTCCCTGCAGGGCTGTGGAGGACTCTGCTGCCCAGCAGCCCTGGTGCCATGGCCAGGGCTCCTCCCAGCTTAGGGCAGGCAGCTGCCCATTGCTGTAGGCTAACCTTATTTTTTTTCTTATGGCACTCATATATTCTCTGGAGTATGTTGGATTTTTTTGTCCATTACAAATGTAACAGGTCCTCTAGAACCTTCAAACAATTAGTAAAATTCCTAAACAGTATGTGAGCATGCGCAGAATTTGGGCTATTGTTTTGGGAAGAATGATGTTGGATGATATTTTCATGGCTTGAATATATCATCCAACATGAAGTTACATTTTATTACTTACAAAATAGTAAAGTAATGAAGCAGTACCATGAGCTGAGCCAAAATGTATCCTCAGGATCTTAGGCATTCCTGCCTCAGCCTCCCAAATTGCTGGGATTACAGGTGTGCAACACCACGCCCAGCTTTAACTTTATATATATATTTGATATAGGTGGACACAATGTCCTTAATTTGCTTTATGTGGTGCTGAGGATCGAACTCAGTGCCCCATGCATGCTAGGCATACACTCTACCTCTGAGCAACAACCCCAGCCCCCAACTTTTTTTTTTTTTTTAATTTTAATATTTATTTATTTTTTCTTAGTTCTCGGCAGACACAACATCTTTGTTTGTATGTGGTGCTGAGGATCGAACCCGGGCCGCATGCATGCCAGGCGAGCGCGCTACCACTTGAGCCACATCCCCAGCCCCCCCCAACTTTTTTTTAACTTTACAATAATATATGCTTTTGAAAAGACTGTTTTCCTTTACAAAACAGCTTTCAAGTTCTCCTTCTTGGCTTGACTTTTGCTCACATTTCCAGCTTTATTACTTCTCCAAATCCTCACTTTGTGTTTCCTCTTATGAAGTAGGTGCTATGAAGGGAAGCCCCGATATCCAGGATATGGGTTCTATTCCTGTCCCTGTCTCTACAGTCCTGTGCCCCAGTGAAGGCACTTACTGCAAAGGCACCCAGTCTAGTCACACATTCTGCCACAGTGCCTCCCATCCTGAGGGCACAAAATCAGTCACAAGCAGCCCAGGAATAGGCTGACAAGTTTTTCAGGATTAGTTAAGCCAAGAAACATTCTCTGAGTGTGTTCAACAGGCTGGCAGTGGGAGAAGTTTCTAGGATTGAAGAAAGAATCAATCCTGGTTCCTGGTGTCTCATCTTACTAGGGGAATGTTCCCCAAAGGGAGCAGAGCTACACACCAAGCACAGCTGTATTTTCAAAAGACATGCCATTTGTTTTTCATGATAAACTTAGAAGGAAAGCAAACCTGGTCCCACTTTATAGGTGAGAAAACTCAGGCACCTTAGAAAAGTTTAATTAACTTGCCATAACCCACATCATGCTTGCTCCTGAGCTTTCCTGAGTCCCAAAGCAAAGTGTTTTCCGTGGACACATGCCTTAAGTTGATTTCAGTCTATTCATGGAAGCAGAGTGGCGTCACACTTGCTTCACTTAGCATTACTTCCAATAAAGATGAGAGCTGTCCCTGTCGCTGCTGCCACCGCCACCATCATCATCATCTAGAGCCAAACAGCATGGACTTCACAGAAGGCAGATCTGAATTCGAAATTCCGCTTTCCCTAGTTCCCAGCACATACAAATCTCTTAGCCGCTTACTGTTTCACTTTCCTCACTGATATGTGTCTCATGGAGACATACAAGGCTTTAAGAGGTAACCTAGGCTGCACGCCTGCTACAGGCTTGTCCTAGGTACGTGTACTAAACAGTAGCTGTTACACTCTCCTCTGGGTTTTTCAGTCCTAACCCTGGGCACGCCTGTGACATGTCTCACCCCTTCCCACAATTCTGAAATACTTTTGGGATCACGAGAACTGAAGGACTTGCCCTGGCATCCTCCCAAGTACAGGAAGAGGCAAGCACCTAGGAAAGGAGCATGGTGAGTCATAGATGATGACCTATTGTGGTTTGGAGATGAGGTGTCCATCAAAGGTCCTGTGTTATTACAGGAGGCGACAGGATTAGATTATGGGAGCTGTAGCTGGATTGGTCCATCCTAGTTTGAATGGACTGACTGGATGATAGCTGTGGGCAGGTAGGGCATGGCTGGATGGTGCGGGTCACTGGGGGAGTACTCTGAAAGGTTTCATATTTTCTGCAGGCCCCTCCCCACTTGTCTTTCTGTCTCTCTCTCTCTCTCTCTCTCTGTCCCCCTCTCTCTGCTTCCTAGCCACCATGAACAGAGCAGGACTCCTCCATCACCTTTCGCCATGATGTTCTACTTCATCTTAGGCCCAGAGCAATGGAGTCAGACCACCGTGGACTGAACCTCTGAAATCATGAGCCAAAATAATCTTTTCCTCCTAAAAGTTGTTCTTGCCAGATATTTTTTTTCACAGCAATGCAGAGCTGACTATCACACCTATCCACACTCAATCACTCTTGCAAATAGACCTTAGCTCATTTGGCCACCACTGATTTGAGATAGATGAAGACCCTAGGTCTCCCCTCCCCATTTTCCATAAAGAGAGGTCATTTGTTCAAATGGAAGCATCACAGACCAAGTTTTGCTATACATGTATTAAACATTTATTAAGAAGGAATCCCAGGTGTGGTCCTACATTGAACTTCTGAGAGCTCAGGTCTCAGACCATACCTTGCATTAAATGTTATCTCAAAACAAAAATGTAATTGCATCCTAAAAGTAAACTGATCAGGCCATCAGAATCCTGAGCAGAAAACTGGACATACCACCATTGAAGTCAGGCCTTAGATACCATCCAGTTGGTGAGAGCTGAAAGCTTTTATTGATGTTAGACAGCTCACTTTCTTGAAAATAATGAATTTCACCAATAGAATCACTCTTCTAGGGCTTGGGTAGTGGCTCCATAATAGAGTACTTGCCTAAAATGCACAAGGCCCTGGGTTTGATCACCAGCATCTCTCTCTCTCTCTCTCTCTCTCTCTCTCTCTCTCTCTCATACACACACACACACACACACACACACACACACACACACACACACACTTTGCTCTTCAATTTTATTGTTGACTGGAAAAAAAGGCAGCTGGATTGTAGGTGATTTTATGTGCCTAGCTAGCCCAAGAATGTGTATTCATGATTAGGATTACAGTATCTGGCACTCTCTCTATGCTTAAAATCAACAATCATATGCATATATCACCTATATCGTGCATTAAATAATTTTAAGGCAAATTATAGCCAACACAACAACCACTCTCTTCCTTATATAAATCACTGGGGCTCTCTGTGTCTGTGGCTTAGTTAATTCAGCCATTGAAAGCACCCACGCACCCACCAGGGGTGGATATAATAGAAAGGTCCCCTGGCATCCATTTTTATAGGGACAGTGTTCTGATACCTTTATGATCTAAGGCAATTTATCTGACCTTTGTTTGTATTTCCTTATCTCGGGATTTATATAAAAATGTTAATGATTTACAAGTATCTAACAAAAGTACAGCTGGTATCCAACTCCTCAGAAATCCCTCTCCCAAGCACACACCTATAATTCTAGTGATTCAGGAGGCTCAACCAGGAGGATCACAAGTTCCAGGCCAGCCTTGGCACTTAGCAAGACTGCCTCAAAACAAAACAAAACAAAAGGTTGGGAGGTTGGGAATGTAGTTCAGTGGTGGAACACCCTTTGGTTCAATTCCAAGTTACAAAAAGAAAAAAAAATAACAGGAAGAAAGAAATTCCCTTCCCAGAGCCCACACAGTTGCACATGTACCAGGCTCTTCTCCCTGAAGAAATGAGCCCTGGGAGAAGGGAGGGGAAAGCAAATCTTGTGTTTTCTTGTTAGTTCCTATTGCATCTAAAAAAAAAAAAAGAATCTGAGAAATTATATACAATGATTGTGAGTTTGTTACATGTGCCAGGGAGAATTAGTTAGGAAATATAGTAATGAGGCATGTCTGATTCCAGATGCTTCCCCTGCATTATAACCAGCTTGTTTGATTTCTTTACAAGACAGAGAATCTGTACTAATAACCTCCACAAAACAAGTGACCCAGGGCTGGGGCTGGGGCTCAGTGGTAGAGCACTTGCTTAGCATGGGTGAGGCCCTGGGTTCAGCCTTAGCACTGATAATAAATAAATAAATAAATAAATAAAGGTTAAAAACCAAACAAACAGGTGACTCTCTCATTTACACCACAGGGGTACTGAGCCAAAGGACAAAAGATTGAAATGTTCTCGAATTAACTCTGAAAGGTGACTGATCAACAGCTGCTACAAAAATCTGCATTCCATTTTGTTTTATTTCCATTTTTTGCAGTGCTGGGGACAGAACTCAGAGCCTCATGCATGCTTGGCAATCATTCTACCACAGAGATACACACCCAGCTTAGCATTTTATGTAAAAAAAGAAAAAAAAAAAACGAAAGAAAGAGAAGAATTATGATCAATTAGAAGGACCTTCATAAACTGGAATCTTGCTAAGGTACAAGCTGCAGTATTCTTTCGGAATTTGACTTAGAAATATTTTCTTTGAGTATTCAGCCAGCACTGGGTCAATAAGAATGGGACTTCCTCTTGTCCTATGTGACAGCTGATCTTATTCAACAACATACATTGTGTTCCTCCTTCTTACACTTCTTCACAGCTATTGGCCTTAATATACGTTTCCTTTCAAATTTTATTTCAAGTATGTGTTATCCTATAGTAAATCTACCCTCTAATGTCACCCATCTGTGCAAAACACTCATGTTCCAATTATATTGTTACATATGTGGTTTATGCATGTAGTACATTGCTTCATTGGAAACAAGCTGAAATGTTTAATTCTCTTCATGTCAGAGGAAATACTATAAAATGAAGACAGAGAAAATGTCTGTGAGCCTCTAGAGCTCTATTGTTTAATATGTTAGTCACTATGTGTGGTCATTCAGAATTCAGTTTAAATGATAACATAACATTTATGCCTAACAACATTTAGGTCAACAATACCACAGATATAATGGTGGTCCCATAAGATTTTAATACAGCTGAAAATTCCTATGACCTGGTAACATCACAACCATTGTAAAGCAGTAACACCACATAACCCACATGTTTATGGGGACACTGGTATGAACTCACCCACTGTGCTGCAGTTGTACAAAAGTACAGCACATACAATAATGTACAGGACAGAATGCTTGATAATGCTAAGAAACAACTATGTTACTGGTCTATGTATTTTTATTATTATTTTAGATAATTTATTATTATAACATACCTACTTATTTAAAAAAGTGTCTTGATCAATTAAAAGGTTTACCATGTTCTTCCCATGGCAATTTCATGCATCTTGTACTTACTCTGCCTTTGGATTTCATCACTGACTGTATCAAGAGATCTTGGTGACTGATTGACCCATCCCAACTAGATTTGGGGAAATACAAACTACAATATTCATTCAAAGATAAAATTGCTGAGTGACGCATTTCTCAGAACACATCCCTGTCATGAATGGATGCGTGGCTATAACTGAAATGTTAACTCAGTTTTGCCTCCATATTAGCCGCACTTCAGTTACTTCCTAGCCACAGGGGGCTAGTCATAATCCTGGAGTCTCCCAGTTGGAGCTCACATAACTAATAGCTCTGTGATACTGATCAGCATGCCTTTTAAATTTTATAAACACCAGCATTGAGCTGGATTGGTCACCTTAGTGTAGACTCTGAAGAAGATACACGTTAGAATTTGGTTAAACTAACTTTTTACATTGTGACAGAGTCCTTAACCCTGATGGGACATCTGAAAAGATGAAGCAGCCAGCAAGGAAGATCCAGAAACTCTCTGAATTATAATTGTTGTTTTTAGAATAGGAGGAGGGGCAGTGTGTATTAGAGTAGAAGGTGGTGAATATGGAGAAAAGAGAATCTTAATCCCCATAGAATTTATAAGTAAGAACATTTGAGGCTGAATTTAACTCAGTAATTTAAAAATTGAGAAGACTTTAGGTTAAATAAAGTGTATAGAACTCAGGCATTTATTCTCTCTCCCAAAACTTGATGAAAATAAAAGCAGATGGTATTAAACGGCTATAAATTTGCAAAAAGAAAGGGAACAAGAGGGTGGAAAACAGCAAGCTAGATAGCAATAACATTTTAGAACTGGAATGGGATAGAAATGGTCTAGAGGGTGAAAAAATCACAGGTCTAAAGAGACTTGGGATGTCTGTCATCGCACAAAACTGAGGAGGAAAGTCTTGGCAATCAGCTCTGACCATCCCCTGTTTCCTCTAAAGGCACAGGTGAGACATGAGTGAAAATAAGAAGTGTTGGCTGGATGTTTAAGAGACACCTTAGGGTCCTTTCCTCACGTACATCATCAGGAAAGTAAAGAAAGTGCCTACTTCAAGAAAAAAAGGCCTATGCCGACTAACATTTAGGCTTACTTCTGTGAAAAAGCCAGCTCTCTGCCTTGTCCCCCCAGTGAGGGGACAAGGTCAAAAACCATCCAGCATGAACCCAGTACCTGAAACTACTTTGTAGCGATTTATTCAGAAATATGAATGGGCCACAGAGTATCTCAGATTCTTGGAAAATGACTTTTTATGAAAGACAGACAACAAAACAAAGAAATAAGCAAACAAGCAGAAGACAATGGAAAAATAAAAAGAGACAATACAAGAAGCAGATGGGAGCTTTTTAAGAATCTATAATGAGAGTTCTCAGAGAAGGATGAGCAAAATAATGCATTTTACACAACAACCGGAGAGTGTTTTTAAAAAAGTGGAACAGAAACAAGGAAATTAAAGAAATAATAATTGCAAAAATGAAAAGGTCAGTAGAAGGGCTGGAGCCTGAGGTTGCTGATGATTTCCCAGGAGGTAGGACGTGAACAAGCCAAGATAAGAAAACAATAAAGAGACAGAAAGGAGGAGGGAGAAGACCAGGAGTTGGTCTAAATGACTGTACATCTGACAAATAGTTTGTAAAGAAAGAACAGGCAGGGCTGGGGATGTGGCTCAAGCGGTAGCGCGCTCGCCTGGCATGAGTGCGGCCCGGGTTCGATCCTCAGCACCACATACCAACAAAGATGTTGTGTCTGCCGAGAACTAAAAATAAATGTTAAAAATTCTCTCTCTCTCTCTCTCTCTCTCTCTCTCTCTCTCTCTCTCTCTCTCTCCTCTCTCACTCTCTCTTAAAAAAAAGAAAGAAAGAACAGACAAAGGAGAAGGGAGAAAACTACAATAATGTAAAACAAATGAAAAGCACATGATTTTCAAGAACTAGAGAATTCGAGTCTTCTTGGAAAATGAACTTTGAGGTCTCAATTTGAAGAGGATGAACAAAAGGAGGCCCATGCTGAGGCAGATGCTCATGCTATTTTAGAGCACCCAGGATAGAAAGCAAATCCTAAGCTCTTCCTGAGAGAAGAAGGGAAACATCACAAACAAAAGATTAGAAACCAGATCAACGTTCAACTTGTCAAGAAAACACTGAAGTTAGAAGGCAGTGGAACAAAACCTTCAAAAGCATGAGGGAGAATATTTTAAACAATTTTAGACCCAAACTATTAATCAAGAATGAGAGTAGCATGAAGACATTTTCTGATGTTTCAAAAACTTTCCAAATATACTTTCTCAGAAAATACTAAAGAACGTGACTCAAAGGGAACTCCCCCAGCAAGGATCCAGGCCATGCAAAGGGTCCAGAAAGCTCCAGATCTAGTGTGAGACAGGAAGTCTGAGGCACCAGGGGAACCAGCAGCTTGAGACTTTATCTGATTGAGAGAAATAGCCTTGAGAGGAAGTTGACAGCTCTGACAAAGTTAGAGAAAGAACTAGGGCTGAATGGTGAGATAATTAAACAAAACTTTAAATGAGGAATGCTCAACACCAAGGAGAACTAAGCTTTACAAGGAGAGAAATATGCCGTCCTATATATAGATCCAGCCTATCTGTGAACAGTATTAATTTAAGCAAAATAACCAAATCACTGAATGTTGGTTTTAATTAAATGTTCTTATATTGCTACAGTGGAAGAATGGGGGGGGTGTTATCCTATGGTTTGAGGGAAGGATAAGAGTTGGAAAACTAAACCAAATTCTCTGGCTGGGGGCGTAGCTCTGAGTTAAGAGTTTGTGCTTAGTAAGAGGGAGGTCCTAGGTTTAGTCTCCAATACAGTTAAAATTTTAAAAATAAATAAATAAATCCTCACACTTTATAATGAAAAGTAAATCTTATACTGGATCACTGAAAATTAAGCATCAGTAACAGAAGCATATTGTTTAAAAACAGGAAGATACATAGCACAAGAAAGTGCAAAAAGAATTAGAGACTGTAGGACAGGCATGAGGTTGGGGGACAGGATGGATCAGGGGTTGTTTTTCGTTTTAAGTTTGAAGAACAACATATATTATAAAATTATGTACTACTTTGTTACATTTAAAGTGTTTGAAAGAATTTTACAGAGTAGGTGTAAATGAGATGGCACTCCAGATTGGAATGTCATTTTAAATTAGAAAAAAAATGGTGGAAAAGTCGTCCTCCCTAAGGAGAGGCCAACTGGAGTTGGAGCCTCAGAGATGGAACAAGGAAATAGGATACAGAGAATGAGCACAGAGACCTGGCTGCAGGAGACCTGTGAGGAAGGAGCACTTGAGAGCAGGAATAAAAATACTCTCTCCCAGCTGGGCACGGTGGATACACCCAGGAGCCCAGGTACTTGGGAAGCTGAGACAGGAGGATGGCAAATTCAAGGTCAACCTGAGAAACTTAGCAACTAAGACACATGCTCTAAATTAAAAAAAAAAAAAATATATATATATATATATATATATATATATATATATATATATATAGAGAGAGAGAGAGAGAGAGAGAGAGAGAGAGAGAGAGAGAGAAAGAGAGAGAGAGAGAGAGAGAGAGAGAGAGAGAGAGAATAGCAGAACACTCCTATCACAAAAGAGAAAAAAAATCCTTCATCTTCTTCATCCCATGACTCTGAAAATTTTCACTATATTACCCCAGTTCTGCAACAAAAAGAAAAAGGAACCCTCTTCATCCCATGAATTTGAAAATTGACAGAATGTTACCTCATTTCCTCCATGCATTATTTTTGTGTGTGTTTTGTTTTGTTTTGCAGTGCCGAGTTTCCAATCTTTATACAAGCTGAACATGCAGTCTACCTACCACTGAGCTACATCCCCAGCCCTTGTTAAATTCTATTTTGAGACGGTCTCACTAAGCTGCCCATGCTGGCCTTGAACTTGCCATCCTTTCTGCTGCAGCCTCCTGAGTAGCTGGGATTACAGGTGTGCACTACCACAACTGTCTACCATAATTATTCTTACAGGAGGTAAATAAAAAAACCCAAACCCCCAAATCACATTCCAACGGTGTGTTAGTCTGCTTGGGTCCTATAATAAATCATCAGAGACTAAGTAGCTTAAACAGCAGCCATGCATTTCCTCACAGTGCGGGAGGATGGACGTGCAAGATCAAGGTGCTCACAGGTTGGTTTCCGTGAGGCCCTGCCCTCTACTTAGCTTCTGCCTTCTCACTGTCCTCCCACATTTCCTCTGTGCTCTCCTTCCTGGCAACTTCCTCAGCCTCTCCCCTTGCAAGGACACCAGTCCTCTTGGATTAAGGTCCACCCATAAGGACCCCATTCAACCATCATTACCTGTTTGAAGGCCCATCTCCCAAGACAGTCACATTCCAAGGTGTGCTGAGGATTGGGATTTGTATATATGAATTTTAATGTGACACAGTTTTGACCATAAAGTGTGGTAAAAATTCAAAACATAGCCAATGGCATATTGGAAAATGCTTCCCCTAGTCTTCCCCCTTCAAATGCATATAATCATGCACATCTTACACGACTCTGAATGGGAGTTCTTTGGAGGTTGAGATCACAGGGTACAATCTTACAGAAAGGAGTGTCGGCCTCACTCAGACTTGTGGTGGAAATCGAGCAGCAGAACTCACAGGCCAACACTCCTGTAACCTGTGTCCTCCTCAGGGCAGGAGAGGGGTGAAGGGAGGGCTGCTGTTTGCTGACAGCTATCTTCTGGCTGCAGCTCCAGGCAGGCTTGGTGACTAGAAGGAACATCATCATACAGAACCCACCCTACAGGGAAGGGGGAAAACCAGGGAAGAAAATCCACACAGTGAGTGGCCTGGTGATTTCCCAAAGTACTTTAACCTAAGAGACAAAACAATATCTGGCTACTGTGTTTAATTTTAAAGATAATCTTAACTTGTATGTCTGTATTAGCTTCCTTTTTCTTTAAAAGCAATGACGGTTTTACTATTACATCTTCAAATTCACCCTTCTAAACTATATAATCCAATAGATTTTTAGTCTGTACACGAAGTTGTACAGTCATCACCATTGATAATTCCAGAACATTTTCATGGAATATTTTAAGAGAAATTCTGTACCCTTAACAGTTACTCCCATTTTCCATCCCCACCCCCAGACTCTGGAGACCACCTTTTAGCTTTCTATAGATTTTCCTACTCTGGATGTTTCCTATAAGTGGAGTCATAGAATAAGTTACCTTTTGCATTTGGCTTTTAGTTAGCACAATATTTTCAAGGTGCTTCTGTGTTGTAGCATGTAGTATTCTGTTCCTTTTTATGGCTAAATAACATTCCATAATATGGAGATAACATTTTTTTTTGTCTTTGCATCAGTTCAAAGGCTTTTGGATTTTGTTTCTGTTTTTGCTGTAATGCATAATGCTGCTATCAACATTCATACACTAGATTTTTCATGGACAACTGTTTTCGTTTTTCTTCACTATACATACATAGGAAAGGAATTGTTGGAGCAAACAAAAAAAATCTATGTTTAACTTTATGAGGAACTGTCATACTGTTTTCCACAGTGGCTGAATTATTTACATCTCCACCAGCAGTGTGTGAGGGTTCAATTTCTCCACAATCTTACTAGCACTTGTTTTTGTCTTCTTGAATACAGCCATCAGCGTTGATATGAAGTGGCATGTCATTATGATTTTGATTTACATCTTCCTAATAGCCAATGATGTTGAGCGCGTTTCAAGTGTTTATTAGCCATTCATATATCTTTGAAACACTATTCATACCATTTTTTCATTTTTTAAATTGGGTTGTCTTTTTATTGTTGTGTTTTAATAGTTTTTTTAATGTACTCTAGATACAAGTATATATTAGTCTACTCAGGCTTCCATAACAAAATAACACACTATAGGTAGCTGAAATAACAGAATTTTGTTTTCTCATGGTTCTGGAGGCTGGAATTACAAGGTCAAGGTACTGGCAGGTTAGTGTCTGGTGAGGGCTTTCTCCTTGGCTTGCAGATGGTACCCACTTGCTGTCTCCTTACTTGACCTTTCCTTCACGCTGGGTGACTCTTCCTCTTATAAGGACACCAGTCCTATTGGATTAGGGCGCCTCCTTTATGACTCCATTTAATCTTAGTTATCTTTTTAAAAACCTCATCTCCAATTATTGTTCCATCGAGGGTTAAGGTTTTGACTTATGAATTTGAGGGGAGCACAATTCTGTCTGAATGGAGTGTTTTCTGTTGCTATAATAAAATAAAGACTATGATATTGGCTCATGGTTCTGGAGGCTGGGACGGTGCTGGCATCTGCTTAGCCTCTAAGAACTTCTTTCTGCCTTGTAACATGACAGAGGATGTCACTTGGTGAGAGAGAACACAGTACTAGTTTGTGTTTTTCTTCTTTCATAAAAGCCACTACTGCCATAAGCATCAGTGCCATGACCTCATCTAATCTTGGATCTCCCAGAGGTCCCACCTTCAGATCATTAACGCATGAATTTGAGGGTCAAGTTTCCAAAATGAGTTTGGGAGGGGACAAACATCCAAATTGCAACACTGTTCATAACAAGTTCCTTGTCAGATGTATGGTATATATAAATTGTCTCCCACTGTGAGTTGTCTTTTCTTTGTCTCTCTTTTTTTAAAACTTCAATGAATTTTTCACTTTCTTGATGCTGTGCTTTGAAAGCACAATTGTCTTGATTTTTTTGTCAGTTTAGCTATTTTTGTTTTCATAGCTTGTACTTTTGAGCTCATATATAAGAAACAATCGCCTAAGATAAGATCATGAAGGTAAACACGTATATGCACTTCAAAGAGATAATCATTTTAAACCTTACATTTATGTCTTGTGTCCATTTTCAGTTAACCTTTGTATGTGATGTGAGGTAGGGATCGGACTTCACTGATTTGCATGTATATATCCAATTACCCCAGATCCAGTTGTTGAGAAGACTATCATTTTCCCAGTTAAATTGTGTTGGCCTGCTTGTTAAAATCAATTGAGCATAAGAGCTTGCTTCTGGGCTCTAATTCTGTTCTGTTGGTCTATGTGTCTACTCTGTGCCAGTACAGTACAAACGTGGTCGTTTGGGTCTGAATTGCCTCCCAAAGCTCACATGTCAACGGCTTGGTCCCCAATGCAGCATGTTCAGAGGTGGGCCTTAGGGAAGTGATTGGATCCTGAGGTTTTAACTTTATCAGTGGATTAACCCATTGATGGAGCCACAATTTAGTGGACTATTGGGAGGTAGGGGAAATTTAGGAGGTTGGCCTGGTTGGAGGGAGTGGTCCCTGGCAGCATGCCTTTATGGCCTATATTTTGTAGGGACACCTTCCTTTCTCTCTTGCTTTTTCTGCTTCCAAGCCACCATGAGGAGAGAAGCTTTGCTCCACCACGTGTTCCACTCCAGAAGATTCTGACTCACCAAGGCCCAGAAACAGTGGAGTCAAATAACCAGGGACCGAAACCTATGAAACAGGGAGTCAAAATAAACCTTCCTGCCTCTAAAATTGTTCATCTCATGTATTTTGTCATAGTAATGGAAAGCTGAGCACTGCTGTAGCTCTTTGAAGTAAGATTTGAAATCAGGATATGAGTCCTCCAACTTTGTTCCTTCAAATTATTATTATTTTTTGCTACTCTTGAGTTTCTTGCATTTCCATAGGAATCCAAGATTGTCTTACCAATTTTTGTTAAAAATAAAATAAAAGTAAAAAGCAGCTGGTATTTTTTCAGA
Organism: Spermophilus citellus; assembly: GCF_964194105.1. Taxonomy (NCBI): domain Eukaryota; kingdom Metazoa; phylum Chordata; class Mammalia; order Rodentia; family Sciuridae; genus Spermophilus; species Spermophilus citellus. Next base: position 687,213 of record NW_027673039.1, on the reverse strand, counting down.
AATTACACTGAATTTGTAGATCACTTTGGATAGTATTGCCGTCTTCATGGCACTGTCTTCTAATCCATAAAACATGGGATGTCTTTCACTGATGGAACTTCTTTCCGCCATGTTTTGTGGTTTTTAACTTAAAAGTCTTACATTTCTTTTGTTGTACTTATCTCTAAATATTTTATTGTTTTGGATGCTATCCAAAATGGAATGACATAAGCAGTTTTAAATGGAGTGATACTGCTAGGCATACATGGGAAATAGAATTAAAGTTTTAAAAGAAAACAAATAATTCCCTTAGGGTGGCAATCATTAAATCTTCCTCACAAACTTTTCCTGTGGGCCTTCCATCCCGTTGTCCTCCTTTCCCTTTCCTTTCTGTGCACAGCTTTGCCTGGACAGACTTACTTAAGACGTGTAGGAACAAGCTCTATCAGCCTCTCCGAGGCGAACAAAAGAAAAGGGAAGCTGAGTCAAGAAGCAAGGAGACCAACTGATCTGTTTGTTGAAGGCTGGCTGGAGAGGCCTTTTCCCCTGGAGTTCATGTATTTGAACCACCTAATATGTTATAACCCAAGTGTCTTCCTTGAAAAAGGGGGAAAATGCTTAAATAGAAAAACCAACCTACAGAAAGGGTGTCCTGGGATTTGCCTTCATGCTAGATTATCCTGGTGCTTATTATGTCCAAGACTGACCTCAGGCATAAGCAGAAAAGGCTCCCAGCTATGCAGCCTGCTTTCATGGATTTATGGGAACCTCCCAGCTCAATAATTACCTGAGATAACTTGCTAACTACAGACCCCAACTTCTGGACTTAAAGGTTGATTCCTTTAGGTTGAGGAATAGCACTAAGAAGCACTTGCCTCTGGGATGGTTTGTGCAGGAAGGCTTGGAAGTCCTTTGTACCTGAGTGTATTTACCTCTCTGATCAGGTCTCTAGAGCATTATTTCATGGAGAAAAGGGCAGGAGGGTATCTGGCCAGGTGAGGGCACAAAGTGAGCCAGATAGAGCAAACTCCCCCATTGCACCTGAAGGCCCTGCTCATCAGATTGTAACTCCTGTGTCAGGAACAGGCTTGGGGAACAGAGCACAGGGTAAGGGATTGTTTTAAGGTATTAGACCCAACTTCCTCCTCCTCATATTCTCCTATGGATGAGTCACACTTCTAGCCTGAACTGACTTTCCACAATCCTGCCCTTCCTGGCCTCTGCATATGTTACATACAAAGAAACTACACACCAAACAAGAGAAAGAAGGGAAAAAAAGTTAGGAAAAAACTGTAACCTGGGCAACCTGTCTCCTGGTACATGAAGTCTAGCTGCTTGAAGAATCAGGACTGTGTTGTATTGGAGATTTCTCTTGGAATCCAGGTGTGTGGTGTTATCAACAGAGCCACTTCTTAATCATATGTTAAACTATTCAGGATCACAAACCCCTAACTAATGTGCAACTTGGAATTAGTATCTAGACTTAACCCAGGCTGTCCCAAAGTGTCCTTCTTCTACTACCAAAATTCCAATACCCCAAATCGATCTCCAACCTGTAATAGAATTTTGGGGAAACACCAAACACTTGTAAGTAAGGGAAATGCAAAAACTCCCTTAAAAATTACTGCAGGCTTGAATATTCAAGACCTCTTCTAGCATTGCACAGATGAGCTATACATGAGGCTAAGATGTCTGAGGCTGAATGAGATCTAGAATATTCCTGACACTCTCTTGGGACAAGCATATTTGAAGTTTTCATATCACCAGGTTGGGCTACAACTTCTTTGACAGACACATAAATAACATTTCTGTATGGCTGGTGGGAAAGCTATTTCTGGACTGCACTTTCTTTAACTGGACTATCCCAATTGATCCTGATGCCATCAAAGAAGAACTTGGCTTTAAAATTAGATGCACAGAGGCTCATACTTGATCCAAGGAAATAACCTCTCATATGCCTCACAGCTTGTGATTCACAGCTCCAGACTCCCTCCCTGGGGCCTGGGGGAGGAGCAGACCCCAGAGTGAAAGGCTGCCCTCTAAGGGATTGGGGAATTCCAAACAGTTCTGGACATATGGGGACTGAGATGAACTATGAGGTCTAGTTTTCCTCTTCAGATGTCCCCATTTTGACTGAAGCCATTATGACAGACTGCTGGCTGTCTATCAGGGGCTGGGCCTTCTCCCTCTCTGCACTCAAGGTTAAAACACATTTCCCAGCCTCCCTTGGAGCCTGGAGTGGCCATAAGATCAAATGCTCAGTGGAAGGAAGGAAACATGATAGTGCCCTTAGCAGTCCTGGGCTGTGAAGCCTCCTGGGAGCTCTTTTCTATGTCCTTGACCTCCTTCCTGACACCTAGGGTGGCCCCAAGTAGAGACTTTTGGGATGCCAGAGATGGGACACAGCAGACTGCCATGAGACTGGACCCCTGAGTGGGTGTGTGGAGCAGAGACCTCCTGACCTGGAACCCCAACATGGGACTGTTACACATAGGTGTCTGTCCAGAGCTGTCACTTGTTAAGGTCTCCTTGTTATAGTGTTTGACTTGAGCACCTGTCCCTGTGTTTTTGTCCCATTAACTTTTTTATCCTCCTTGGTATTTCTTAACCTGCTCCCCTCTAAACCTCCATTGCCCCTGTTATTCAAGCCATTCACCATCTCAACAGCCCCCTAACTGGATGGCAGAGCCTGACCCCCTGGCATGGTGAGTAGGGCCACCCCCAGTACACCCTGCCCACCCCTACAGCCTCATCTCCCCATGCTCCCCCATCGTGGCTTCGTGTCACACTGAGAGACAGAGACCCACAGGCAATTCCCGGGCCCTCTCCGACTTTGTCACCTTCACAGAGCGATTCCTCTCTCCCCAACCCTTTTCCTTCTTTACACCTGCTAAACTCCTACTCAGCTTCATGGGAAGATGCACCTGATATCCTCAACTGGACCATGTGGCTGTCTCTGTCCTGGGAGCCCTGCCCCTTCTGGTTTCCTCTCCAATGAAACAAGTTTCTTCTGTCAGCTTAAGTGCACAAATATGCAAGGAACAAAATGATAGATACACATTAGGAGCTTCAAATGTAGAGTTATGAAGCCACTCAAGTTCCCCTAGTCAGAGTGACCTTTACTTCCCCCCTCTCGTCTCAGTTCCTGTGGCCGGGCCAAAGGTCAGTGGGTCCTCACAGAAGGTCTAAAACTGTCTCTGGCAGAGGTGGTGCCTCCCACACTGAGCAGCATCAACCCTCAGGCGCAGCTCCCCATGGCAGGCCTGTGCTGAGCGGCTAGGTTGTGTGGCATAGGGACTCCATCAGCTAAGGGACTTGCCAAGGTGACCCACAGGCTTGGGGTGAACAGAGAGTGAAACTGAGGCCTGACCTCCAGCTGTCCTCATCCCCACACATGAGGCCCTTTCATGCCATAAAAGGGAAGAGGCCATGCTGCCACGTGACGTGGGGATTGGGATAGAACAGCCTCATTCTGTCTTATTGAATGGGGACATTCCTGGCCACTGGAGCTCTTCCAGCATGGGCTCATCTTGGAGAGGAGCTGTATGCAGTCCAAGCTGCCCAAAGACAGAACTGAAGAGAAACAAGGAAATAGACGTGTCCTATGGCAATGACCTACACATTGCAGCACCTCCTTCCCATGAGGAGGCCTTCTGTCTGAGTTCACACACCCTTTTTCCTGTTTAACCATAACAAGATATTTTTCTGATGTGAAACGGCCCATAAGTTATTTTTGCCAGGTTCGGTGATTATATGGATGAAGAGTGGGTCATGACAAATAACCAGAAAGAAGTTCAACAAACAAAACTCACTGAGCATAAACCCTACCTTTATAGAAATACAGCAAAATTTAAGCACTATGTTTTAAAACTATTAGTGTTCACAAATAATTTAGAAATGTTATCCACAACTTCAAGTCCTCATGTTCTATAGCACAGCAGGTTGACTGTAGTTTAAAACTACTTATTACATGTTTTAAAAAGAGACACCCCAAACAAAGGAAGGATAAATGTTTAAGGAGATGAAAAGGATAATTATTCTGATTTAATCGATACATATTGTATACATGTATCAAATTATCACACTGTACCTGAGAAGTATGTATGTTTATTAGGTGCTGATTAAAATTTTTAAAAATAAAATTCAAAAAAAAATTTAAATAAATATTATTCAGAATTTTAAAATGACTTCTAGTTTTCCCCAATGAGTCAACTTCCATCTATGCAGTGGGTGGCCAGGGCAATGCTTACCCTTGGACTGGATATCAGGAAACAAGGGCTCCAGCTCAGCCCTATTGCTAATTTGGACTCGAAGGAGTTCACAACCTCACTCAGGTTATTTATGTGTATCTGGGGCCTTTTGCAATTCTGTAGCTTGTATTTCTCCCACAAGGGAGGCTGGGGGCCTTCTCATAGAAGATGCTGGACACTGTCCCAGTCCATGCTGAATACACATAAGAGGATGCCTGACCCACAGTGATGTCATCCAATGTCATAAAATATCAAAGACCAAAGAGGGAGATCAGTTAAATTCTTTGGGGGAAAAATAATGCTAGATCCCAGTCTTCTGTACACTTTCTGATTTATTCTGAATGTAATCCTTGACCTCTTTTCCCCACCTCCTGACCTTGAAATATTTCCATGGTTACTGGAGCTCTCCCTTCCTCCAGAATGTCTCTTGAAATTCTTAAAAGTTGAATTTCATGGTCAGTCTAAGGTTAAATGTGGGATTATCTTACTGCCCTTCTTTCCCTACCTCCTCATTCCATTTAAGAGGAAAACTACACTTCCCTGATTCCCCCACCATCCACAGCCCAGAGGACAAAAAGACATTTGCAGAATCATCAACTTTTAATGATTCTGCTGAAATTGGCCTCCTTGGAGGTCACTAATGGAGAATGTGTGTCTGCTTTGAGATTCATGGCCTGTCCCCGAGGCGGCTCAGGTTCTTACCTGGCCCCTTTATCAGATCTGGTCATCATTGGATTGATTTCAACTGGGGCTCTTTGGCAGAGGAAACAATCAGAACCGGTTAGCTGAGGTTTCAGGGTGCTGAGCTCTGGAATCCGGGAGAGGCTGGTTCAAAATTGATAGCAACACTGGATGTTACAAGCAAATGTTTGAGTCCACAAAAGAAATGTCATTGGCTCCAAAATAAAGAAGAGAAAAAAAATGGCAAAAAGCAAATCAAGTTAATATTTATTTCTAATGTCAAATTATAAATTTATTATTATTTTTGGTACCAGAGATTGAACCCAGTGCTCAACCTCTGAGCCATATCCCTAGCCCCTTTTATTTTTTATTTTGAGACAGGGTCTCACTAAGTTGTTTAGGGCCTCATTAAGTTGCTGAGGCTCACCTTGAACTCGTGATTCTCCTGCCTCAGTCTCAGCCTCATGAACAGCTAGGATTTTAGGCATACACAACTGTGCCCAGCAAAATCTTTTTAAACTTTTTAAAAAAATTATGAAAAGTGTTTTGTGAGGACCATCAGCTACTTGAGTGTGCCCCATGTGCTCTGGCAGAGAGGGCCCTAGACCAGGAAGAGGGGAGAACTCCAGATCCTACAGAGGTGCCCAGGCTACTTTAAGCCTCTCATGGAGGCCTCAGCAGGCTGGATTAAGGTGTGGCTGGTGATACCCAGAACAGGTGTAGCCCTTCCCTTGCTCAAAATGTAGTGCCTTTTGCCAGGGTGCACCCAGGGCATAACCATCTCCAATCTGGGTCCAGCTTTGAGCTCTATGACATACCCATGGGACCCGTTAATTCTCTCACTTTGATTAATCCAGATTGAATTAGTTTTGTTACTTGTAAATAAAACTCTTAGGAAAGAATCCAGCCTTCTTGGTCACCCCCCCTTCCTGTTTCTATAACTGGTAAATCAGTTAGTTGGCTGAAATAAGAAGTAAAATATTGAAAGCATTCAAATCCACCTCCATAGTTGTAGATTGGTTTGGGGTATCTGGATAGGTACTTCTTTTGGAATTATCCAAATAAATAATTTGTTGCTTATTATATGTTTGCTTTTATTATGTTTATCATCTAGGGTTTTCCTCTGTCTGCTAGGTATGAGTTTTAGGCAAGGTGGGGATCTTTACTTTTTCACTGCTTTACCAAAGGCTTTATAAGTAGGTGCTTTATAAATGTGACTTAGAAGAATGATAAGCAGTTTTGCCAGAAACACTCAAGCCTAATATTATTAATCTTATTACAGCAGTGCTCCATTAACTATAGTTTCACTTTCCATAGTTTTAGTTACCCAAGGTCCAAAAATATTCAATGGAAAACTCCAGAAGTAAATAACTCATTATTATTATTATTATTATTATTATTATTATTATTATTATTATTATTATTATTATTCTGGTGCTGGGGATTGAACCCAGGGCCTTATGCATGCATGGAGCTATATCCCCAGCCCAACAACTCATACATTTTTAAAAAATATATTTTGTAGATGTTGATAGACTGTTATTTTATTCATTTATTTATATGCAGTGCTGACAATCGAACCTAGTGCCTCACACATGCTAGACAAGTGCTCTACCACTGAGCCACAACTCCAGCCCAACAACTCATAAATTTAAAGTAAATTTATTATAGTATGTTGTTATAATGATTTCATTTTCTTACTAATAATTGTAGTTAGTTTCTTTACTGTGGCTAATTCACAAACTTTATCATAGGTATGAATACAAATTAAACTTTATCATAGGTATGAATACATGTATACAAAATGATAGTATGTATAGATCAGGTTGTTCTACCTGTAGTTTCAAGCATCATGGGGGTGTGTGGATTGTAATGTGTCCCCCAAGATAAGGGGGGGACTACTGTATTAGAAATAACCCTGTTAGGTTACTATCAAACTTTTTGTATCACTTTCAAAGAAATTGAGGAACAAAAGATTTTAAAAGGGGTAAATTTGATCTGTTCCCTTTATTTATATATTTGATACTGCGGATTGAAGTCAGAGCCTTTACCACTGAATTACATCCCCAGTCCTTTTTATTTTTTATTTTGAGACAGGTTTTTGCTAAGTTGCTGAGGCTGACTTTGAACTTGTGATCTTCTTGCCTCAGCCTCCCCATTGCTGAGATTACAAGTATGTATCACCACACCTGGTTGGTCCCTTTATTTTATAGATGAAGGAAAACAGTCTCAAAGAAGGGAAATGACTTGTCCAGCATCTCCCAGCCCTGAAGTGATAGTTGAAGACTATAGCTTACCTCTCCCACTCAGATATCTTCCTGTAATTCCACACAATCTCTTATTCCTATTACTTATAGGAGAGTCATTGGGCAGGTTTTTTTTTTTCTTCTGCTATGAGGTGACACATACACACCACTACAAGCTTGTAATTACTAGATGGTAGAGGATTTGGCTTTCCTGTCACCAAAGCACCAACAAAGCAGGAACATCCACCTGCAGGCTGTGGCAATAATATTCTTTCTACTCTGGCCAATAGACAGGTATTATTTCACTGGCCTGAAATTGTTCTGTACCTACTAAGAGCAGGGATCCCAGGCAATGTCCAAAATGATCACACATTTTTCTTAGCCCTGACTTTCCAGATTCTTCCATGAAGCAACCCTTCTCCCAATCACTTTGTCCCAGGCCAGGACCAATTTGGATCCCCTGCAGACAGGTAATAGAAGAAATTCCCATATATATGCAATATTGTCCACTTTTGTATTCCTGAAACCTCCATGGTTCAGGATGGGGGATATAAGATGATTCCAGCAAGTCCTGATTGTTGAGCCCCTGAGCTTCCCCTAGATTACTAAGGTATCCAGGAATTGATGGAAATATCCAAATGATTGAATGATGTACTCCATTATCAAGTAAAAGTGCATCTATTCAAAATGTCCCTGCTGAGAAAGTTCAATGTGCTATTAAATTGCGATCATTGTAGAGTATTTTCATTTTATTTGCCATCTATGATTTGTTAGATCAAAGAACAGTAATGTGTATATAATGATCATGTCATAAAATGAAGTTAGAAATAAGATGTAGCAATAATGTGACAAATCTGATAATGTGGCATGAAACTAGTTCTATACATGAATTTCCCCCTCTTAATACATTTAGAAAAGAAACTAGACAAAGCTAGATACTCGGAATTTGGAGAACTCTGGGAATGGAAACCTGATCCTAGTCATTGGAATATGAACTATAACTCTAGAAATTAATTTATTCTTCATTTGGAGAGGTTTTGCCTGAAAAAAATCCTGATTTGTCACCATAAGAGAGTAAATTTTTCCAAGGCAAGGGTTGTGGCTCAGTGGCAGAGAGCTTGCCTCACACATGTGAGGCACTGGGTTCCATCCTCCGTACCACATAAAAATAAATAAACAAAATAAAGATATTATATTCATATATGACTAAAAAATAATTTTAAAAAGAGGGTGAATTTTCCTTCAAAGGAGTCAGTTCCAGCTGAATGTGGTAGTGCACTCCTGTAATCCAGCAGCTTGGGAGGCCGAGGCAGGTGGATCATGAGCTCAGAGCCAGCCTCAGCAATTTAGTGGGACTCTAAGCAACAAAGAGAGACCCTGTCTCTAAATAAAACATAAAAAAGGCTGGGGATGTGGCTCAGTGGTTAAGCACCCCTAGGTTCAATCCCTGGTACCAAAAAAAAAAAAAAAATCAGCTCTACAGTCCTTGTCTGAGACAGCTGGTCAAGACAGCTCTAACTGTGGGCCCCGGTGGCTGGTGAATTATTTGGCACCCACCCCTTCAAATTGACATTCTTTAAATATTTTTTCAGCATTTTCTTAGTTGGGGTAGAAAGAACAGATTGTCTGCTAATAAAAACTGTATACCTCTTTCTGTACATTAAAAATAAAGGAGTTATTATATGCCTCTGAAAGAAAAAATGCACTGGAAATTAAGGAGCTGATTATTCAAACTGTTGCAAGAGAAAGAACGTTCGTGGATGAGGAACTCCTCAAGGTAAAGGAAGAGGACCTTTATTTATTGAAGCAGGTAGACCAAGAGCCAACCACAAGGCCCACAGCACTGGGAGAAAAATTGGGCAATAAGTCTCATCTAAGTCACTCAGGAAGGGGGGATATAATCAGTTAGCCTTTTTTTCCAGGACACAAAAGTTGGGGGGATTTCAGAAGACAGCAGGATGGTGAACTTCTTCATTATTGCCTTTTTCCATGAGCATGTGGCTCCATTAGATATTGTCAGGTCCTATATGACAACATTCACAATTTTTTTTGTGTGTGTGTATTTTATCAGAGATTGAACCCAGAGGGGCTCTACACTGAACTTCATCCCCAGTCTTTTTTTTTTTTTCTTTTTTGTAACAGGGTTTTGCTAAGTTGTCAAGACTGGCCTTGAACTTGCTATCCTCTTGCCTCAGTCTCCCAAGTAGCTGGGATTAGAGGAGTGTGCCATCATGACTGGCCATTTGAATGTTTTAAGGGAGGTTTTGAGTGTGTGTGTGTGTGTGTGTGTGTGTGTGTGTATACATGAACCAGGTCCTTGTGAATGCTAAGCATGTGCTCTATCACTACGCTACATCCCCCCCAACATTTAAATTTTTCTTTCATGTCACCATTTTTCTGCCATTTGTTGCTGGACAGCGTACATGGCATACACTTCCAAGGATATGCTCAAAACATATCTACATGTTCTTTCTTCCTGTTTGCATATGACAAATACTTCCCTACTTTTCTGTCGTTCTCGTTTTTCAGTTTTCTTCTGTTAGTTTCTGAATTTGGCAATTTCCTGTCAAAAATACTCAAGAGTTTACAGTTTACATAATAAAATTAATCACTCATCTCTCTTATTAGCGCTAACCCAGGCAATGCTTTGTCTGACATTATCCTTGGGGGACTGTCAGCTGGTTGGTCTCAGACTCAGGGGTGTGTCCGAGGTTGCTCAGAACACTTGCTTGAATGCATAGAGGAAGACTGTTCAGTGGTAACACTAGTATTGTTGAGGAATGGTACATTTGTTGATTTTTTTTCCCTTTGAGGACATTTTGCCAGTTGTTTGAAGATTCTTGTGTGGATGCTGGTGTTAGGGCACCCTACTTCCCATATATTCTAATGATTTTTTTTAAAAATTAGCGTCATCAAGACATAATTCTTATATCATAGAAATCACCCTTTTAAAAATGTACAAGTCAATGTTTTTGGTACATTCATAAAGTTGTCAAATCACCATTTCCTTCTAATTCTGGAATCTGTGTTGGCGGGGGAGGTGGTGCTGGGGATTGAACCCAGAAGTTCTCTAAAACCGAGGTATACTTCCTGTCCCTTTTTATTTTTTGAGACAGGCTTCCCCTAAGTTGCCCAGGCTGACCTTGAATTTGTGATCCTTCTGAATCCTGCAGCTTCCTGAGTTGCTGGGATCTTAAGCATGAGCCAGCATGCTTGGCTCTATTTCCAGAACACTTTGATCTTCCCACCAAAGAAGCCCTGAACCCATTAGCAGCCACTCCCCGCTCACCCCTTCCTCAGCTCCTGGCAACCATTAATTTATTTCTGTTTCTATAGATTTGCTGATCCTGAAAGTTTCATATAAATGGAAACATAACCGATATGGCTTCCTTTCATTTGTATCTGGTTTCTTTCACTTGGCATGTTTCTAAGATTCATCCATGTTGCAGCACAATCAACACTTCATTCCTTTTTATTGCCAAGTAATGTTTCATTGTTTTGCTTTTTTCACATTTTATTCCCTCATCAGTTGATGGACATTTGGGCTGTTTCCACTTTTTTTTTTTAAAGAGAGAGTGAGAGAGGAGAGAGAGAGAGAGAGAGAATTTTTAATATTTATTTTTTAGTTTTCGACGGACACAACATCTTTGTTTGTATGTGGTGCTGAGGATCGAACCCGGGCCGCATGCATGCCAGGCGAGCGCGCTACCGCTTGAGCCACATCCCCAGCCCCTGTTTCCACTTTTTAGTTATTCTGAATAATTATGTTGGGAATGTTTCTATACAAGTTTTTGTGTAGACATGCTTTCATTTCTCTTGGTACCTAGGAGTAGAATTGCTGAGTCGTAAGGTAATTCTATGTTTTGCTTTTTGAAGAACTGATAACTCTTTCCAAAGGAGCTACCTAAACTTGCATTTTACATAGTGATGTATGAGAGTTCCAATTTCTTCATATCTTGTTCACTTTGCTACTGTCCATCTTTTTTAATATAGAAATCCTCGTGGGTATAAAATGTATCTCATAGTAGGTTTGATTTGCATTTTCCTAGTGACTAATGCCTTGAGAATATTTTCCGGTTCTTATTGTCACATGTATATCTTTGGAGGATGAAGATTTGGGGTCATATTTCTGAGTTGTAAAAGTACTCTTTATATTCTGGATACTAGTCCCTTATCAGAGGTACAATTAGCAAATATTTCCTCCCATGCCTGGTTTGTCTTTTCACTTTTTTGACAGTGTCCTTTGAATCATAAACATTTCAAATGCTGACAAAGTCCAGTTTTTCTATTTCATTCTATGACTGCTTGTGCTTCCAATGTTTTAGTGCCACATAGAGCTTACGGCCCAGTTAGCCAGTGGCCTGACCCTTTCCTTGGTCTGGTCCAGGTGAGGCCCTTGAAAGCTTTGAAAATACTATTACACATGTGTTAAAAGAACAACTTTAGACAAAGTAAATTTATCAGAATTTATTTGAGCCAAGAATGATTCGTGAGCCAGGAAGCACTCAGGACACGAGAGGCTAGAATGCTCTGCCTGGCAGTGTGAGCAGTGAGCTTCCATAGGCTGAGTGCAGAGCAGACTGAGTAGGACATCACCTGATTGGCTAATGCCTGGGCATTTGCCACTTGGGGGGAATAATTTGATCAGTTAGCTGCTTCCATTGGCTGAATCTTGGGTGTTTGTGATTGGCTAAAATCATTATTTGTTACAAAAAAGAAAGAAAGAAACAAGTAAGGTATCCAGGTCAAGTTAGATTGGGGTCCATTAAATAGGAACTCAAGTATGGAGACAATCTCAGGCTAATGGCTTCCTACTTATTGCGTTCAAGAACAATTTATTGCTGTGACTACACTTTTTCTCCTTCAAGACAGCAATAATGGCAGTGTCCCTGAGCATTGTCTCAGAAATACCAATGATATACTATGGAGCAAAGTGCTGACACCTTTTCCTATTCAGAAGAGTTTGAGCATTCTTCAAGCCTTTGATAAAGCATTTCCCTCTACTGCATTCCTTGGAATTTTCTTTCCATGAAAGAACAAAGGCCTTAGGTCAAATTTGAGTCTTCCACATTGCTCTAGAAGATTCACAAATAGATATTATAATAAGTTCTCTGAAAAGTTCTGTAATAAATAAACATGTTTAAACTAAAGCTGCACAAAATATTTCACCTTGAAACTATTCCAATAAGGACTTGATAGTTTTTCAACTAGTTCATGCTTGATTGAGGAGAAAGGATGGATGTCTTAGGACATAATCACAATTTATTTGAGATTCTCATCAGAGTCTGTGAGAGATGAATGGGCCTCCCCTCTCTTATAGCCACTCCCTCTGGGATATGTGGATTCTGAGTTATCAGGGAAAGGAGAGAAAAAATGGGTGGTCTCAGATGGAGAACTTAAGGACTAGACCTAGACATCACTCTCCATTACCCTCTGCTCATCCCATGCTCCTTTGGCCTGGACAGATGGTCCCCAGTTTTTGATGATCTAACTTGTGAAATTTTTACTGCTCCAGTAAAAACCATAGTTAATTTTTGGATTTGGGTCTTTTCCTGGACTGGTGATGTATGGTATGAACCTCTCTTGTTTTGCTGGGCAGCAGCAGCAGCAAGCCACAGCTGACAGTCAGCCCGTCAGTCATGAGGTGAAGCTACTAACACTCTATGGTGTGCTGCGTTGCTAAGCTAGGAAGCTCAGTAGGCCAGTGGACTGAATGTATTTTGGACTTAGGATATTTCATACTTAGCGATGGAGGTACATGGATATAACTCCATCATAAGTTGAGGAGGAACAATTGTTATCTCTCTAGATGTAATGTGGTCTACTTGTGTGACTGGGGGAAAAGGGTTTTGACACCTAGTGTTGTATGGGCCACATACTTTTGGAAGCACTACTCAACTGGCTTATGTGCCTACAGAGTAAGTGCATGTATTGACTGATGTTATGGGAAGAAGCTTGGTGTCTTATGTGGCCTCCACTCCTGGATGCCTCCTGATGGTGATGCTCCCTCTGAAACCAGAGATAACATTGCTTATTCTGACCTTGCACATATCTGTCAATAATGTATATTCCTACAATCAACAGAGAAACATTTGGGAAATTATATGTCAAACACTTTCACATTTATATTTCATCAGAGGCAAAGTTGGAAAGAACAATTGAGTGCAGTACTTTAATTACACCACCAAAAACCAGGTGGGTGTGATTGCTAATGTAAGGATATGTCTCTGTGGACATGAAGACCAGACAGAATTCTGAAAAATGGAAATAGTTGATGCGTTTACATGGCCAGCCTTTATCTATTATTATTTAGTGTCTGGAGATGCAGTAAAAAAAAGAAAACAAATGACTAGTGCTAGTGGTAAATACTTGACATTTTCCCAGAAAGAAAAATAGATCTTTCTGTGGTTGGTACATCGGTAGATACCATATGCCGTGTTCTAGACATCCATAAATAGCCCTGAAAGACACGTTAATATTTTACACAAGAAAATCAATAACCCCCTACTGTATGCATATGATTGCTATTATGCCTCATTAAAGTGTATTTAAAGCCTTTTCCATATCAAGTGGTATTGGAAAAGTAATGAGAGTCCTTGAGCATGTGGTGTTGAAAAGGAAGAAGTGACACAAAGGCTTAGAAAATGTCCTGTGAGTAGAAGTTGAGGGGCTTCGGAGTGTCCCCAGATGGGGCACAGGCCAGGAGCAGCTGGTCCCCGCTGGCCAGCCTACCTGACACTCTCAAGGCTCTCCAGCATTCCTCTGCCTTCCAATCTGGGCTACTGCTGAGACCAGCCTGTGTCCTTTCCTGCTGAAGGTGGCTGCCAAAGAGGACGCCCCAAGGTGATCTGTCCTCCAAGGTTCTCCAGGGACCAGTTCTCAGCATCTAGACAGAGGCAAATCTTGTATTGGGTGCAGCCTGGAACAAAGGTAGAGTGCTGCTTCTGTTCAAGTCCCTGACCCTCCCAGCCAGGCCTGCTTCCTCCACTGTTCCCAGGTGCTACCACTATGCCCCTCCCTCTTGGGACTACAGAGAGGCCTCCAAATACCAGTGAGCCCTGACGCCCCCGTAGTTTTCAGGATAGTAGCCATCCCTGTTGCTGTTTGCTGGTATTTCGGTTTCCATTTTAGCACCCCCACCCACTTTCTGTACCCCAGAGCTACACCCTAGCCTGCCTCACTGTGATTGCTCCCTTTTACATGTGCTCCCTCCACTGTGATGTTGTCCACCACAAGGACTTAACTACAGTCTAGCTCTTAAGTGTCCACAAAAGTCATGTGTTAAGGGTTTGTTCCATGTCCTATGGTGCTACTGGGAGGTAGCACCAGACCAAACCAAACCAATATGAATTCACTCATGTTGAATGCCACATTATACATCTGCAACTTAAAGGAAAAAGATCTCAAACAGACCAGATTCCCCCCCCAAAAAACAAAAACAAAAACAAAAACAGGAAATTCCAGTTTACCCAAGTCAATCTAACAAGAAAGACTCTATGCTTTAACCATTAACAACAACAACAAAAACGTAACCTGAAATAATCTGACACTAACTGATCACCTTTTTTTCCCCTCTACTATTTGTTTTTCAAAACCCACAGTTTATAAAACCCACTGTTCTACCATTGCCTGGTAGGAGTGCTTATTCTATCCTATAAAATGAAGGCTGCCCAATTCATGAATTGCAAATAACAGCTTCATTATTAGTCTATTTCTCATTGCCATAACAAAATAAATATCTGAGGCTGGATACATTGTAAGGAAAACAGGTTTATTTGGTTCACATTGCTGGAGGGTCAAATTCATGGCTGCTGGCATTGGTTTGGCTCTGGTGAAGGCTTATACAGTCAGCTTATGTTAGTCATATAACAAATACCTGAAATAGTCAACTTGTAAGGAGACAAGCTTTATTTTGGTTCATTTAGAAGTTTCAGTCCAAGATCAGAAAGTGCTCTCCTCACAGTCAGGAAGCCAAAAAGAGAGGCTGAGGAAGAGACTTGGGTCCCACAATCCCCTCTGAGGGCACATGCCCAGTGATTTGAAGGTCAAGCACTAGTCCCTACTTCTTAAAGGTTCTACCACCTCCTAGTAGCACCATGGGACATGGAACAAACCATTAATGCATGACCTTTGGGGACACTTAAGAGCTAGACTGTAGTTAAGTCCTTGTGGTGGACAGCAACACAGTGGTGGGTGCACTGTAAAAGGGAGCAATCACAGTGAGGAAGGCTGGGGTGTAGCTCTGGGGTACAGCACCTGCCTAATGCAAGCAAGGCCTTGGGTTCCATCCCCAGTCCCACAAAACAAACCAACCCCACACACGGAGGCGTTGAGGCAGAGGAAGCAGGAGGTACTGGACTTGCTCCTTCATAATAACTCTCTCGAGAACTAAATTAGGGTACCACAAGAACTACCTGAATCCCCTCCCAGGATGACCCCCGTGACCTAAGTTTTTTAGGTTAGAGTAATATTTACAGGCTGTTTGACTAATTTTCGAGAAAGAAAGGAAGAGAGGCAGGGATGGGAGGGTAGGAGAAGGTCAGAGAGATCCTGCTTCTGAGGTCTTTTTGATTTCCTGCTGTTCAAAGTACTCAGCATACTAAAGGAGGATATTTTGGAGATTCATTTTCTGAGCCCTAACACCCAAAATGAGAGACTCTATGGAAACTATTCATAACAGAAAAGAGAAGCGTCAAGAAGGCCCACCTCTTTCCCCACCCGGGGAGTCTCTGCTGCTTCCCCAAACTAACCTAACCACAGGCGTTGCTGGGTTTCCCCATTTAGTCTGTTACCATTGGATCCTACCCTTTTATCCAATCCCATTCCAACACAGCTGCCCATGCTCACTGATCCTAAGGATAAAAAATGGGTCTTTTGGATTTTTATCTGAAGATTTCTGTGTAATATAAGACTTTAAGTAAATGTATTATGTCTTTCTTTTGTTAACCTGTCTTTTGTTATTGAAGCGTCAGTCATGAACCTATAAATCATCAGGATAGATCACACCTTACTGGCCCTGTAGAAAACATGTACTTGATTGCCCACTTACTAGAAGTTGAGAGGCCCTTCCAAAAAGTTAAAATAAATAGACACCATTTATAATAATAATAACAATAGCTTCTGAAGTATACTGAGTTTTAAATCTAGTTATTCTGTTTTTAAGATTTGTGGCTTAATTTTTTTTAAATAATTGTTTTTTAGTTATAGGTGGACACAATATCTTTATTATAGTTTTATGTGGTGCTGAGGATCAAACCTAGTGCCTCACCCATGCTAGGCAAGTGCTCTACCTCTGAGTCACAACCCCAGCCCCAAGATCTGTGACTTTAAACAAGCTATATTACCTCTCTAAATTTAAGTGTCTCATTCTGCGAAAGAAATAGAAAAATTTTACATGCCAAAATTTTTTCTAGTAATTAAACTAAATAAAATAATTAACTTAGAGCTCATAGCACAGTGCCTAGGAAATATTACATTTTAACTTTTTAATCAGATGTAGTGACACACAATTTTAGTCCCAGTAACTCAGAGGAGTCTGAGGATTGCAAGGTCCCAGCTAGCATGGGCAACTAGGTGAAACCCTGTACAAAATAAAAATAAAAATGTGTGGGTATATAGTTCAGTAGTAGAGTTCCCATGGTTTCTATTCCTAGGACCACACACACACACACAAAGGTCTTTTTTCCCCCATCAAAACCAAGATCTTCTTAGAAGACTTCACTAGTATCAATAGTATCCATCCTTCCCTTTCTCTATTCTCAACTCCATTTTTGTTTCTTACCTAACCTCAGCTCCATGGTTTGTCCTTCCAAAGGTACCTCAATTGGCAGGCCAATCAGAATCACTTGTGATAATTCATCTCAAACCCTAAAATTCAGGAGGGCTTAGAATGATGTGTTTCAAGCCCTGCAAGAAAATAGCTGTTGACCAATATTCCTATGTTCAGCAAAGCTATCCTTCAGATTTAAAGAAGAAATAAAAACTTCCAAGATAAGCAGAAACTTAAAGAATTCATGAATGCTAAGTTGGCACTACAAAAATTACTTGAAGAAATAATATGCAAAAGAAATCAAAATATGCAAAAGAAATCAAAACCAAACTCCAGAGCTCACAAATGGACAAATCTCATTGAAGAGTTGCTACACAAATGAGATACAGGACCAAATTAAATATTATGAATAAATCAAAATGGCAAAAATTAATAAACACCTCTTTTTAATAATACTGAATATTAATGCCCTCAACTCTCCAATTAAAAGACATAGGCTGCCAAAATGGATTAAAAAATAAGAGCCAACTCTATGTTGTTTGCAAGAAAATCACCTCAGAGGTAAAGACATCTAAAGGCTAAAAATAAAAAATGAAAATTGATATACCAATCAAATGGAGCCCCAAACAAGCAGAACTAGCTACTCAAGGAGCCCACAAACAAGCAGAAATACAGATTCTCATATCCAAAAAAAGAGAACTTCAAGCCAAAATTAATTAGAAGAGACAAAAAAAGTCACTTCATACTGATCAAGGGAACAAACCAACAAGAAGATATAACAATAGTAAATATTTATGCTTCAAATGTTGATGCACTTAAACACGTAAAGCAGACACTACTCAACTTAAAGAAGGCTTTAGACCTCACTACAATACTGGGTGATTTCAACATACCCTGCTTTAATAGATAGGTCGTTCAGAAAGAAAATCAGGAAAGACCCTTCAGACCTAAAAAATTAAATGAAATGGACTTAACAGACATCTACAGAATATTTCATTCAACAATAGCTGAATTCACTTTCTTCTCAGATGCTCATGGAAACTTCTTCAAAAACAGGTTACAAAGTAACTCTAGTAAACACAAGAGAATTGATATAATTTCTTGCATCCCATCAGATCATAGTGGGATGAAATTAGAAATCAACACTCCCCCAAAACTACAGAAAGTATAAAAACACAGAAGATTGAATAATACACTTTGAATAACGAATGGAAATATTTTTAGAAATTGTAGTATAAAACAGTAATACTGATACACATTACAGACCTCTAGGACACAATAAAGGTAGTTCTACGAGTAAAGTTGATATCTATGAGTGACTACAGTAAAAAATCTTTAGATCAAGGCCTTAAAAAAATGATAACAAACCAATTTTAAAAAACAGTAGAAGTAATTAAAATCAGAGCCCCAAATCAATGAAATAGAAAATTTAATAAATTGTAAAAAATCAATGAAATAGTTAGTTCTTTTAACAGATAAGCAAGATAGATTAAAAACCCTTAGCCATATTAACAGAAAGAGAGAGAGAGAGAGAGAGAGAGAGAGAGAGAGAGAGAGAGATAGAGAGAGAGAAAGAAATATCACAGTTATAAAAGTAGAGATGAAAAAGATGAAATCATGACAGATATCACAAGAATCCAGAGGATCATTAGGGACTATTTTGAAGATTTATACTCCAATGAGTTGGAAACGAAGAAGTAAACATGTTTGTAGACATATATGACCTGCCAGAAGTGAATCAAGAGGACATAGAAAACCTAACCAGACTAATATCTAGCAATGAGATGGAAATACTAATAAAAGCCTAACCAAGAAAAGCCCAGGTCCAGATGGATTTTCTGTTAAATTCTACCAGGACACATCAAGGAAAGAAAACTATAGGTCAATATCCTTGATGAAATTAAATGCAAAAATTCTTAATAAAATAGTAGCAAACCATATTCAATGACATATTAAGAAGACTGACCATCATGACCAAACTGATTTTATTCCAGGGATGTAAGGAAGGTTTATCATATGCAAAACAATAAATATATGACAGAAGATTATTATCCAGATACATAAAGAACTCAAAAATTTACCATCAAAAATCTAAATAACCAAATCAGTAAATGGGCAAATGAGTTATACAGAAACCTCTCAAAAGAATAAATACAAATGGCCAACAAATATATATACAAAATGTTCAACATGAGCAATTACATTTGATTTGCAGTTTGCAAAACAAGACTACATTGAGATTTCATCTTCATTTATTTAGAGTGGCAGTAATCACAATTACAAACAATAATAAATGCTGGAGAGGACGTTCAGAGAAAGAAACACTTTTACACTGTTGGTGCAATTGTTAATTAGTACAACTGCTATGGAAATCAGTATGGAAGTTACTCAAAAGACTAGGAATGAAACCACTAAGTGACCATTGGTATTTATTCTAAAGAATTAAAGTCAGCATACTGTATTATTACATGCATGCCATGTTTACAGCAGCACAGTTCCTACTAGCCAAATTATGGAATCTGCCTATGTAGCTATCAATGATAAGTAGATAAAGAAAATGCGGTATATATACCCAATGGAGTTTTATTCAGCCATAAAGAAGAATGAAACGATGTCATTTGCAGGAAAATGAATAGAACTTGAAAGCATTGTTTAGCAAAGTAAGCCAGACTCAGAAAGTAAACACTTGTATGTTTTCTGTCATATATTTCTCATATATAGAAGCTAGAGAGAAAAAAATGAAAGAAAACATACAGAGGCAGGGGAATCTCATGAAAAAGAAAGGGAGACCAGTGGAGCAGAGGACAGGGACCAGGGGGAGGAACAGGGGAGGGAAAAGGGAAATACAGGGGAACAAAATTGACCAAATTACATTGTTATATAATGTGCATATATGAATATGTAACAATGAACACCACTACTATATACATATATACTTATACATTTATAACAATATAAATATATATGAATAATTATATACATAATTATATATATATATATATATGTATAATTATAATCCACCAATTAAAATATGGGAAACCAAACAAACAAATCCAAAGATGAAAACAACAGCAAAAAAACACCCAACAACAACAAAGTTGACTCAGTCACCATGCTGGAAACTCATTCCTTTACCATTCTGTAGGCCCATTTTGGGAAACTCAAAAACTGCACAGTATCCTCCATGTCCCCTGGCCTTTCAGCTATTAAGACTTAAAAATTATGCTGTTGAGCCTAGGGCTGTCTTCCATTTTCAGACAGAAAGTTTCTGCCTCTTTGTAGCCTTTTCATTTTTCATTCATTGACTCCCAAAACCATGATCAGTGGGGACTAGGAAGTCTGATGCAATCCGGCTGTCAAAAGTCAAGAGGTGGACCTTTGTGGGATTCACTGGAAATTTCCCTAAGCAATTATATAAAGCTGGAATACAGGGAGAGTGCACCATCCTTTTCCTAAGAGGACCCACTCTTTCCATTGAGAATATGCCCATTTTCTCTTCTTCTATCCCTGCTGAAAACCTTTTTTCTTTTACTAAGTCTCCTGTGTTGCCTGGAATCATCTTAAGCAAGAACCTAAGAATCTGGGACAGAAACATCCATATCTGGCATGCTCTGCCGCCACCTGCTGGTCTCCTCTGCAACACCAGCTGTGCATGCATGCAAATTGACTAGATTCTTGCTGCATGGGAATTTTGAAGAAGCCCCAGGATAGGAAGAAAGAAGTACAGCAACACAGGTATGGCAACATGTTATCAGGTTGTTCCTGAGAAGAGAGAGCCAAAGTCTGAGTGATACTGGGGGTTTCATGAGGGGCAGAGAAAATGTAAGGCAGAAGGGATTTGAGTGACGTCTGTCAAGAATTGAGGGTTTGAGATTTTTATCCTATTTACAAGTTAAGCAAGCTTGCCATAATCTCATGGATACTGGTAGGAGAGATCAGACTCTGGGACAGAGAATTTTTTAATTCATAAACATAGAAGTAGTCAGGGTAACAGCATTTCCCTAACAGCCAATTCCATGAAAAATGTGAAACTTAATTCTTTTTTTTTTTTTTTGGTATCAGGGATTGAACTACTCAGGGGAACTTAACCACTGAATCACATCCCCAGCCCTTTTAATATTTTATTTAGAGACATGATCTCACTAAGTTGCTTAGAGTCTTGTCAAATTGCTAATGCTGGTCTTTGAACCCTTGATCCTCCTGCCTCAGCCTCCCAAGGCTTTAAAGGCATGCACCAGCATACCAAATGTGAAGCTTAATTACAGTTACCTTCTTTTATGGGAGGTAGAACCATAGAGACTCAGAAAAAAATCACCCCATAACAGTATATAGGAAGTACCGTATAAAATTACTAAAACTTGAGTATGTACCCTAACTCCCCTATTTTGCCCTGGCATGAGATTTTGTTTCACTTACCTTTGATGCACCCAACACTAATCATAACTTTAATCCATGAATGGTGACACTTTACACACACACACACACACACACACACACACACACACACACGCCCCTACCTTCCCGGTTCAAATTTATTTAATCTCAGGCTACACAGAAACAAGCAAGCTAGATGACAGACTCTGGGAGGCCAAGGCCCAGGTCTGTGCTGTATCCCAGAATATTGAACAGTACCTGCCACCTAGTAGGACCTCAACATATCTCTGTTCAGTGTATATATGACCAGAAATACCTGTCTGACTTCCCTGTAGAGCACTGTGTTCAGTAGGATGCACCATTTAAAAGTGAGATTTCCTGGGGCTGGGGCTGGGGCTCAGCGGTAGAGCACTCGCCTAGCACGTAGGAGGCTCTGGGTTCCATCCTCAGCACCAGATAAAAATAAATAAATAAAATAAAGCTATTGTGTCCAACTACAAACGAAAGAAGAAATATTTATTTAAAAAAGTGAGATTTCCAATCCATGAAACTACAAAAGGCCTGAAGGCTGACAGCTTGGGGAAAACGTCCTATAAGAAAGGGTGAGGGACAAAGGTTTGCAGCTTCACAGATGTGATGGTTTGTTGGTGTCCCTCAAAAGTTCCCGTGTGAGACAGTGCAAGTTAGGAGAGCCTTAACCTAATTAGTGCATTGAACCCCTGGGGGGGACTAACTGGGTGGTAATGTATGCAGTAGGGTGTGGTTGGAGGAGGTAGGTCTCTAGGGACTACCCCTGGGGTTTCTTATTCTGTCCTGGTGAGAGGAGCTCTCTCTCTGCTTCCCAGGTGTCCTGTCCTGAGCTGCTTCCCTACTCCACACTCTTCTGCAGTGATGTTCTCAACCCTGATGAGTTGTTCAAAAATCAACTCAAATAGGCTATTGGTGGCTTCCCTTATCTTTGGTCTGGGCATCTTGCTCAAGCAGTTGGTCACTAAATGTAGCTGTCCCATAAAAGAGATCATCTCCTCTCAGCTGCATCCTGGGTAATGATCAGGAAGACCAGTTTGGCAGTTTCTTAATAAAATCAAACACATACCCATCACAGAACCCAGCAAATATCACTCCTAGCTATTTATCCTAGAGAAATAAGAACTTAGGCTCACACAAAAGCCTGCACATGAATTTTTAGATGGCTGTCTTCATAATCACCCCAAACTGAAACGAATTCAAAAGTCCCTAAACTGTTGAATTGTGGGGAGCTACTCTGAATGATTCACACCTTCCATCCTGGAGCGGAAAGACTTTGACCAGTCACTACATCTTGTAGTGATCTGGACATTGCTCTGGTCCAGGAACTTTGAGAGCCTGTCTTCAGACATAGGCATGTAGCCCCATGGATTGAGCTACATTCACCTATTCCTTTGTAATATTAACGCTTTGCCCTGTTTGGGACAGAATGTTCCATGGAAATGATTCTTTGTGTGTCCCCTTCTCTTGCTCGGCCTTTGGGTGTGGCCTCCCTAGATGTCAGTCAATCTCTGACAACAGACATCATGAAGCTAGACTTAACCTCCTGAAACCTGACCTCTTGCCTCATTTGAATGGCTTCTCCTTAATAAAAGGGTTCAGATTCTGCTCTCTCTCTCTCTCTCTCTCTCTCTCTCTCTCTCTCTCTCTTTCTGTGGACCCTTAACGTCAGAAGAGCCATCACAGAACCCCGAAGAAAAAGGTACCTCTGTCTCTTGTGTGGTTATTTCGTGCAGCCCAGTTCCCCTGGAGTGACCCTGAGTGTTTTAATTGTGAAGAACACGACATTGAATGGATAAACAAATTGTGATGCATTCATACAATGACTAGTAGGCAGCAATAAAAAAGAACAAATTACTGATAAATGTAACATCTTGGATGAATTGAAAGGCATTATTCTGAGAAAAAGAACCCCGGCTCAAAAGTTTACATGCTGTTTTCCTTTATAAGATGTCTGTTCAAAACTATCATAATGAAGAATAAATCATGTTTGCCAGGGATTAGGCAGGGGACAGGAGTGTGGCTACCATGGCATAGGGTGGAAGAGTTTAGGCAATTACAACTTTCTCAATGTACGTTGAAATTCAAAGAACTGTAAGCCAAAAGGAAAGTTCATCTCATGGTAGGTCAACTGAAAAACAAAGGTGAGGAGGACTATAGCTTTCAAAAATGGTAATTTTATAAAAGACTTAGGAAGGCTGTGGAGATGTCCAAATAAATGAGCCTGAAGAGACATGACTAATGCAATACAGAAAACCCACAGTGAAGGGGAAGAAATGACAGAATATCCTATGTATTAATACATAGAAAAATATCCCTGAAGTTTCAGTTCTAACCTTTCTCAAAACCTGGAAAATGTTGATTAGTGCTCTTGAGTTCTATTCCTATTATCTTTTTTATATACATATACATATTTAGTTGTATATGGACACAATATCTTTATTTAATTTTTATGTGGTGCTGAGGATCAAACCCAGGGCCTTGAACGTGCTGAGTGAGCACTCTACCGCTGAGCCACAAGCCCAGCCCCCTATTATCTTTTTCCACAGTAACTTATTGATTCAATTAAGTGTCCATGTATACATATAATATGTCCTGTTACATAAAAGGCAATGTATTTGTGGACATAAGACAGGAGAAATTCCTCTTTTCCTTTAAGACATTGAATATTGATGCCAAACCATTTATCCACTCTTCTTTAATACTATTTACTGTCATAAACATATGATAAAATTTTGATATCTCTTAGGAGTTAGTTTTCTAAATAATTGTTTGAGATTATTTTTCTAGTCCCATAGATAAGTGACTTATTGGATGCACCACATAATAGCAAGCCTTATGAACAGTTTTTCAAACTGTCTCACTATTGAGAGATCATTGTTTTCCAACTTGGAAAACTCTTCTTCCCAAAACATTTTGTACATGGAAACAAATAACAGCAAACCTCAATGCTAACTGGCTTACTTACCAAAAGGAATTTATTGACTCACTGATCATAGATGGACCAGGACTGAACCTTCATGCCTCTGTGGTGGCTTGGGCCTACCTTATTTCTCTTAGCAATTTTGTCCTCAGACTGCATTCTACCATAGGGGTAAATGTCTGCCACTGCAATCAGAGCTGCTGTGTTTCTTCAATCATATCCCAAGGGTGGGGGCATTATATCTAAATCAAAACATTAACCAAAGTCTTGAATCTCAGTGACTGTACACCTTAGAGCATGTATTATCCCCGAACCAACCACAGCCAAACACTAGGGGTGCTACACGCTGAAGAAGAGAAATAACACACAATATTAAGGAGGGCACCATCATATCTGCAGTGACAATTCTTTCACTTACTTGACACTTCCTTTACTTAATACAATCAGCTACCATCTATTTAATCCATACCTGTGCTGCCTCTTTGCATCCTTTTGGCCATTCCAAACAACAGGGAACTGAGTTCTCCTTCCAGGTTACCTTAGTTAATGGGAGTGCATGGAAACAGTAATGGAGGTCAGGGTGACAGCAAACGCTTCAGCAGTTAAGCAGGAAAGCTTCTAGGAGGAAGCACATCAGGGCACAGCCGCCCTGGGGACTCCAAGGCCCATCTCCTGGGCAGCCTGGGAAGCAAGGTTCCTGGGCTTTCTTTTGGTGTGGTTTCTCTTAGGTGCTTAGTCCCAACACCCTGGGAGACTGTTTTCTACCACATCGCTGACTGCACAGCGCCACCACAGGGCAGTGCTACCCTGAGTGTCATGCCTGCTTGAAGGAAGGTCCCACTTCCCGACATGAGGCTGGGGCAGACTCACAACATATGCCCAGGAAAGCCCTGGCCAGCAGCTGTCAGTCCAGGAGGCCCTTGGAGGCGGTCCCCCAAAGCAAGGGGAGTAGCAGGCACCTTTTCAGGAACCCTGTCCTCCTGGGCAGAAGTCCCATCCCCCTGGCTGAGGCCCATTTCGCACGGGAAAGCCCAGCATCCAGGGCCGCGTCCACTCGGTCCCACTGCCACGAGGGGCAGCCGCAGGCCTCACTCCTAGGAAGTTGGGGACAGGTGAGGACGCTAGTCAGTTGCTGTCCCACCCTAGCTCACCAGCTGAGGTGACAGCGCGGCTGGCGGGGCGCCAAGGACCCCGCCCTCAGCACGCAGAGGTTGACAGGGAAGCCAAGTGGGGCCGTCGCCAGGGAGACGGGGGCGGGGCCTATGCCAGGGCAGGAACTTGGAGCGGCGGTATCGCACAGCTCCGTGTGGGAGGAGCCCGGAAGTAGCGCCCTGGAGGCGGGGCTGCAGGTCCGGGTGTGATGGGTCCAGCTCCCGGGATCCAGGAGCGGAGGAGGTGAGCTGGCCGGGAGCCGCCCGGGTCTAGACGCCCACTCGAGGGTGTGACCCGGGAGGACTCTGCCGCCGCCCTGGAGCCTCGGTCCCGGGCTGCCAGTCCCCTGGAACCGCCGGGGCGGTCCCCACAGCGCCCACCGCGGACCCCGCTGTCCCGGTTCTCACCAGAGGGCTCTCCTCAGCGGAGCTGCTGGTCACAGCGGGTGGATTTTGATTTGCAGGGTCCTGTTCAGGATGCGGTGGCCTCAGCCGTGTGGCCTTTGCCATGGACCTCAGAGGAGAAGAGGTGGCCTGACCCGCAGGTCCCCTGGAGAGTGGGAAGGTGATGGAGGAGCCCAGTGTGACCTGGGGAGCAGGAGGCCAGTTTAAAAGACAGACCCGCCCAGGTATTTCAGGTCTCACTGACTCTGTGTCTCCTTTTCCTGTGGCACCTGTGGATTCTGTTTTAAGTCCTCGCTTTAAAAACCCTCTCCTGTTTCCTTCTGTGTACCTGACCCATCATTTTAAACCATGTTCCAAGGTCACTTTTTGGTGTATGTGTGGTTCTGGGGATTGAACCCAGGTGCCTGAGCTTGTTAGGCAAGTGACCTACCTGAGCCCCACCCTCAGAGACCCTTGTAATTTTTTCCCCCTTGGCCACAAGGTCTAATTGCCAAGGCTGACCTCGAAGGTTCCTCTTGCCTCAGCCTCCCTGGTGGCTGGCATGACAGGCATGCACCTGGGACTGTCACACTCTAGCCTGTGATGGGAACTCATGTGCATATGTCCAGGGCTGAGCATGGTTCTGCAGAGCTGTGCTCCAGGCTCCCTGCAGGGCTGTGGAGGCCTCAGCTGCCCAGCAGCCCTGGTGCCATCGCCAGTGCTCCTCCCAGCCAAGGGCAGGCAGCTGCCCATTGCTGTAGGCTGATCTTATTTTCTTCTTATGGCACTTGTACATTCTCTGGAGTATATTGGATGGTTTGTCCATTAGGAGTTTAACAGGTCCTCTAGAACCTTCAAATAATTAGTAAAATTCCTTACACAGTAAGTGAGCATGCACAGAAATTGGGCTAATGGGAAGAATGATGTTGGATGATATTTTTATGGCTTGAGTATATTATCCAACATGAAGTTACATTTTATTACTTACAAAATAATAAAATAATGAAGCAATACCATGGGCTGAGCCAAAATATATCCTCAGGATCTTAGGCATTCTGTAATAAATTTGCATCGTTTGAAGTATAGAGTTGATCATCTCTGGCTAATGAAATGGAAGTAAAGGTATCAAAGCCAATGATCATCTGTTTCCAATTTTCTGTGATTTGGTTCAAGTGGTAAAGTGGTGATATTTATCAATAATGGATCAAATAGGTTTATAATTGTTTTAGAGTACAATTAGATGCCTTTACACTTTAGGCTATATGGGCACATTTGAGAACAGTTCCAGCCATTCTCTCATCCTTTGGGTCATTCCCCTCAGATGTCCTGTGAGACATTTTCTATGTGAGGCTTTAGGAAGAAGAAGAGAATATTCTGTAAAGAAAATCTTGTGATCTCTGCATTATAAAATTAAATGGGTTCATTCAGAAATCAGACTTTCTATTGAAAGATATTTGCATGAGCCAAATAAAACCTATTTCTAGGCGTCCTGGTGAAGACAAGGTTTTATCTTTATATGTCTCATTGTTTCTGCCTTGCGACCAGATCGAGCTTCATGAAAGAAGGTTCAGTTCATAAGAAACTGCTAGTGAGTTTAATTTAAGGGACAAGACTCTCATTACCTTTCACACAGCTCTGAGACGGCTTCTCCTAGCTCCCACTTCTAGCCACCTAATGTGGTGGTGAGGTTTACACAAGAGACTAGGGAGAGAGGGAGAGCACGCAGGGAGTGAGCTTTTATTGGGGAATAAAACAATTCAAGGGAAAATCCCATCCAGTGAAGGTTAAGGGGGGCAGCATCCCAAGGTCAAGGACAACGATTGAGTCTTCAGGTCAGTGGCCAGGCACGCCTCTGCATGGACAAGCCCTCGGACCTGGGAAAGGGTGGGGAATGGCTCTGACACAACTGTGTTTGAGCGCCTCTCACCCAGCCAGGGAGGTAAGTCAAATCACGTGCGAGGATGGCCTCCCACAATTGTCT
Source organism: Spermophilus citellus (assembly GCF_964194105.1). NCBI lineage: Eukaryota > Metazoa > Chordata > Mammalia > Rodentia > Sciuridae > Spermophilus > Spermophilus citellus. The sequence goes on along the minus strand of NW_027673039.1, from coordinate 659,448 downwards.
GGTTTTTCTTTTCTTGTTGTTATTGTTAAAATGAAATTCATAAGTTGGCAGACCATTTTTTCAGATGTGTAACTAGATGCCATTTAAATTACCCACCTTTAAATGGTAGACATTTTGTACATGAACACTGCCTGTCTGCACCTTTTTTAACAACCAGTCTGGGCTCAGGAGCCCAAATACCAATGTTAGCTGGAACATGTTCTTCAGTTTGGCCTATTTGCCAGTATCCCCTGAGGTCATCTGTTCAATGAGCTTCGTTACTCCTGCTCCCTCACTGGCTTTCATAGAAACCACATACTGTCTATGAATCAGGGACACCAATCCCACAACATTGTGTTCTTTGAGTATCCAAAGTCCCACTTTTCACTCCACCATGCCTGACATAGGCCCTAATATTTATCAGCAAATGTGAGGTTTTCAAAGATCCAATTCTATGTGCTCCTTTCTCAAAGAGCATTAGGCAGGGCAATAGCATACATAAATATTAAGTAAAGGCCATAGTTTTAAAATGTCATCCATTGAATAGTTGACACATGTCTGAGATACTTTTTATTTTGGAGGAGGTATTTTTTAATAGGGAATTCCAACAGCTATGTAATAGTGAAATGAGAAATCTTGCATCCATTTTATTCTTTGTTTCTTATGATTTTTATCAGTAAGGATAAGATACTTCCTTGTTCCAATGCAGATGTTGCCCACTTCTGTAAATGGATGTGGGGTGTCACCTGCTACTTGCATGTCTGCATGTTTTGCTTGACACTGATATCCTACTTGGCAGAAAGTCACTACTGAAGTTAAGGTCTTATGTTGTAGCAGCAGAGCCGAAGATCCTTGGTGTGCCACCTTCTGCAATCCATGCTGCTCTGTTTGAGTCCTTTAATGACTTCCTGGTGATGAGCATCATTGTCTCCTGGTCTTTGAGAATGGCCAAGCATTGCTCTGTGAATGTGGAAGATGGGCGTGTGGAAGGCTCCAGGCAGGATGGATCATTGAACATGTACTCTAATCAATGTGCCTCTTTAATGACCTGTTTTTCTTCTTGGGTTTTAAGGGAGACAGTGCCCTCAGACACTCTGTGCAGCTGGGAATGCAGGCTTCTGCTTCACCTTGAAGGAAGCATTAATGAATCCTTTCCAGAAGACATGAGAAGACAGAGTGAGCCTCTGGTATCATGAAGGTTCCTTCCATTTCCCATGGGCTAGAAGAGAGAAGAGTTGCTTCATGAGATTTGATCCCCTTTTTCCTGAAGAGTTCCACACAGAGGTGAGTCCCCAGCATGTTTAGACACCATTTCAGACCCCTTTGTTGACGGAAATGAATCACACCCCCTGATGATGTGGAAGAGCTAAAGATGGGTTTGCTATGAATTTTCTATTTCATTTCTCAGGGCCTGAGTCAAGCCAGCCATTGTGCTGTCAGCGCATGAGCTGCTGGTCAAATGTGAGGAAGTGGTCTTGCTTTATGAAAACACCACCCTGATTCAGTGAGCCAGAGGCAGCTTGCATTCCCTCAGTTTTCCTGTAAAGGCAGATTGCTGTGGATGGCCTCTGGCCTCGTCATGCAGCCTGCTCAGAGTAGGGGATTGAGGGTCCAGGCAGATCCCTAGTTCTTTTTGACCTTTATTGCCATTGGGCCACCCCAGGATCCTTGGACTCTACCTGGTCTTCTGGCCTGGGTCAGTGGATGTGAGGTTTGGAATCCCTCTCTGTGGCAGGATCCCAGCCACCCCCACACCCCAGCCACTTGAGGGCAGGCACAGCCTTTCCTAATTGTGTTAGAGTTGGAGACTTTTCCCACCCTTCCTCATCCATGCTCATCCCACATTTTGTAGCTTGACACCTGAGGACATTTATTCATTGACTTAGTGGTTAGTCATGATGGTTGCTAAGACTAAGTGACTCTTTCAAGTCACATCACTTGCATGGTAGGGCTAGAGCATGGATCTTCCTAATTGATTTCATGGGACTCTCTCATAGAGACTGTGACTGCCTGCTAAACACACTCTATATTTGGAGTGTCAAAATTCTTGGCACTGCCTCCTTGGCAAGTGTATCTTGTCTTCTACGTGGGAATTTCACAAATATTTTCCTTTGGTTTGTGGAAGTCATGCAGAAGGGATTTCATTTGAAATGGCCCAAACAAGAAATACCAGTTGTCTTTTTCACACATGGATGTGTGTAGTGAACACCCCTTTCTGTGTGCTTGCATGAGTTGCTCCTTTGAATTTGTTGAAGAATGGTTGGCTGGGGAGCAAGGTAACGAGAGATGGATATCAATGGTTGTCAAGTATTCTGAAGTGAAGAATGTATTGAGGATGTGAAGGCTTTTCTAGCCAGTTCCTATGGCTCAGTCAGGGATCAGTCAGAGGATTCTGTCTGGTAGACTCTTTGGAACAGATGTCAAAGTGGCCTTGTCTTACGCTGTGCAGGACTGAATGCTGAGCTTGAGTGGGAGCTTCTTGTCATTTCAAGCATTTCCATGAGTCTGTCCTCTGTTCTCTTGTATCCAAGTGGTTTCTAACAGGAAAGCAGAACAAAAATTGAAAGTATGGTGATTGATTATTTATACCAATGTTATTTCAATCATCTTTGTATAATACGAAATTAACTTTCTGCTAGTAAGATTTCATATGTGAGGAAATAATGAAAATATTGGGGTTAGGGGATGAGAATATGCAAATCAAACATTTTTGAGCACTAAGACCTGTTTTTTGTTTTTGTTTTTGTTTTTTTAACTTAAATAATAAAGTGCCAGAGGACCACACCTGCCATTCAGCCTCAACAAACTCCAGGTCCAGCCTCCAGGTGGCCCATTTCACCAGGGTGTGTGGGACCACACTGTCCTGGGATGAGAGAGCATTACTCACGGACGTTGTCATCTCACAGAGTAGATATTGCCAGAGACAGTGGGAAGGTAGTGGCACATGAGGAAGGGAAGAGCTCTCAGGATGGGAAGAGGGGGCCGCTTCGAGACTCATTGGGCATGGCACGAGGCTGCTGGGTGTGGTGTTGGCCTGGGCCCACTGAGTGGGGCAGATCCATGTTCTGTGTCCCTGTACCCTCCTCTGTAGCCTGTGTTGGCAGCAGATCAGGGAATTGGGATCAGAATTGCTCCCAGTAACACAGGTACCAGCCCCCAGAGTGTGTGCCTAGCCGTTTCCCCACCTGGCCTGACTTAGTGCTTATCTTGCCTCAGGGCTGAGACCCTACAGTCTCTGATGAGGGTGTCTGCAGTCCAGATCCAACCTGCATGGCCAACATGCTCAGACCTTCAGCTGGGTCTTAGGCTGCTGCAACCAAACCCTGTTAACTGGGTGGCCTACAACAGAGGAAGTGTCTTCCGTTGAGCTCCAGAAGCTCAACACAGTAGGTGTTGGGCTGTCCCAGTGCCATAACCCCTCCCAGGTTTCAAGGGGACTGTCCCCCCAACTCTCCCAGCCCTTCCCACTCTCCTACTGCTGCCCACGATCTGTGGTTCCCATATGGGCATCCCCTCCTGACTCCATCCTCACTTAGGTTGTATCCCAAGTCTCCCTGGTCTCTGGGTGCAGACTCCCCTCTTCCTACAAGAATATCAGATATTGGATTTGGTCCCAGTTGATGCTGTGTTCCATCATGTGAGCTCTTAACTTCATCCCTGTGCAAAGACTCTTTCCACACAAGTTCGCATGACTTTTGGCTGGCTAAGAATTTTCAGGGGACACTTTTCTAATGAGTACACTTTCCTTTCTTCAGATCTCTCCCCACTGAGCCTTCTTCTCATCCTTGTCCTAGTTCCTTTATGGCAGGTTCCCTCCTTATGGTTGAGAGGACCTAGTGACCCCTGGATTCACACATTGTCCTTAATCACCAACACACTGCAGAATTCTCCATGGGATGTGGTGTTTTGCTTTGGAACCCACCCCCTGACCTCTAAAAGTGGTCTAGACAATTGGGTTGGCTCCCTCCCTCCTGAACCTGTTTGATGCCCTTTGAAGTAAGTTATTCTTTTGGATTCCTTCCACAGTAGGCAAGTCCTTGGATCCCCTGCTAGAAAGTCTTCCAGCCTTAAGGTCAGATGTGTCCAGATGTTGACTTGAAGGATATCAGCTCCTAGAAGCCCTCATCCTGGCTGCAGTGTTTCCTCCCCTCAATGCAAAGCAAGAAAGTGCAGTTGGCCCTGCACCCATTCTTCTGCATCCATGATCCCCACCAGCTGGAAATCCAAACTATTAGGAAAGGAGTTGTGTCTCTCTGGACAGATTCTTCTCTCCTCATTGTTTCCTGGATCTTACAGTGTTACAGAGAGTGACACTGCCCTTTCATTGTATTAGGTGTCAGAAGTCATCTAGAGATAATGGAAGTGCTACAGGAAGAAGATATGCAGCGTTTAGATGCAAATACTCGGGCAATTTTGTAAGAGACTTGAGCCTGTGTGGACTGGTGTTTTGGGCGGACTTTGAACAAATCTCCCTTGGATTTCTTGTAACGTTTCTGGTTTCTGGGCTTGGGAGTGTTCAGGACTTGTGTGTGAGTCAGCCTCATGGGGATGTGATGGGGGGCAGTCGGAGCTGTTGTGCAGAACCTCAGTGATGGCTTGTAAGGCCACATGCAACACTGCAAGCAGGAGCCGAGAAGGGAGCCCTCTCCCCATGTGTTCAGCTTAACTCTTGTCTTATCCAAAATCATGACTTGTGAAATGTTGCAGAAATGGACTCATGCCAAAAGTTGGGATGTTCTGGGGAGCATGGGCTGTCATTCTATTCTGTCTCTGCATTATGATGTGTTAGTGGGTGGGAACTTGAAGACGTGCTTAGGCCATGGATTCTCCTTCCCTGGGAAAGGGCTTCTCAAATCAGCCCTTGTCTGTGTTTCACCTGCTTCCCCAGGAGGACACAACAAGAACGTTCTTACAAGTTGGCCCCCGGTCTTGGTCTTCAAGCCTCCCAAGTTTGAGAAATAAAATCTGTGCTATGAATTACCCAGTGTCTTGTATTCTGCCATCACAACACAAACTATGCTAAGATAAGTCAATCAGCAGTCTCCCAAGTGTTTACATTGTGGTAATTGACACCAAACATCCGTTTTGTAATTAAACCATTTTGGAGTACACAGTTGAGTGGCATTAAGCATGTTCATGTTGTTGTACAGGTGTCACCACCATGCCTCTCCAGAACTAACGTGGACATACTCTTGCCATCAATGCTGAATTCTAGTGCCCTTGAGGCCCAGGAAAAGAACATTGTATTTACTTTTTATGAACCTGATAATTGAGAATCTGAGATAAGTGAAGTCCTATAAAATTTGCCTTTCTCTGGACACGATCATTTTCAAGGGATGCAGATCACCCCCACTCGTGGGCATACCAGGTCCACTGCTAACTCTGCGGGTGTTTCAATTGCACTCTCAGTGACAGTGGTGACTGTGTGCACATGAGCTGTGTGTCCAGCTCAGATTTCAGGATCCAGTGTCTTTGGTTCCATGCAGCCTATAGGTTGCCTGCTCCTCCAGGTCTCTGCAGGCCAGTGGCATGAAGGAGCTGGGCCTGGTGGATTCTTTAGGTGAGTGCAATACGTGTCCACAGTGCTGTGGGTCATCATGGACTATAAATAGAAGCAATGCCTGGATACTCCTGGGATCTCAGTGGGCTCAGCCTGTGTGCTGAGAATTGTTGTTACTTCCTAATTAATGGGCCCCCAGAATCACAGAGAAAAGGGCAAGTCCAGAGCCAGTGGAACCTCAGTGTCTCTGAGAGAACTTTTGGGGTGGGGGGCCAGGATACATTGATGTGATGACTCTAATGCAGAGTCACATTTTTCGAATCCAGGTAGAGGTGCTCAGGAACAGCCTGGGCTGGCATGTGGGTTCCCCACCTCCACACCTGTGGAACATCTTGGGGCTCTGAGAAGCACAGCAGCCTGACCACGTGAGGGCATCTGCTGTCTACATACAGTGAGCTGGGTTTTCTTCACATCTCTCAACAATTCCACATAACACCAGCTCTGAACCCAGAGTCCTGGGCACTTAGTTGAGGCTCAGTCAGCTCCCACCTCTCTCTACCTGACAGAGCCCTCCTGGCTCCCTCTGCACTCATTACATTGAAGATGAAAACCTGGAGGGTGGGACTTCCCATCATCCAGAAGTTCCCAAATACATTCCACTGTGTCTTTTGTTCCTGGAACCCAAATGGTTGGGGTGGGCCACAAGTACCCTGGCATCCATGTGTGGGAACCATGGTAGTATAATCAAGAAACGGGAAGGAGAGGGGTTGGACTTATCAGTACAGATGGCAGGGCATAGTACAGAGTGGAATGGAGAGTTCTCACCCGGGGTGATTGTTGTGATGTGCATAAATGCTCTGCTGGTGCTGGGGTGCCCTCATGGTTTCTGGGGTCTTGAAAGGCTACAGATGCCCACAGAGTGTTCTCAGATGCACATAGTGGGAGGCCCATTGCAATATGTACATGTGGAAGAAGTAGGAGACCCCCTTAGTGTGGAGGTGCCATCTAGAAGGCAGCCTCACTTCTTTGAAAAACTTGATTGGAAAAAAAGTGTATGGACCTGTGCCCAAAGGGCCATATATGCTCCTGGAAGTTGGTGGTGGAAATAGTTCTCCATCCATTAATCACTCCCTCACTCACTAATGTCCTTGTGTCCTTGAGAAAGGCTCTCCCTTTCCTGGTTTTCCTGAATAGAAATCCTCTTGCATCTTGGGTGAATAGGGTTATGCATTGTGCAGAGGGTGTTGGTCCAGTGAGCATCTTAGAGACTGTCCTTTATGGAGCGTAATGATACTCATTGAGGAATGAGGCCAGGGTCCTAACTGTGGTTAGTGTGAGGACACCCTGGGTTCAGCAGAGGGAAAGAAGGACAGGGAAAACTCAGATGTCCCTTCATGGCCCCTGGAGTTAGAGGACTTACCCCTTTGCACCTGGGATCAGGAGACCTCATTTCCTCAAGGACATGCGTACTCAGTCGTAAATCTTGAGTGTGGGTTCCTTTCTGGGGTCCAGGGCTGTTTTTAGCCACCAGGAATGACAGTGCTCTCCATGCTGAGTGGAGCCATTTTTGCCAGGAAAGAGAGCCCATGGTCACGCCTTGTCCAAAGCATCCCACTCCAAGGGCTCCCATCTCTACATTCCTGTCCTGAAAGGAAGCCACTCAGAGGCAAGGTGGGTCCAACTATCTCGCATGTGTTAACTCATCACTGTGTTCCAGCAGTCACCACAGTTAACAGTGCTGATGGGATTGGAAGTGGCTCAGAATGTCACCCTCATGAGCTGTACCCTGCTACAGGTGCAGTTCTGCAATGGGAGAAACTCAAAACCTCAAAACACATGCACATGAAAGAAAAGAGCAAGAGCCAGAGCGCCAACAGGCCAGGTGTGGCAAAGACAGCTGGAGTGCCTAGGTTGGGACTCAGAATTATGTCAGTGGGGTGGCAGTGCTGCTGGCACCAGCATGATAAAAGAGAGCCAGCCCTGCTCATTTTTGGGAGCAGTGTGTTGGGGAAGGCAGCAGAAATTGAGAGGCAGGATTGAGTTTGGCCCTAGGAGGAGGTTGGGTAAAAGGCCAGTGTGAGTTGGAGGGCCTGGGCAGATAGAGAGAGGCCAGGGCACACCCCAAAGCCTGGAGACTGCACTTGATGTCCAGGGTTGTGGAACACCACCTCCCCTCTTACTCACAACTGAGAGCAAGGGGCATTGATAAGTTCAGGATGTGTGCGACTGCATCCAAGGTGGCTCGGCTAGGCACCTCTGTTTCCTTGACTCAGGAGGCTGGGAGTCCAGGCTCCACTGAGGCTCAGCTGGGAGGATCGGAGTCTGAGTTTAAGCCTTGTTCCTGGTGGGACCCATGTTGGCTGAGCCTCAGTGTTTTTGTGATGAGAGGATGGGTGACTGTCATGTCTTTATCCCAGGACACACTTGCTAAATGGACTTGTTTGCTCTGAGGAGGAAAGAGAGAGGGGGGAGTGGTGCTGGAGACAGGGATGCAGACAGGGGTCATGGACTTGGCATAACTCAGTCTTGGAGATGATATCCCATCACCTGTTCCCACTTCAATTCCCATGAATCCAGAGGCTAAGCCCCCTTGAGGTGAGGGGTGAACTGGTTCTGGGCAGCAGGATGCTGTGGTTCCTCGGTGTCTCTGTGAGACCCAACACTAGACACACTTGGCCCTTTTGAAATCTTAGGAGAAACCTTGGGAAGTTGTATGGCAGAGAGGAGCACCCTCTGCATCTCAGTCACCTCCAACTTGCCATGGTGTAGAGTGGGAACTGCAGCCACGATGGGACGAACATTGGCCATTTCCCTGTGTGGGACACAGGCCTGATTGAGTTAGGGTGCATTCTTTGTCTCTCCCCTTCTTGTGATTGTCCCATCTCTACATTTGTGCTTCAGCCACCTGTGAGTCCCATCTCTGGTTTCAGAGAGAATAGAGGGTGTTATGGGCCAATAGACACAATAAACCGTAGAGATTAGATGCTACCCTATTTTCCAGAAAAGACTAGGCACACCATGAGTTGCACAATGATGGGACCAGGGTCCAAAAGCTGCTGAGAGGGAAGGACTGATTGTGAATGCATTTTTGAAGGCTCCAAGCTGGAACTCTAGTGGCACCAAGCAGGGCAGATGCTGGTGGGGGATTTGGGTGGCTGTTGGTGAACACCTGCGCACCTGAGATGGGTAGGCATGGAGGAGAAATCAGCAGCCCATAGGACTTTTGAAAGTGGTCTTATGTGAAACGAGGCTCAGGTGTGGGCACAGGAAATGACATCATTGCTTTGACAATGCATCAAACAGAACATGGAACCCTGGTATCCAGGCACCCACTTCACTGACCAAGCCATCCGAGCTCATTTGTTTGGAGACACTGGAGTGAGAAGGATGTTCCCCTGTGGTTACAAACAATGCTGAGCCTCAGGCTCCCAGGAATCTGAGGGGGGCCAAATAGCCCTTTTGTGGATACACTGGGTGAGGCTTCATCTTCGATGACAGAGCCGCTGGCGATTGTCGCAGAGGAGCTCAAGAGTAACAGTGAGTAGCACAGGGCAGGTGAGCCCAGCAGGCCCTCTAGTCTGATCCCTGATGAATGGCCCAGGACTCCTATTCTGACTGTGTGTGTGTGTGTGTGTGTGTGTGTGTGTGTGTGTGTGTGTGTTTGTACTGATGGGAACTGTCCCATTGTGCTTTGACTCTAGTGTATTGGCACAAGTCATTTTTCTGTTTGTCACCATTTCCATTTTGAACCCACCATTCTTGGTCCCAACCCAGGGTGAAAATGATCAGAACTCGGAGGAGCCCTTCAGGGTACAGAGCCTTGAACCTTACAGGCAGGACCAGCATAGGAATGAGCTCCTGCCTGTCATTTGTGGGAGGAACCTACATTTCAGCAGCAACATGGGGTTCACCTCCTGGGATTCCATCCCCACCCAGCAGGTGCTGGATCTCTTGTTCCCAAGGTAAGAAACCATCCTGACTCCAGCTGATCCACAGAGGTCCGTGGAGCAGTCCCCACACACTGGGCACCACAGCTCAGTGGTGTCTGCTGAGCTCATTCCCAGGTGGAATCAGTGAGGCCAGGTGGTCTTTCTGGTTGATGTTGGCTTTGTGAAGAATGTAGATCTGTGCCAGAGGCATCTCAAAACTCGGGCCTTGGGAAAAGCACTTTTGGGTTAATAAAGACACATTAGTTTCCATAGTGGGACAGAGCTTCCTAGCTGGGACATAGCTGGACAGGGGCTTTGGACATGGCAGCTCCCACACCCAGAGATATGTGGGAATCAGCAGTCTGGGCTCATTCACTGATGAACATGGAGAAAGCACCCACTGTGTGAAGACAGGTTTCCCGTCACGTTTCATAATTCAGTGAAAAATGGGGTGCAAATGACTGCCATTGTGTACCTTTTCATGGGGGTCAGCCTAAAACTGCAGGTGCCATGAGTACATATCCTACATGTGACTGCCTCCCTGACTCCATGAGGCATAACTTCACGTTGTCCTCTTCAGTGAGTATGGTGGACCCCTGGACCAACTTCAACATGGAATGGGCTTGGCGTCAAGAGGGTGGGCTCCTGTTTCCAGAATAGGGAACTGCAAGGTGATTTGACTTGGGAAGGCTGAGGAAAGACTGCTCTCCCCAATTCTGTTTTCTGCCTGCAGTGTAAGGTGTGGGGCTTCAACAGTAGGAGGGGTAAGGCAAGGCGGGGAGTTGTAGGTGGAGTCATGGTCCTCTGGGGAAGCCCCTGGGACAATGGATCCCCCCACACTACACCTCCCTGTCCTCCCCCAGGGCCACAGAGATGTGGTCTGCACTCATGGGAAAAGAGAGGTCCACAGCTACTCAGGGGGACTTAGTGAGAGCTCACAGAGAATGAGGTAGCATTGCAGCCCACGCCAGTGGAGGAGGTGTCTCTTGAGCCCTGAGAAGAGTGGGCAGGAGGACAGACACTCCTGGAAGGTGCACTCCAGGTTGGAGAGCACATAGCCAAGGGGAAGAAGAGTGTCAGGCCTGCCCTGAGGAGGGGAGAGCTGGTCATACCATGGATCTAACGCTCCTTCGTTGAAGGTTCTTTGCGTGTGGCGACCTGTCCTGTCCCTGCCTGTACAGCCACTTTGTCTTGTCTGAGGTGGACTGGTGTGTTCAGAACCAGGGACGGTTCAGAAGTGTAGGGTCAGAGGTTTGATCTGGAGGCCATGGCAAAGCCAAGGCCAGGGTTTTGCTGACTCCACACCTGCCTCCCCACAGTGCCTCACCTTCCTTCCTGGGGACCTGGGTGAACTTCTACACCGAGGCTTCCCATCGGCCTCCAGGCTCTCTGAGTCTGCAGCTGCTGCTGCCATACATGGGGCTCTTGCTGGTTGGCTTGTACCTGGAGCACCAAGCACACCACCTCCTGGCCCCAACTGAAGATGGCATATCAAGCCAGGCAGAGCCTGAGAGCCAGGCGGACTGGGGTGAGGACCTAAGGGTATATGAGGAAAGGTCCGACTGTTGTCCCACTGCAGGGAGTCTGTATGCCTGGTGTTGGGCTGGAAATTAGAATAAGCCTTTGTCCATTCAGGAAGTGACCCCAGTCTGCAAAGAGGTCCTGTGTGGGCTAAGGGTCTGAGTTCTTCCTGGCAGCAGGGGTATTGTGTGTCTGTGCGAAGGTCAGGGCAAGGCAGTCATGTTGGCATCTTTTCTCCTCTAGCTACAAGCTCAGTTCCTGTCACGGTTCCTAAGCCAACCCCAGAGCCAGAGCCTTCTCCCTGGGAAGGGGCACAGCTGGAGTCCAGGACATCAGGGGTCTCCACTAGGTACTCACCACGGCCCCAATATAACAAGCGGTTAAGAGGCAGGTGCCTCATTCACGTATACCTGGAAAACGAAAGGACAACACAGTACAAGAGCATCCTGGTGAGTCTTCGAGCAGGGGAGTCTCCTGGGAGCCCACACTGGGGAAGACCGAGTCCACAGCAAACACCTTGGACTAGGCCTGTCTTCTTGAACTGGAGCTTCTGGAAGGTCAGGAAGGAGAGCATAAAATGAGGAAGAGAGATGCGGGAGAGGAGCAACATGCCAGGTCTAGGTGGGAGTTGGCCTGCGTGTTTTGGGGTGTGCAGGTCAGAAGTGTAGGAGTGAGTGCTGGGTTCAGAGGAGGTCAGAGAAATATCGAGGGTTCAGGACATCCTCTACTGATTTGGATATTGAGGAAGAGTATATTGAACCGTGGAGGTTGAAGCAGAGGAGTTGGCAGTCATTTTCTTGTGTGTGGGAGGGGACATATTGCTGGTTGAAGGGAAGGGAGCCATTGTAGAATGATTAGGGTGGGTAGGTGTGGGTCACAGACAACTGGGGCCTTGGAGGGGCCCATTAGTGTCCTAGTTTGCATGTATGTGAATAGAGATTTAGCGGCTCTCTCTGCAGAATTTTCCTGGGTGTGGAGTATCCATCATGAGACTCTGGTGTCCACCTCCAGGGGAGCCATGTTGAACCACTGCACCTGCTGTGTCCAAACCTCCTGACACCCCAGCAAGCACTGACACTCTTGAGCCCAGCAACTTCCATGCCTATCATTAAAGAGTCCTAGTGTGTGTTGTGCCCTGGCTCTCAGGACCAAAGCACCTACGGTTTGTGCCTGGTCCACACAAAAATGCAGCTGCATCCCAGACCAGAGCAGGGATATGGAAGTCCACTGGACCATTCCTCCCATCTTGATGGGACTAGAGTGTTTCTGTACAAAGCCTTTTGGTCCTTATTCCCTTGTCCCTGTAGGGCATAGCAGGTTAATGCAAACTCTTGTACCAAGATTGGACTAGAGGCTCATAGGAAGACACCACATGATCACATGAAGGCCTCAGGTAGCAGGGTAACAAGATGGTGCCCTTGTGTTGAGAGCTCTCTTGTCTCTGGTTGTCCTTGAGCACTGTCCTCTGGGTAGCTACTCCCAAATTCCCTGTCTGATGAGCTTTCTCCAACCCTGCTCAGGTGACCTGCCAGGACAGCACTCCAGTCATCATCCGCAGGGCCTTAGATGCACACTTGCTCCAGCAGGAGGATCCAGAAAACTACGAACTTCTGCAAATTGTCTCGAACCATCAGAGTAAGTGGAACCACCAAAGGGTAGGAAGCAGTGAGTCACAGTGGGCTCACGATAACTGGGAGCCAGAACACAGTGTGCATTGACCCAATGCCCAGGGAGAGTCTGGTGGGACTTGTGCACAAAACAAAGTGTAATGATGGGGCATAAATCTGCAGGTTCTTCATGTTCCCCAGGGGCTGTGGACCTGCCTATCATGTTTTCTTTCCTTGGCCTGAGGAGGCATTGCAAAGCTATTATCCACAAGGGGCCAAGAAGAGAGGCTTCTTTGTCTTGTGTCAAAGAAGACAGACAACCACAGGGTGCCTACTTTGGCAGTCTTTCCTGACCTAGACAAGTACATGAGAAAAGCAGTTTAATGAAGAATCATTTCTGGCTTCCAATCTTTCTATTCATTGCAAACTGAGTCCACTTAGGACCAGAGGCCATTTCTAGAGAGAAGTATGTGGTAGAATAGAACCCTTCACAGCTTCTAAACTCTTCTTGGGGGGAGAGAGAGAGAGAGAGAGAGAGAGAGAGAGAGAGAGAGAGAGAGAGAAAGGAGGAGGAGGGGGAGGAAGAGTAGGAGAAGGGGGTATATGGAGGCCACACTCAGGTAGCAGGATAACAAGCTTGTGCCCTTGTATATGTAGCTGAGGTTTCTCCTGAATGTTTGACCACAATCTTCTGGGTAGCTTCTCTAAAAGTCATTCTCTGATGACATTTGACCCACCCTGATCCAGTTGACCTGTGTGGATATGGTGATGAGCCTCATCTGCAGGGCCTTGGACCAAAATTTGTTGCAGCATGGGGATGTGGACAACTTTGAGCTGCTGAGATTGATGTCTGAGAATGAGAGTAAGTAGGACAATCAGACAGTGGGGAGACATTATCCACAGTGGGCTCAGGATAACTCACAGCCAAGAGAAAGTGGGCATTGGGCCCAAAATACCAAAGTGTGGTGGGCCTGGCGGAGACTCTCAGGGGTTGTGGGTGTTTTGTGGTATAATCCTTGAGTGCCACCTAACAATTCTCTCCAATTCGCTCTGCAGAAATCAAGGTCTCTGACCACTCACTGGTGTGTCTGTACATGAATGCGGGAATAAAATATTTCATCGTGAGGAAACGCCCCCAGGTCAAGGGAAAGGAGGTAAACACCTACCTTACTCAAGCTGTACTTGTGCTGCCACTCCACTCCCACCTGAGGAAATAAGAAGCCTCATCACCTGGACACATGTGGTAGAAGCCCATAGAGCCAACTGACAGGCTGGGGTGGCTTTCTGTTTCTGGGTTTGCTGATATTCCATCCCCCACAGTTCTCAGAATCAACCTGCAAGTCCTCCAGGCCGCTTTCCCACAAGCAGGTGGGAGACACCTGCTTAATCCGTGTCCACTTAGAAACACAAAGTCCAAAGATGGCCAAGACTGTCCTGGTAAGCCTGGATGCAGGGGTGTCCCCTGGTGCTTACACCTGGGTGGGGAGCAGACACTGGTCCAATACCATGGACTACTCATGCCCTCTTGAATTTGGAGCTTCTGGATGATCAGGAGGATAGATGGGAATCAAGAAGGGAGAGGTCAGTGTGAAGGGCTGGAGCTGAGATGAGGGAGGGCAGCAGCTTGCCCACCGCCATGTCTGAGGGAGTCTGTGTGTCAGGTGGCAGCATGCAGTCCAGAAGGGCAGGGGCAGGTATGGGTGACAGATGAGAATAGGACAGGACCTAGGTTGCAGGTTCCCTTGTATGAAATGCTGACGTCCATGGAGGAGGACAGCAGTGTGAGGTTCTGCATGTTCCTTGAACAAGGAGCTGAGAGGGTCTCTCTGCAGAGTCGATATGGATGTGGAGCAAGCACACTAAATGTCCAGGTAACCCAATGACCACCCTTGCCGGATGAGGTGCCCTCCTACACCCCAGCCAGCACTGAGCCTCTGGAGGCCAGGAGCTCTCGTGGCTATCTTTCAGCACTCCTGTGTGTGGTCATGTTCCTGGGTCTGTTTTTGGCCCTGGCAATCCAGACCAAAACCTCTAGGTTTTGTGCCTAGGCCATTCTCAATGCCGCCTGCATCCTCGGGCAGACCTGGGATCTTGGAGGCTATTGTCCCATTCCTCCCAACTTGTGGGATGAGATTGCATCTGTATGCAGGTAGTGGGGTCCTTTCACTTCGAGAAGAGTGCAGCTCCACAAAGAGCAATGGCAGGCCCAGGAAGTCCTATGTACAAGGATTGGGCTAGTAGCCTGTGGGAAGAGCCCACGCAATGAGCAGGAGGCCAGCCTCATATAGTCGGGTCATGGATGTTGCCCTGTACTTAGAGTGGAGGTGCCTCCATAATGCCAATGCCCACTGTCCTTGAGTAGTCACTTCAAGGCCCATTTCCTGAAGGCCTGTCTCCCATGCTGCTCCAGGTGACCTGCCACGATAGGGCTCCTGATGTCATCCGCAGCGCCCTCGAGCTACACTTGCTTACTCAGGAGAAGCTGGAGGAATATAAGCTGGGCCAAATCATCTCTCACCGTCAGAGTGAGACAATCATATGGCAGAGAGCAAGGGTCAGGATGTGGACTCAGGTCAACTCTTAGCACCAAAGAGTAGTCTCTGACCCCCAAGAACACTCCAACAGGGTGTGTTGGGTTCGTGCACAAACACAAGTGCACTTCTGCTGGTGGAAGGTCTTGAGGTCCAATGGTATACCCCAGTGGATATTGCGGCTCCCCACCAGGTTCCTCCCCTGGACATGAACAGACATACAAAGCTGACATCATTGAGGAGTGAGGAGGAAAGCCTCTTTCCAGGAGCAGTATGCTTTCATGATCTGGGATAGGAGTGGTTTCAGAGGAACATGGGAATGTGTGGGCTAAAGATGGAACTGGCATTTTGTGGACTGAAGCAGTACGATTGAAAGCCTTCTGTGTGACCAGAAAACCACTGCCTGGGCAGAGCATTGCCAGGATTCTAGCAAGCAGTAACAGGATGAAATTGGGAAGAAAACACAGCCTGGGAGACAGCCTGAATCATCTGTTTTTGCATAAATTCCATGGTCTTCCACACCTGAGTCCACTTGCCAAGGAGTGATCACAATAGCCAGGTTATGATCCCTAACTAAATTCAGATGAGGGCTTCCTGAGCATGTCGGCCACAGAGGTCATCTGATAATAATGCCAGTGCTTTTTCGTTGGTTGGTTGGTTGGTTTTTGTGAGCCAAACACCACAGCAGCCATTATCCCAGCCTATGTATGCTGAAGACCACCATCCCTATGAGTTCTAGGATCACTTGTCTCCTATCTTAACCTACTGTTAGGTTAGTAGAGTCTATGGAAGAGGAAGTCTGTGTGGGTACTTGGTAGCCTAAGAAATTCATAGCAGAGATCCCCACATCTAACCCAGAAGGGATGGAGAACAGGCTCTAGGTTAGAGGAGGGCGACAGGAAACAGGTGTTCAGAGGAAGGAGAATCTGGCTGTGGTATTCCCCCACTCGGGGTCATGGCACCACTGGGCCATACACCATGTTTGAGGGATGCATTCCCTTTGCTGGTCTTTGGAACCATTGTTCTCAGTAGGGCAGCATTTGGAATGTGGCCTCCATTCTCAGAAGCCTGGTTCACATGGAGGCAGGCTCAACCAACGCAGAAGCATGGCTCTATTGTGGTATCCATGCTCATCAGCCTGTCCTCACTGTGGCCATACTTGAGGAAAATAACTCAGAGGAGGAATCCTAGTCCTTTTCTCCGGGTTTCATAGCTTTCTCTTTGGTTGTGCACTGAGGCTGTCCATAAAGCTCTAGTGTGTGGCAGTGGAGAGCTCCTCAGCCCTTGCCACAAAGGCATAGACTGGGAGAGAGAGAACGAGGCTGGCAGAGAGGGAGAGAGAGAAAGATGGAGAGGAGAAGGAGGACCTCTACTTGGAGAATGAGGATTCAGTGGAGCCAACAGGAACAAGGTACTGTTGCCCAGGGCGCAACCCTGTTTAGGTCTTCCTCCAACCATGCTCAACTTTTCTTCCAGTCCCTCCCACCTCCAAGTAGTGTATTCATCTTGAATGAGAATTTCATGTTGACATTAGAGCACTCACCATCCAATGCTTCCCTCCAAACCCACCTATGAAGATGACTCATGTGGGGACTGAATCTTCGGCACAGGAGCCTTTTGTGGGAGATTTCAGATGTAAATCTAGTGGTGTGCTTTGGCAGATGCAAGAGGACCTGAGATGTTCTGGAGTCCAAAGCCTTTGGTAGGAACAGACATTAGGTCTGTTAAAGTGCTCTGTCTAGTTTTTCCTCAGGGAGGACTGTGGAGGCTGTCTTTGTTGGTATTGGTGCTGAATTGGGGAGCTCTCAGGTGTGTGGCTCTGGCCTTTTCTGGCACAGGCTCTCAGATGTTGGGGTGTCCTAGGGAGCACCTCCTGAGTGCCACCTTCTTTTTGTACACCCCTCTCTCCCCAGAGCTGAGGATTCCAGCACAGGCCAACGTATTTTATGCCAAGAATCCTCACAAAAAATCCAACTTTGTGCTGAGGAAAAGGAGCCTTTCCCAATAGAATGATGAATGGATCCAGCCTCAACCACCCTCTGGTCCTGCAAAGAAGGCTCCAGCCCTCCTGAGGATGCTTGCAAAACCATTTTGCTGCTGTGTGCCTGGGTGGGGCTGAGGCAGCCCAGGAATATTTACATTGATTACTATTTGCTTCAAAGTTTGAATCTATAGATTGCCATTGTCCTTGACCTTGTTTAGTAACACAGTTGTTACTCTATCCTATATTTTTTGTTTCCATTAACATATTATTATTTTAAAATATATATGTTTTTGTTACCTGATCTACTCTGATGATTTGAGTATACTAAATGTAGCAGTGATTCCTAAAGGACACATCCAAACCAACAGGAAGGAATGTTTCCTTATATCAGCAAGAACTTTGGTTTTTAGGAGTTTGGCAGATGGCATTATCTGAGTCAGTTTTCCAATGCGGACAATGAAGTATCAGCTATCATGGTACAAACACAAACAAAGACACACAAACGCACACACACACACACACACACACACACACACACACACACTAGAGCACACACACTCACTGAGAGATAGATACACAGATGGAGTTGGTCTCTTCCGAAATACTTTGGAGACGTGGTTCTGATTTCTCCCATTTTGGAGTATTTTCAATTGCATCAGGTGTCCTGCAAATGAATCCCATGTCTGAAGAAGACATGCATGTGTACTTCACATGCCACTTTCCACATAACCAGAAGGTCATGACATGTAATATTTTTCATGCAGCTGTGTTTTGACTGTGAACCATCCCATGAGGTCATCTGTGGAATTTTCCACTGGTAGCATCACAAAAGGAATCCACTCTTTGCATTTGGCGATATTTCTGATTTTTTTCATTCAGATTGGAATGATCTATCTATGTATCTATGTATCTATGTATCTATCTATCTATATCTATATCTATATATATATATATGTATATATATATATATATATATATATATACATATATGATTTTTAATCAAAATTGTGCATTTGATGATAATGAATGTCATGCATCTAGGAATCTGTAGACTCTAGACAATGAATGAATGTCTACTGTTGCCTGGACTATTCTGCAAAGTCCTGTAGCATTTGAGCATGTGTGAGGGCTTCATAGGGCTTGCGAAATGTCCAGGTCAGATGGTCCTGCATTAAGCTGAGTTCCTAGTGGTCTCCTCCACAGCATAAGGGCCAAGAAGAAACCCACTTCCACACAGAAGATGGGAAGCTACCTTATGAAGGTGATTGTAGGTGTGAGACCCTTTTGCTAGGACCCTTTTTCTATTGGGCCAGAACTGTGCTCTGAATGTGCTTGCTGAGAAGAGCTTGGAATTTCCTGACTGAAGCAGTTTGTGCAAGCTGCTTCCACTTGCAGGTACAAAGTTTGTTGTCCTTGAGCACTTTGGTTTGTCCCTGGTTGAACTAGAGTGTGTCAGAAGCACTTGTAATGATTGGCATTCATGGTTTCACATTGAAGCCTCTGTGCCATCTGTCAACTCAACCACTGATGGCTGCAGGTGAGGCCCCTGAATTTCAATGAGTTTTATGAAAAAATAGGAGTTTGGGATTTCAATGAACCTTTGGAGAACTGATCTTCTCAGCATTCCCCTTGCCTCCCCAAGTTGGGTGATGTCAATTATACAGGCTTCCTTGGGAGCACACATTTTATATTGGGCTAGAATTGGACTCTGGATGTGATTGCTGAAAATAGCTGGGGAGTGGGAGAATGGAAGCCGTTTGCTGCAAGCAGTTTCAATTTGTTTTGTTGATTAACTTTCTTCTAAGTGGGCACATGCTATTTTTTTTTTCTGTGTGACCTAGAAGAAATCAAAACTGCTTCTAACAGGTGACAGGCATGCTTTCACATTGAAGCGTCTGTGCCATTGATCAAAAACAGTTCACTCATGTGGGCACCTGCACTTCAAGTGTATGTTGTAAACAAGTGTGACAAATGGATGTCAATGAGACTTTGGAGAACTGATCTTCTCAGCTGGTCCTCTTTTCCCCTGCAAGTTGGTGATGCTAGATTCAAGAGATCTCTTTCTGGCACCCTTTGTATTTCATGCCTGAACTGTGCTCTGAAAGTGCTTGAGGAGAACAGCTTAGAAGTGCATAAGTGAAGCTGTTTGTGGAAGCAGCTTCAAGTGGCACAAGCTAACTTGTTCTCAGTGAGCACATGGGGACTTTTCCCTGGTTGAAGCAGTTTGAATGAGAACGGCTTCTCAGAGCTGGTAGGCATGTTTGCATTTGGCAAACTTTGCCATCTGTCACACAGAGTTCCTTGCATGAAAACTGCATTTCCAGTGTTTTCAGAAATGTCTGATGAGTGAGTTTCCATGGAATTTGTGGAATTGTTCTTTTCAGCAGTCCTCATTGCCTTCTCAAACTTGGTGGTCCTGGGTGCAAGGACTCTCTCGTCAGTCCACATTATATTTTGGGCCTGACTTTGGCTCTGAATGTTCTTGCTGAGAGTAGTTTGGGAGTGCAAAAGTAAAGCAGTCTCTCAGCAGCTTCAACATTCAGGAGCTCATTTTGTTCTCAGTGAGCACATTGAGGTTTGTCACTACTTAAACCAGCATGAAGAACCACAGCTTCTCAGAGGTGGCAGTTTCCCTCTGAAGCATCTGTACAATTGGTCAATGTGAGTTCAATGCAGGCAGGCACTTGGATTTCAATTGAATTCTGTGACAAACAATTGAGCAATGGATTTCAATCCACCTTGGGGAATTTCTCTCCCCAGTGGGCCCACAGTTCTCCTCCAGTGGCTGAACCTAAGTCCAAGGGCTCTCTTGCTAGCACTCTTTGCATATGGGATGAAACTGTGCTCTGAGTGTGCTTCCCGAAAATATTTTGGAAGTGCAGCACAGAAGAACTTTGGCAAGCAGCTCCCACATTGGGAAATGACATTTTTCTCATCGTGCCCATTGAGCTTTGTGCCTGGCTGAAGTAGCCTTAGGTCCAATGGCTTTTGAGAGCTAGCAGGCACAGTTTCTATTGGAAACAGCTGTGTTCTTGGTCAATGGTAAGTTGGGTGCTGTCAGGCACTTGCAGTTTCAATGAGTTTTTAGAAGAAGGAGACCAAGGGAATACAATGAAACCTTGTGCAATTCATTTCCTAATTAATGTTGGTGATGCAAGACCAGAGTGGACTTTTGCAATGATACTTTGTCATGATTTTGCAGGAAATGTGTTCTGAATGTGCATCCTGAGATCCATTTGTAGGGGCCAAACAGAAAAAGTTTGTGCACAAAGTAGTTTTGTTCTCAGTGAACACATGGCGGTTTTTCCCTGGTTGAACATACAGGAAGCAGAACCTCTTGTCAGAGCTGATGGCACCTTTTCACTTCAAACCATCTATGCACTCAGTAAAGCACAGATCATTGCAGAGAGGCTCATGCAATTTCAAGATAGTTTTCAGAATCTGCTTGAGGAATGGATTCCAAAGAATCTTTGAGGAATTGATCCACCCAGCAGTCCCATTGCTTCCTATCTGAGCAAGTGCTCTGAGGTACAAGGGCTCTCCAGCTAGCACACTTCGGATATTGAGCCTGCACTGCTCTCTGAATGTGCTCAGTGAGAAGAGGGTGAAGTGCAGAAGAGAAGCGGGGTGTGCAACAGCTCCAATTGCAGGATGTAAAAGTGTTTCTAGAGAGCATATTGGGATTTGGGCTTGGTTGAACTAGTAGGAATTGGAACCCCTTCTCAGAGCCAGCAGTCACGGGCTTTACTTAGAAGTTTCTGTGTCTTGTATAAAGCAGAGTTTGTTTCTCATGGGCACCTTCATTTCCAGTGAGTTTTCAGAAAAAAAAAATTGAGAAAAATATTTCAATGAAACTCTGGGCCATTAATCTTGTCAACCGTCCAATGTTCCACGTGAATATTGGTGATGTGCCAAGGGATCTCTGGGTAGCACAATTTGCACTTTGGGTGTCAACGTCGTCTGAACGTGCTGGCTGAGAAAAGCTTGGAAGTGCAGAACAGAAGCATTTTGTGCAGGCCGCTTCCAATTGAAGGAATGGTCTTGTTCTCTGTAAGCACATTGAGGTTTCTTTCTGGTTGAAGCTGCATGAAGTGGAACCGCTTCTCAGAGCCGGCACTCTCAGTTTCTCTCTGAAGCATCTGTTCTATTGGAAATTCAGATTCCCTGCATGAAGGCTCCTGCATTTCCAGTTTGTTTTCTGAGTAAGGGGGAACCATTGATTTCAGTGAAACATTGGAAAATGGATTTTCTTCAAAGAGCAGCTTTCCTCTTTAAAGTTGGTGATCGGAGCTACAAGGGTTCTCTTATAGGTACACTTTTCCTATTGGGCCTGAAGTGGGTTCTGAATGTGCTTGCTCAGGAGAGCTTAGAAGTTCAGAAGTGAAGCGGTTCATCCAAGAAGCTTCCACTTGCGGCAGTAAAGTGTGTTCCCAGTGAGCAATTTGTGGCTGTCCCTGTTTGAATTAGAGTGCCGCAGAATGACTTGTAATAACGGGCAGACACAGTTTCACTTTGAAGCTTTTGTGCCATCAGTAAACCTGTTTGTTGCATGTGGGTCCCTGCATGTCCTTTATCACTCAACTCATCCAAGTACAGCACGGTAGTGGTTCTCTGAATAAAAAAAAAAAAAAAAGAATTGCAAAGTGTCTATTGAACACAAAGCTCCCACATAGGCAGGGAAGGCTGTGCTTGAGACCTCCTCAGGCCCGCACAGGTGTCTTCAGCTGAGAGTCTGTAGCAGTTCCTCCTAGGGCCTCTTTTCCAGTGATGCTACCGCCCTGCCCTCACCAGCTTCCCTAACTTTCCCATCTTTCCTCTCTCTGGTCCACTCCTCAGATCCCATCCTCCCTTCAATAGGGCCTCATCCAGGAAGCCTGCCCATGTGCCTCCCACTTGATTCAAACTTCTCCAGTGCACTTGTTGTCAAAGCAGGGACTCCGAGGAGAGAGGGGCTCTCCTTTCTCCACATTGAAGTCTCACAGCAGGGAGGACTCCTCCATGCTTGGATGGCAGGGCTGTGATCACCTGGGAAGGTGGAAATAGGAGGCTTCCAGGGGGCTGGTGGTGTGCCTAGCCAGGGTGCTGGTCACTGCAGTGCTTTTAATCTATGGATCTCAAGGAGCCTTATGCTGCAGATTTGTGTACTTCTGCATCTGTATGCACACAGTTCTTCATGTGGGGGAAAAAGCAGTGTTCTCAAACTGTGCTTTATGTTATACTCAACTGGTAATTTACAAACCCCAGTGTCCCATCTTAGCCCAGAGCCATTCCATCAGCACAGAGCCAGTGGGTGGTCCAGCGGTCAGTACTATGCACAGCTCCCAGGTGGCTCCAGTGTGCAGCTGAATTTGACAGCCAGTGTACCCTAGAATTTGCCCTTGAGGTTAGAATTCATTGACTTCCTCCTATGTCATTTGACTGGTCAGGAAGTCTCATTAACTATCTGTGAAATCTTCAAGTTAGCAATCTCTGGTCATTTCTACCCCTGATGGTACCTGGTTCAACAGCTTGTTGTTGGGTGGGGTCGTTCATGGGCAGTCCTGGGTCACAGAGAGGGACAGGAAGACCATAATGTGGAATGGTGGTGTAGAGAGTAAGGCATCGGGCCAGAGCCCACACTGTGGTTAGGGTAGGGAAGGGATCTGAAGAGACTACATTGAAAGTGAGCTCTGGCTGCGTTAACCATTAATCAGGGCCTGGAAATGGAAGCCATGATAGGGCTTCTGACTAGAAAGGACACATCCTTCTGGGCTGAGCTGGAGGTCCATCGAGGCAGAGGAAAACAGAGAGGATGCAGGAGAGGGGGATGGTCTAGATCACAGAGCAGCTCCGTCATCATATCTTAGAGAATGGATTCTTTTCTTCCAGTTGTTGGTAAATGCTGATTTATTCACATGTTACATTCACATCCACCTCGTCCATTGGAATGGCCGCTCAACCACCACAGGCACTCATATCTTGGTGGATGTGTGCATTCTAAAAGGAGGTGAGGTTGGCGCCAATAGAGTGTGTGGGCACTCAGGCATTGGCAAGCTTGCTTTGGAGAGTGAATCTTCTAAATGTTATTGGGCTGGCTTTTGAGAGCTCCTGTGGTTTGGCTAGATGTAGAATTCTTCCACACAATTAAGCCTGATGTACATTTTAGAGAGCATTTTCACTGAGGAGAAGGTTGGGGGTGTGGAGCCGTGAGCATTAACATCTATCAAGTTTCTCACCTGGACTTGGCTACCTACACCTGGTGACAGTGTTTTGCTACTGCTGAGCAATACTGAACAAGTCTCTGGGCCAGTAATCCATTGCTGAACTACATCACCAACAAAAAGACATTGAGTGAAGGTGAGGACCAGAAGAGCCCGGGAACCACCTGACAGCAGCCCTGAAGTCCTGAGCTCTGGCACATCATATGCCTACTCAACTGTGTATCAACCTCTTCCTGGGCTCATTAGAAATGTGTACCAACAGGTGTCCTCAACTTTCAGAAGCAAATGCAGAATGATAGAATCTTTAATGAGGACACTTTTCAAAGTTTTATTTGCAGCACATCTTCTAAGTCTTATTTGCAGCACGTCTTCACTGGAATGAGTAGGCATTCGGCATTCTGTTGTACTTAAAATTCATTCTACCCCTGCTTGGTAGGTTGTGTGAAAAAGACTTGGCCTGAATGCATTTTACATGCCAAAATAAGGCTTGTCTTTTCTCCTAAACCTATCAGGGCAGTCAGAGCAGCCAAGGAGAACTAAAAACAGGTGTAAAATGGCCAGACTTGGATCATTTCACACCTTTCTAGAACCTTCTGTCATGCTGTGGCTTCCCTGAGGTTAAAGTGTGTGGACCCTGTGATCCAGATTTGTTAGAAAGTAGTTTCCTTGGGAGGCGATGCTAGAAAACTCCAGGTGGGAACAGGAAGTGATTAGGAACTGGAAGACAGGGTGTACCAGCCAGTTGTTGTCACTGAGTGACTAAGCACAGTCCTGATAAGGAGTGCTGGGGGTCCATGTAGATCATGCTACTAATAGAAGTCCTCTTACAGGGTGAGAGAGCTGGGGTGTTCTCCACCCACTCCTGCAAGCCATGGTGGGAAGCTGCTGCTGGCCTGCACTGTAGGCAAATGGGCCATGGTGCTGGGGGCTGGAGGTCAGCTGGGGTGTGAAGAAATGGCATAGTGCTGGACAATGTCATCCAGCTTTGAATCCCCAGACTGGGATCTGCAGCAGGGCAAGGACAGAGACTGTGCTCAGTGCAGCGTCTACTTCTCAGCATACTGCCAGGCACACAGCAGACCTTCATCAATACCCGTGGAATGCACTGGCTCGCCCCAGCCCTGCTCCAGGTCTCTCAGCTGCATTCTCTCTGTGAGTCCTGTCTGTTTTATTTTTTTTTATTTTTTTAAGAGAAAGTGAGAGAGTGAGAGACGAGAGAGAGTGAGAGAGAGAGAATTTTTAATATTTATTTTTTAGTTCTCGGCGGACACAAAATCTTTGCTGGTATGTGGTGCTGAGGATCGAACCTGGGCCGCATGCATGCCAGGCGAGCGCGCTACCGCTTGAGCCACATCCCCAGCCCGAGTACTGTCTGTTTTAGTGTATTCAGCTCTTGCTTCTATTTTTTTCACTTTCCTGAATTTTGTCCTCTCTCTCCACACTCCTGTGGTCACTCTGCCTTCTTCCCAGATGGCTGTCTGGTGGGGCTGTGGCAGAGAGATCTCATTACTACCAGAGATGAAGTTTTTACACCAAATAAGACACGTGCTTTGCTGCTTAGGATTGTCTTCAGCATAACGTGAGGTAGGAGGTTTGAAATTAGGATTGTCCCCCCAATCTTAAGGCATGTCATCCCTGTGTGCAGACCAGGAAGTTCCCTGGGAAGAAAGGCAGGTGTGGGTTTGGAATCAGAGACCAGCATGAGAAGAACACTTTCACTGCTTACTAGACAATGACCTTGGGCATGTTCTGTAACCTCTTGTGGCCTCAGTGTTTCCATATCTGAAATGGGGATAATTGTATGCCTGACTTCAGGAGGGGAATAGAAAGAATCCTATAAATAGAGGAAGAAAACACCTGGCATCTGTGAAGTACCCTGCCCCCATCTTTAGTCTTTCCATGATTTTCTAAGCGTA
Organism: Spermophilus citellus; assembly: GCF_964194105.1. Taxonomy (NCBI): domain Eukaryota; kingdom Metazoa; phylum Chordata; class Mammalia; order Rodentia; family Sciuridae; genus Spermophilus; species Spermophilus citellus. The sequence continues at coordinate 634,281 of NW_027673039.1, read as the reverse complement.
TGTTGATTGGCTGTTGGTTACAACATGCCTGTAGATCTACCTGATGTCCCGTCTAATCCACATGGACGGAGAAGGTCACTTTTGCCCAGTTGCCACATTTGCAAGGACACCTTCTAATAGAATTGGATCTAGGAAGCTGGGGTCCCTTTGCAGAACATACAGGATCCACAGCAAATTCAAGCCCCTGTGACAGAGGGCTTCTGCTGGTGTCCTCATGTCCTCATGGGCACTGCAATGCCTTTCTCCACCGATGTTCATTGAGAGCCTGGTCGAGGCCAGGCCAGGGCTCCCTGCTGAGGATGTGGCAAAGAATGAAGCACCTGCCTGGCTGGCATGTAGGGGACTCAACAATCGGGGGCAAGACAGGCAAGTATTGGTGACGTGTCTGAAGCTCTTGGTGCGGAGCACTCTTCTAAGTACCTTACCATAAAAACTTCCTCATCCCTCAATAGATGCAGGAGGAACAGTGCTTTTGTTGTCCATAGGTGGCAACTGAGGCACTGACAGATCAGGTCACTTGGCCAAGGTCATGGAGATAGCACAGGGGGAAGTGTGGCTGCAAACCTTCCCATGTGGCTCCAGCTTTGGGCTCTTTATCCCCCACGGCCTGCAACCTCTTGGTCATGCTGTGGCCCCTGTGACTTGTCTGTCACCAAATAGTGATTTACTGAAGGGCCTTTCCCGAGTCCTCTTCCACCTCAGAGTGCCTGTGTCTTGCAGAGAGTTTAATCAGATTCCCGGGCCCCGCTGGAGCTCCTGGTTTTGCCAATCTGGGGTGGGGTCTGAGAATGTGTGTTTGTAACAAGGTCTCAGGTGACTCTGAAGCTGATGAGTCTTAACACAGGTGACTTTCCTTCTCCCCTGGGGTCATTTGACAATGCCTGGAGAACTTTGAACTTATCACAAGTCAGGGGTGGTGGTGCACAACTCAGGTAGAGGCCATGGGTGCTGCTGAATGTCTACACTGCTCAGGAAGATCTCTGCAGACTAAGATGGATCTGGCCTAATGGGCCAAGGGCGCCAAGGTGAGGAACCCAGTGTGGAGTACAAGCACGTGAGCTTGGGTGTGTGCAGGTATGGCCTCCAGGCTTGTTTCAAATGTGGCTTCTGTCAGTGCAAAACTCCAGCACCTCTGAGTGTCAGCGTTTCTGACAAGCTCTGAGCAGGGATGCTGGTGCTGCTGACCAAGCGATCTCACTTTGTGTAGCCAAAGTGAAGTGGAGTTCTTAGGACACCATGAACTTCTCAGAAACGCAAAGTGGACATCTCCTGTGTTAGATCAGAAGGAAAGAAACTCTGAGTTGGAATAATCCCCTTTCAACTCACCTAGTTGCAAGTTTGCCCCTAAAGCAGCGCTGAGACAGTGGGGCCAGGTGGGGGACAGAGCTCCACTCCTTTCCTAGCCGCAGGCTGAGGACTGCTGAAAATGAGGAAGTAGCAGAGGTGGGTGAGAAGTACCTTGCTTCAGTCTCCAAGCATCCAGTCAAGTCTATTGTCACCTGGAGTGGTGGCTTCTTTTCCAGGGCCCACGCTAGCATTGGGGTTTGCATCTGCCTGACTTTCAGTTCTGCGAATGGAAGGTGGGGACGGGCTGCTTGAGACATGGTTGCTCTTTTGGGAGAGGGTATGGGAGAAATGACAGGAAGCCCAGCCCTCCAGAGCCCGCACCCCTGCCCCTGTGATAAATGGCAGCATTAACAAGGTTTGGTTGAGAAGGTTTCCACAATTTGTGACTTCCCATGTCCGCCAGCAGATGTCACTATGGCTGGCAGAACAGAAGGCCTTTCAAGAATGAGCTGGGGGGAGCATAGAGGGGAAAATGGCATCAAATAGAAGGTAGAAGCCAAAATTACCCTTGGCCTAGTGGGATATGGTCCATACTATCATTTTAGGAATGGGGGACATTCTCCCATAAACCCACTATCTGGTCATGTCATTGAGGTCCAGCTTCTTTGATTTAGGCAGAAACTCTGCAATGAAACACAAAGTTCCTGGCTTCTCTCAACTGAAAAAATCTCCACTTTTTGGTTGTTGGCCTATATGTATCATGAAACATTTTCTTGAAGGAAAACAACACTTTGCACTGAGTAAACATATATTTATTTGATGTAGCTTACCCCTAGACATCATATTGATGGGTTTTAAAAATCGATTCATTTTACAAATTCAGCAGCTTATTCTGAAATTCCTTTGCTATACATATAATTTTACCTATTTTTGACAATTATTTGATAGGCTGTTATGAATGTTTTAATTGTTAGAATTTGTGTGTGTGTGTGTGTGTGTGTGTGTGTGTATGAGGTTTGGAAACAAGGCATAAATTTGGCCTTCTTCATGGGCCATGTTAGTATACACAACTGCTAACACATGCTTAGCAGTAATTATAAGTCACATTTCCTTCCTTTAATCTTTCCCTGAAGATGTGCCTTCCATGTGTAAAGACAAGTGTTTTCAAAGGTGACTCTCTGGACAGATCTTTGGGCTCAGGTGGTCAGTGTTCCAAACTGTGCCAGAAAACGCCAAATCTGATTTCACAGGCTGGGCTGTCCTTAGCTCTGGCCTCCCAATTTATTCCCCTTCCTGGCTGCACAACCCATGAGACTTGCCAGAAAGGAAGAGCCATGGAAGACTTTAAGGAGGACAGCGACAGGATCCTCTTTGCTCCTAGCCTCTTGAGAAAATAATAAAAACAATAACATCAAGCAAACACATGGTCTAGAACCTTCTTCTGTAAATAATTAGTATTTACCATATTGATATGTGTGCCGTGGTCCAAATTTTATTTGGGTGTGTGTACGTGTGTGCATGTGTGTATGTGTGTGTGTGTGTGTGTGTGTGTGTGTGTGTGTGTGTGTGTTTGATTCTGAAGAATCAAAGCCAGAGAACAGAGACAATTCTATGAGCTGCATCTGGACAGCACTTGGCCTCCTTTCCTAGCAGGGAAGGACCTGAGGTCAATGGCAGAGCTTGTCCGTGGTGTAGCCAAGTGTCTCTGCAGCATTTTTGAGGCTAGAGCACTGGTTCTGAGAATTTTAGTATAGCACCTAATTTTTTCATCTTTGCAGGAACTTGCAAATGTGGGAGTTGAATGAGGGGTATACATCAGAGGAGAAAAGTTATTGCTTTGGAGAAGGGGAATGTCTAAAGTCTTGTTAGAATGAGTGGAATGAGGGCACATAAGACTTCAAGGAGAGACAGCAGAAGCAGGGGTGGGGGTAGATATACAAAAAACCTCAGAGATGTTCCTTCTATCTCAGGAGGTAGCAGTAAATTGGAGCAATGCTGTGCATCCACTGCTCAGTTCCATCTTGGTGGCAGACCCAGCACTGCAAGCTGATGAGGGACAGGACATAGGAAAGCCATCTTTACTGCAGATGACACAACTGAGCATCTGGCTCATCCAAGAGGATGGGGGGAGGCAGATGCAAGCCAGGCCTGGAGGAACCCATGGAGTACCATCAGGTGATCAACAGCCACTTCAAAACTCTATTGTTCCTTAGAAAACTTGGAATGGAACCACCATTTGGCCCAGCGACCCCACTCCTCAGTCTATACCCAAAGGAATTAATATCAGCATACTGTAGTACGCAGCCACACCAATGTTTATAGCAACTCAATTCACTATAGCTAAACTATGGAAACAACCTAGATGTTATACTGTGGATACAAAAAAATTGTTGTATATAAACACAATGGGCTAAATACTCAGAATTAAAAGAAAATATAATGATGGCATCTGCAGGTAAGTGAAGTAACCAGTCCCATTAAACCAGAGGCTGAATGTTCTAAGAACTGGATGCTGATCCCAAATGGGGGGAATGTGAGAAATGGAGAAATTTTGATCAAATGGGAGGTAGGGGTGGGGAGGACGTATGGGGCACGATAGATGGTGGAATGAGATGGACATTATTCCCCCAGGTACATGGATGAGTAACGTAGGGTGCAATGCTACATCATATCCAATTAGGTAAATGAAAAGTTGTGTTGCAATAGTGTACAATGAATCCAAATGCATTCTGCTGACACATATACTGAATTTAAAAAATCAATTAACAAAAAATCCCTATGGTAAGAGAGCTTCCAGTCCTGGAGCCCAAAGAGTACCAGGGGCCTCTGGGATGAGAGACAGAAACAAGACAGAAGGACACGTGCCTGTAACCTTACTCATGGGGAATGGAATACAGTCACACAATAGAAGTAGAAAAATGGTTGTGACCGATATTTTCCTAATGACTATTAAGGCAGATGGCAATTGGTTGTTGGTATCCTGACCCACAGCAGTCATTTTAAAAGTAATGCCCATCCAGCACTCTGTCTGGGCCTTGCTCTGGGCCACCATTCTCCCTGCCTGGCCTATGTGACAGAGTCCCCTTGCAAGCAAGAGGAGTGGCAGGGCCTTTTCAGGGGCTCTGTCCTCCTGGGCAGCAGTCCCATCCACCTGGCTGAGGAGCATTTCCCATGGGAAAGCACAGCATCCAGGGCCGTGTCCACAGGGTCCCACAGTTACAAGGGGCAGCCGCAGGCCTCACCCCTAGGAAGTTGGGGACAGGTGAGGAGGCTAGTTAGTTGCTGTTCCATGTTAGGACAGCAGCTGAACTGACAGCCTGGCAGGCAGGATGCCCAGAGCCCCACCCTCAGCACACAGAGTGGGTCACAGAAGAGGGGGTGGGGCCGTTGCCAGGGAGACGGGGGCGGGGCCTATGCCAGGGCGGGAACTTGGAGCCTTGGTCACACTGAGCTTGGAGGAGGAGGAGCACTGAAGTTGGGCCCAGAGCCCAGGCTGAGGTCCTGGCTGGCGGGTCCATCTCCCAAGGCCCATGACAGGAGAAGGTGAGCTGGCCGGGAGCGGACCCGGTCTAGGCGACTACAGGAGGGTGGGACCCGGGAGGACTCTGCCGCCGCCCTGGAGCCTTGGTCCTGGGCTGCCTGTCCCCTGGAGCCGCCAGGGCGGTCCTCACAGCGCCCACAGAGGACCCCGCTGTCCCTGTTCGCACCTGAGGGCTCTCCTCAGCGGAGCTGCTGGTCACAGTGGGTGGGTTTTGATTTGCAGGGTCCTGTTCAGGATGCGGTGGCCTCAGCCCTTGTGGCCTGTGTGGAGGACCTCAGAGGAGAAGAGGTGGCCTGACCCGCAGGCCCCCTGGAGAGTGGGAAGGTGATGGAGGAAACCAGTGTGACCTGGGGAGCAGGAGGCCAGTTTAAAAGACAGACCCGCCCAGGTATTTCAGGTCTCACTGACTCTGTGTCTCCTTTTCCTGTGGCACCTGTGGATTCTGTTTTAAGTCCTCGCTTTAAAAACCCTCTCCTGTTTCCTCCTGTGTACCTGACCCATCATTTTAAACCATGTTCCAAGGTCACTTTTTGGTGTATGTGTGGTTCTGGGGATTGAACCCAGGTGCCTGAGCCTGTTAGGTAAGTGACCTACCTGAGCTTCACACACAGAGACCCCTGTATTTTCCCCTCAGCCACAGGGTCTAAGTGGCCAAGGCTGACCTCGAAGGTTCCTCTTGCCTCAGCCTCCCTGGTGGCTGGCATGACAGGCATGCACCTGGGACTGTCACACTCTAGCCTGTGATGGGAACTCATGTGCATATGTCCAGGGCTGAGCATGGTTCTGCAGAGCTGTGCTCCAGGCTCCCTGCAGGGCTGTGGAGGCTTCTGCTGCCCAGCAGCCCTGGTGCCATGCCCAGTGCTCCTCCCAGCCTAGGGCAGGCAGCTGCCCATTGCTGTAGGCTGATCTTATTTTCTTCTTATGGCACTCGTACATTCTCTGAAGTATGTTGGATTGTTTGCCAATTAGGAGTCTAACAGGTCCTCTAGAACCTTCAAACAATTAGTAAAATTCCTTAAACAGTAATTGAGCATGTGCAGAAATTGGGCTAATGTTTTGGGAGGAACAGATGGTCTGATCTAAGCCTTCACCATGCATCACACGGCTCCATGCTTCCAGCCTATATCCTGCTTGACTATTCTTCATTTGTCCTGAACTAACCTAGTGTCAGAGGTAAAGACAGGATCCAGAGACCCCTGTGTACTTTATTAACATCAGGTTTGCATACAAAAGATTAATGAGGAGCAAAACAAGAACCCAGTGCATCTTGGGAAAATATAAGTAAAAGAAGAATAAATCAGTATCATCAAACAACATGGATTCAGCCCCTTTGGTGGTGAGACACACAGACCCAGGGAGAGCCCTGGAGGAGGGCCCAGCACAGCAGGAGAGACAGACAAGGACTGCCACACAGCTGGAGGGGAGCAGCACCCATGCAACCCTAAAGACCAGCCAAGCTTTGAAATGTCTCCCAGCCCCACTCAAGAAGATGGAACATGGGAAGGGAGGACAGGGAAGGGCTTTCCCAGGAGTTGGGGAAGCAGAGGGTCCCGGGGGGGGGGTGGAGAGCAGCAGCAGCAAGTGACAAAGACCAATGGCATGTGGCTCAAGGACCAGGCTAGGAAGATAGCTCCTATGCCCAGAACCTGGGAACCCTGCAAGTCATCCCCCAAAGGGCAACAGTGGGGGGACGAGGAATGAGGCCACTCTGTGACAGAGGGAAGGACAGGGCTGGCCATGTTGTGCTGTGTGTGGGTGATCAGGACAGCACTGGGAAACCCACCCAAGGCTGTGGCTGAGGGGGAGCCCTGGGGAGAGGGCCACACCATTCAGCAGGGCTGCAGGCCTGGCAGAAGCCACGCAGGAATGGGAGGCAGGGGCTGAGCAGTGCCACCACCCAGGGAGGCCCCTCCATGGAGCAAGAGAGGGACAGGCAGGACAGCAGGAAGAGAGAACACACGTGTCCTCGGATCCAGGACAATGGCTTTGGCTTTCTCTGCCAGCCCGTGGAAAGCCCTTGGATGATCAGAATCAGGGACTGCTGTGTGTTGACATAGGTGTTCACAGCTGGGTGCCCGCTGCGTTCTACACACTGGGCTGGATCTGAGGACCCAGGGGGGACCTCAGCAGAGGGCATGGACGCTCCTCCTGCAGGGCGCGGTGCAACACCAAGGGCAAGTTCCTTCCAAAATAACACACACACACACACACACACACACACACACACACACAGGATTTCATTTCTTTCCTAACAGTTTTCTTTCCCGCCCATCCTCCACCCACCTGCACTGTTAGGGACTGAACCCAAACTCATGGTCACAGGTACCTCCTCAGATGAAGTGTGTTCATGATACTTTTTCACAATAGATAATGAAGATGTTCGTAGAATCAGGAAAGTACAGCTACTCTGCATGTTGTGAGGGCTCTGCCCACGTAGAGTGAAAGATGAGCCAATCTTTAGAGAAAGGGTGAGAAGTGGGCGTTCCCGGCAGAGGAACCACCCTGTGCAGAGGAAGAGTGGGGGTCCATGCAGGACACAGAGGCATCTGTGCTGGCTGGGGTGGAGGACCGCAGGTGGGAAGGGTGCAGACCCCAGGGGTCCCGGGCTCGGTCATCTGAGAGGCTCACAGACACTCTGCAGCAAGGGAGGGGAGGTCTGCAGTGGGCATCCAGGAGGGCATCTGGTAGGAGTGTCTGAAACCGATCTGGGATCTGAGGTCGAGGTGACAGACAGGTGAGGGTGACAGGCCTGGACCACGTTGTGGCTGGGTGTATAGGAGAGGAGGAGGATGGGAGAGGAAGCCCCAGGTGCCCATGGCTGGGAGCTGCTTGGGAAGAGGAGGGGACATTGCTCCCACTGTACTGGAGCTGAACCCCTGATGTGGCCGTGACTAGCAAGCCAGGTCCATACAGTAAAGGAATCAGAGGGGACAGCAACAACAGACGCAGCACGTGTCCTATGCCCATCGGCAGTGTTCAAGTTGACTCTGGATGGCCCTGGGAGGACGGCGTCACACAGAAACAGCAGAGGGTGGGACTGAGCTCTGGATCTGCAGGCCCAGACTCGCAGACCAGCTGATGAGGAGGCATCATTCCCAGTCACTCAGGAGCCCCTCTGTGTGACCGAGCATTTCAGGAGCATCACCCTGCCTGCCATATGCTCTTCCAGAGCTTTCTACGAATATACAACATCCTTTCCTCTTCCTCTCTTTAACCAGGATGTGACCCACCTGCCCTTCAGGGATAATGTCAAGCTCCCCATGGCCCCACGTCCCTCCCCCCATCCCCGACAACACATGTCACCCTCAGTACCACTTTCCCGGGCTGCGTGGCTGCACTGTGTTCAACTTCACAAGCTCCTGTCCTACCTACTCTCAGGAAACTGGGTCATCTCCAATTTGTCAATATTATGACCAGCTCAGCCACCGCGGATTTGGTCACAGCATGCTTCTTTGCTAAATTCCTGGAATGGGAGGCCAGGGTGTGAGCATGTGTACCTTGACGGTTTCTGAAAGGAACAGCCAAGAACCTTCCTGCAGGAGGCTCCTCTCTCTCCAAGAGGCCCAGGACGTGGTCTTTCCTCTCAGCACGGCTGCATGTCTTTTTAGGCCCACCCCCTGTTTTATTCTTGCTTTAGTCCGTATTTTAATTAGATTAAACACCTTCTAGATGAGCCGTCTCGTGATCTATCATTTTATGAGTCAGCCTTACCTAATTTCAGCCATTTTTCGGTAAGAGTATTGTTCTCTGTTCCCCTTTAATCTGGGAGTGCGGTTGTGAAAATGCTATCATATTTTGCTAATCTGTTCTTAGTTTTCCCTTGGCCATGAAGGGGCTGTGTCGTTTTAGCAAAGCAAACCTCCAGAATCTTCCTCTTCAGGGTTTCCACTGCTGCTTGCAGACACAGCAATGAACACTCACCGCAATGGTGAAAATGATGCAGATGTTTTGGGTGTCCTTCCAGAAAACCTTCTGAGGAGTGATCTTGCAAAATGGACCAGTCTCCTGAAGAACACAGTCAGGCCGAGCACTTAGGTGATGGAGGTGCCCTGCAGCTCAGGGCCCCGCCAGAAGCAGGTTGGGCTGCAGTCCCCGCATGTTCCTGACCCTACCTTTCCTAGCACCCTCCAAGAATTAGCCATGGCCCTGAATTTTACTGAAAGTTGTGCCCAGGTCCCTGCTGAGGGCAATGGTTGATTCCTCTTCAGGGGAAACCTGCCTCTTGGCGCATGACCCACAGCCCAGAGGGGCAGAGCTTCTGGGGGCCATTGCAGCAGCTAAAGACCCAGAACACGTTCCTCAGGAAAGAGGACTGTGAGGAGGACACAGGCAGGTCTCCTACGCCCTCACACTCTTGTTCACACACAAGAGGCTTCTGGAAGTTCCTTTGCTCAAGCAGTAGGGCAGCTCCTGGCCGTGGTTTGGGTGTGTCCCCAGGAGTCCCATGTTGGAGCCCTAAGTCGCCAGAGTCTTATGTTCATGGTGTTTGGAGCTGGGCCTTTGGAGGGTCATGGTTAGAGGAGATGTTGAGGAGTGGCATTGTGGCTTTATGAGGAGAGAAGAGGTCCTGAGGGAGTCCCAGCACCCTCACTGACTCCCACATGCCACCTCTGCCATGCTCTGAGGCAGCATGAAGCCCTCTCCAGATGCCTGGACTGCCCAGCCCCCAGGGCCACGGATGAAAGAAACTTCTCTTCTTTATAAATGACCTGGTCTCAGGCACTTTGTCTTAGGAAACAGACTGAGACACTCCCAGAGATGTGATTGGAAATGGCGGCTCATTCCTTCAACATCACAGTCCTTCCGCCATGCTGCGTGGATTTGGCTTTTGAGAGACGGGGAGGGCCATCGATGGGAAGGATGAAGTCCTGACCAGTGTCCCTCCAGGGGTCACAGGGCCCCAGCCCCTAACTTGCTGTATTTGGCTAGCCTTGCAGTGGCAGCCACAATGTGCCCCAGCTTGCTGTGACACAGTGACACTTCCATAGCAGGGCTCTGCCTCCACCCATGAGAGAAGAGGGCAGCAGAGTAGGAAGAGAAGAGCAAAGGGCAGCCTGGCATAGGCCAGGAGGAGGGCAAGGCTGGGCAGAGGGCCAGAGGGATGGGACCCTAAGGGACAGGAAGGGAGGGGTCGGCTCTGGGTCTGAAAGCCAAGGGACACAGTCATCACCCCTGCCTCCTGGGTCTTGGGCACAACCTGGGCTGTATCCTCTGACAAACCTTCTGTCATCCAGCTCAGCCCTGAGGGCTCAAGGGCCTGGTAAGCCCAGGACACCTCTGTGCAAATCAGGGCTTGAGTGATCATGCTGCAAGGGGCCAAGTCCCAAACCCACATGGCCTCTAGACTTAGTACTGTGCTGGCTGGAGGGACACTCTGAAACCCAGGTGGCCACCCTGGAGCTGCACAGGACCAATGGCCCAGAGAGGGGTGAGGACTCGGGAGAAGAGGCAAGGGCCAAGAAGGACACTGTGTGAATTGTCACCAGGGTCAGGCTGGGCCAGCACCAGGGAGGGACGAAAGACACCCTGCCCAGCCTGGGAGTGCTCATCTCTGCCCCCTTAGAGCTTGTGTTTGTATGCACAGTCACAGGGCTAAAAGGCTTCCGTCCAGAGAGTCCATGAATTACAGAATCTTCATTGTATGGAGGTGTGGGGAATGTTGCTTTGGGGCCTCCCAAACCATACTTCTGATTTTTACCCCTTTGTTTCAGAAAATATTAATCTCCCACTACCAGAGCCTGGCTGGCGCCTGAGCAACAGGAAGGTAGTTCTCCTAGTTCCGGAGGCTGAAAGTCCAAAATCAAGGTGCTGGCAGGTTTGGTTTTCATGGACAGCCTTCTTTTAACAGAAGCCAGGGAGCTCCCTGGGGCATCTTTTATCAGGGCATTAGTTGCACTCATGAGGATGTCACCCCATGACCTAGTCACCCCCAAAATACTGCCAAATACTGTCAGACTGTGGACTGGGTTTCAACAGATACATTTCTTGGCAGGGAATTACAGACCTTCTGTTTGCAGCATATTCTTGCACACAGGCTATACAAAAACAGGCAGCCACCAAATCTGACCCTCGGCCCACAGTGTCCTGACCTTGTTTTAAATGTTTGAGTTGGGGGGGGTAATTTGTTACACAGAAAGAGATAACTGAAGTACAGAAGAATAAATAACCATGTGGTCATTAGAAAACAACAGCCTTGAAGGTGGACAGACCTGGCTCAGGGCCCAGCTCCCCACTTGTGGCCAAGCAACCTTGGGCAAATTAGATAACCCTCCTAAGGCTCAGCTTCCTTGTGGGTGAGCACGGGGTGGTGAGGGCTTTGCCCATCTCATGGAGAACAGCAAGGCTAAGGAGAACACAGAACACATAGAGAGCTCCGGTGGACAGAGCACTCAGCACATGACAGCCATTGAGACAGGTGAGAGCAGTGACGAGTCAGATATCAGTCTGAGCAGGTCATCAGCTTATCATTCAGACCTTCCTGGGATGTGTCATTCAAAATCCCCTGTGACCAGGCAGCGAGCACTCAAAAATACTCCTGGCATTTATGACCACCACAAAAGCTGAACCTGTGGCCGGCGTGCGTCCCACACTGCACCACACAATTACATTGTCTCCTCAGCATTAAACATACTTTTAAAACATCCTTCCTACCATCTCCATCTGATTTCTCCTTCAGTCCACAGAAGACCAGAAACTTCCATTGCCCTCAAAATCCCTCATGATTGGCACATTAGCCAACAAGCAGTCAGAATCCTCTGAAGCCCCAGCAAGAAAAAAATAAAGTCAAATTCCTATTTGTTGACATTTGACGAAAACAAGGAAGAAGCAAGGGGCCGCACTCATTGGTGACAAGGTCTGGTTGAACATCTTTTATCTAATGCTTACCAAGAATGGTAGCAGAAAGAGCACCGGTTCCTCAAACAGGGCAAGAGAGAGGTTGACACAGATGAAGACGTACGTGGCCATCCGCATGGCCCAGTGGTTATAAAAATAGTAAAGTCTGGAGAGGAAAAACAGTAAAGGTGGTGATAACCACAGAGCAGGAGTTATATAACACTCAAACTTCTGTGCAAAGACGAACAGGGGCCGGGGCTGGGACGGCAGCTCAGTGGTAGAGCAGTACCCAGCACGCACCAGGTCCTGGGTTCCATCCCCAGCACTGCCAAATAAACGGGTAAATAAACAAATAAATAAATAAGACTCATGATGGGTCACATGCCCTTTAGGTTCTCAGGAGCATGGGCGATATTTACTTGAGCTCAAACTATAAAACACTAACAGAAAACATCAAGACGATGATCATATGTCAAAGCACACTTGGTGGACAGTCTCGAGCCAGCTTTAGCACCTTCTTCATGGAGTTGTTGTGACAGTAATAAGAGAAAACTCTGAACCAGAGACTGACAAGGTGAACCGTCAGTTAGAGTGACCTAATGCCATGTGGGCGTAGCTGAGTCCAATGTGAAAATGTGCACAGCCCGTCTCAACGCGGTATACTCAGGACTGATGTGGCTGCCACACGCCAGATCCCCATAGGGTCGGACAGTCCCCCACTCCTGCTTGGCAGCCTGGGCACATGAGGTGTTTGTTGCTTTTGGAGACACTAACACCGAGCACTGATGTAAGAGAGGGTTTTTCCTTACTCTAGCCGAGGGCTTGGTCTTAGTTGAAGCTTTAGGGGGAGATAGAAAAGGCTGGATTCCCAGGAAAGGAGTGAATGTGTGGGTAGCATTAGGAGGTGACAAAAGGGAAAAGAGAAGCCCTGCCTTGCACTCCAGGTGATGCTGGCTAGGAAAAAGGTGGCCATGTGCGTCCAGCTTGGGCACTCCATCTCCTCGCCTTGGTGGTGTCCATTACCCCCCCTGATCTGCTCTTAACTGACCGGATGCTCCCTGCACGTGGGACACTATGCTCTTAGAACTTAACCCAAACCACCAGGCTCTGGGGCTGGGCTGCATCTCCGTGGTGGAGTGCTTGCCTAGCACTTGCCCATCTCTGGGTCGGCTCCCAGCACCACAGAACAAAACACTCTTGGGTTTTACCCAAATGTATGTAGACCCTCTGAAAAGTTTCTGTGGAAAGAATGCCTACAAGTTTGGCTCAACCTCTAGAACTTAAGGTGGACACGTGGAACAGCTGGATGCTTTACTTACCTGATAGCCCGAGGGGACGTTTGGAACGGAATGTTCCTGTTGTACTGGGCATCGGAAATATAGGCAGCTGCCAGGAAAGGTTCTGGAAGGAGAAAACGTCAGACAGGAACTAGACTGCTTTTTCCTTGTGGGAATGCATCAGGCACGGAGGGGAGCCCTGCCCTTATACCTCCAGCCTGGCTCCCTAGAGGTTGCCACCATCAGCAGAGCCATAGGTGCCTTTCCTGGTGGGTCCCCTGGGACCAAGGACCCTGCAGCAGAGCTGGCCACGTGCACACTGCATTTTCTAGAACTCAAATACAGGTTCTCATTTGAGGAAAGAAAATAAGAAAGCACTGAACAGAATATGTACATGGCTTACGTGGCATATTTACACATAAATAATGGTTGCATCTGTCCAAATATACATATGAGTATATGCACACAAACCCAAGTATAGAAACCCCAAATTATATTTATGCCACTTGGTGGCTGGTTGAAGGGATTTTTGAGGGGAAATCTGATGCACCTCCCCGACTCCCTTGTCTCCTCTTCTCATAGCTGTGAGGTTTCCTCTTCTCCTCGAGATTGAAAACTGGATTTTAAACAGTTGTGTTTCCTCCCTCCCCTCCTGTCCCAACTTTGTAAGCCTTATAAGGGAGGGGAGAGCACAGAAAGGAGGCACAGATGATTCCAGAGGTTCTCAGGGGAGAGCAAGGGCGTTCCTTCCAAACGCCCAGCAGACACCCTCTTCAGTCTCCCCTGCCCTAGCAGTGACCACCGCGAGCCCTAGAGACCGTCAGGCAGGCAGGCGACAGGAGCCGGGAATCTGAGCTGCTGATGGAAGTGCTTTGAAAACACACTAACATGTCTTGTTCATATAGATAAGAAAATCAGCATAACTAGCCGTATCTCAAGGTCAAGAGAAGTCCCCACACGTTTTAACTTACATTCTTCCACTTGGGTTTTTCCTCCCAATGCCAACGCCCCGTCTTGCCTACCTCTGCTCCTGCCGCAAACTCATCCTGCACGTGGATAAACAGAGCAGGCCCCTGTTTCCCAGGGCCCCCTGTGCGAAAGCTGCCAGTGACTTCTCTTCCCTTAGAGCTACTCTCCTTTGCCCAGATAACCAAGTGGGAAATCCTTGGCTTGGCCTTTAGGGGCCCCACAATCCCCTCTCTCCAACTTTCTCTCCCTGGCTTTCCCTCCAGGAACAATGTTCTCTGGAAAAAACAGATGGGATTCCTTGTCCACTGCCTACCACGGGCCCCACCTCCACACCTGAACTCATGCTTAGGCATTGAACTCCCACTGGCCTTCCTTGGACTCCATCTCACACTGCAGTCTCTCCAGGAGGAGGAGCCATCCCACATTTCCACATGGAAAGACCACCCAGAGAAGCTGGGGCAGTGCCCATACAGCAGGCATCCCGGACAGACAGCAGCGAATGAGTGACCGCAAACAGGCATTAGGACAAATACCTCATGTCCCTCAGCATAGCCAATTGCAAACCAACAAACCACAGGCCAAGTGCAGTCTAAAGGTAGGTTTTGTTTGGCCTGTAGAATGTGTTTACAATGTTGGCTACTAATTCAATTTTTTTCAAAACTGGAACTTACACAAAAATTTGAACTTATGGTTCCTATTTAAAAGATGGTTAACATCTGGCAAGGTGGGGCTGTTATAGTTAGTTTTTGCTGCTCGCCCTAATACTTCATCACCTGAACGAACACTTAATATCTTCCCGTGTTCTGCGGGTCAGCTGGGCAGTCCTTTTGGAGTCAACTTAGCTGATCTCGAAGGTCATGAGCACTGGGTGTTCTAGGAGGATCTTGTTCACATCTCTTGGCCATGTGCGTCCAGAGCATCGAGAGAGCAAGCGTCAACACTCATGGGCTTCGCACACCTCTGCTTGTGGACAACTGCTAATGTCCCATTGGCCAAAGCAAGTCCCATGACCCACTTCAGGTTCAAGGGCTGGAGAAATGGACCCTAACTGTATGGAAAGGAATTGCAAAGTCACCTTGCAAAGGGGCCTGCATTCAAGGATCAGAAGATTTGGTGAGCATTTTTGCAATCCATGATCGACCAACATGACACAGCTGGAGGTGGGTGACTGTGGTTTTCTTAGGGCAAGGGACATGCCCTCCATGTCATCACAAGCCCTGTCCCCTCTGTCGCTGAATCATTCCCACCTAGCTGGCTGGTTTTATGTTGCTCTTGAGGGCACTGCAGATTAAACCAACAGTGCTCTCTGAGCCCAGGGAGCCCTGGCCAGCCCTCTGCAGGCTTCTGGTAACTGTCATCTTCCCCTGACACGAGCTTTTCTGCAAATGGCTATAAGGTAACACCAGGGACCCAAGAGCTTGAAGACAAGAGTCATCACAGACCTGCATGAAAAAGTTGAAGAGTGAGAACATTCAAATAGAAGCACACAAAATATCAAGAGGTGACCACAGAGGAGAGTTGACAAGAAACAGCATGGGGCACAGGCTCTCAGCACTGGCTGTACCTCTGAATCCCCCAGTAGCCTTGAAGTTACTGGTAGCATGGCCCACATCCTGACCAGTAAAATCAGAATCTCAGGGGCCAAGCTGAACAAAGCACCTTCCTAAAAACTTCCCAATGAGTCTGACCAACAGTGAGGTTGGGAATCCCTAGCATTGGGATATTTCTATTTCAACTGTGAAAGTGTGGGTAAATTCCCCCCAAAAGTAGCCTGTCATCTTACAGCTGCCAAAGGAAACTCCCTGCAGGATAAGTTCTAAAAATTTCCTGGATAGGAGAGGATGCTGATGCATTTTTCAGTGACTATGCAGTTTCCTGTTCTGTGACCCAAAGCTAACTTACAAAAGATTAACCTAATCAACTGGCCACCCACCTCCCCACATCTAGATGTTCTGCCGTCTCAGAAAATATGGGGCTCTACTGAGGACTGTCTGTTGGTACCAGATGCATTACCCTTAGTGCCTGCTTCCTGGAGGAGGTCTCTGAAAGACCTGGAGTCCAAAATCTCTGGCTCCTGTAGACATGCATTAAACAAAATGGCTCACACTGGAGTCAGCCAGGACTCTGACTTATTTTCTGTCCTTCTTTTATTAGCTAAGTTGCTTAGGGCCTCACTAAGTTGCTGAGGCTGGCATTGAACTTGAGATCCTCCTGCCTCAGCCTCCCCAGCCACTGTGATTACAGGCCAGTGCCAACATGCCCGGCTGTATTTCTTAATCTCTCAAATTATTAATCATTTGCATGCATCTCTTATTTAGACAAAGAAATACGAAACACAGAGGGAGGGCATCGAGCATCTCTGGCTAAAATGATTTTCTCTCCACTGAAGGCTCTCATGATCACAACAAAGCCCGTCGTTTTGTAGATGCTGGGCCCAAGGGCAAGACTGGGAACCAGGAAACCATCGCCTCCTCCTGTCCTTTGCCTGCTCACTCATTCATTCACCCACTCACTGAGAGAGAGGACTTAGTAGAATGCACCTGTTGGAAGTGGCCTGACTTCTGTGGGAGAACAGCAGGCCAGATGGGAAGCCCAATGTTCCACCCCACACATAAGGGCTCTGTGGACTCTCTCCAGCAGGCTACATAGCCCCCTGGGGAGCAAAGGAGCAGGGGACACCATTCAGCCCAGAGTTGAATGACAGGGCCAGCCCAGCAAAGATGGGAAGCAGGACTAAGACACTCTGACCTCATACACACTTGCATGGCCTGAAGGAAACGCCCAGTGTCACTGTGTGCCAGAAACTGGGCTGGACCCAACCTGTGTGGTCATCCACCAAGGTGACTGCGATTTACCAATCCCACCTTACAGAGGCTCAAGGAGGAGACCAGCCCATGATCTGGAAACTTCTCCATCAGAACAGGGGTTCTTGCCTCTCTCTCCACCCTCTGTTTCTTATTCCGCCAAAGGGCCCAGCCCAGGAGCAGCTGCTTGGAAGCTCCAAGTCATCCAGAGGAGCCTGTCTGTCACAGAAAACACACAGAGCCCACACTGGAGCTGGGTCCCCCAGGCCCAGGAAGAGCCAGGGCTGCAAACCCCATCCTGCGCTGGGACCCTAGGTTGTTTTCCTTCTGGTACAGAGCGCAGTGTGCATGTGGCTCTGGAGCCAGGCCAGCAAGACCTGGAATCAGGTCTCCACACAATCCAGCTCAGTCCCCGCGGATGGGAGGCCTCTCCTGTGGCACAGGCTTGACAGCTCCCAAGTGACCCCCCAATGCACAGGGCTGCCCTCCAGCCCACTGTGCTCTTCTTGGCTACACAGCTCTCCAGAGCACCTGGGGCTCTCAGGTCACAGAGGACAGAGAAAGCAGAGAAAGCGCTCCCAGCAGAGGGGCTCCCCACACAATGTCCCCACAGGGGCCCTTGTTCCCAGCAGCCGGTGCTGGCTTTTATCTGGTTCGTTTTCTCCCGGGGGCTTTTCTGTGGGGAGGCATCTGGCGCTGGGAGGGTGACCGGACACACTGCGATCCGGGCGCCCCCAGGCACAGCGGGCGGCCTCCCTTAACTCTTGGGTGAGAGGCTCATCACAGAGCTCCAGGCGCAAGCGACGCACCCCCGCGGCTGGGCAGGTCAGGGCATCCAGGCTGTGGCGCACCAGAAAGGGATGCTCCAGCCCCCAGAGCACAGGCAGGAGGCCCTGGTTGTGCTGGGCCCTCCATGAGACACAGCGGATCGGCCCGGGGGCGAAGAACCTGCTCTGGCCAGTGGAGAGAGCTCCTGAGGCCCCTTCCAGGCATGGGTTCTGACTGCTCAATGGACAGTTGGATGAGAACCTAGGACACATGAGTTTGTAAAAGAGAACGTGTAAGAGGTTGTGGTTGCATGTTGCCTAATGCAAGTTATTGAGTTGAAGTTGCATTTGTTAATTTTAAAATATGGAAGGAAGTATGGTGTTTGGTCCACTTGAGGATTCACTCAACAGAGTATCAGACTTTCTTTTTTGTGGCACTGTGGAAATGTGAATGAGAACAAGTTGGTGACATCTTTCAGGTGGAAGCATTGTCACTCATCAAGTTGGCCAAGAAGCCATCTTGTGAAGCCCCTGTTGACTCACGGCTTTTGACGATGAATTCATGTGTGGAGACGGTAATTCTTCATGGACCTTTGCATTTGGTGAGTCACGGGACGTATCTGAGTAGATAATAATTTACCAACATGTCCACAATAATCTCACATATTATGCATAAGAGGTCATGGCTGGGTAAATATTACCATTTCCTTTTTTGCATTTAAGAAAACTAATAATGACATTATATTTTCTCCCTTTTTTGCCTTGAAGTATGTCTGTGTCTTAACCAAGCGTGATTGTTGGTGGGTAGGACAGCAAGAACTTGAATTCAGGGATTTTACTGTCATGTGTCAATTTATTGTTTTTCATTGATCTCTATTAATATATCCAGGTTGGCATCTATTACATTTTTAGCTTTTGACTTTCGTAGCTGTGGGCATCTTGACAGCCATCAACTCCCTGTAAGCACAGACAACTCTATAAG
This sequence comes from Spermophilus citellus, assembly GCF_964194105.1. Classification (NCBI taxonomy): domain Eukaryota; kingdom Metazoa; phylum Chordata; class Mammalia; order Rodentia; family Sciuridae; genus Spermophilus; species Spermophilus citellus. Next base: position 615,820 of record NW_027673039.1, on the reverse strand, counting down.
GAACCAGCGGATAAATTTCCCTGTGCATGTCCCCTTGTGAAACTGCTTAAGCACCACCTGGTTTACACACAGGTGGAATTTCTAGGTCAAAGTGTGCATGTTTCCTTCTTTGACTAAGCACTGCCAGGTGGATCTTCTGAATAGCTCTACCTGTGGCCAGGATTGTATTATATAGCTTTCTAACTTTTGCATGTTGAGTAGATACATAGTGGGAGCACACTGTTTTTGTTGATATTTTTCTTAGTATCTATTCTGATGCTTTTCACTGGGGGATTTTTCCTGTGAAAATGGGCTTCCTCTACTTGACCTAATTATCTTCTTCTTTTTAAACTTTTTTCAATGTGACTTTTTAATTTTAGTTTTATTAAAGACATTGTCCCTTGCTTGCATAGTCTATACCTAAAGGACTAGTCCTTGCTCCAAGGCCCAGCTTGCTCTCAGCTGCCCCGGGAGGGGAACAGTCTTTGGTGGTAGCCAAGAGACACCCCTGCAGGGGGCACAAGTGCTCTGGCCCTCTGGTGACTTGCCAGCAGTGCTTCCCATGCACACAGAGGGTTTCAGACACTGAGTCAATGGTCTGGGTGGTCTTTTGTTCAGTCTGATCTCAAATTGAGCTCCTCTGAGAGGTCATATTGAAGTCCTTCTGTGTACCTGACCCATCATTTTAAACAATATTCCAAGTTCACTTTTTGTGTGTATGTGGGTTCTGGGGATTGAACCCAGGGCCTTGAGCCTGTGAGGCAAGAGACCTACGTGAGCTACACCCTCAGAGACCCCTGTAAAGGTATTTCCCCTCGGCCTCGGGGTCTAAGTTGCCAAGCCTGACCTCAAATGTTCCTCTTGCCTCAGCCTCCCTGGTGGCTGGCATGACAGGCATGCACCTGGGACTGTCACACTCTAGCCTGTGATGGGAACTCATGTGCATCTGTCCAGGACTGAGCATGGTTCGGCACAGCTGTGCTCCAGGCTCCCTGCAGGGCTGTGGAGGCCTCTGCTGCCCAGCAGCCCTGGTGCCATGGCCAGGGCTCTTCCCAGCCTAGGGCAGGCAGCTGCCCTTTGCTGTAGGCTGACCTTATTTTCTTCTTATGGCACTCGTCCGTTCTCTGGAGTATGTTGGATTGTTTGTTCATTACAAATGTAACAGGTCCTCTAGAACCTTCTAACAATTAGCAAAATTCCTAAACAGTAAGTGAGCATGCGCAGAAATTGGGCTACTATTTTGGGAAGAACAATGTTGGATGATATATTCATGGCCAGTTATCTTTTATTACTTACAAAATAATAAAATAATGAAGCAATAACATGGGCTGAACTAAAATAGATCCTCAGGATCTTAGGCATTCTGTAATAAATCTGCATCACTGGAAGTATAGAGTTGATCGACTCTGAGTAATGAAACAGAAGTAAAGGTATCAAAGCAAATGATCATCTGTTTCCAATTTTCTGTGATTTGGTTCAAGAGGTAACATGGTGATATTTATTAATAATGGATCAAAGAGGTTGGTCCACTGAGCATCTTAGAGACTGTCCTTTATGAAGCCTCATGATCCTCATTGGGGAATGATCCAAGGTCCTAACTGTGGTTAGTGCCATGACACCATGGGTTCAGCAGAGGGAAAGAAGGACAGGGGAAATTCAGATGTCCTTTCATGGCCCCTGGAGTTAGAGTACGTATCCCTTTGCACCTGGGATCAAGAGACCTCATTTCCTCAAGGACACGCACACTCAGACGTAAAACTTGAGTGTGGCTTCCTTTCTGGATTCCAGGACTGTTGTTAGCCACCAGGAATGACAGTGCTCTCCATGCTCAGTGGAGCCATTTTTGCCAGGAAAGAGAGCCCATGGTCACGCCTTGTCCAAAGCTTCCCACGCCAGGGGTCTCCCATCCCTACATTCCTGTCCTGAAAGGAAGCCACTCAGAGGCAAGGTGGCTCCAACCACCTCCCATGTGTTAACTCATCACTGTGTTCCAGCAGTCACCCCAGTTAACAGTCCTGATGGGATTGGATGTGGCTCAGAAGGTCACCCTCATGAGCTCTACACTGCTACAGCTGCAGATCTGCAGTAGGAGAAACTCAAAACCTCAAAACACATGCACATGAAAGAAAAGAGCAAGAGCCAGAGCCCCAACAGGCCAGGTGTGGCAAAGACAGCTGGAGTGCCTAGGTTGGGACTCAGAATTATGTCAGTGGGGTGGCAGTGCTGCTGGCACCAGCATGATAAAAGAGAGCCAGCCCTGCTCATTTTTGGGAGCAGTGTGTTGGGGAAGGCAGCAGAAATTGAGAGGCAGGATTGAGTTTGGCCCTAGGAGGAGGTTGGGTAAAAGGCCAGTGTGGGTTGGAGGGCCTGGGCAGATAGAGAGAGGCCAGGGCACACCCCAAAGCCTGGAGATTGCACTTGATGTCCAGGGTTGTGGAACACCACCTCCCCTCTTACTCACAACTGAGAGCAAGGGGCATTGATAAGTTCAGGTTGTGTGCGGCTGCATCCAAGGTGGCTCGGCTAGGCACCCCTGTTTCCTTGACTCAGGAGGCTGGGAGTCCAGGCTCCACTGAGGCTCAGCTGGGAGGATCGGATTCTGAGTTTAAGCCTGTGTTCCTGGTGGGACCCATGTTGGCTGAGCCTCAGTGTTTTTGTGATGAGAGGACGGGTGAGTGTCATGTCTTTATCCCAGGACACACTTGCTAAATTGACTTGTTTGCTCTGAGGAAGAAAGAGAGAGGGGGGAGTGGTGCTGGAGACAGGGATGCAGACAGGGGTCATGGACTTGGCATAACTCAGTCTTGGAGATGATATCCCATCACCTGTTCCCACTTCAATTCCCATGAATCCAGAGGCTGAGCCCCCTTGAGGTGAATGGTGAAGTGGTTCTGGGCAGCAGGATGCTGTGGTACCTCTGAGTCTCAGTGAGACCCAACACTAGATACACTTGGCCCTTTTGAATCCTTGGAGAAGGCTTGGGAAGTTGTATGGCAGAGGGGAGCAGCCTCTGCATCTCAGTCACCTCCAGCTTGCCATGGTATAGAGTGGAAACTGCAGCCACGATGGGACGGACATTGGCCACGTCCCTGTGTGGGACACAGGCCTGATTGAGTTAGGGTGCATTCTTTGTCTCTCCCCTTCTTGTGATTGTCCCATCTCTACATTTGTGCTTCAGCCACCTGTGAGTCCCATCTCTGGTTTCAGAGAGAATAGAGGGTGTTATGGGCCAATAGACACAATAAACCCTATCGATTAGATGCTACCCTACTTTCCAGAAAAGACTGGGAACACCATGAGTTGCACAATGATGGGACCAGGGTCCAAAAGCTGCTGAGAGGGAAGGACTGGTTGTGAATGCATTTCTGAAGTCTCCAAGCTGGAACTCTAGTGGCACCAAGCAGGGCAGATGCTGGTGGGGGTATTTGGGTAGCTCTTGGTGAACACCTGCACACCTGAGATGGGTAGGCATGGAGGAGAAATCAGCAGCCCATAGGGCTTTTGAAAGTGGTCTTATGTGAAACGAGGCTCAGGTATGAGCTCAGGAAATGACATCATTGCCTTGACAATGGATCAAACAGAACATGGAACCCTGGTATCCAGGCACTCACTTCACTGACCAAGCCATCCAAGCTCATTTGGTTAGAAACACTGGAGTGAGAAGGATGTTCTCCTGTGGTTGCAAACAATGCCGAGCCTCAGGCTCCCAGGAATCTCAGGGCGGCCAAATAGCCCTTTTGTGGATACACTGGGTGAGGCTTCATCTTCGACGCCAGAGCCTCTGGCAATTGTCGCAGAGGAGCTCAAGAGTAACATTGAGTAGCACAGGGCAGGTGAGCCCAGCAGGCCCTCTAGTCTGATCCCTGATGAATGGCCCAGGACTCCTATTCTGACTGTGTGTGTGTGTATGTGTGTGTGTGTGTGTGTGTGTGTGTGTGTGTGTGTGTGTTTGTAAAGATGGGAACTGTCCCATTGTGCTTTGACTCTAGTGTATTGGCACAAGTCATTTTTCTGTTTGTCACCATTTCCATTTTGAACCCACCATTCTTGGTCCCAACCCAGGGTGAAAATGATCAGAACTCGGAGGAGCCCTTCAGGGTACAGAGCCTTGAACCTTACAGGCAGGACCAGCTTAGGAATGAGCTCCTGCCTGTCATTTGTGGGAGGAACCTACATTTCAGCAGCAACATGGGGTTCATCTCCTGGGATTCCATCCCCACCCAGCAGGTGCTGGATCTCTTGTTCCCAAGGTAAGCACCAGACCACCAAGCCCAAGTGTGTAGCCCCCTCATGCCTGGGTCTTGGGGCTGCCATGTACCTCTCAGGGACCCAAAGTTTTGTGATACCTAATGAGATAGAGGACCACACTCATCGTGGAATGTCTGCCCCAAATGGGACGAGTCCTGGAGGTGCCTGCCACAGCCTTGCAAGGGGAGTGAACTTCCCCTCTCAGGCCGAGAATCTATCCTGACTCCAGCTGATCCACAGAGGTCCGTGGAGCAGTCCCCACACACTGGGAACCACAGCTCAATGGTGTGTGCTGAGCTCATTCCCAGGTGGACTCAGTGAGGCCAGGTGGTCTTTCTGGTTGATGTTGGCTTTGTGAAGAAAGTAGATCTGTGCCAGAGGCGTCTCAAAACTCTGGCCTTGGGAAAAGCACTTTTGGGTTAATAAAGACATTTTAGTTTCCATAGTGGGACAGAGCATCCTAGCTGGGACATAGCTGGACAGGGGCTTTGGACATGGCAGCTCCCACACCCAGAGATATGTGGGAATCAGCAGTCTGGGCTCATTCACTGATGAACATGGAGAAAGCACCCACTGTGTGAAGACACGTTTCCAGTCACGTTTCATAATTCAGTGAAAAATGGGGTGCAAATGACTGCCATTGTGTCCCTTTTCATGGGGGTCAGCCTAAAACCGCAGGTGCCATGAGTACATATACTACATGTGACTGCATCCCTGACTCCATGAGGCATAACTGCACGTTGTCCTCTTCAGTGACTATGGTGGACCCCTGGACCAACTTCAACATGGAATGGGCTTGGGGTCAAGAGGGTGGGCTCCTGTTTCCAGAATAGGGACCTGAAAGGTGATTTGACTTGGGAAGGCTGAGGAAAGACTGCTCTCCCCAATTCTGTTTTCTGCCTGCAGTGTAAGGTGTGGGGCTTCAACAGTAGGAGGGGTAAGGCAGGGAGTTGTAGGTGGAGTCATGGTCCTCTTGGGAAGCCCCTGGGACATTGGATCCCCCCACACTTCACCTCCCTGTCCTCCCCCAGGGCCACAGAGATGTGGTCTGCACTCATGGGAAAAGAGAGGTCCACAGCTACTCAGGGGGACTTAGTGAGAGCTCACAGAGAATGAGGTAGCATTGCAGCCCACGCCAGTGGAGGAGGTGTCTCTTGAGCCCTGAGAAGAGTGGGCAGGAGGACAGACACTCCTGGAAGGTGCACTCCAGGTTGGAGAGCACGTAGCCAAGGGGAAAAAGAGTGTAAGGCCTGCCCTGAAGAGGGGAGAGCTGGTCATACCATGGATCTAATGCTCCTTCGTTGAAGGTTCTTTGCATGTTGCGACCTGTCCTGTCCCTGCCCGTACAGCCACTGTGTCTTGTCTGAGGTGGACTGGTGTGTTCAGAACCAGGGACGGTTCAGAAGTGTAGGGTCAGAGGTTTGATCTGGAGGCCATGGCAAAGCCAAGGCCAGGGTTTTGCTGACTCCACACCTGCCTCCCCACAGTGCCTCACCTTCCTTCCTGGGGACCTGGGTGAACTTCTACACCGAGGCTTCCCATCGGCCTCCAGGCTCTCTGAGTCTGCCGCTGCTGCTGCCATACATGGGGCTCTTGCTGGTTGGCTTGTACCTGGAGCACCAAGCACACCACCTCCTGGCCCCAACTGAAGATGGCATATCAAGCCAGGCAGAGCCTGAGAGCCAGGCGGACTGGGGTGAGTACCTAAGGGTATATGAGGAAAGGTCTGACTGTTGTCCCACTGCAGGGAGTCTGTATGCCTGGTGTTGGGCTGGAAATTAGGATAAGCCTTTGTCCATTCAGGGAGTGACCCTAGTCTGCAAAGAGGTCCTGTGTGGGCTAAGGGTCTGAGTTCTTCCTGGCAGCAGGGGTATTGTGTGTCTGTGCGAAGGTCAGGGCAAGGCAGTCATGTTGGCATCTTTTCTCCTCTAGCTACAAGCTCAGTTCCTGTCACGGCTCCTAAGCCAACCCCAGAGCCAGAGCCTTCTCCCTGGGAAGGGGCACAGCCAGAGTCCAGGACATCATGGGTCTCCACTAGGTACTCACCACGGCCCCAATATAACAAGCAGATAAGAGGCAGGTGCCTCATTCACGTCTACCTGGAAAACGAAAGGACAACACAGTACAAGAGCATCCTGGTGAGTCTTCGAGCAATGGAGTCTCCTGGGAGCCCACACTGGGGAAGACCGAGTCCATAGCAAACACCTTGTACTAGGCCTGTCTTCTTGAACTGGAGCTTCTGGAAGGTCAGGAAGGAGAGCATAAAATGAGGAAGAGAGAGGTGGGAGAGCAGGAGCATGCCAGGTCTGGGTGGGAGTGGGCCTGCGTGTTTGGGGGGTTCAGGTCAGAAATGTAGGAGTGAGTGCTGGGTTCAGAGAAGGTCAGAGAAATATCGAGGGTACAGGCCATCCTCTACTGATTTGGATATTGAGGAAGAGTATATTGAACCGTGGAGTTTGAAGCAGAGGAGTTGGCAGTCATTTTCTTGTGTGTGGGAGGGGACATGTTGCTGGTTGAAGGGAAGGGAGCCATTGTAGAATGATTAGGGTGGGTACGTGTGGGTCACAGACAACTGGGGCCTTGGAGGGGCCCATTAGTGTCCTAGTTTGCATGTATGTGAATAGAGATTTAGCGGCTCTCTCTGCAGAATTTTCCTGGGTGTGGAGTATCCATCATGAGACTCTGGTGTCCACCTCTAGGGGAGCCATGTTGAACCACTGCACCTGCTGGGTCTAAACCTCCTGACACCCCAGCAAGCACTGACACTCTCGAGCCCAGCAACTTCCATGCCTATCATTAAAGGGTCCTAGTGTGTGTTGTGCCCTGGCTCTCAGGACCAAAGCACCTACAGTTTGTGCCTGGTCCATACAAAAATGCAGCTGCATCCCAGACCAGAGCAGGGATATGGAAGTCCACTGGACCATTCCTCCCCTCTTGATGGGACTAGAGTGTGTCTGTACAAAGCCTTTTGGTCCTTATTCCCTTGTCCCTGTAGGGCATAGCAGGTTAAAGCAAACTCTTGTACCAAGATTGGACTAGAGGCTCATAGGAAGACCCCACATGATCACATGAAGGCCTCAGGTAGCAGGGTAACAAGATGGTGCCCTTGTGTTGAGAGCTCTCTTGTCTCTGGTTGTCCTTGAGCACTGTCCTCTGGGTAGCTACTCCCAAATTCCCTGTCTGATGAGCTTTCTCCAACCCTGCTCAGGTGACCTGCCAGGACAGCACTCCAGTCATCATCTGCAGGGCCTTAGATGCACACTTGCTCCAGCAGGAGGATCCAGAAAACTACGAACTTCTGCAAATTGTCTCAAACCATCAGAGTAAGTGGAACCATCAAAGGGTAGGGAGCAGTGAGTCACAGTGGGCTCATGATAACTGGGAGCCAAAACAGTGTGCATTGACCCAATGCCCAGGAAGAGTCTGGTGGGACTTGTGCACAAAACAAAGTGTAATGATGGGGCATAAATCTGCAGGTTCTTCATGTTCCCCAGGCCTGTGGACCTGCCTATCATGTTTTCTTTCATTGGCCTGAGGAGGCATTGCAAAGCTATTATCCACAAGGGGCCAAGAAGAGAGGCTTCTTTGTCTTGTGTCAAAGAAGACAGACAACCACAGGGTGCCTACTTTGGCAGCCTTTCCTGACCTAGACGAGTACATGAGAAAAGTAGTTTAATGAAGAATCACTTCTGGCTTCCAATCTTTCTATTCATTGCAAACTGAGTCCACTTAGGACCAGAGGCCATTTCTAGAGAGAAGTATGTGGTAGAATAGAACCCTTCACACCTTTTAAACTCTTCTTGGAGAGAGAGAGAGAGAGAGAGAGAGACAGAGAGAGAGAGACAGAGAGAGAGAGACAGAGAGAGATTGAGATAGAGAGAGAAAGAGAGAGAGAGAGAAAGAAGAAGAAGAAGAAGAAGAAGAAGAAGAAGAAGAAGAAGAAGAAGAAGTAGTAGTAGTAGTAGTAGTAGTAGTAGTAGTAGGAGGAGGAGGAGGAGGAGGAGGAGAAGGAGGAGTAGAAAAATGAAAATAAGTTGAAGGAGGAGACCCTGAATAAGAAGGTCAAGATGACTATAAGAAGAAGCATGAGGAGACGATGAAGAAGAACGAGAACAAGAAGAAGAAACACAAGGCGAATAAGAAGTATAACAATAAATTGATTAAAAATTTGAATGAGAATTATACTCATGAGGAGGAAATGCAGAAGTGGGGAACTGAAGAGAAATATATTGCTCTGTATGGCACAGCCCTGCTGTGGACATCCTCCACCCATGCTCAACACACCTCCAAACCATACCCCTCAAATTAGTGTAGCACTGTATGAGTGGATGAATCCACTGGCAAGGTGGAGGCACCCACCATCAAGTGCTTTTCCCTAAACCCACCTGTGATCATTGCTGCAGTGGGGAGAAAACCTTCAACACATGAGTCTTTGGGGACCAATCCAGATACAAAGTCTAGCTGTTTCTCTTTGGTGGGTCCAACGTGAACTAAGAGGTTCTGGGATACAACTGGCTATTTCCTTGAAAGGTGTTCCTGTAGTGGACCTCCTGTGCATAGAGGGTCCTCAGAGAGGAATCAGTGGGGAGTCTTTGGTGGAACAGTAGCTGGATTCGGGGGCTCTCAGGTCTGTGTGTGAGACCTGAGCAGGCAGAGGCTCTCAGTTGTTGGGGATGTTGGTTAGTGTATTCCTTGAGTGTAACCTACCACGCCTCTGCCCCTGCCTCTCCAGAGCTGAGGATCCCTGCTGATGGGAACGTATATTACGACCTGGATGGAGGAGTGGATTACAACTTTCTTCTTCGGGAAACAGATGCCAGCAAGTCGATGAAGGTCAAGCCAAAAGAGGTAAACAGCCACCTTCTTCACTCTTACTCCTGTTGCCACTCCACATCCTCCAAGGGGAAGAGAACCTCAGGTTCTGGATAGATGTTGTAGAATGCCCACAGAGCCAACTGCTAGGCTGGGTGGGGTGCAGTTGCTGGGCTTTGCTGATGTTGTCATCCCCTACAGTTCTTGGAGCCTTCTGTGGCAGTGGCATCCAGGATCCCAGCAGCTGTGAGCAGCAGCTCTGCAGTGGCTGCAGGATCATTGCCCCAGGCCACCCAAAGCAATGAGTGGTGCATGAGAAAAGTCACCAGTAGCAGCTCCTCACTGCTTCACTCCAGTGAGCAGGTGGAAGACAGCCGCTTTGTTCACATCCTCCTAGAAGGACAGAGCCTGAGGGAGACAAAGTGCATCCTGGTAAGCCCGACAGCAGGGCTGCCTCCTGGGTGTCCACAGAGTGGAAGGCAGGAGACACAGCCAACCCCGGGGCTGTGGTGGGAAATAAAGAAGAGAGAGGTCTGTCTTAAGGGCTTGACCTGAGGAGGGAGAGCATCAGCATGCCCAGCACCAGCGGTCAGTGGGCCTGTGTATTGTGGGTTTTGCAGGCCAGAAGTGCAGACGGAAGTACTGTGGACAGATGAAGTCAGAGATATGTCCAGGGTGCAGGCTGCAGTGCCTAGAACTTGGTATTCTCAATGAGTGAGGTTGGAGCAGAGGAGGTGGCAATGACTTGTCCCATGTGTAGGAAGGGATGTGTTCCTGGTGGCAGGGAAGAGAACCTCCTTAGCATGACTATGTGTAGGAATTTGGGGTCGGGATTACCTGGGGGGTCATGCCAAAGCTTCGGAATGTCAGCCTTTGCATGTATGTAAATATGGAGCTAAAGGGGTTCTTGGCAGTATTTCTATGGATGTGCAGTACACACGCTAATGCTGCAGGTGTCTAGCTGCAGAGGAGACATGCTCAGTGACTGCCAGTGCTGAGTCAAGTACATCATTACAACCAGACCCGCACCAAGCTTCCAGAGGCCAGGGCATCTCAAGGCTATCATGAAGCACTCAAGTGCACACTCTTGTATCTTAGTCTGTTTTGTGTAGTGGCAGTCAGGACCAAAATTTTCAGTGCATCTGCCTCTTCCACCCACAAAGGCAGCCTGCATCCCAAAGCACACTTGGTGTGCAGATCCCTGGCCCATTGCTGTCATCTCAGTGAGATGAGAGTGTGTCTGTGCATAGGCAGTTTGGTCCTTTGAGCTGAGTGGAATGTGGCTCCCCAGGGGGAGGGGAGATGGCAGGTACAGGCAGATATTTGTACCAGGATTGTTCTAGTAGCACATTGCAAGAACCCAGGGGATATATGGAGGCCACACTCAGGTAGCAGGATAACAAGCTTGTGCCCTTGTATATGTAGCTGAGGTTTCTCCTGAATGTTTGACCACAGTCTTCTGGGTAGCTCCTCTAAAAGCCATTATCTGATGACATTTGTCCCACCCTGATCCAGGTGACCCGCCAGGAGACAGTGACGAGCCTCATCCGCAGGGCCTTGGACCAAAATTTGTTGCCACCTGAGGATGTGGACAACTTTGAGCTGCTGAGAATGATGTCTGAGAATGAGAGTAAGTAGGACAATCAGACAGTGGGGAGACGTGATCCACAGTGGGCTCAGGATAACTCACAGCCAAGAGAAAGTGGGCCTTGGCCCCAAAATACCAAAGTGTGGTGGGCCTGGTGCAGGAAACCAAGTGCAGTGATGGGCGTGTCCAATATGGACGTGTTCAATGAGGCCCCAGGGGGCTGCTGGACCTCCCTAAATGTGTTCCCACCTGGACCTGGTCTGGCAATGCAAAGCTAATATCGATGAGGGGCAAGGCAGAGAGAGGCTCAATCCATCATCAGTTTGGTTTATGGCTCACTGATAAGGATTCCTTCAAATGAAGAGGAGGAGAACATGGGTCCTGATTGGATAAGCATTGCTATGGACGGAAGCAGCACAGGTCCCAATCCATGGCCAGGATACGAGAAGTCAAGAATGTCAGGATTGCAGCAACTGGGAACAGGACTCAGTGAAGAGGAAACAAGGCCAGGGGACAGCCTGTTTGGGTTCTTTTTGGAACAATTCCAAGTCCTCTGTGCCTGGGTGCCCATCTCCTGAAGATATCAGAATGGCCAAGTTATTATTCCTTCCAGCAACAAAGGAGGGCATCTGAAGAACAGAGGCCACAATGCTGAGCTCTCCACAATGCCAGTGCTCTTTCCTTTCTTGTGAGCCCGACACTCCTAGCCTCCACCATCCCAGCCTGTCCACAATAGAACCCACCATCTGTTGGGCACATAAGTGAGTTTTCCCATTTTCACACACCGCCTCATTTGGGTTGGCTCTGTCTTACACATGAGGAAGACAGAGGTGCAAGGAGCTGGGCAAGAGGAAGTGTCTGTGAATCTCAGGGACTTGGGAGGTAGCGCAGGAGAATGGGGATTTCCAAACAGCCTCAGAAACTTAGGGAGACCCTGTACCCGAGTAAAAAAGGCCTGGGAATGGTCTCAGTGCTTAAGTGCCTTTGGTTTTATCCCTGGTACAAAAATAAGCCAGTCAATAAGGAATTACCAAACTGAGAATCTACGAAGATGATTTCAGAAACAGACACTTTCAACCCAAGCATCAGTTGAGAGCAGGCTCCAGACCAGGGGAGGTTTGTGTGTAACAGACATCAAAATGGAGGACTACTGGGGGCCTGGAACCCACTAGGTGTGATGGCATCTATGCCTTATGGCAGGAGGGTGGCAGTGATGCTGGCCCTCTCCTAGATTTTGGAAACCTTGTTTTTATTGGGGAAGCTTTATGGAGGTGGAATCTATTTTAGCAATCCTGGTCCAGATGAGGTGCTGACTACCACAGGTAGAAGCCTATCCAGAATGCGGTGTCTGTTATTCAGTCTTTCCTGACTATGACAATGACAAAGAAAGGAAGTCACTTGTCTTTCATCTTGGTTTCACTCCTGGCCATTGATTGAGACCTGATTTCATCTTGGACTACTGAACAGAGGCTGCATCTGGGCAGAAGAGTGTGATATATTTGAACTCTTCAGAGGACGCCCCACCATTGCCAGAGAAAGAAGGAGAAGGAGGAGGAGGAGAAAGAGCACACTCCTGAGTGGGGAGAGGATCACACGATGAAGAGCAGGAGGAAGAAGAAGAAAAAGAAGGAAGTGAACAGAAGGAAGGGTGGAAGGAGATACAAAAGAAGAATAACAAGAAGGAATCATGTAAGAACAAGAAAAAGACCCAGAAAGAACTACAGAAGATTCAGGACAGAAAGAAGAGCCAGAAGTAGAACAAGAACCAGAATAAAAGTACCAAGCAGACAGCTCATGATGAGAAACAAGGGGAAGGAGAGCGAACCTAGAAAACAATAGAGTTCTCCAGGGCACCACCCTCCTGAAGTCCTCTCATGTCCATGCCCAACACACCTCTGATGGATATCACCTCCCCTCCGCGTATTCATCCATGAGTGGATTCATCAAGGACAAGTGGATGAATTCACCCACAATCCAACGCTTCCCTGAATGCCCATGTGTGAGCATGGCTTAGGGCTAGGACTAATGTCATGTCTAGTGTTACAGTTAGGGGTAGACTTAGGGTTAGGTTTGTGTCTAGGTCTAGTGTAAGTGTAAGGCTTAGGGTAAGAGTCAGGTTTAGATCTAGGTATAATTTTAGGGTCAGGATCAGGGTTAGGGTTTTGTTTAGTTTAATGTTTAAGGATAGGGCTCAAATAAGCATTATGGTTAGGGTTAGAGTAATGGATAGGGTTAAGTTAGGGTTCAGGGTAGGTTTAGGGGAATGGAGAAGTTTTAGGTCAGCAAAATGGTTAGGGTAAGGCCTAGGGTTAGCATTAGGATTAGGGTTGTCACAAGGCTAATGTATAGGGTTAGAGCTAGGTTTAGGGCTAAGGTTATTGTTAAGATTAGGTCTAGAGTTAGGCTTAGGGTTTGGGTTATGGCTAGTAACCGTAGCTTAGGGTAGGGTTAGGGTTAGGGTTAGGGTAAAGGTTAGGGTTAGTCCTAGGTTGAGGGTTAGGTTTAGTGTTAGGTATAGCGTTAGGATTATGGTTATGGTCACAGTTATGTTTAGGGTTAGGACTAGGGTTTTCATTAGGTTTAGGGTTAGGATTAGGGTAATATACTGGGTCAGATGTAAGGTTACCTTTGGTTTTAAGGTTAGATTTAGGGTTAAGTTTAGTTTTAGGGCTAGGTTTACTGTTGTGTTTAGGGTAAGGATTAGGGTTTGAGTTAGGGTTAGAGTTACAGCAAGGGTTAGGTTTAGGGTTAGGTCTAGGGTTAGGTTTATGGTTTGTATTAGAGTTTTGATTAGGGTTAGGGCTAGGGTTATCATTAGGGTTATGGTAAAGTCAAAGTAATATCTAGGGTTATAGCTAGGGTTAGGGCTAGGGTTAACATTAGGATTAGGGCTAGGGTTAGGGTTATGGTTAGGGATAGACCTAGGGTTATGTTTAGGCTAAGGGTTAGGCTTTGAGCTAGGGTTAGGACTAAGGTGAGGTTTAGCTTTAGATTTACGGCTAGGGTTAGGGTGAGGATTATGTTTAGGGTAGGTTTAGTCCTTGGATTCAGGTTAGGTTTGGTGTTAGGTTTAGGGCCTAGGGTTAGTGCTATGGTTAATGTCAGATCTAGGGTTCTAATTAGGGCTAGTTTAGGGTTAGGGCTATGGCTAGGTCTAGTATTAAATTTAGATTTTGGTTTAGGGTCAGGTTTAGAGCTAGGTTTAGTGTTAGTTTCAGGGTCAGTGTTCAAGTAAGTGTTAGGGATAGGGTAAAACCCAGAATTAGGACGAGGGTTAGGTATAGGGGTAGGTGTAGTGTTTGTTTTAGGTTAGTGGTTATTGTTAGGGCTAGGACTAAGTTTTTGTTTAGGTCTAGGGCTAGAGTTATCATTATATTTAGGATTAGGTTTACATCTATGACTAGTGTTAGGGTTAGGTTTAGGTATAAGGTTACTGATAAGGCTAGTTTCAGGTTTTGGTATAGGGTTAGGGTCAGGTTTAGACTTATAATTAGTGTTAGGGTCAGAATAAGGGTGAAGTTTAGAGTTAGGATTTGGGTTAGGGTTAGAGCCAGAATGAGGGCTAGGGTTAGGACTAGTAATAGGGTTTGTGTTTTGATTTAGGCTAAGTATTAGGATTAGGACTAGGTTTAGAATTATTCATAGGTTTTGGCTTAGTGCAAGGGATGGGGTTAGAGCTAGGGTTAGGGCTACATTTAGGGTTAGGTTTAGGTTTAGGGTAGGGTTAAATCTAGTTAGGACTCAGATTAGGGCTATTTTTTGTGTTAGGGTTAGGGCTATTTCCAATATAAGAAATAGGGTTACGATTAGGGTTAGTTTTAGGGTTCTGGTTTGGGCTCTGTCTTGTGTTAGTATTAGCCTTAGGGTTAGGGTGATATATAGAGCTAGGGTTAGTGTTTTGATAAAAGTTGGGTCAGGGTTAATTTTAGGCCTAGTACTTGAATTAGAGTTAGGGTTATTACTAGTTATAATGGTAGGGTTTGATATATATATATATATATATATATATATATATATATATATATATATATATATATATATATATATATATATATTAGGGTTAGAGCAAAGGCACAGTTTTTTTTTTTAGGGCTAGAGCTAGGGTTATGGCTAGTTTTAGGATTAGAAATAGTGTTAGGGCTAGTGGTGGGGTGAGGTTTAGGCTTAAGTTTAGGGTTATGGTTAGATCTAGGGTTAGGGCTATGGGTAGGGTTGGGGCTAAGGTTTGGGCTAGTGTGAGGGTTGCAGTAATGGATAGGGTTAGAAATAGAAATAGGGCTAGGGTTGAGAGTTAGAGGTATTCTTAGGGCTAGGGTTAGGATTAGGGCCAAATTAGGGCTAGGATTAGCACTAGGATAAGTGTTAGGGTTAGGCCCATGGTTAGGGCTAGGATTAGGGTTAGATTTAGGGGCAAGAATGGGGTTATATAGCTTGGTTCAGGGCTAGGAAAAGGGTTAAAATTAGGGATAGGGCTAGTGTGAAGGTTCTGGTTAGGATTAAGGATAGGTTTAGGTCTAGGATGAGGGCTAGGGATTGTGTTAGGGTTAGGGCTAAGGTTAGGGATAGGGCTAATATCAGGTCTAGGGTTAAATTAGGGATAGTTTTAGGGTTTATTTTATGGCTAGGTCTAATATAATGGTTACATTTAGGGTAGGGGCCAGGTTTAGAGCTAGGTATTTTATTAGGATCAGAGTCCGGGTTAGGGTTGGTTTGGGTTAAGGTTTATGGTAAGGGCTTGAATTAGCATTAGGGTTAGGGTTCAGGTTAGAATAATGGATAGGGTTAGGTTTAGGGTTCATTTTAGGTTTAGAGTAATGTATAGGGTTAAATGTAGGCATAGGGTTAAGTTTAGGCCTAATGTTAACATTTGGTTAGGCTTATGTTTAGGGTAATGGATAGGGTTATTGCTAGTGTTAGGGATTGGGTTAAGGTTAGGATTAGGGCTAGAATTAGGATTAGGCTTAGGGTTGGTGTTAGGGTTAGAGTTTGAGCTAGGTTTAGGGCTAATGTGAGGTTTAGGGTTAGAGTCATGGCTATGGTTAGGGTTAGGGTTAGGGTTAGGGCTAGGGTTAGCATTAGGGTTAGGGTTATGTTTAAAGTAATGGATAAAGATAGATCTAGGATTTGGGCTATGGTTACAGTTAGGATTTGGGCTAGGATTAGGGTTAGGGTTAGGGCTAGGGTTAGGCATAGGGTAAGAGTTGGAGTTTGAGCTAGGGTAATGTCTATGGCAAGTATTAAGGTAGGGTTTGGTTAGGTTAATGTTAGGTTTATGCTTTGGGCTATGTTTAGGGCTATGTTTTAATGTGAGGTTTATGGCTAGCATTAGGGCTATGGGTAATGTAAGTGCTAGGGTTATGGTTATGGCTAGTTTGAGGGTTAGGGTTATGGATAAATCCTGTGTTAGCATTAGGTTTCGGGTTAAGATAAGATTTAGAGCTAGGGTTTATGTTAGAGTAGGGGTCAGTATTCAGGTTAGTATTGGATTTAGCATTAGGGCCAGAATTAGAACTAGGTTTAGGTCTAGGGGTAGGGTTAGTCTTTGTGTTAGGTTAATGGTTATTGATAGGGCTAGGGCTAGGTTTTTTTCAAGGCTAGGGCTAGAGTAATGGCTATATTTAGGATTAAGTTTAGGTCTAGTGCTAGTGTTACACTTAGTTTTAGATATAGGTTTAGCGGTAGGGCTAGTGTTAGGGTTTGGTTTAGGATTAGGGTCAGGATTTTTCCTAGGGTTAGTGTTAGGGTCAGGATAAGGGTCAGGGTTAGGGTTAGACTTTGGGTTAGGGTTAGAGATAGAATGAGGTCTAGGGTTAGGACTAGTAATAGAGTTAAAGTTTGGGGCAGGCTAACGATTAGGGTTAGAACTAGGGTAGCATTAGGGTGAGGGTTTGCCTTAAAGTAAGGGATAAGTTTAGAGCTAGGGTTAGGGTTAGGATTAGGGCTAGGGTTAAAGCTAGAGTTAGGGCTCAGAGGGCTAGGTTTTGTGTTAGGGTTAGGGCTATGGCTAATGTAAGAACTGGTTTTACGATTAGGGCTAGTTTTCTGTTTAGGGTTAGGGCTAGGTCTAGTGTTTGGTTTAGGTTTAGGGTTAAGGTGATACTTAGAGCTAGGGTCAGTTTTAGGTTCAGAGTCAGGGTCAATATTAGTTGTAGGGTTAGGGTTAGGGATAGGTGTAGCATTAATATTTTGTTTAGGTTAAGGGTTAGATTTAGGGCTATAGCTAAGTTTTGTTTGAGGGCTATGGCTAGGCTTAGGGCAAGTTTTCAAATTAGCATTAGGGTTAGGGCTCCTGTTAGGGTGAGGTTTAGGTTTAGGGTTAGGGTTAGATTTAGAGTTAGGGTTACATCTAGGTTTATGGCTAGGCCTAAGTTTAGGGCTAGGTTTGGGCTAGGGTTAGGGCTGGGCTTTGGCTTATAGAAAGGGATAAGTTTAGAACTAGGGATAGGGCTAGGGTGAGAATTAGAGTTAGTCTTAGGGCTAGGGATATGGTAAGGTTTAGGATTAGGGCTAAATTAGGGATATGATTAGAGCTAAGTTTAGTATTAGGGCTAGGCCTTGGTTTAGGGCTAGGGTTAGGATTATAGTTAGGGTATGGTATGATGTTATAGCTAGGTTTAGGCTTAGGGTGAAGGTTCAACTTAGGGTTAAGGCTAGTTTTGGGTTAGGGTTAGGATTAAGGCTAAGTTTATGGCCAGGATTACGGCTACAGTTTTTGTTATGGTTAGGTCTAGCATTAGGATTAGGGCTAAGGTCAGGTCTAGTATTATGGTTAGGGATAGTTTTAGGGTTAATTTTATGGTTAGGAATAGTGCAACGGTTAGGTTAAAGGTTAGGTTCAGTTTTAGATAGGGGTATTATTAGGGTCAGGAAAAGGGTTGGGGTTTGTTTAGGTTAAGATTTAGGTTTAGGGCTCAAATTAGCATTAGGGGTAGGTTTAGTGTTAGGGTAATGGATATTGTTAGGTTTAGGGTTCAGGTTAGGTTTAGGTAATAGTTTTAGAGTTAAGGATAGGGTCAGGGTTAAAGCTATGGTTAGGGCTCAGAATAGGGCTTGGTTTTAGATTAGTTTAGGGTTAAATTAGGGCTATGACTAGTGTAAGAACTAGCATTATGATTAGGGCTAGATTTAGGGTTAGAGTTAGGTCTAGGTCTAGTTTTAGGATTAGGTTTAGTTTTAGGGTGATGATTTGAGATAGGGCAAGTTATAGGGTCAGAGTCAGGGTCAGTGTTTAGGGTTAGGGATAACATTCAAATTAGAGCTAGGGTTAAGGGTAGGTGTAGGTTTAGGTTTTGCATTAAGGTTAGAACAAGAATTAGGGCTAGGGCAAATGTCAGGTATACGGATACAGTTAGGTTATGATTAGCATTAAGGCTATGGCTCAGTTTTGTTTTAGGTGTAGGGCTTGGGTTAGGGCTAGTTTTTGGATTAGAAATAGTGTTAGGGCTAGTGGTAGGGTTAGGTTGAGGCTTAGGGTAAGGGTTAGATTTAGAATTATGGTTAGATCTAGGATTAGGGCTAGGGTTAGGTCTAAGGTTAGGGCTAGTATTAGGGTTATGGTAACAGATATGGTTAGTACTAGAGGTAGGTCTAGCTCGAGAGTTAGAGTTAGTCTTAGGGCTAGGGATGGAGTAAGGGTTACATTTAGTGATAAATTAGGGCTAGGATTAGAGCTAGAGTTACTATTATGTTTAGGCCTAGTGTTAGGACTAGGGTTAGGGTTAGTGATAGTGTTAGGTTTAGGGTTAGGGTTGGGGGAAGGGATGTGGTTGTACCTAGGTTCAGAACTAGGGCGAGGGTTGAAATCAGGGATTGAGCTAGGGTTAGGGTTCAGATTAAGATTAAGGCTAGGTTTAGTGCTAGGATGAGGGTTAGGGTTTGCGTTAGGTTTAGGGCAAGAATTAGTTAGAGTGCTAATGTCAGGTCTATGGTTTGGTTAGGGATAGTGCTATGCTTAGTTTTATATCTAGGTCTAGTGTAAGGGTTAGGTTTAGAATAAGGGTCAGGATTAGAGCTAGGTGTATTATTAGAGTCAATGGGTTGTTCAGAGTTTGGTTTGGGTTATGGTTTAGGTTTAGTGCTCTAATGAGCATTAGTGTTAGTGTTAGTGTTAGGGTTAGAGTAATTAATAAGGTTAGGTTTAAGGCTCAAGTTAAGTTTAGGTAATGGATAAGGTTACTGTTAGTGATAGGTTTAAGTTTAGGCCCAGGGTTAGCATTTGGGTTAGGCTTATGTTTAGGGTAATGAATAGGTTTAGGGCTAGGGTTATGGTTAGGATTAGTTCTAGCGTTAAGGTAGGGTTAGGGTTAGGCCTGGGGTTAGTGTTAGGATTAGGTCTAGGATTAATGTAGGGTTAGGGTGAGGCCTAGGGTTAGTGTTAGGGTTAGGCTTAGGGTAAATGTTAGGGTTTGACCTATATTTAGGGCCAGGGAGAGGGTTAGGGTTAGTGTCAGGTCTTGGTTTATGATTAGGGTTAAGGTTAGTGCTAAGATTAGCATTAGGGTTAGGTTTATGTTTAGGGTAATGGATAGATTTAGAGCTAGGGTTTGGTCTTGGTTATGATTAGGATTAGGGCTAGGATTAGGGTTAGGGTTAGGGTTAGGATTATGTTTATCTTAAGGGTTAGTGTTTGACCTAGGGTTAGGTCTAGGGCGAGGGTTAGGGTTTGGGTTAGGTCTAGGGTTAGGTTTAGGCTTAGAGCTAGGGTTAGGGCTAGGATTAGGGCTAGGTTTTGTGTGAGGTTTAGGGCTAGCATTAGGGCTATGGGTAGTGAATGAGCTAGGGTTAGGTTTATGGCTAGGTCTAGTATTAGGGTTATGGCTAGATTTTGGGTTAGCATAAAGTTTAGAGCTAGGCTTTTGTTAGGGTAAGTGTCAATGTTTGTGTTAGGGTTAGGTTTAAGGTTAGGGAAAGAATTAGAGCTAGTTTAGGTCTAGGGGTAGGGTTATTTTTTGAGTTAGATTAAGGGTTATTGTTAGGCCTAGGTCTAGGTTTTAGTTTAGGGCTAGTGCTAGAGTTATGGATAGATTTAGGATTAGGCTTGTTTCTAGGTCTGGTGTTAGGGTTAGGTTAGGTATAGGGTTACCTTTAGGGCTAATGTTAGGGTTTGGTTTACAGTTAAGGTCAGGTTTAAACTTAGGGTTAGAGGTAGGGTCAGAATAAGGGTCAGAGTTAGGGTTAGAGTTTGGATTAGGGTTAGAGCTAGAATGAGGGGCTAGGATTAGTATTAGTATTAGAGTTATGGTTTTGGGTAGGCTAACTATTAGGCTTAAGAGTAGGGCATTAGGATGAGGGTTTGGCTTAAGGTAAGGGACAGGGTTAGAGCTAGGGTTGGGTTAGTATTAGGGTTAGGGATAGGGCTAGGGTTAAGATTAGGGTTAGGTTCAAAGCTAGGTTTAGGTCTCAGATTAGGGCTAGGTTTTCTGTTAGGGCAGAGCCATGGCTAATTTTAGAACTAGAGTTCCAATTAGGTTATTTTTAGGGTTAGATTTAGGGTTATGGTGATGTCTAGGGCAAGGTGATGTTTAGAGCTAGGGTTAGTGTTAAGGTTCGAGTCAGGGTCATTGTAAGTTCTAGAGTTAGAATTGGGACTCGAATTAGTGCTAGGTTTAGTGCTAGGTATAGGGTTAAGGATTGATTTAGGTTAAGGTTTAGGGTTAAGCCTATAACTCAGTTTTATTTGAGTACTAGGGCTAGGATTAGGGCTAGTTTTCCAATTAGCATTAGGCATAGGCCTGTTTTAGGGTGAGATTTAGGCTTAGAGTTAGGGTTAGATTTAGAGTTAGGATTAGATCTAGGTTTAGGGGTAGGGCAAATTTAGGGCTAGGGTTGAGGCTAAGTTTAGGGCTAGGGTTTGGGTTATTTTACAGAATAGGTTTAAAACTAGAGATAGGACTATAGTGAGATTTAGAGTTAGTCTTAGAGCTACAGTTAGGGTTAGGTCAAAATTAGTGCTAGGATTAGTGCTAGGATTAGTGTTAGGGCTAGGCCTAGTTTTAGGGCTAGGGCTAGGGTTAGGGTTAGGATTAAGCTAGGTTAAGTGTTAGGATAGCGCTAGGTTTTGTGTTAGGGTTAGGGCTAGGATTAGGGCTAGGGCTAATGTCAGGTCTAGGTTTATGGTTAGGGTTAGTTTTAGGGTGAGGTTTATGGCTAGTTCTAATGTAAGTGTTAGGTTGAGGGTTAGGGTCAGTTTTAGAGATAGGGTTATTATTAGGTTCATGGTAACAGTTATGTTTTGGGTTAGGTTAAGGTTAAGGGTTAGGGTTCTAATTAGCATTAGGGTTAGGGCTAAGGTTAGGGTAATGGATATGGTTAGGTTTAGGGTTCAGGTTAGATTTAGGGTAATGGATAAATTTAGAGTTAGATATAGGGTTAGGGTTTTCCTAGAGTTAGCATTAGGTTTAGCATTATGGTTAGGGTAATGGATAGGGTTAGAGCTAGGCTTAGGTCTAAGTTTATGCTTAGGATTAAGGCTAGAGTTAGTTTTAGGGTTAGGGCAAGTTTTAGGGTTAGGGTTAGGTTTAGGGTAATGTTTAGGGCTCTGGCCAGGGTTAGGGTTAGGGTTAAAATGAGGTGTAGGGCTAGGATTAGGGCTATGCTTTGGGTTAGGTTAGGGCTAGGGTTAGGGCTAGGGTTAGGGCTACAGCTAATGCAAGAACTAGGGTTATGATTAGGGCTACTTTTAGTGTTATGTTTAGGGCTATGTCTAGTTTGAGAGTTAGGTTTAATTTTAGGGTGATGTTAGAGGTAGGGTTAGTTACAGGGTCAGAGTCAGGGTCAAGGTTAGTTTTAAGGTAAGGATAGGACTGAAATTAGGGCTAGGGTTAGGGCTAAGTGTTGGGTTAAGTTTGGGTTTAAGTTAAAGTTTAGGGTTAGGGCTGTGGCTTGGTTTTGTTTTGGGGCTAGAACCACATTAAGGCTAGTTTTAGGATTAGCGTTAGTGTTAGGGCTAATGTTACTGTGAGTTTTATGATTAGGTTTAGGGTTAGATTTAGAGCTATGGTTAGATCTAAGGTTAGGGCTAGGGCTAGGGTTAGGGCTAAGGTTAGGGCAAGTGATAGGGTTATGGTAAGGGATAGGGTTAGAACTAGAATAAGGCTAGGGTGAGAGTTGGAGTTAGTCTTAGTGCTAGTGTTAGTGTTAGGGTTAGGGTTAGGGCTAAATTAGGGCTAGGATCAGGTCTAGGGTTAGTTGTAGGTTTAGTTCTATGGCTAGGCTTAGGGTTAGGTTTAGGGGAAGTGATGGGGTTATAGCTTGGTTCATAACTAGGGCGAGGGATAAAATTAGGGATAGGGCTAATTTAGGGTACAGGTTAGGATCAAGGCTAAGTTTAGGGCTAGGATGAGGGCTAGCGTTTGTGTTAGGGTTATGTCAAGTATTAGGGATAGAGCTAATATCATGTCTAGGTTTATGGTTAGGAACAGTTTTAGGGTAAGGTTTATGGCTAGGTCTAGTGTCAGAGTTAGGTTTAGAGTAAGGTTCAGGTTAAGAGCAAAGGGTATTAAATGGTCAGGGTCATGTTTTGGGTTTGGGTAGGTTAAGGTTTAGGGTTAGGACTCAAATTAGCGTTATGGTTAGAGTTAGGGTTAGGGTAATGAATAGGGTTAGGTTTATGCTTCAGGTTAGGTTTAGGGTTCAGATTAGGTTTAGGGTAATGGATAGGGTTAGGGTTAGGCCTAGGGTTAGCATTAAAGTTATGGTTATCGTTAGGGTAATTGATAGGGTTAGAGCTAGTGTTAGGAATAGAGTTATGGTCAGGATTATGGCTAGAGTTAGGGTTAGGGTTAAGGCTAGGGTTAGGGTTAGGTTTAGGGTACGCTTTAGGGTTTGAGCTAGGGTTAGTGCTAATGTTAGGGTTAGGTTGAGGGTTAGGACTAGGGTTAAGGTTATGGTTAGGGTTAGGTTTAGTATTATGGTTAGGTCTAGGGTTATCATTAGGTTTAGGGTAATGGACAGGATTAGATGTTGGGTTAGGGTTATGGTTAGGTTTAGTACTAGGGTTAGGATCAGATTTAGGGTATGATTAGGGTTTGAGCTAAGGTTAGGACTACAGCAAGGATTATTTTTAAATTTAGGTCTAGGGTTAGGTTTATTGTTAGGGTTAGGGTAATGAGTGAGGTTAGAACTAGGGTTAAGGCTAGGGTTAAGTTTAGGATTAGGGATAGGGTTCAGGTTAGGCTTAGGTTTAGGGTAAATCTTATATTTAGGTTAAGGGTAAGGGATAGAGATTGAGTAAGGGTTAGAACTAGGTTGAGGGTTTGGGTTAGATTCATGCCTATGGATAGAGTTTGGGTAAGGGTTAGGGCTAGGATTTGGGTTAGGGTTTGGGCTAGAGTTATGTTTAGGGTAAGGGTGAGGGTATGAGCTAGAGTTAAGGCTAGGGCTAGGTCGAGGGTTAGGTTCAGCGTTAGTTCTAGGGATAGGATTAAGGTAGGTTTAGGGTAAGGGTTAGGGTTATGGCTAGGGTTAGGATTAGGGTTAGGGTAATGGATACGGTTATATATAGGTTTAGATATAGGGTTATAGTTAGATTTAGTTTTAGGGTTAGGGTTAAGGCTATGATTAAGTTTAGGATTATGGTATGGGCTAGGTTTTGAGCTAGCGTTAGGGCTATGGCGAGTGTTAGGTTTAGGGTTAGGACCAGGATTAGTTTTTGTTTGTTTGTTTGTTTGTTTTTTTGTTAGTGTAGGGTTAGTGTTATGGCTAGGATAATCAATAGGGTTAGGATTAGTGTTAGGGTAATGGGTGGTTTAGAGCTAATTTTAAGTCTAGGATTAAGGTTAGGATTAGGGCTAGGGTTAGTTTTAGAGTTAGGGATAGGTCTAAATTTATATTTAGGGTAAGGGTTAGGCTTCAAGCTAGGTTTAGGACTAAGGCTAGGGTTAGGATTAGGGTTAGGGCTAGAGTTAGGGTTAGGAGTAGGCTTAAGGCTAGGTTTAGGCCTAGGATTTTCTCTAGGTTTTGTGTTAGGTTAAGGTGAAAGGATAGGGCTATGGATAATGTGAGAGCTAGGGTTATGATTTTGGCTAGTTGTAGGGTTAGGGTTATGGCTAGGTCTAGTGATAGGTTTATATTTTTGATTAGGGTCAGGTTTAGAGGTAGATTTACTGTTAAAGTCAGGGTCAGTGTTCGGGTTAGAGTTAGAATTAGATTTAGAGCCAGAATTAGGACTAGGTTTAAGTCTAGGAGTAGTTTTAGTGTTTGGGTTAGGTTAAGGGTTATTGTTAGGGCTAGGTTTTTGTTTCGGTCTAGGGCTAGAGTAAAGGCTAGATTTAGAAATAGATTTCAGGGTTAGGGTTTGGGTTTGAGTTAGGGTTAGAGCTAGAATGACGTTGAGGGTTAGAACTAGCAATAGGGTTAGGGTTTGGGTTAGGCTAAAAATTAAAGTTAGGACTAGGGTTAGCTTAGGGATTAGTTTTAGGGATTAGCTTAAGGTAATGATAGGGTAAAAGCTAGGGTTAGATCTAGGGTTAGGGTATGGATTAGAGCAATTTTATGGTTAGGGTTAAAACTAGGGTTAGCACTCAGATTAGGGCTAGGATTTGGGTTAGGGTTAAGGCTATGGTTAGGGCTAAATTAGGGCTAGGTTTAGGGCTAGGGTTAGTGTTAAGTTTAGGGCTAAATTAGGGCTAGTATTAAAGTTAGAGTTATTGTAGGGGATTAACCAAGGGTTGGGCTAGAGTTGGGGTTAGCATTAGTGTTAAGGTTAAGTTTAGGGGAATGAGTGGGGTTATAGCTAGCTTTAGAACTAGGGTGGGGTTAGAATTAGGATTAGGCCTAGGGTTATGCCTCAGTTTAGGATTAAGGCTAGGTTTAGGGCTAGGTTAAGGGTTAGGGTTTCTCTAAAGGTTATGGCTAGGACCAGGTCTAGGGCTAATATCAGGTCTAGGCTTAATGTTAAGGATAGTTTTAGGGTTAGGTTATGGCTAGGTCTAGTGTAAAAGTTAGGTTTAGATTAAAGGTCAGCTTTAGGGTAGGGTTATTATTAGGGTCAAAATCAAGATAAGCATTAGCATTTGGTTTAGATAAAGGTTTAAGATTAGAGCTTGAATTAGGATTAATGTTAGGTTTTGAGGTAGCATAAAGGATAAGGTTTAGTTTAGGTTTCAGTTAAGTTTTAGGGTAATGGATGGGTTAGGTTTAGCAATCAGGTTAGGGTTATGTTTAGTGTAATGGACAGGTTTAGAGCTAGGGTTAGGGCTAGGTATGGTTTGGATTAAGTCTAGGATTAGGGCTACGTTTAGGGATATTGCTGGGGTGTGATTTGTGGTGAGTTTTAGGGTTAGGGTAAGTGTTAGGTTTAGGGCTAGGGTTATGGTTAGGTTAGGGTAAGGATTAGTGTTTGAGCTAGGGTTAGGGTTAGGGTGTGGTTTAGGTTTAGGTTTAGGTCTAGGTTTACCTTTATGGTTAGAGTTAGGTTTAGTGTTAGGGATAGGGTTTTCATTAGAGTTAGGGTAAGGGTTAGGGTAATGGATGTTTAGAGCTAAAGTTCAGAGTAGGTTTAATGTTAATATTAGGGCTAGGGTTAGGGTTAGGGTTTAGAGTAGAGCTAGGGTTATGTTTAGTGTAAAGGTTCGGCTTTGAGCTATGGTTAGGTTTAAGGTGAGGCTTAGGTTAGGGCTAGGTTTAGGGCTAGGGTTAGGTTGAGGGTTATGCTTAGAGCTAAGATTAGACCTAGGATTAGGCCAAGGTTTTGTGTTAGGTTTAGGGCTAGGATTAGGCCTATGGGTAATGTAAGAACTAGGGTTATGTTTAGGGCTAGGTTTAGGGTTAGGGATATGGCTAGGTCTAGAGTTAGGTCTAGGTTTGGGGTTAGTGTCAGGTTTAAAGCTAGGTTCAGTGTTAGAATCAGTGTCATTTTTTGGGATAGGTTAGGGTTAGATTCAGAATTAGGAATAGGTGTAGGTCTAGAGGTAGGGTAACTGTTCAGTTTAGGTTAAGGGTTTTTGTTAGGGCTAGTGCTAGGTTTTTGTTTAGGTCTAGCGCTAGAGTTATAGCTCTATTTAGGATTAGCTTTGGGTCTAGGTCTAGTGTTAGGCTTAGGTATAGGTATAGGGTTACCTGTAGGGCTAGTGTTAGGTTTTGGTTTAGGGTTAGGGTCAGGTTTAGACCTAGGGTTACTGTTAGGGACAGATGATAGTCAGGGTTAGGTTTAGAGGTAGAATGATGGATAAAGTTAAGACTAGTATTATGGTTAGAGTTTAGGTTAGGCTAAGGATTAGGATTAGGACTAGGATTAACATTTGGGTTAGGGTTTGGCTTATGTAAGGAATAGAGTTAGAGTTAGGGTTAGGGCTAGTGTTAGGGTAGAAAATAGGGTTAAGGCTCAGGTTTGGTGTAGAATTTGTGTTAGGGTTAGGGCTATGGTTAGGACAATGACTAATGTATAAACTAGGGTTATGATTAAGGCTAGATTTAGGATTAGGTTAAGGCTAGATATAGTGTTAGGGTTAATTTAAGGTTAGGGTGATGTTGAGAGCTAGAATTAGTGTTAGTGTCAGTGTCATGGTCAGGATTAGTTTTAGAGTTAGTTTTAGAGGTAGTTGTAGGGTTAGGGTTTGATTTAGGTTAAGGGTTAGGATTAGGGCTAAGGCGTGGTTTTGGTTTATGGCTAGGGCTAGGGCTAGGGCACGTTTTAGGATTAGCGTTATGGTTATGGATAGTGTTAGGGTTTGGTTTAGGCTTATTGTTACAGTTAAATTTAGAGTTAGGTTTAGATTTAGATTTAGGCTTAGGTCTAGGATTAGGATTAAGGCTAAGGATAGAACTAGGGCTAGGGCCAGGGCAAGAGTTAGAATTAGTCTTATGGCTAGGTTTAAGAATAGGATACGATTAAATAAAGACTAGGATTAGCACTAGGCTTTGTGTTAGGCCTAGGTTTAGGGCAAGGGTTAGGGTTAGGTTTAGGGTTATGGTTATTTTTTGGGTACAGGATGAAGTTATAGATAGGTTTAGGCCTAGGTTGAGGAATACAATTAGGTTTAGGGCTCGGGGTATGTTTCAGGTTAGGATTAAGCCTAGGTTTAGGGCTAGGATTATGGCTAGGGCTAATTTCAGGTCCAGTGTTATGGTTAAAAATAGATTTAGGGTTACATTTATGGCTATGTCTAGTGAAAGGGTTAGGTTTAGGGTTAGGGTCATGTTTAGAGCTAAGGGTACTCTTAGGGTCAGAGTTGCGATTAATGTTTTGGATAGGTTAAATCTTAATATTAGGGTTCAAATTAGCATTAGAGTTAGGATTAGGATAAAGATAGTGTTAGGTTTAGGTTTTAGTTTAGGTTTAGGATAATGGTTAGGATTAGGGATACTGTTAGGTTTAAGCCCAGATTTAGCATTAGGTTTAGGGTTATGGTTAGGGTAATGGATAAGAATAGAGATAGGGGTACAGCTAGGGTTATTGTTACAATTATTGATAGGATTCGGCTTAGGGTTAGGGTTAGGGTTAAATCTAGGATTACAGCTAGGATTATAGTAATGATTAGTGAAAGGGTTAGGGTTAGGTGTAAATCTAGGAATAGTGCTCGAAATAAGGCTAGATTTTGGGTTAAGTTAAGGCTAGGTTTAGGGTAACGACTAATGTAAGTACCAGGGTTGTGATTAGGGCTAATTTTAGGGTTAGGGTTAGGGCTAGGTCTATTGTTAGGTTTAGATATAGGGTTAGGGTGATGTTTAGAGCTAGTGTTAGTGAAAAGGTCAGTGTCAGGGTCAGGGTTAGTTTTAGGGTTTGACTTAAATCTCGAATTAGGGCTAGAAATATGGCTAAGTGTAGGGTTAGGGCTTAGTTTATATTAAGGGTTAGGGTTAGGTCTATGGCTTGGTTTTGTTTTAGGGCTAGGGTTAGTGCTAGTTTTAGAATTAGCCTTAGAGTTAGTGCTAGGGTTAGGTTAAGGGTGAGGATTAGATTTAGAGTTAGGGTTAGATCTATGATTGCTGCTAAGGCTATGAATAGGGCTAGTGTTAATCTATGGTTTGGGCTAGGATTAGGGTTCCAGTAAAGTATAGGGTTAGAACTAGGATTAGGACTAAGGTGAGAGTTAGAGTTAGTCTTTGAGCTAGAGTTAGGGTTTAATTAGGTATAGGCCTATTAGGTATAAGATTAGGGTTAGGGTTAGTGAAACCTAAAACCTAACCTGAAACCTAAACCTAACACTATCTTTACCCTAATCCTAAAGCTAAAGTTAGGCCTAGGTTTATGGTTAGTGTTACAATTAAGGCTATGTTTAGGGCAAGGATAAGGGCTAGGGTTTGTGTCAGGTTTAGGGCTAGCATCATGGCTAGGGCTAATATCAGGTATAGGGTTATCCTTAGGAACAGATTTAGGGTTAGTTTTATGAATAGGTCTAGTGTAAGTGTTAGGTATAGGGTAAGAGTGAGGTTTAGAGCTAGGGGAATTATTAGGGTCAGTGTCAGTGTTAGGGTTTGATTTAGGTTTGATTTTAGGGTTTTGGCTGGAATTATCATTAGAGTTAGGGTTAGGGTACTGATTGGATTAGTTATAGGGTTCAGGGTAGTTTAGGAAAATTGATAAGTTTGTGGATACTGATATGTTTAGGGTTAGGCCTAGGATTAGCATTAGGGTATGGTTTATGTTCAGGGTAATGATACAGTTAAACTTAAGTTTAGGGTAAGGGTTATGGTTAGGATTAGGTCTTGATTTAGGGTTAGGGTGAGAGTTCGAACAAGGGTTAGGTTAAGGTTATGTTTAGTGTAAGGGTTAGTTTCTGAGCTTTGGTTAGGGCTAGGCTGAGAATTAGGTTCAGGATTAGGTCTAGGGATAGGATTATGGTAGGTTTTGCATTAGGGTTACAGTTATGATTAGACCTAGGATTAGTGGTAGGGTCAGTAAAAGGGTCAGGGTTAGTGATAGGGTTTTGGATAGGGTTTGATCTAGAATGAGGACAAGGGTAAGGGCTATTAATATAGTTAGTGTTTTGGTTAGCCTAAGGATTAGTGATAGGTCTAGGGTTACCCTTAGGTTTAGGGGTTTGCTTAGGGTAAGTTATTGGCTTAGAACTAGGGTTAGGGCTATGGTTATGGTTAGAGTTAGGGTTAAAGCTGGCTTAGGTCTCAGATTAGGCTTATGTTTTGTGTTAGGTTTAGGGCTAGGGTTAGAGCAAATGGCTAATGTAAGGACTAGGCTTACCATTGAGGTTAGTTTTAGTATTAGGGTATGGGTTAGGTTTAGTGTTAGGTTTAGGTTAAAGGTTAGGGTGATATTTATAGCTAGGGTTTGTGTTAAGATAGGAATCAGGGTCAGGCTTAGTCTTAGGGTTAGAGTTAGGATATAAATTAGGGATAGGGTTACTGTTAGGGTTCAGTTTAAGGTGAGGGCGGTGTTTAGAGCTAGGGTGACTGTTAGGATATGAGTTAGGGTCAGGGTTGTTTTAAAGGTTAGGGTTAGGACTCAAACTAGGGCGAGAGTTAGGTCTAGTAGTAGTGTTAGGGTTTGGTTTAAGTTAATGTTTAGGGTTAAGGTTAATGCTCGGTTTTGTTTTAGTCCTAGAGTTAGGGTTAGGGCTAGTATAAGTGTTAGGCTTAGGCTTAGTATTAGGGTTAAATTTGAAATTAGGCTTAGATCTGGGGTTAGGGATAGAACTAAGGATAGCGCAAGGGTTATTGTGAGACTTAGGGTTAAGGTAAGGGGTAGGGTTAGAATTAGGGATAAGGCTAGGAAGAGAGTTAGTATTAGGGCTATGGTTAGGGTTAGGGTTAGGGATAGGGCTAAATTAGGCCTATATTTAGGGCTAGGTTTAGTGTTTAGTTTAAGCCTAGGCTTAGGGTTAGGATAAGGTTTAGGGGTTAGAATTAGAGTTTAGAGTTTAGGTTTAGAGTTAGGGTAAAATTTGGGCTAAGGGATGGCTTTATAGCTAGTTTTAGAGGTAGGGTGAGTGTTATAATTAGGGTTAGGGCTGTGGTTAGGGTTAGGGTTATGATTAAGACTAGGTTTAGGGCTAGGACGAGGGCTAGGGTTTTTTTTTAGAGTTAGGGCTAGGATTAGTGCTAGGGCTAATTTCAGGTCCATAATTATGGTTAAAGATAGTTTTAGGATTAGGATTATGGGTACGTCTATTGTAAGGGTTAGGTTTCGGGTCAGTGTCAGGTTTAGAGCTAGGGGTATTATTAGGGTATAGTTCTGGGGTAGGGTTTTTGGTAGGTTAAGGTTTAAAGTTAGGGCTCAAATTAACATTAGGGTTAGGGTTATGGTAATGGATAGAGTTAGAAATCAGTTTAGTGCTACGTTGTGGTTATGATTAGGGCTAGGTTTGGGGTTAAGTTAGTGCTAGGGTTAGGGTTATGGCCAATGTAAGTACTAAGGTTATGATTACTGCTAATTTTAGTGTTTTAGGGCTGGGTTTACTGTTAGGTTTAAGTTTAGGGTTTGGGTGATGTTTAGACATCGGGTTAGTGTTATGGTCAGAGTAAGGGTCAGGGTTAGTTTTAGAATTTGACTTAAAACTCAAATTAGTGCTGGGTTTAAGGCTAGGTGTAGGGTTAATGCTTGGTTTAGGTTAGGAGTTAGGGTTAGAGCTTTGGCTCGGTTTGGTTTTAGGGCTAGGGTTAGGGTTAGTGAAATTTTGAGGATTAGTTGTAGGGTTAGGGGTAATCTTAGATTTAGGCTTAGGCTTCTGTTTAGGGTTAAATCTAGAGTTAGGTTTTTATCTAAGGTTAGTGCTAGGGCTAAAGATAGGGCAAGGATTAGGACTAGGATTTGGGATAGGGTTAGTTTTATGGGAAGGTATAGGATTAGAATGAGTGATAGGGCCAATGTGAGAGTTACTGTTATTTTTAGGTCTACAGTTAGGTTTAGGGTTAGGGATAGGGCTAAATTACAGCTAGGGTTAGAGCTAGTTTTAGAATTAGCATCAGGGTTTGGGCTAGTTTTAGGCTTAGGCATCGAGTTAGGGTGAGATTTAAAGTTAGATTTCAATCTAGTGTTAAAGCTAAGGCTAAGGATAGGGCAATTGTGACAACAAGGGTTAGGATTAGAGTTAGGGTTATGTTTAGAGTAAGGAATGTGGTTTTGGCTAGGTTTAGGGCTAGGGCAAGGGTTAGTATTAGGATTACAGCTAGAATTAGAGTTAGGGTTATGATTAAGGCTAAGTTTATGACTAGGATAAGGTTTAAGGTTAGTGTTAGCATCGGAATAGTATTAGGCCTAGGGCTAATGTCAGTTATAGGGTTATAGTTAGGGCTAGATTTAGTGTTAGGTTTATGGCTTGGTCCAGTTTAAGGATTAGGTTTAGGGTAAGATTCTGGTTTATATCAAGGGTTATATTTAGGATCAGGGTCAGGTTTAGGGTTTGGGTTAGGTTAGAGTTTTGGTTTAGGGTAATGACAGGGTCTGTTTTAGGGTTTCGGTTTGGTTTAGTGTAATGGATACGGTTAGGATTAGGCTTAGGGTTAGCTTAAGGGTTAGGGTTATTGTTAGGGTAATGGATAGGTTTAGACCTGAGGTTAGGACTAGGGTTATGTATAGGATTAGGGCTAGTTTGGGGTTAGGATTAGGGTTAGGTTTTAGTTTAGGTTTAAAACTAGGTTTAGGAATCAGTTTAATCAGGTTTTAGTTTAGGTTGGGGCTAGGGTTAAGGCTATGACTAATGTATGAAGTAGGGTTATGATTAGCGGTAATTATAGGGTTAGCGTTAGGACTAGGTCTAGTGTTAGGTTGAGGTTTACAGTGATGATGATGTTAGAGCCAGGGTTAGTGTAATTTAAGAGTCAGGGTCAGGGTTAGTTTTTGGGTTAGGGTTAGGACTAGAATTAGGGATATGGTTAGGGCTAGGTGTAGAGTTAGGGTTTGGTTTAGGTTAAGATTTAGGGTTATAGCTATGGCTCGGGTTTGTTTCAGGGCTAGGGCTAGTGATAGGGCTAGTTTTAGGATTAGCGTTAGCGTTAGTGCTAGTGTTAGCTTTAGGTTTAGGATTAGGATTAGGGTTAGATTTAGCATTAGGTTTAGATTTAGGGTTATGGCCAGGACTATGAATAGGGATAGGTTTAGACGAAGGGTTAGTGCTAAGATTAGGGTTCTAGTAAGGGATAAGGTTAGAACTAGAGTTGGGGTTATGGTGAGAGTTAGAGATAGTCTTGGGCTAGGGTTAGGGTTAGGGATAGGGCTAAATTAAGGCTAAGATTAGGGCTAGGATTAGTGTTAGGGTCAGGCCTAGGGATAAAATTAAGGCTATGTTTAGGGCTAGGATAAGGGCTTGGGTTTGTTTTAGGGTTAGGGCTAGGATTATGGCTAGGGTTAATATCAGTTCTAGGGTTAAGGTTAGGAATAGTTTTAGGGTTAGGTTTATGGCTAGGTCTAGTGTAAGGGTTAGGTAGGAATAGAGTCAGGTTGAAAGCTAGGGGAATTATTAGGGTCAAGGTCAGGGTTAGGGTTTGGTTTAGTTTTGAGGTAGGTTTAGGGCTCAAATTAAAATTGGGTTACAGTTAGCATAATGATAGATTTAGGGTTAAGCCTAGGATTAGCATTATGGTAAGTGTTATGTTTAGGGTAATGGATACAGTTAGAGTTAAGGTTAGGGCTAGGGTTATGGTTAGAATTATGTCTTGTGTTAGGGTTAAGTTGAGGGTTAGAACTAGAATTAGGTTTAGGGTTATGTTTAGTATAAGGGTTAGGTTCTGAGCTATGGCTAGGACTAGGCTGAGAGTTAAGTTCAGAGTTAGGTCTAGGGATAGGCTTATGGTAAATTTTGGGTTAGGGTTCAGGTTAGGGTTAGACCTAGGTTTAGTGTTAGGGTCAGAAAAAGGTTAGGGTTCGGATTAGGGTTTGTGATAGTGTTAGAGCTAAAATGAAGGCTAGGGTTAGGAGTATTCATAGGGATAGGGTTTTAGTTAGTCTAAGGACTAGGGATAGGTCTAGGTTTACTCTTAGGTTTAGGGTTTCGCTTAGGGTAAGGGATTGATTTAGATCTAGGGTTAGGGTTATGGTTAGGGTTAGAATTAGAGTTAAAAATAGCTTTAGGGCTCAGTTTAGGGCTAGTTTTTGTGTTAGGTTTAAGGTTAGGATTAGGGCAATGGCTAATGTAAGAACTAGGGTTACCATTAGGGTTAGTTTTAGGGTTAGGGGTAGGGGTAGTTTGAGTGCTAGGGTCAGGATTAATGTTAGGGTGATATTTTTAGCTATGGTTCTTGTTAGTATAGGAGTCAGGGTCAGGGTTAGTTTTATGGTTAGCATTAAGACTCAAATAAGGGCTATTATTCATTTTAGTGTTCGGTTTGAGTTTAGGGTGGTGTTAAGAACTAGGGTGAGTGTTAGGATATGAGTCAGGGTCAGGATTAGTTTTAAGGTAAGGCTTAGGACTCGAATTAGGGCTAGGTTTAGGTCTAGGTGTAGTGTTAGTGTTTGGTTTAAGTTAAGGTTTAGGGTTAGGGCTATTGCTCGGTTTTGATTTACTGCTAGGATTAGGCTTAGGGCTAGTTTTACGATTATCATTAGGGTTAAGGCTAGTGTTAGTGTTAGGTTTAGGCTTAGGTTTGAGGTTAGATTTAGAGTTAGGGATAGGGGTGGGACTAACTTTAAGGCAAGTCTTAGGGCTAGTTTTAGGTTTATGGTTGAGGAGAGGGATAGAACTAGGGATAGGGCTAGGGCTAGGGCAAGGGTTAGTCTTAGGGCTAGGGTTAGGATAGGATTAGAAATAGAGCTAAATTTGGGCTAGGATTAGGGCTAGGTTTTGGGTTTATCTTAAGCCTAGGGTTAGGTTTAAGTTTAAATTTAGGGTAAGGGGTGACATTATAGCTAGCGTTAGAGGTAGGGTGACTGTTCAAATTAGGGTTAGGTGTAGTGCTAGATTTAGGGTTATGATTAAGGCAAGGTTTAGGGCTAGGTGTGTTTTTAGGGTTAGGACTAGGATTAGGACTAGGGCAAATTTCAGGTCCAGAATTATGGTTAAAGATAGTTTTAGGTTTAAGTTTATGGCTAAGTCTAGGCTAAGGGTTAAGTGTTGGGTTACCATCAAGTTTAGAGCTAGGGTATTATTAGGGTCAAGGTCTATGTTAAGGTTTTGGATAGGTTTAAGTTTCAAGTTTGGGCTTGAATTGGTTTTAGAATTAGGGTTAGGTTTAGGATTCAGGTTAGGTTTAGGGTAATGGAAGGCTTAGGATATGGGATAGGGTTAGGTTTATGTCTAGGGTTATCATTATGTTTGGGGTTATGGTTATGGTAATGGATAGATTTAGAGATCAATTTAAGGCTAGCATTATGGTTACAATTAGGGCTAGTGTTAGGTTTTGGTTAGGTTTAAAGTTAGGGCTCCGATTAGGGCTTCATTTTGGGTTATGTTAGGGCTAGGATTAGGGTTACAGTTAATGCAAGTACTAGGTTTACAATTAGGGCTCGTTTTAGGGTTTTAGTGCTAGGTTTAGTGTTAGGGTTAGGTTTACAGTTAGGGTGATGTTTAGAGCTAAAAGGGTTAGGGTCAGTGTCAGGTTCAGGTTTAGATTTAGGCTTAGGCTTCCAACTCAAATTAGGGCTAGGGTTAGGTCTAGGTGTAATCATAGTGTTTTGTTTAGGTTAATGGTTAGGGTTGGAGTTATGACTCTGTTTTGTTTTAGAGATAGGGCTAGCGTTAGGGCTCATTTTTGGATTAGTGTTATTGTTTAGGCTAGTTTTAGGGTTTGGGCATAGGCTTCAGGTTGGGGCTAGATTCAGAGTTACGTTTTGCCTAAGGTTATTGCTAGGGATGATAGAGAAAGGGTTAGCACTAGGGTTAGGGCCTGGGTTAGGGTTACAGAAAAGGATAGGTTAGAACAAGTGATAGGGCTAGTGTGAGAGTTAGAGTTAATATTAGTTTTAGGATTGGGGTTAGGTTTAGGGAAAGGGCTAAATTATGAATAGGGTTATGTTAGGGCTAGGGTTAGGGCTACGTTTAGGATTAGGCTTAGGCATCAAGTTAGGGTTAGATTTAGAGTTAAGTTTCAATCTAGGGTTAACGTACTAGGGCTAAGGATAAGGCAAGGATTACTACTAGTGTTAGGATTAGAGTTAGGATTTAGTTTAGGGTAAGGAATGTGGTTATAGCTAGGTTTAGGGCAGGGTGTGGGTTAGTATTAGGGTTAGATCTAGGGTTAGGGTTAGGGTTATGTTTAAGGCTATGTTTAGCTCTATGATGAGGACTAGGATTTGTTTTATGGTTAGGAATAGTATTAGGGCTATGGCTAATGTCAGGTTTAGGGTTGCAGTTGTGGATAGATTTAGTGTTAGGTTTTTGGCTTGGTCCAGTGTAATGTTTAGGTTTTTGGTTAGGTTTGGTTTATATCTTGGGTGGAATCAGGGTCAGAATTAGGATTTGGGTTAAGTTAGTGTTTAGGTGCAGAGCTCAAATTAGAGTTAGATTTAGGGTAAGGGTAATGACAGGGTTAGATTTAGGGTTTATGTTTGGTTTAGTGTAATTTATAGGGTTAGGGTTAGGCCTAGGGTTATCATAATGGTTAGCTTTATCATTAGGGTAAGGGATAGGGTTAGCCCTAAGGTTAGGGCTAGGGTTATGTATAGGAGGAGGGCTAGTGTTTGGGTTAGGGTTAGGTTTAAGTTTAGGGTTAAATCTAGATTTAGGACTCGGATTAAGGCTATGTTTTGGTTAGGTTAGGGCTAGGGTTAAGGCTACCGCTACTATATGAAATAGGTTTATGATTACAGCTAGTTATAGGGTTAGAGTTAGGTCTAGGTCTAGTGTTAAAGTTTAGGTTTACAGTGATGATGATGTTTAGAGCCAGGGTTAGTGTTAGGGTCAGAATAAGGGTTAGGGTTAGTTTTCGGGTTAGTGTTAGACCAAACCTATAATTAGGGATAGATTAGGATTAGGTGTACAGTTAGGGTTTTGTTTAAGTTAAGGGTTGAGGTTAGGGCTATGGCTCGGTTTTGTTTTAGGGCTAGGGGTAGGTTAGGGCTAGTTTTAAGATTAGTCTTAGGGTTAGGGCTAGTGTAAGTGTGAGATTTAGTCTTAGGTTCAGGGTTAGGGATAGGAGTAGAGTTATGGCTAGATTTAGTCTTAGGGTTTGGGTTAAATTTAGAGTTAGGTTGAAATCTAGGTTTTTGACATGGGGTGAAGTATAGGGCTAGGGTAGGGCTACGTTTAGGGCTTGATGTATGGTGATGGAAAGGGATAGACTTAGAACTAGGTATAGAGCTAATGTCAGAGTAAGAGTTAGTCTTATGGCTAGGGTTAGGTTTAGGGATAGGGCTAAATTAGGACTTAAATTAGGGCTAGGGTTAGTTTTAGGTTTAGGCCTAGGGTTAGGGCTAGGGTTAGTGTTAGGTTTAGGCCTAGGGTTAGGTTTAGGGTAGGGGAAGGGAATACAGCTAGTTTTAGGACTAGGATGAGATTTAAGGTTAAGGTTTGGGTTAATGTTAGAGTTAGGGTTATGATTAAGGCTAGGATGTTGGCTAACTTTTGTATTAGGGTTAGGGCTAGGATTAGAGCTAGGGCTAATGTCAGGTCTAGGGTATAGGTAGGGATAGTTTTAGGGTTAGGTTTATGGCTAGGTCTATTGTAATACTTAGGTTTCTTGCTAGGGTCAGGTTTAGAGCTATGGGTATAATTAGAGTCAGGGTCAAGGTTAGGGTTAGGGTTAGGTTAATGTTTAGGTTTAGGGCTCAAATTAGTCTTTTGTTTAGGGATCGAGTGATGACACATTTAGGTTTAGGCTTCAGGTTATGTGTAGGTTATTGGATAGGGTTAAGCCTAGAGCTAAGATTGGGGTCCCACCTAGGTTTAGCATAATTTTTATACTTATCTTAGTGTAATGAATAGAGTGAGAGTATTGTGACGACTAGGGTTATGGGTAGGATTAGGTCTAGGGTTAGGCTTAGGGTTATAGTTAGGGCTAGGGTTATTGTTAGGGGTAGCTTTAGGGTTAAAGCTAAAGTAGGGCTTGGATTAGGGATAGATTTTGTGATAGGTTAGGGTTATGGCTAATGTAAGAACTAGTGTAATGATTAAGACTAGTTTTATGGTTAATGTTAGGGCTAGGTGTAGTTTTAGGGATAGTTTAAGGGTTAGGGTGAAGTTTAGAGCTAGGGTTAGTGTTAGTGTCAGGAATAATGTTCGGGTTGGGTAATAGTTAGGGTTAAAGCCAGAATTAGGCCTAGGGTTAGGTCTAGAGGTAGGGTTAGATTTTGGGTTAGGTTAAGGGTTATTGCTAAGACTAGGTCTAGTTTGTCTTTAGGTCTAGAGCTATACTTATGGCTAGATTTGGGATTAGGTTTAGGTCTAGGTCTAGTATTAGGGTTAGGTTTATGTATAAGTTTACGATTAGGGCTAGTATTAGGGTTCAGTTTAGGGTTAGGTTTATATTTAGATCTCAGATTAGTGATAGGGTCTGAATAATGTCAGTGATAGGGTTCGGGTTTGGGTTATGGTTAGATCTAGAATGAAAGCTATGGTTAGGACTAGTTAGAGTTAAGTTTTGGTTAGGCTAAGGATTAGTGCTAAGAATATGGTTAGCATTAGGGTGAGGGTTTGGCTTAGGGTAAGGGATAGGGTTAGAGCTAGGGTTTGGACTAGGGTTAGAATTAGGTTTAGGGTTAAAGCTCGTATTAGGGCTTGGATTAGGTCTAGTTTTGTATTAGGGTTAGGGCTAGTGTTATGGTTATGGCTATTGTAAGAGATAGGGTTCATATATTGATAGTTTTAGGGTTAGGTTTAGGGCTAGGTCTATTGTTTGGGTTAGGTTTAAAGTTAAGGTGATCTTTAGAGCTAGGTTTAGTGTTTGATATGAGTCAGGGTTATGGTTAGGTTTAGGGTTAGGGTTAGGTTTTAAACTAGGGCTAGGGTTAGGGCTGGTGTAGGGTTAAGGTTTGGTCTAGGGTAAGGGTTAGTGTTAGGGGTATGGCTCGGTTTTGTTATAGGGCTAGGGCTAGGGTTAGGGCTAATTTTAGTATTAGCATTAAGGTTAGGGTTAGGCTGAGGCATTAGGTTAGGTTTAGTTTTAGAGATAGGTTTCAATCTAGAGTTAGTGCTAGGGCTAAGGTTAGTGCAAGGGTTATGACTAGGGTTAGAGTTATTGTAAGGGATAGGGTTAGAAGTAGGGATAGGTCTTGTGTGAGAATTGTAGTTAGTCTTAATACTAGGGTTCAGTTTAGGGTTAGAAATAGGGCTATAGTAGGGCTAGGACTAGGGCTAGGTTTAATATCAGGTTTAGGGCTAGAGTTAGGTTTGTGATTAGGGCTAGGGCTAGTGTTACTTTTAGGGTAAGTTTTAGGGTTTAAGCTATGATTACAGCTAGGGGGAGTGTTATGTTTAGTGTTAGGTCTAGGGTAGGGTTATGGTTATGGTTATGGTTAAGGCTGGAGTTAGGGCTAGGGTATTCATTAGGGTTAGGGTTAATTTTAGAGTAATGTATTGGATTACATGTAAGATTCAGTTTAGGGTTAGTTTAGGTTATGGTTAAATTTAGGTTTAGGGATAGGTTTAGTTTTGATTCATGGGAGGTTTAGGGTTAAGTTTATGGCAAGGATTATGTTGAGGATTAGGTCCAGGGTTAGATTTATGATTAGGGTTATAAATAGGGTTAGGTTTAGGGCTAGGGTTATTATTAGGGTTAGGGTTAAGGTAATGTTAGGGTAATGTTAGTGTTACAGCAAGGGTTAGTACTAGGGTTAAGGTTAGGATTAGGGCTAGGGTTAGGATTATGTTTATGAATAGGGCTAGGATTATGTTTTGGCTAAGGGTTAGGCTTTGAGCTAGGGTTATATCTAAGGCGAGGATTAGGGTTAGGGCTACATTTAGGAATATGGTTACGCTTAGGGTAGGTTTGGCCTTTGATTAGGGCTAGGTTTTGTGTTACGTTTAGGCCCAGGATTAAGGCTATGTGTAATGTAAATCTAGGGTTCTGATTAGAGCTAGTTTTAGGTTTAGGTTTGGGTTAGGTTCAGGTTTAGATTTGCGTTAAGTGTTACTGTTAGGGTCAATGTTCAGGTTAGAGTTAGTTTTAGGGTGAAATCCAGACTAGGGTTAGGTCTAGGGATAGAGTTAGTGTTTGCTTTAGGTTAAGAATTATGTTAGGGCTAGGACTCAGGGTTTATT
Organism: Spermophilus citellus; assembly: GCF_964194105.1. Taxonomy (NCBI): domain Eukaryota; kingdom Metazoa; phylum Chordata; class Mammalia; order Rodentia; family Sciuridae; genus Spermophilus; species Spermophilus citellus. Next base: position 577,168 of record NW_027673039.1, on the reverse strand, counting down.
TAGGTCTAGGTCTAGAGTTATGGCTGTATTTAGGATTAGGCTTATATCTAGGGCTTGTGTTAGGGTTGGGGTTAGGTTTAGGTATAAGTTTACTGGTAGGGCTAGTTTTAGGGTTTGGTTTAGTGTTAGGGTCAGATTTAGACTGAGGGTTTGTGTTAATATAAGTATTTAAATTAGGTTTAGAGTTAGAATGAGGGCTAGGGTTACAACTAGTAATAGGGTTAGGGTTTGGATTAGACTATGGATTAGGATTAGGACTAAGGTTAGCATTGTTGATAGGGTTTGGTTTAGGGTAAGTGATAGAGTTAGAGCTAGGTTTATGGCTAGGGTTAGGTTTAGGGTTAGGGCTAGAGTTATGTTTAGGTTTACATCTAGGGTTAGGACTCAGATTAGGGCTAGTTTTTCTGTTAGGTTTAGGACTCAGATTAGGGCTAGTTTTTCTGTTAGGTTTAGGACTAGGGTTAGGGCTATCAGTAATATCAAAACTAAGTTTATGATTAGAGTTAGTATTTTGTCTAGATCTAGTATTAGCCCTATCTTTAAGGTTAGTGTGATAATTAGAATTAACGTAAGTGTTAGAATATAAGTCAGGGTCAGGGTTAATTTTAGGACTAGGACATGAATTAGAGGTAGAATGTTATGGCTAAGCTTAGGGTTAGGGTTTGGTTTAGGTTAGCATTAGGGTTAGGACAATGGCTCCGTTTTGTTTAAGGGATAAAGCTAGGGTTACAGCTAGTTTTAGAATTAGCAATAGTGTTAGGTCTAGTGGTAGGTTGAGGATTAGGCTTAGGTTTAGGGTCAAATGTAGAGTTATGGTTAGATATAGGCTAGGGTCTAGGGCTTGGGTTGGGCTAAGGTTAGGGCTTGAGTTAGGTTTATTATAATGTGTAGGATTAGAACTAGAAATAGGGCTAGGGTAGAGTTAGTGTTAGTCTTAGGCCAAGGTTAGGGGTAGAGTTAGGGTTAGGGCTAAATTAGGGCTAGGATTATTGCTAGGATTAGTGTTAGGGTTAGGCCTATGGTTAGGACTTTTAGTGTTAGGGTTAGTGATAGGGTTAGGGGAAAGAATGGGGTTATACCTAAGTTCAGGTCTAGGGCGAGGGTTAAAATTTGAGATAGGGCTAGAGTTAGGGTTTGGGTTAGGATTAAGACTAGGTATAGGCCTATGATAAGAACTTGTGTTTGTGTTAGGGTTAGGGCTAGGATTAGGGCTGGGGCTAATGTCAGGTATGGATTTATGGTTATGGTCAGTTTTAGGGTTAGATTATGGCTATGTCTAGTGTAAGGGTTAGGTTTAGGTTAAGGGTCAGGTTTAAAGTTAGGTGTATTATTAGGGTCAGGGATTGAGTAGGGTTTGGTTTAGTTTAAAATTTATGGTTAAGGCTTGTATTAGTGTTAGGGATAGGGTTAGGGTTCGGGTTAGGGTAATTGATAGGGTTAGGTTCAGGGTTCACATTAGGTTTACAGTAATGAATAGGGTTAGTGTTAGCAATAGTGTTAGCATTAGGCCTAGGGTTAGCATTTGGTTTAGGATTATCTTTAGGGTAATGGATAGGTTAGAGCTAAGGTTAGGGCTAGGGTTAAGGTTAGAATTAGGACTAGGGTTAGGGTTAGACCTAGGGTCCATGTCAGGTTTAGGTTTGGGGTAAGTGTTAGCATTTGAGCTAGGATCAGTGCTAGCGGGAGGGTTAGGGTTAGAGTCATGGCTAATGTTAGGGTTAGGGCTAGGGTTATGTTTAGATTAAGGTTAGAGTTTGAGCTAGAATTAAGGTTAGGGAGAGTGTTAGGTTTAGGGTTAGGTATAGGCTTATGGTTAGGGTTAAAATAAGGGCTAGGTTTAGGGCTAGGATAAGGGCTACATTTGTGTGAGGTTTTGGGCTATCATTAGGGCTATGGGTAATGTAAGAGCTAGGGATATGGTTATGGCTAGTTTTAGGGTTAGGGTTATGGATAAGTCTAGTGTTCTAGTTAGGTTTTGGGTTATGATAATATTTAGAGCTAGGATTTGTTTTAGGATAACGGTCATTGTTTGGGTTAGGGTTAGGTTTAGGGTGAGGGCCAGATTTAGGGCTAGCATTGGGTCTAGGTATATAGTTAGTCTTTACATTAGGTTAATGGTTATTGTTAGGGCTAGTGCTAGGTTTTTGTTTAGGGGTAAGGCTATATTTATGACTCTATTTAGGATTAGGTTTGGTCTAGTGCTAGTGTTACTGTTAGGTTTATGTATAGGTTTACCAGTAGAGGTAGGGTTAGGGTTTGCTTTTGGGTTAGTGTCTGGTTTAGACCTAGGGTTAGTGTTAGGGTCAGAATAAAGGTAATGGTTAGAGTTATGGTTAGAGCCTCAAAGAGAGCTAGGATTAGACTAGTAATAGAGATGGGGTTTGACGTAGGCTAATAATTATGGTTAGAACTAGGGTAGCATTACGGTGAGGGTTTGGCTTAGGATAAGGAATAGGGTTAGATGTAGAGTTAGGGTTGGGTTAGGGTTAGGGTTAGGGTTAGGGTTAGGGTTAGGGTTAGCTTTAGGATTATACCTAGGTTTACGCCTCAGAATAGGGCAAGGATTTGTTTTAGGATTAGGGCTACAGTTAATGAAAGAACTAGGATTCTCATTAGGGCTAGTTCTAGGGTTAGTTTTAGGGAAATGTTTAGAGCTAGGATAATGGAAAGGATTAGAGCTAGGGATAGGGCTAGGATTATGGTTAGGATTAGAGTTATGGTTTGGATTAGATTTCGGGTTAGGACTAGGTTTAGGTTCATGGTTAGATTTAGGTTAAGTATTAGGGCTAGGTTTAGGGTAAGGGCTAGGGTTAATGCTAGGGTTAGTGCTCAGATTAGGTCTAGGTTTTGAATTAAGTTAGGGCTATTTAGGACTAGGGCTAGTGTTAGAACTAGGGTTATGATTAGGACTAATATTAAGTTTAGCATTATGTCTAAATCTAGTTTGTGAATTAGGTATAGTTTTAGGGTGATGATTAGAGACAGGGTTAGTGTTACCATCAGAATCTGGATCAGTGTTACTGATCAGAGTTAGGCATAGACTTGTAAAAGGACTAGGGTTAAGGCTAGGTGTAGGGTTAGGGTTTTTGTAAGGGTTAGGGTAAGAACTCGGGATAGGTCTAATGTCAAGTCTAGAATTATGGTTTCGTTAGGGTTAGTGTTAGGGCATTGTCACAGTTTTGTTTTCCAGCTAGGGCTACTTTTAGGATTAGTGATAGTGTTAGCGCTAGTGGTATGGTGATGTTTAGGCTTAGATTTATTTTTATGGTTAGATCTAGGTTTACGGCTATGGCTATGTTTAGGGCTAAGTTTAGGGCTAGTGTTAGGGCTATTAACGAATAGAGTTAGAACTAGAAATAGGGCTAGGGCGAGAGTTATAGTTAGTCTTAGGGCTTGGGTTAGGATGAGGCTTAGGGTTAGGGCTAAATTAAGGCTAGATTTAGGGCTAGGGTTAGTGTTAGGGTTAGGCCTAGGGTTAGGGTTTTGGTTAGGGGAAGGGATGGGGTTATAGCTAAGTTTAGGGCTAGGGTGAGGGTTAGAATTAGGGTTAGAGCTAGGGTTCGAATTAAGGCTATGTTTAGTGCTAGGATGAGGGTTTGTGTTAGGGCTAGGGCTAGGATTAGTGATAGGGCTAATGTCAGGTCTAGATTTATGGTTAGTGTTAGTTTTAGGGTTAGGTTTAGGCTAGGTCTAGTGTAAGGGTTAGGTTTAGGTAAGGGTCAGGTTTAAAGCTAAGTGTATTTTTAGGGTCAGAGTCTGGGTAGGGTTTGGTTTAGATTAAGTTTTAGAGTTAAGGATTTAATTAGCTTTAGTGTTAGGGTTATGAATGGGGTAATGGTTAGGATTAGGTTTAGGGTTCAAGTTATATTTAGAGTAATGGATAGGGTTTGTGTTAGTGATAGGGTTAGCATTACGCCTAGGGTTAGCATATGAGTTAGGCTCATCTGTAGGGTAATGGATAGTGTTAGAGCTTAGGTTAGCGCTAGGTATAAGGTTACAATAAGGGCAAGGGTTAGGGTTAGGCTTAGGGTTGCTGTCAGGCATATTTTTGTGTGTGTGTGTAAGTATGAGCATTTGAGCTAGGATTAGGTCTTGGGCGAGAATTAGGGTTAGATTCAGGGCTAGGGTTAGGGTTAGGGTTATATTTAGTGTAAGGGTTAGAGTTTCAGCTAGGTTTAGGGCTAAGGCGAGTGTAGGATTAGGCTTAGGTCTAGGATTATGCTTAGGGTTATGATTAGGGCTAGGTTTTGGGCTAGGATAAGGGCTAGGTTTTGTGTGAGGTTTAGGGCTAACATTAGGGCTATGGGAAATATAACAGCTAGGAATATATTTATGGCTACTTTTAGGGTCAGTGTTATGGAAATGTCTAGTGTTAGGGGTAGGTTTTGGGTTAGGATAAGGTTTAGAGCTAGAGTATGTTTAGGATTAAGGGTCATTTTTCAGGATAGGGTTAGGTTTAGGGTGAGTGCCAGAATTATGACTAGCATTGGGTCTAGGGATAGGGTTAGTCTTTAAGTTAGGTTAACGGTTAATGTTAGGGCTAGTGCTAGGTTTTTCTTTAGGGCTAGAGCTAGATTTATGACTATATTTAGGATTAGGTTTTGTTTAGTGCTAGTGTTACTGTTAGGTTTAAGAATAGGTTTACCGGTATGGGAAGTTTTAGGTTTTGGTTTAGTGTTAGGGTCAGGTTTAGACTTAGGTTTAGTGTAAGGGTCAGTATAAATGTCAGGGTTAGGGTTAGGTTTAGAGCTAGAATGAGGTCTAGGATCAGACTAGAAATAGAGTTAGGGTTTGGGGTAGGCGAAGGATTAATTTTAGGACTATGTTAGCATTAGGGTTAGGGTTTGACTTAGGGAAAGGGATAGGATTTAAGGTAGGGTTATGGTTATGGTTAGGGTTAGGGTTAGGGTTAGAGTTAAAAATAGGGTTAGGTCTCAGATTCAGGCTTGGATTTGTGTTATCATTAGGGCTACGGCTAATGAAAGAACTAGATTTCTCTTTAGGGTTTGTTTTAGGGTCAGTGGTAGGGCAATGTTTAGAGCTAGGGTTAGTGTTAGGGGCCGAGTTAGTGTCAGGATTATTTCTAGGGTTAGAGATAGGACTCAAATTAGGGCTAGGTTTAGGACTAGGTGTATCTTCTGGGTTTGGTTTAGGTTAAAGGTTAGGATTATGGCTCGGTTTTGTTTTAGAGGTAGGGTAGATTTAGGGGTAGTTTTCCAATTAGTGTTAGGGCTACGGCTAGTGTTAGGGTGAGGTTTATAATTAATTTTAGTTTTAAATCCAGGTTTAAGCCTTGGGCAAATGTTTGGGCTAAATTTGGGGCTAAAGTTAGGGCTAGCTTTTGGGTTATGGTAAGGGACAGGTTTAGAACTAGGGATAGGGCTATGGTGAGAGCTAGAGTTAGTCTTAGGGATAGGGATAGGGTTAGGTTTACTGTTAGGACTAAATTAGGGCTAGGAATAGTTCTAGGGTTAGTGTTAGATTTAGGCCTAGGTTTAGGGTAAGGCTAGGATTAGCATTAGGGTTAGGGTAAGGTATGATGTCATAGCTATATTTCGTGCTAGGACAAGGGATAAAATTAGGGTTAGGGCTAGGGTTAAAATTAGGTTTAGGATTAAGGCTGGGCTTAGAACTAGGCTAGGTCTAGGGATAGGGCTAATGTCAGGTCTAGGGTTAAGGTTAGGCTAGGGTTAGGGATAGGGCTATGGATCAGTTTTGTTTTAGAACTAGGCCTAGGTTGAGGGCTAGTTTTATGAATAGTAATAGTGTTAGCCCTAGTTGTAGGGTGAAGTTTAAGCTTAGATTTATTGTTATGGTTAGATCTAGGTTTAGGTCTATGGTTAGGGTTAAGGCTAAGGTTAGGGCTAATGTTAGGGTTATGGTAACAGATAGGTTAGAACTAGAAATAGGTCTAGGGTGGGAGTTCGAATTAATCTTTGGGCTAGGGTTAGGGGTAGGTGTAGGATTAGGGCTAAATTAGTGCTAGGATTAGCAATAGGTTTGTGCAAGCATTAGGCCTAGGTTTGGTGTTAGTGTTAGTGTTAGGATTAGGTTTAGGGGAAGGAATAGGGTTTTAGCTAACTTTAGGGTTATGGCGAGGTTTAGAATTAGGGTTTGGACTAAGGTTAGGGTTTGGGTTAGGATTAAGGCTAGATTTAGGGTTAAGCTGAGGGTTTGTGTTAGGACTAGGGTTAGGATTAGGTATAGGGCTAATGTAATGTCTAGGTTTATGGTTAGTATTAGTTTTAGTGTTAGGTTATGGCTATGTCTGGTATAACGTTTAGGTTCAGGTTAGTGGTCAGGTTTAGTGCTAGGTGTACTATTAGTGTCAGGGTCTGGGTAGAGTTAGGTTTAGATTAAGATTTAGGGCTAATGCTTGAATTAGCCGTGGGTTAGGGTTAGGGTTAGGTTAATGTATAGAATTGGGTTTATGGTTCCTGCTAGGTTTAGAGTAATGAATAGGTTTAGTGTTGGCGATAGGGTTATCTTTAGGCCTAGGGATAGCATTTGGGTTATGCTTACCTAATGGTAATGGATAGAGTTAGAGCTAAGGTTAGGGCTAGGCTTAAGGTTAGGTTTAGGGTTAGGGTTAGGTTTAGGGTAAGTGTAGGCATATGAGCTAGGGTTAGGCCTAGGTTGAGGGTTAGGGTTTGAGTCAGGGCTAGTGTTAGGGTTAGGTTTAGGGTTATGTTTAGACTAAGGATTTTAGTTTGAGCTACGGTTAGGGCTAGGGCAAAGTTTAGCATTAGGGTTAGGTCTAAGGTTATGGTTAGGGTTATTATTAGGGCTAGGTTCAGGGCTAGTATAAGGGCTAGGTTTTGTGTAATGTATAGGGTAACATTAGGGCTATGGGTAATGTAAGAGCTAGGGATATGGTTATGGCTAGTGTTATAGTCAGAGTTATGAATAAGTCTAATGTTAGGGTCAAAGTTAGGATTAGGATTAAAGCTAGAATGAGGACAAGGTTTAGGACTAGTAATAGAGTTAGGGTTTTGGGTAGGCTAAGGATTAAGGTTAGGACTAGAGTAGCATTAGGGGGAGGGTTTGGCTTGGGGTATGGAATGAATCAGAGGTATGGTTAGGGTTAGGGTAAGCTCAGATTAGGGCTATAATTTGTGTTAAGATTAGGGTTACATCTAATGAAAGAACTAGTTTACTGATTAGGGCTAGTTTTACAGTTAGCATTATGGCAATGTATAGAGCTATGTGTACTGTTAGGGTCCGACTCAGGATCAGGGTGATTTCTATGGTTAGAGTTAGGACTCAAAATAGTGCTAAGTTTAGGGATAGGTGTAAGGTTCGTGTTTGGTTTAGGTTAAATGTTAGGGTTAGCATTATGGCTCGGTTTTGTTTTATGGCTAGGGTAGGGTTAGGGCTAGTTTTCCAATTAGCATTAGGTTTAGGGCTAGTGTTAGGGTGAGGTTTGGGCTTAAGGTTAGAGTTTACAACCAGGTTTAGGGCTAGGGTGATGGTTAGAGTTAGGGTTGGGGCTAGGGATAGGGCTAGGTTTTGGGTTATGGTAAGGGATAGGTTTTAAACTTTGGATAGAGCTAGGGCGAGAGTTAGAGTTAGTTTTAGGGCTAGGAAGAGGATTAGGTTTAGGATTAGGTTTAAATTAGGGCTAGGATTAGCCCTAGGGTTAGTGTTAGTTTTTAGCCTAAAGTTAGGGCTAGGGTTAGTGTTAGCATTAGGGTAAGGTATGATGTTACAGCTACATTTTGGGTTAGGGCATGGAATAAAATTAGGTTAGGCTCCGGTTAAGGTTAGAACTAGGATTAAGGCTAGGCTTAGGGCTAGAATTAGGGGTAGGGTTTGTGTTAGTGTTAGGGCTAGGAATAGATCTAGGGCTAATGTCAGTTCTAATTTTATGGTTAGGGATAGTTTTAGGTTTAGGTTTATGGCCATGTCTATTGTAAGGGTTACTTTGAGTGTTAGGGTCAGGTTTACAGCTAGGGGTATTATTAGGGTCAAAGTCAGTGTTAAGTAATGGGTTAGGTTAAGGTTTAGGGTTAGGGCTAAAATTAGCATTAGGGATAGGGTAATGGATATGGTTAGGTTTCAGGTTCAGGATAAGTTTAGTATAATGGACAGGGTTAGGGTAAGGCATAGGGTTAGAGTTAGGCCTAGGGATAGAATTTGTTTAAATTTGGTTCAGGTAATGGATAGGATTAGAGATACAGTTAGGACTAGGATTATGGTTAGGTTAGGGACATGGTTAGGGTTAAGCCTAGGGTTAGAATTTGCTTAGAGTTATGTTTAGGGTAATGGATAAAATTATATCTAGGTTGAGGGCTAGTGTTATGGTTAGGAATAGGGCTATGGTTCGGTTTAGGTTTCAGGTTAGGAAAAGGTTTAGGTTTAGGGTTAGGTTTAGGTTAAGTGTTAGGGCTAGAGATAGGGTCAGGGCTATAAGTAAAACCAGAGTTAGGTTTAGGTTTAGGGGGATTATCAGAGATAGGGTTAGTGTTAGGTTCAGAGTCAGGATCATTGTTACTTTTAGGACTAGGGATAGGACTCGAATTAGGCTGAGGGTTAAGGCTAGGTGTAGGATAAAATTTGTGTTTGTGTTAGAGTAAGAATTAGGGATAGGGTCAACATCAGATTTAGGGTTATGTTTAGTTCAGAGTTAGGGTTGGGGCTATGGCTCAGTTTTGTTTTAGAGCTAAGGCTAGGGTTAGGGCTTGTTTTGGGATTAGTGATATTGTTAGAAATAGGGCTAGGGTGAGAGTTAAAGTTAGTCTTAGGGCTAGGGTTAGGGGTGGGTTTAAGTTTAGTGCTAAATTAGGGCTAGGATTTGCACTAGGGTTAGTGTTAGGGTTAGGGCTAGGGTTAGGGTTAGTGTTAATGTTAGAAATAGGGTTAGGTTTAGGAAAAGGGATGGGCTTATAGCTAGGTTTAGGTATAGGGGGAGAGTAGAATTAGGGTTATGGCTAGGTTAGGATTAGGGTTATGATTAAGGCTACTTTTAGGACTAGGTTTGAGGGTTTGTGTTAGGGCTAGGGCTAGAATTAAAGATAGGGCTTGTCAGGTCTATGCTTTTGGTTAGAAATAATTTTAGGGTTAGTTTATGGCTAGGCCTAGTGTAAGGATTACATTTAGGGTAAGAGTCAGGTTTAGAGCTAGGCATATTATTAGGTTCAGGGTCGTTTAGGGTTTGGTTTAGTTTAAGGTCTAGAGTTAATTGTTGAATTAGCATTAGGGTTAGGGTTAGAAGTAGGATAGTGGATAGGGTTAGGTTTAGGTTTCAAGTTAAGTTTAGAGTAATGAATATAGTTAGAGTTATCGATAGGGTTAGCGTTAGGCCTGTAGATAGCAATTGAGTTAGGCTTATCTTTAGGTTAATAGATAAGTTTAGAGGTAATGTTAGTGCTATGATTAAGGTTAGGATTAGGGCTAGGTAAGGTTTAGGCCTAGGGTTAGTGTCAGGGTTAGGTTTAGGGTAAGTGTTAGGATATGAGCTAGGGTTAGGACTAGGGTGATGTTTAGGGTTAGAGTCAGGGCTAGCTTTACGGTTAGGGTAACAATTAGGGCTAGGTTAAGGGCTAGGATAAGGCTAGGTTTGTGTGGTATTTATAGGTAGCATTAGGGCTGTCGGTTAGGATTAGGGTTAGGGTTAGAGTTAAACCAGAATTAGGACTAGTGTTGGGTCTAGGGATAGGGTTAGTCTTTGGGTTAGGTTAAGGGTTTTATGGGTAGGGTCCATTTCAGGGTTAGTGTGATGTTTTGTTCTAGGGTTAGAGTTAGAATCAGAATAAGGGTCAAAGTTAGAGTTAGTGTTACAACTAGAATGAAGGCTAAGGTTAGAACTAGTAATAAAGCTGGGGATTGGGGTAGACTAAGGATTAGGGTTAGGACTAGCTAACATTAGGGTGGGGGTTTGGCTTAGGGAAATCGATGGGTTTAGAGGTAGGATTATGGTTAAGGATAGCTTTAGGGCTAAAGTTATGGTTAGGGTTAATCTTAGGGTTAAACCTAGGTTTAGAGCTTGGATTAGCACTAGGATTTGTGTTAGCTTTAGGGCTATGGCTAATGAAAAAAATTGGTATCTGTTTAGGGCTAGTTCTAGGGTTAGTGTTAGGGCAATGTATAGAGGTAGGGTTAGTGTTAAGATCTGCATCAGGGTCAGGGTTCCTTCTATTTTTATCAAAGGATAAAATTAGGGATAAGGCTAGGGTTAAGTTTATGGTTATGATTAAGGCTAGGCTTAGTGCTAGGATTAGGGCTAGGTTTGTGGTAGGGTTAGGGCTAGGATAATGTCTAGGGCTAATGTCAGTTCTAGTGTTATGTTTAGGGATAGTTTTAGGGTTATGTTTATAGCCAGATGTATTGTGAGTGTTAGGTTGAGTTTTAGGCTCAGCTACACAGATAGGGTATTATTAGGGTTGGAATCAGGGATAGGATATGTGTTTGGTTAAGGTTTAGTGTTAGGGCTCAAGTTAGCATTAGGTTTAGTGTTAGGGTTAGGGTAATGCACATGGTTAGGTTTAGGGTTCAGTTTATGTTCAGGGTAATGGACAGCCTTAGGGTTAGTGATAGTGTTAAGATTAGGCCTAGGGATATAATTCAGTTAGGGCTATGGTTAGGGTAATGCATAGGAATAGAGCTACAGATAGGGCTAGGTTTATTGTTAGATTAGGGCTATGGTTAGTATTAGGCTTAGGGTTAGAATTATGTTAGGGTTATGGTTAAGGTAATGAATAAGATAGAGCTAGGGTTAGGGCTAGGGTTATGGTTAACAATAACCTTAACCCAAATTCTAACTCAAACCCTAAACTTAACCCTAACATTAACCCTAACCCTAACACTTACTCTAAACCTAACCCTAACACTAACCCTAAACCTATCTCTAACACTAACCCAAAGAGTAATCCTAAACCTAAACCTAAACCTAACTGTAATACTAACCATAAACCTAGCCAAAAACCTACACCTAACCCTAACACCAACACTAACCCTAACACTAACACAAATCCTAAACCTAATTTTAACCGTAATTTTAACACTAACCCTAACCCTAACTGTAACTTGAAACCTAAACATAATCCTAACTGTAACCCTAACACTAACCCACACCCTGACCCTAACCCTAAGACAAACCCTTTACCTAACTCTAACCCTAATACAAACCTTAACCAAACCATAACCCTAACCCTAACTTAAACCTAACCCCTCCCTAAAACTAATCCTAAACATAATGCTAACACTAACCCTAACAATAAACCTAACCCTAACACTAACCCTAACCTTAACACTAACACTAACCCTAACCCCAACCCTCACCCTATAACTAACACTAAACCTAAACCTATACCCAACACTAACTCTAACCCTAACCGTAACCCTAACCCTAACCCTAATTCTAACTCTAATCTTAACCATAGCCCTAATGATAAACTTAACCCTAAACCTAACAGAAACCCTACCCCTAACCGAACACTAACCCTAACACTAACCCTAACACTACCCCTAAAGCCAACCCTAACCCTAACTTTAAAATTAATCCTAACCCTAAACTGAACCCTAAGCCTAAACCTAACCTGATCACAAACACTAACCCTAACCCTAACTCTAACCCTATCACTAACCCTATGCCTTACCCTAATACTAAGTGCATCACTATTCTTAACTGTAACCCTAAGCCTAACCCAAACCTTAACCCTTACACAAATGCTAACACTGAACATAACACTAACCCTAATGCTAACCCTAACCCTAACAGTAACCCTAACCCCATCCCTAACCCTATCCCCATACCTAACCCTTTCTCTAACCCTAATCTTAATCCTAACACTAATCCTAACCCTAACTCTTACCCTAACCCTAACAGTCACCTTATTCTAACCCTAAACCTAACTCTAACCATAACCCTAATCCTAACACTAATCCTAAACCTAACTATAACCCTAACCCAAACATTAATGATATCCATAATCATAACTCTAACCTTAACACTAACTCAAACTGCAACCCTAACCCTAATCCGAATCCTAACAGTAACCCTAACCCTAACCCTATCCCTAATCCTAACCCTGCCTCTATTCCTATCCATTACCCTAAGCCAATCCCTCCCCCTAATGCTACCCTAGTCCTAACACTAATCCTTAGCCTATCCCAAACCGTAACTCTTTTACTAGTTCTAACCCTAAGCCTCATTCTAGCTTTAGCCTTAACCCAAAACTGACCCTTTTTCTGACGCTAACATTAACCCTAGATCTAAACCTATCACTAACCTTAAACCGGACCCAAACTCTTTCCCTACCAGTAAACCTATACCTAAACCTAACAGTAACACTAGCACTAGACCAAACCTAATCCTATATAGAGTCATAAATCTAGCCCTATCCCTAAACAAAAACCTTGATCTGGCCCTAACAATAACCCTTAACCTAACACAAAGACTAACCCTATCCCTAGACCCAATGCTATTCCTAACTCTGGCCTAACCCTAACCCAAACACTGACGCTTACTGTAACACACCCTAGCTCTAAAACTTATCCTAACTCAAAACCTAACCCTAATACTAGACTTATCCATAACTCTAACCCTAAAACTAGCAATAACCATAACCCGAGCTCTTACATTATCCATAGCTCTAACGCTAGCCATAAACATCACACAAACCTAGTCCTTATCCTAGCCCTAAACCTAGCCCTAATTGTAACCCCAATCATAACCCTAGACCTAACCCTAAACCTAACCCTCAACCTAGTCCTAAACCTAGCTCAAACTCTAACCCTTTCCTAATCATAACACTAACCCTAATCCTAACCCTAACTCTAACCCTCACCCTTGCCCTAGACCTAACCCTAGCTCAAACCCTAATACTTAAACTAAGTCTAACCCTGACACTAACCCTAGGCCTAACCCTAACCCTAGCCATAAACTTAACCTTAACTTTAGCCCTAACCTTAGCTCTAACCCTATCCATTACCCTAAAGATAAGACTAAACCAACTGCTAACCCTAGGCCTAACACTAACCCTATCACTAACAATAACCATATAGATTACTCTAAACCTAACCTGAATCCTAAACCTAACCCTATCCATTACCTGAATCCTAAACCAAACCCTAATGCCAACACAAGCCTTAACCCTAAACCTTAACCTAAACCAAACCATACAAACACTTACCCTAATAAAACACCTTGCTCTAAACCTGACCCTTACCCAAAACCTAACCCTTACACTAGACCTAGCCATAACCTAACCATAAAATTACCACTTACTTTGAACCTAGACCTGACATTAGCCCTAGCCCTAATCTTAGACCCAGCCCTAACACATACCCTCATCCTGGCACTCAACCTAGCCTCAATCATACCCCGAACCCTAACCCTACCCCTAAATCAAATTCTAACCTGAACCCTAGCTTTAAACCTAGGTAATTCCCCCTTCCCCTAAATCTTGCCCTAACCCTAACACTTACCATAACCCTAGCCCTAACCCTAGGCCTAACCCTAACACTAACCTTAGCACTAATCCTAGCCCTATTTTAGTCCTAAAAATAAACCTACCCCTAACCCTAGCCCAAAGAATAACTCTAATCTCACCCTAGTCCTATTTCTAGTTCTAACCCTATCTGTTACCATAACCCTAACACTAGCCCTAAACTTAACCCTAATGCAGACCCCAACCCTAAACCTATATCTAACCATAACAATAAATCTAAGCCTAAACGTCATCTTACCACTAGCCATAACACTATTGATAATCCTAAAACTAACCCTAACCCTAGCCCTAGCTCTAACAAAACTGAGCCATAGCTTTAACCTAACCCTAGCCTAATGGTAACACTAGACCTGACATTTGTCCTATCCCTAATTCTTACCCTAACCCTAACACAAAACCTAACCCTTCACCTAGCCTTAATCCTAGCCCTAATTACAGTCATATCCCTAACCCTGATCAGTAACACTGACCCTGACTCTGACCCTAATACTAACCCTATCTCTAATCATCTCCATAAACCTAATCCTAATCTAAACACTAGACCTTGACTTATACCTAATGCTATCTCTAATCATAACCCTAGTTCTTACATTAGCCATAGTCCTACACTAGCCCTAACCTAACCAAAAACCTAGCCCTAATCTGAGTCCTAACTCTAGTTTTAATCATAGCCCTAACCCTATCCCTAGCCTTAATACTTAACCTAAAACTAACCCCAAACCTAAACCTTGTCCTAACCTGAAACCTAAACCGAAACATAGCCCTATTCCTAACCATAACACTAGCCCTCAACCTAGATATAATTTTATCCATTACCCTAACAATAACCCTAAGCAAATTCTAACCCTAGGCCTAAAACTAACCATACCCCTAACATAACCATAACCATAGTCCTAACTGTAGCTCTAATCCTATCCATTACCTGAACCATATCTTTTTTTTTAAAGAGAGAGAGAGAGAGAGAGAGAGAGAGAGAATTTTTTTAATATTTATTTTTTAGTTCTCGGCAGACACAACATCTTTGTTGGTATGTGGTGCTGAGGACCGAAACCGGGCCGCACGCATGCCAGGCGAGCACGCTACTGCTTGAGCCACATCCCCAGCCCCTGAACCATATCTTTAACCAAGTTCTATCCCTAGGCCTAACTCTAACCCTTTGCCTTGCCTAACCCTGTCCATTATACTAAACCTAACATGAACCTGAAACCTAATCATATTCATTACCCTAACCCTAATGCTAATTTTAGCTTTAACCCTAAACCTTAACATAACCCATACCCTAACCCTGACTCTGACCCTAATAATACCCCTAGCTGTAAACCTGACCCTAACCCTCAACGTAACACTTACAATACACTTGATCATAAACCTAAACCTAAAACTATCCCTAAACATAACCCTAGAACTGACATTAGCAATAGACCTAATCCTAGCCATAACCTTAGCACAAACCCTACACCTAATTGTAGCCCTAAGACTAGCCTTAATCCTAATCCTAACCTTAACTAGAGCCCTAAACCTAATTTTATCCCATGCCCTAGCCCAAAATGTACCTGTAACATCATACTTTTCCCTAACCCTAATGCTAACCCTAACCCTAGTCCTAATGCTAGGCCTAAACCTACCACTAACCATAGCTCTAATCTATCCTAATTTAGCCCTAATCCTAAACCTAACACTATCCCTAGCTCTAAGACTAAATCTAACTCTCGCCCTAGCCTATCCCTAGTTCTAAACCTATCCATTATCATAACCCAAACCCTAGCCCTAGCCCTAGCCCCAACCCTATCCCTAATGTTCCCCTGAGCCCTAAACCTGGATCTAACCTTAACCTTTAGCCTAAAGTTCACTCTAACACTAGCCTTAACCCAAATGCTAATTGGAAAACTAGCCCTAACACTACTCTAGCCCTAAAACAAAATTGAGCCATAACCCTAACCTTAACCCTTAACCTAAACCAAACCCTAACCCTATACCTAGCCCTAAACTTAGTCCTAATTTGAATCCTAACTCTAACCCTAGAAGTAACCCTGACCTTTACTTGGTCCCTAACAGTAACCCTAGTTCTAAACATTGACCTAACACTAACATAAGAACTAGCCCTAATCTAAATTCTAGTACTTTCATTAACTGTAGCCCTAATGCTAACACAAATCCTACCCCTATTTTGAGCCCTAAACCTAGATTTAATCCTAAACATAACCCTAACCCTAACCCTAACTCTACCTCTACCTCTATCCCCCTTACCCTAAGCCAAACCCTCACCCTAATGCTACCCTGGTGTTAAACATAATCCTTAGCCTACCTCAAACCCTATCTCTACTACTAGTCTTAACCCTAGCCCTCATTCTAGCTCTAACCCTAACTCTAACTCTGACCCTTTTTCTGACCCTAACACTAATCCTAGGTCTAAACCTGACACCCTAAAGTGAACCCTACTCCTACCCCTACCGGTAAACCTATACCTAAACCTAACATTAACACTAGCACTAGACTAAACCCAATCCTAAATTGAGTCTTAAATATAGCCTTAGCCCTAAAAAAAAAAAAAACCCTAGCATCAGCCCTAACAATAACCGTTAACCTAACATAAAGACTAACTCTATCCCTATACCGAATGCTAGTCCTAAATCTGGCCCTCACCCTAAACCTAACACTAACCTGACAATGACAGTTACCCTAAAAATACCCCAGCTCTAAATCTTATCCTAACCCGAATCCTAACTAGAACACTAGACTTATCCATAACCCTAACCCTAAAACTAGCCATAACCATATCCCTAGCTCTTAAATTACCCATAGCCATAATGATAGCCATAAACCTCGCACAAAACATTGACCTTATCATAGCCCTAAACCTACCCTTATTGTAACCATAACCATAAGCCTAGATCTAACCCTAACCCTAAACCTCACCCTAACCCTAATTCTAGTTCAAACTCCAACCTTAATCTAAACATAGCCCTAACCCTAACATTAGCCCTAATTCTCACCCTAACACTCAAGCTAGCCTAATCCTAGCTCAAATGCTAACACTTACCCCAAACCAAACCCTGACACACCCTAGGCCTAAACCTAAACCTAGTCCTAATTCTAACCTTAACTCTAGCCCTAACCTTAGATCTAACCCTATCCATTACCCTAAAGATAAGCCTAACCCAAATGCTAACATTAGGCCTAATGCTAACACTATTGCCCTAGCCTTAAAACACTATTGCTAACACTAACACTATTCATTGCTCTAAACCTAACCTGAACCCTAAACCTAACCCTATCAATTACCCTAACCCGTACCCTAACCCTGGTCCTAATTCTAATTTTAACCCTAGCCCTAACCTTAGTTCTAACCCTATCCATTACCCTAAAGATAAGCCTAACCCAAATACTAACCCTAGGGCTAACGCTAACACTATTGCTAACACTAACCCTATTGATTACTCTAAACCTAACCTGAACCCTAAACCTTACCCTATACATTATCATAACCTGAACCCTAACCATATCCCTAAATCTAATTCAAGCCTTAACCCTAAATCTTAACCTAAACCAAACCCTACTCGAACACTGACTCTAATAATACACCTAGATTTAAACCTGGCCCTTAACCTAAACCTAAACCTTACACTAGACTTAGCCATAACCTAACCCTAAAACTAACCATAAACCCAGACCTGACATTAGCCCCAGTCCTAACTCTAGGCCTAACCCTGACAAAAACACTAGTCCTCATCTTAGTGTATACCTAGCCTTAATCCTAACCCAAACCCTAACTCTAGCCCTATCTATAATTTTAACCCTCGCCCTGGACCTGAACTTAGGTACAACCCCATCCTTTTCCCTAACCCTATCACTAACTCTAACCCTAACGCTAACCATATTTCTAGCCCTAACCATAGGCTCAACCCTAACACTAACCCTAGCACTAATCCTAGCCCTAATTTAGCCCTAACCCTAACTCTACCCTTAACGTTGGCCTAAGACTAACTCTAACTCTCCCCAGCTCTATTTCTAGATCTAACCCTATTGATTACAACATACCTAACACAATACCTAAACTTAGCCCTAACCCTAGCCCTAGAACCTACCCTAGATCTAACCATAACTCTATATTTGACTCTAACCCTAAGAATAATCCTCAACCTACCACTAGACCTAACACTATCACTAATGCTAAAACTAGCCATAAGCCTAACCTTATTCGTTAAACAAAACTGAGCCATTGTCCTAACCCTAAATTTTAACCTAAACCAAACCCTAACCCTAAGCCTCGCCATAACCTTCTAGCTCTAATTCATATCCTAGTCCTAAAATTAACCCTGGCAGTGACTTATATTCTAACACTAACCTTAATTCTAAATATCACACTAACCCTAAAGATAACACTAACACTAGATATGGACCAAAAATTAACTCTAATCATAACCTTAGTTCTTATATTATCCATAGCCCTAACCCTAGCCCTAAAGCTAACAGAAAAACTAGCCCTAATCTGAGCCCTAACCCGAGAAGTAAACCTAAACCTAAACCTAGCCTTAGCCCTAAACCTAACCCTAAAACTAGCCCTATCCCTAGCTCTAACTCTATCACTTACCCTCAGCCAAACCCTATCCATAATGCTAACCTTAGTCCTCATCCTCATCCATAGCCTAATACAAACCCTAACCATGTTACTAGTCCTAACTCTAGCCTTCATTCTAGCTCTAACCCTAACTCAAATCCTTACCCTAACACAAACTCTCAGTCTAAATCTGACCCTAACCCTGAACCAAACCCTAAAACTAGCCCTACGAATAAACTTATATCTAAACCTAAACCTAACAGTAGCCCTAGACCTAAGCCTAAACCTAAATATCGCCATAACTCTAGACCTAGACCTAAAAATCCCCTGAGCCCTAGCCCTAATATAATCCTTAACCTAAAGCAAACACTAACACTATGCCTAGACGTAACTCTAATCCTAATTCTGCCTTTCACCTTAAACCTAAGTCTAACCCGAATACTGACCCTAACACTAACACTAAACTGAGCTCTAAACCTGAACCTAACCCAAAACCTAAACCTAACACTAGACATAGCCATAACTCTAACCATAAACTAGCTCTAATCAGAACCATAGATCTTACATTACACATAGCATTAACCCGGGGCTTAAACCTAACACAAATCCTAGCCCTAATCTGAGGCCTAAACCTACCCTAAGCATAACCATAATCCTAAATGTAGCCCTTACCCTAACCCTTGCCTTACACATAACCCTAGCTCAAAGCCTAACCCTTAGCCTAAACATAACCCTAGCCCTATTCCTAAACCTAAACCTAACCTTAGACCTAATCCTAAACTTAACCCTAGTACTAACACTAGCTCTAATCCTAACATTAGCCTAAATCTACCCCTAACCCTAATAATAACCCTAGCCCTAAACCTAACCCTATCCCTAACCCTAATCATAAACCTAAAACTCGACCTAAACCTAATCCTAAATCTAGCCATAACTATAGCTCTAGATCTAAAGACAAACTAATAACCCTTAACCTAACCCAAACTCTAACCCTACCTCTAGACCTAATCCTAGTCCTAGTTCTGGCTTTAACCCTAACCATTACCCTACCTGAACACTGTCCCTGACACTAACACTAACCCTAGTTCTAAACTTCACCCCAACTCTAAAACTAATCCTAAAACTACACCTAGCCATAGCATTAACCATAAAACTAGTCCTAATCTTTACACTATTTCTTACATTAGCCATAGTCTTAACCTATCATAACAGCTAGCCCTAATCCAAGCACTACCTTAGCTTTAACACTAAACATAACCCTAACAAAACCCTAGCCCTAACCATAACCCTAAGCCTAACCCTAGACCTAATCCTAACATAACCCTAGCCCTAACCCTAGCTATAGCCCCAATCATTACCCTAAGATAACTATAATCCTTATGCTAACCCTAGGCAGAACCCTAATCCTTGCACTAGCCTTAACCCTGTCCATTAACCTACACTTAAACTGAACCCTAAATCTAACTGTGTCATTACTTGATCCCTAAACATAAGACTAATTTAAGCCCTAAACCTAAACCTTAACCTAACCCAAACCCTAAAATGACACTGACTCTACTAATACCCATAGCTCTAAACCTGACCCTAACAAGAAACTTAAACTTTACATTAGACCTAGCCTTAAACCTAACCCTAAAACTATCCTTAACCATATCTTAGATCTGAAATTAGCCCTAGCTCTAATCTTAGCCCTAACCCTAATACAAAACTAAGCCCACATCCTATCCATGAACCTCACCTTAATCATAACCCTAACCCTAACGTAAGCCCTAACCTTAACTATAACCCTAAAGCTACCCTTGTCCTAAACCTAATTCTTAGCCTAACCCAAAACCAAACTATATTACTAGTCATAACCCTAATCCTCAATCTAGCTCTATCACTATCCCATATCCTAACCCTAATCCTGACTCTTATTCTGACCCTAACACTAACCATAGGTCTAAACCTGAACCTAACACTAAACTGAACTCTAACATTGGCACTACCTGTAACCCTATATCTAAACCTTACCTTAACACTGGACCTAAACCTACACTTAATCCTTTATCTAGTGATAACTCTAGGCCTAGCCCTAATCAAAAACTTAGTCCTAGCCTTAATAATAATCCTTAACCTAACACAAACACTAACCCTACCCCTAGACCTAACCGTAGTCCTAATGCTGGCCCTAACAATAAACCTAACCCTAAATCGAACACTGACCCTTACCCTAACAAAAACCATAGCTCTAAACCTTATCCTAACAAAAAACATAACCCTTATACTAGACCTAGCCATATCACTAACCCTGAAACTAGCCATCACCATAGGCCAAAACCTACCTCTAACTCTATTACCCTAACCCTAACCCTAACACCAATGCTAACCCTAGCCCTAACCCTCACACTGACTCTAACCCTAATCCTTATCCTAGTCCAAACACTAGCTGAATCCTTAACCTTTAAACTTAACCTAACCCTAACACTAACCCATGGCCTAAACCTAAACCTAAACCATAACCCTAGCCCTAATCCTAACCTTAACCCTATCCCTAACCCTAGCTCTAAGGCTACATATTACCCTAACTCTAACTCTAACATTAACAATAACCCTAGCCCTAACCCTAGCTCTAACCCTACCCATTGCCCTAAACCTAAGCCTAACCCTGATGATAACCTTAGCCCTAACCCTAGCTCTAACCCTACCCATTGCCCTAAACCTAACTCTAAACCTGATGATAATCCTAGCCCTTACCCTAAATCTACCCTAACCCTAACCCTAGACATAACCGTAAACCTAACCCTTGCCATAGAACTAACACTTGCTCAAAACCTAACCATTACCCTAAACCTAACCCTAAGCCTAACCCTAATCCTGACCTTAAGCCAAAACCTAACCCTAACCCTAACACAAAATCAAACCCTATCCACTACTCTAAACCTAATGATAACCCTAGCACTAACCTGAACACTAACCTTGACCCTAACTGTATCTATAACCTAGATCTAACCCTAAACCTAAACCTTACCCTAGTGCTAACCCTAGCTCAAACTCCAAACCATATCCTAAACTTAAACCTAAAGCTAACCCTAGGCCTAATTCTAAATGTAGCCCTAATACAAACCATAACCCTAGCCCTAACCCTATCCATTATCCTAAGCACAATTATAACCATAAGGCTAACTCTAGGCCTAACCCTAACTCCTTTGCCAACTCTAACCCTATCAATTACCCTACAGCTAACATGAACCCTTAACCAAACCTATCATTACCTAATCAAACCCTAATGCTAATTCAAGCTCTAAACCTAACCCATAACCTAAACCAAACCCGAAAACAAATTCTAACCCTAATTATATTCCTAGCTCTAAACCTGACCCTTATCCTAAACCAAACCCTTACGCTAGACCTAACCATAAATCTAACCCTCATTCTATCCCTAACGTAAGCCTAGACCTGACACTAGCCCTAGCCCTAATTCTTGCCATAACCCTAAAACAAACCCTAGCCCTCATCCTAGCCCTAAACCTAGCCTTATTACTAAACCAAACCATAATCCTAGCCATAACTGAAATTCTAACCTTCAACCTAGCCCTAAAACTAGCTATAACCCCATCCCTTCCCCTAAACGTAACTCTATCCCTAAACCTAAGCCTAAAACTAGGCCTAACACAAACTAAAACGCTAGACCAAATCCTAGCTCTAATTTAGCCCTAAAGCTAACCTAACCCTAGCCCTAAGAGTAACTCTAAATCTCGCCCTAGTCCTATTTGTATCTCTAACACTATCCATTACCATAATCGTATCATTTGCCTTTACATTAGACCTAACCCTAGCTCTGGCCCTAATCCTATATCTAACTCTAACTCTAAATCTAAACATAACCCTAAGCTAAACCTGTCACTAACACAAGCCATAACACTAATGCTAATTCTAAAACTAGCCATAACCTAGCCCTACAAAACAACCGAGCCATAGCCCTAACCTTAACCTTTAACATAAATCAAAACTTAAGCCTACACCTAGCCCTAAACCTAGCTCTAATTCGAGTCCTATCCCTAACTCTAAAACAAACCCTGACTCTAAATCTGATCCTTACACTAACCCTAGCTCTAAACATCACTCAAAACCTAAACCTAAACCTAAACCTAGACCTAGCACTAATTCTAACCCTAAAACTAGTTCTAATCGTAATCCTACTTCTAACATTAGCTATAGCCCTAAACCTAGCCCTAACCTCACCCAAAACATATACCTAATCAGAGTGCTAACACTCCTTTTAACCCTAATCAAAACCCTAATTCTAGCTCTAAACCTTACTCTGAACCTAATCCTAACCCTAACTCTTGCCATAACCCAAAACCTAACCCTAGCCTTAATCCTAACCATAAACCTAGCCCTAACCCCAGTTGTAACCCTATCCATTACCCTAATCCTCATCCTAACCCTAATGCTAACCCTAGGATAACCCTAAACTTATTCCTAACCCTAAACCTATACATTACCCTAAACCTAACCTGAACCCTAAACATAACCATATCCATAAACCTAATCCTAACCTTAATAATCTTACCCTAAAAATATCTCTAACCATAACCCTAGACCTGAAATTAGCCCTAGCCCTAATGAAGCACTAACCCTAAAAAAAAACTCTAGCCCTAATCCTAGTCCTAATCTTAGCCTTAATTCTAAACCTAACACTAACCATAGACCTAACCCAAATTTTAATCCTCACCCTAGTTCTAAAGCTAGCTATAAAGTCATATCTAACCATAAGCATAACCATAACCTAGCCATAAACCTAGGCTCAGCCTTAATACTAACCCTACATCTAATCCTAGCCCTAATTAAGCTCTAATTCTAACCCTAAATTTAACCCTAACACTAAGACTAACTCTAACTCTTGCCCTAGCCCTATCCCTATTTCTAACCCTATCACTTATGATAACTCAAACCCTAACCCAAACCCTATCCCTAACCTTCGCTGTAGGCCTAAACCTAGATCTAACTCTAACTCTAAATATAACCCTAACCCTAAGCCTAAACTACACACTAATGCTACCTCTAACCCTAACACTAATTTGAAAACTAGCCCTAACGCTAGCCCTATCCCTCAAACAAAACTAAGCCATAGCACTGACCCTAACCCTTAACCTAAACCAAACCCTAAAACTAAACCTAGCCCTAATTTGAGTCCTAACCCTAACCCTAACCTGACACTGACCTTAACACTAACCCTAGCTCAACACATCACCCTATCCCTAAACTTTATCCTAACACTAGACCTCGCCCTAAACCTAACCCTAAAACAAGCCCTAATCATAATGTCAGTTCTTAAATTTAGCCATAGCCCTAAACCTAAAACAAAACCTAGCCCGAATCCAAGGCCTAACCCTAACCCTATCCATAGTCCTAATCCTAGCTCTAACCCTATTTCTTACACTTAGTCAAACCCTCACCCTATTGTTACCCTAGTCATAACCCTAATTCTATTCCTTTCCCAAACCCTAACTCTATTACTAGTGCTAACCCTAGCCATCACTCTAGCTCTAAACTTAACCCAAACCCTAACCCAATCTCTGACCCTTATTCTGACCCTAACACTAAACCTAGGTTTAAACCTGACCTTAAACCTTATCCGAAGTCTAACACTAGCCCTACCAGTAACCCTAACACTAAACCTAACACTATCAATAGCCCTAGACCTAAACCTAATTCTAAATATAGCCATAACCCTAGCCTTAGCCCTAACAATAACCTTTAACCTAAACCAAATACTAACTCTACTCCTAGACCTAACCCGAATCCTCATTCTGGACCTAACCCTAAACCTAATTCTAATCTGAACACTGAAACTTTCCCTAACAAAAACCCGAGCTGCAAACCTTATCCTAACCCAAAAACTAACCCTAACACTAGACAAACTCTAAATCTATCCAGAACCATAACTCTACCTCTTGCATTAACATATACCTAACACTATCCCTAAACTTCACACAAAACCTAGCCTTAATTGCAGCCCTAAACCTAAACCTAAGCATAACTCTAACACTAAACCTAGCCCTAACCCTAACCCTCATTCTAGCCCTAACCCTAGCTGAAACCCTAAAACGTACCCTAAACATAACCCTAGCCAAAACCCTAAACCTCACCCTAAATCTAGCCCTAATCCTAACTATAATCATAGCCCAAACCCAAGCTCTAACTCTATCCATTACACTAATCATAACCCTAAAACTAATGCTAACCCTAGGCCTAGACCTAACCCTAACCCTACCCAGCCCAGACTGTAACCATAACCCTTGCCTTAGCCATAAACCTAGCTCAATCCCTAACCCTTACCCTTAACCTAAACTTAACACTAACCCAAGGCCTAACCCTAAACCTAACCCCAGCCCTAATCCTAACCTTAACCCTAGGCTAACCCTACCTCGAACCATACCCATTACCCTAACCCTAAACTTAACCCTAATGATAATACTAGACCTAAAGCTAAACCTACCCTAACCCTAAACATAGAACTAACCTTAGAACTAACAGTGATCATAACCCTAGTCCTAAATCTAAGCTAGCTCAAATCCTAACCCTAATCCTAAAACTAAACCTAAGGCTAACCTATACCTAACCCTATATTTAACCTGACATCGAAACCTATTATCCTAACCCTATTGATAATTCTATCCCAAACTCTAAAACTAACCATGAGCATAAAACTAGACCAAACCTAAATTAACCTTAGCCATAGCAAAAATCCTAGCTCATACCTTATACTGTACCCTAAACCTAATCCTAAGTGTAACCCTCGCCCTAACCCTGACCATAACCCTAACTCCAGCCCTAGTCTTAACCATCACCCTAGCCCTAACCCTAGGTCTAACACTATAAATTACTCTAACAATAACCATAACTCTAATGCTAACCCTAGGCCTAACCCTAAACCTTTCACAAACCCTAAACATATCCATTACTTTAAACATAACCTGAACCCTAAACCTATCACTATCCATTACCCTAACCCTAATTCTAACCTTAATGTTAATTTGAGCCTTAACCCTAAACCTTAACCTAACCCAAACCCAAAGCCTGACCCTGACCCTAATAATACCCCAGCTCTTAATCTGACCCTTTTCCTAAACATAACATTTTAATTTGTCCTAGCTTTAAACCTAACCCTAAAAATATCACTAAATATAAACCTAGACCTGACATTAGTCCTAGTACTAATTCTTGCTCTAAACCTAACACAAAACCTAGCCCTAATCCTAGCCTTAAATGTATCCTTAATCCTAAACTCAATCATAACCCTAGCCCTAAACCTAAAGCTAATCATAAAACTATCCTTAACCCTAACCATCTCTCTAAAACAAAACTGAGCAACAGGCCTAACACCAACCTTAACTTAAACCGAACCCTAGCACTACACCTAGATCTAACCCTAGCCCTAATTTGAGTCCTAATCATAACCTTAAAACTAACCCTGACCTGACTGATATCCTAACACTAACCCTAGATATAAATATCACCGTAATATTAAACCTAACCCTAACACTTGACCTACCCCTTCCTCTAACCCTAATTGTAACCCTAAATCTTATATTAGCTCTTGCCCTAACCTTAGCCTTAAACCTCACACAAACTAGCCCAAATATGAGCTCTAAACCTAGCTTTAACCCTAACCATAAACCTAACCCTAGCCCTAACCCTATGCCTTACCAAGAGCAAAACCTTAACCCTAATGTAACCCTAGATTTATCCCTAATCCTTAGGCTAACCCAATCCTAACCCTATTAATAGTCCTAACACTAGATCTCATTCTAGCTCTAATGCTATCCCAAACCCTAACCCTAACCCTGATCTTATTCTGACCATAACATAAACCCTAGGTCTAAACCTGACCATAACCCTAAACCAAACCCTAACACTAGGCCTACTTGTAACCTAATACCTAAACCTAACCCGACCACTAGCTCTAGACCTAAACCTAATCCTAAATCTAGCCTATACTTTAACTCTAGAACTAAACGTAATCCTAAGTCCTAGCCCTAACAAAAACCTTTACCAAACCCCAACACTAACTCTACACTAGACCTTAACCTAGACCTAAATCTGGCTTTAACCCTAACTTTAACTCTAACCCAAACACTGACCCTGGCTTTAACACTAAACCTACCTCTAAACCTGAAACTAACCAAAACCTAAACCTAATTCTAGACCCAGCCATAAACCTAACACTAAAACTAGCCTTAATTATAACCCTATTACATTACCATAGCCCTATCCCTAGGTCTAAACCTGACACTAAACATAGAGCTAATTTTAGCCTAAACCTAGCCCTAAGCATAACTCTAAAACTAACATTAGCCCCATAACTAACCCTAGCCTTCGCCTTAGTCCTAAGATAGCTCAAAGCCTAACTCATACCCTAAACATAAACCTAGACCTGTCCCTAACTCTCATCCTAAATCTAGACCAAATCCTAAACTTAACCTAGCCCTAAACCTAGCTCTAAACCTACCCATTACCCTAACCCTAAACCTAACTGTAATGATAATTCTGGCCCCAAACCTAATGTTAACCCTAACCCTAACTGGAAAACTAACCATAGAAATAACCCCAAAATTAACACTCAGCATAGCCCTAACTCTAGATCAAACCATAAACCTAACCAAAAACCTAAACATAACCATAGCTCTAATCCTAATCCTATCACTATTTCTAACACTAAAACAAAATCTAAACCTAACCTAACCCTATCTGTTACCTTAACCCTAACCCTAACATTAATGATAACCCTAGCCCTAACTCTAACCCTAACTCTAAACCTACTGTAATCCTATCCCTAGTCCTAACCCTAAACCTAGCCCTAACTCTAGCTCAAAACCTAACTTTATGCTAAACATAACCCTAAACCTAACCCTAACCCTAGTTCTAACACTAACTCTAAACTTAACTCAAGGCATATTCCTAACAATAACTCTAGTTCTAACCTAAGCTTTAAACCTATCAATTACTCTAACCATAACTCTTACTCTAATGCTAACCTTAAGCCTAACCCTAGCCCTATCAATAAAGCTAACTGTATCAATTACCCTAAATCAATTCTGAACCTTAGAACAAACCCTAACTATACCCTAACCCTATCACTAATGCTAATTTGAGCCATCAACCTAAATCCTTAGCTAAGCCAAATACTAATCCTAATAAATCCCTGAGCTCTAAACCTGACCCTTACCATAAATCTAACCCTTACACTAGATGTAGCCATAAGCCTTACTCTAAAACTATTTTTAACCATAACCCTAGATCTGATATTAGCCCTAGCACTAGTCCTAGCCCTGAATCTAAAACAAACACGAGCCTCATACTAGCCCTAAACCTAGCCTTAATTATAACCCTAATCTCGACTGTAACCGTAACGGTAACTCTAACACTCACCCTACGTCTAAACCTAGATATAACGCCATTCTTTATCCTAAACATAAACCTAACCCTATCCCTATCGCTAGGCCTAAGCTGAACACTAACCCTAGCTCTAATTCTAGCCTTAATTTAACCCTATCCCAAACCCTAACTCTTATTTTAGCCCTATCACTAACTTTTACTCTCACACTAGCCCTATTCCTAGTGCTAACCCTATCTCTTACCATAACTCTAACCCTGGCTCTAACCCTTGCCCTATCCTTAATCCTAGCCCAATAATTGATCTAAGCCTAACTGTAAATCTAACACTCACCCTAACACTAACACTAGCCCTAACCCTAATACTAATTGTAAAAATAGTCCTAACCCTAGGACTAAAACAAAACCGAGCAATAGACCTAAAGCTAAACCTTAACTTAAACCAAACCCTAAAATATTACCAGAAATAATCCTAGCCCTAATTGAGTCCTAACCAGAACCTTAAAACTAACCACCCTGACTCATATCCTAACACTCACCCTAGCAATAAATACCGCAGTAACCGTAAACCGAAACCTAACAGTAAACCTTGCCATAATTTGAATCCTAACTCAAACCCTAAAACTAATCCTGACCCTGACTTCAATCCTAAAAATAATTCTACCTTTAAATATCACCCTAACCTTAAATCTAACACTAACACTAGAACTACCCCTAACCCTAACTCTAAAGCTAACTCTAATTGTAACCCTGGTTCTTACATTACCTGTTGCCCTAACCCTAGCCCCAACACTAACACAAAATCTAGCCCTAATTGGAGCCCTAAACCTAGCTTTAACCCTAAACATAAGCCTATCCCTACCCCTAACACTAGCTGTAACCCTATCCCTAACCCTAAGCAAAACCCTAACACTAATGGTAAGCCTAGATCTATCCCTAATCCTCAGCCTAATCAAAACTCTCACCATATTAATAGTTTTAACACAATATGTAGAGCGAATTCTAGGCCTAAATCTAGCCCTAAGCATAAGCCCAACCCTAACCCTAGCCATAACCCTAACCCTAAACCTAACCCGAGCCTTAGTCTTAAACCTTACTCAAAGCCTAACCCTTACCATAAATATAAACTTAGACCTATACTTTACTCTAAACCCTAACCCTAGCCCTAACACTAAACTTAACTATCCCTAAACCTAGCTCTAAAACTTCACCTTACCTAACCCTACAACTAACTGTACTGATAACCCTAGTCTTAACCGTAAACGTAACCCTAACCCTAACCAGAAAATTAACAATAGACCTAACCATAAAATTAACACTCGCCATAGTCCTAACCCTAGCTCAAAACCTAATCCGTACCATAAACCTAAACATAACTATAGCCTTAGCATTAACCCTAAAACTAAATCTAACCCTAAACCTAAACCTACATCTAACCATATCTATTACCCTAACCTTTATCCTAACCCTAATGTAACCCAAGCCCAACCTTAACCCTAATCCTAAATCTACCATAATCTTCACCCTAGACCTAAGGCTGAACCTAATCCTCGACCTAACCCTAGCACTAAAACTAGCTCAAACCTTAGCCCTTACCCTAAACATAACCCTTGACCAAACCCTAACCCCACTCCTAGCCCTAATTCTAACAGTAATCATAGCCCAAACTCTAGCTCTAACTCTATCCATTACCCTAAACATAAGCCTAAACCTAATGCTAACCCTAACCCTAACCCTAAATTTAACTCTATCTCTAGCCCTGATTCTAATCTGAAGCCTTAACCTAGGCCTAACACTTACTCAATCCCTGACCCTTACCCTTAACCTAACCTTAAGAAAATGATAAGCCTAAACTAACCCTAACCCTAAAACTAGCCCTAATCCTAACTTAAAACTAGACTTAACCTTAGCTCTAATCCCATCAATTATCCTAACCCTAACCATTAACATCATGATAACCTTAGCCCTAAACCTAAACCTACTCTAACCCTAACTGTAAACCTAACTCTAGACCTAACCATAAACCTAACCCTTGCCATAGTCCTAACCCTAGCTCAAATTCTAAAAAATTATTCTAAATTTAACACCAACCCTAGTCCTAAACCTAAACCTAACCCTAACCCTAACCTGATATCTAAACCTGGCCATTACCTTAACCTTAATGATAAGCTTAACCCTAACCATAGACCTAATCCTAAACCTAACCATATCCTTACCACTAACCCTAGCTAAAACCCTAACCCATACCATAAACCTAACCGTAGCCTTAACCCTAACCCTAACCCTAACTCTACCCCTAATCTTAAACATAACCCTAGCCCTAAGCCTAGCTCTAACCCTATCCATTACCCTAATGATAACCATAAACCTAAGGCTAACCCTAGGCCTAACCCATACCCTATCCATTCCCCTAAAAGTAACCTGAGCCCTAAACCTAACCTGAAACCTAAACTTAACCTTATCCATTATCCTAACCCTAACTCAAACCTAATGCTAATTTGAGCCTTAACTCTAAACCTCAACCTAACCCCAAACCAAACCTGACTCTGACTATTACAATATCCCTAGCTCTCAACTTGAACCTCACCATAAACCTAATTCTGACACTAGACCTAGCCATAAATCTTACCCCAAAACTACCCCTAACCATAACCCTAGACCTGATATTAGCCCTAGCCCTAATTCTAGCCAAAACTCTAACACAAATGCTAGCCCTCATCCTAGCCCTATGCCTAGCCTTGATCCTAACCCAAATCCTAACACTAGCCTTATCCCTAATTTTATCTCTTGCCCTAGTTCTGAACCTTGCTATAATCCCATCACTTCTCCAAATCTAAACCTAACTCTAACTCTATTCTTATCCCTTACACTAATTCTAGACCAGATCCTAGCCCTAATTTAGCCCTAACCTTACAACTAGCACTAAGAATAACTCTGACTCTTGCTCTAGCCCTATTCCTAGATCTAACCGTATTCCTTACTCTAACCCTAACACTTGCCCTAACCTTAGCCCTAACACTAGTCCTAGCCCTAACCCTAGAACTAACCATAACTCTAAGTCCAACCTTAACCCTAAGCCTAAACCTCACACTAACACTAGCTCCAACATTAACACTAATCCTAAAACTAGCCCTAATCTAGTTCAAGCCCTAAAACAAAACCAAGCCATAGCCCTAACCCTAACCCTTAACCTAAACCAAAAGCTAACCCTACACCTAGCCCTAACCTTATCCCTAATTCCAGTCCTAACGTAACCCTAAAAGTAACCTTGAGCCTGACTCTGATCTTACACTAACCCTAGCTCTAACATCACCCTAAAAGTATACCTAACCCTAAAACTAGAACTAGCCCTAACCATGACACTAAAAGTAGCGCTAATCATAACTCTAGTTCTTACATTAGCCTTAGCCCTAATCCTAGCCCTAACCTAACCACAAGCCTATCCCTAAACTGAGCCCTATACCTCCTTTTAACCCTAAACCTAATCCTAGCCCTAACAATTATCCTAAACCTAAACATTGCCCTAATACTGGCCCTAACCCTAGACTTAATGTTAACCGTAATCCTAGCCCTATCTCTACCTCTAACCCTATCCATTTCCCTAAACATAACCCTAAACCTAATGCTAAACCTAGCCCTAAACTTAACCCTAATCCTAAACCTAGACCTGACATTAACCCTAACTGTCGCCCTAGCCCTAACCATAGCTCAAACCCTAACACTTACCCTAAACCTAACCCTAATACTAATCCTAGGCCTAACCCTAACCCTAACCCTAGCCCTAATCCTAACCACAACACTAGCCCTAAACATATCTATTAACCTAAACCAAAGCCTAACCCAAACATAGCTCTAAACATAGCTCTAACCCCACCCATTACCCTAACCCTAACTATAAACCTCATGATGACACTAGACCTTACCCTAAACCTACTCTAACCCTAACTGTAAACTTAACCCTAGTCCTAACCCTAAACCTACACTAACCCTAACTGTAAACCTAATCCTAGACCTAACTGTAAATGTAATCCTTGCTATAATCCCAATCCTAGCTCAAACCCTAACAGTTACACAAAACCTAACACTAACCCTAGTCCGAAACCTAAATCTAAACCTATCCATTTAGGCCTAACCCTAAACCTATCGCTAACACTAACCTTATCCTTACCTAAACCTAACCTGAACACTAAACCTAACCCTTTCAATTACTCTAAGTCTAACCCTAACCCGAACCCTAATGCTAATTCGAGCCCTAAAACTACAACAAAACCTAACCCAAACTCTGAGCAAGACACTGACTCTAATAACACACCTAGCTCTAACCTGACCCTTACCCTAAGCATAACCCTTAAACTAGACCTAGCCATAAAACTAACTTTAACACTATCCCTATCCCTAACACCATAACCCTAGACCTAACATTAGCAATCTACCTAATCCTTGCCTTAAACCTAACACAAACCTGAGCCCTCATCCTAGCCCTAAAACTAGCCTTAATCCTACCCTGAACCCTAACCCTAGCCCAAACCCTAATTTCAACCCTCGCCCTAGTTCTGAACCTAGGTAAAACCACATCCTTTCCTTTATCCCTAACCCTAACACTATCACTAACACTAACCTAACCCTAATATTAACACTAACCCTAACAACATCCCTAATCCTATAACTAAATTTAACCCTAAACCTAAACCTAACACTAACCCTAACCCTAACCATAACCCTAACCCTAATTCTAACACTAATCTTAACCTTAATCATAAAGATAACCTTAACCCTAACCCTAACTCAAACCCTAATACTAACCAAACACTAACCTAACATTAACCCTAAAGCCAACTGTGACCCTAACTCTAAACTAACCCTAACCTGAACCCTAAGCCTAAACCTAACCCTGTCACAAACACTAAACCGAACCCTAACCCTAACACTAACCCTAACACTAACCCTATGCCTAACCCTAATACTAATCCTAACCCTAATCATTACCTTAATCTTAACTGTAACCCTAAGCTTAACCCAAACCCTAACCCTAACACCAATCCTAACACTAAACCTAACAATAACCCCAATGCTAACCCTAACTCTAACACTAACACTAACTCTTACCCTATCCCTAAAACTAACCCTGTCTCTAACCCTACCCTTAACCCTACACCTACCCTAACCCTAACCCTTACCCTAACCCTAACATTCACCTAATGCTAACCCTAAACCTAACACTAACCATAACCCTAAACCTAGCACTAATCCAAAACCTAACTATAACCCTAATCTAAACACGATTGCTAACCCTAAGCTTCACCCTAATCCTAAAACTAACTCAAACTGCAACCCTAAACATAAACCTAATCCTAACAGTAACCCTAACCCTATCCCTAACCTATCCCTAACCTTATCTATAATCCTAACCCTACCTCTATTCCTATCCATTACCCTAAGCCATACCCTCACCCTAATGCTACCCTAGTCCTATCACTAATCCTTAGCCTATCCCAAACCCTAATTCTATTACTAGTCCTAATCTGAGGCCTCATTCTAGCTTTAGCACTAACCCAAACCCTAACCCTTATTCTGACCCTAACACAAATCCTAGATCTATTTCTGACACTAACCCTAAACCAGACCCTAACTCTACCAGTAAACCTATACTTAAACCTAACAGGAACAACAGCACTAGACCAAACCTAATCCTAAATAGATTCATAATTCTAGCCCTAGCCCTAAACTAAAACTTTGTACTAGCCCTAAAAATAACCCTTAACCTAATACAAAGAGTAACCCTATCCCTAGACCCAACGCTATTCTTAGTTCTGGCTCTAACCCTGACCCAAACACTGACGCTTACTCTAACACAACCCCTAGATCTAAACCGTATCCTAACCCAAAACCTAACCTTAACACTAGACTTATCCATAATCCTACCCTAAAACTGGCCATAACCATAACCCGAGCTGTTACATTACCCATAGCCTTAATGCTAGCCATAAACATCATATAACCTAGCCCTTATCCTAGCCCTAACCTAGCTCTAATTGTAAAGCTAACCATAACCCTAGACTTAACTCTAACCCTAACCCGTGCCCTAGTCCTAAACCTAGATCAAACTCTAACCCTTTTCCTAATCATAACACTAATCGTAATGCCAACCTAGCCCTGACTCTAACCCTAAACCTTGTCCTAGACCTAACCCTAGCTCAAACCCTAATACTTACCCTAAACATAACCCTGACACTAACCCTAGGCCTAATCCTAACCCTAGCCATAAACTTATCCTAAACCCTAGCCCTAACCTTATATCTAATTCTATCCTTACCCTAAATATAAGCCTAAACCAAATGCTAAACCTAGGCCTAACACTAACCTTATTGCTAACAATAATCATATCCATTACTCTAAACCTAACCTGAATCCTAAACATAACCCTATCCATTACCCTAACTCTAACCCTAACCCTACTGCTAATTCAATTCTTAACTCTAAACCTTAAACTAAACCAAACCCTACCCAGACCCTGACCCTTAGAATACACCTAGCTCTAAACCTGACCCTTACCTTAAACGTAATCCTTACTCTAGACCTAGCCATAACCCAACCTTAAAACAATTCCTAACAATAACCCTCGACCTGACATTAGCCCTCACCCTAATCCCAGCCCTAGCCCTAACACAAACACTCAAACCTAGCCCTAAATTTAGCCTTAATCATAATGTGAACTCTAACCTAGCCCTAACCCTAATTCTAACACTCGCCCTACCCCTAAACCTAGCTATAACCCCATCCCTTTCCCTAAATCTCGCCCTATCCCTAACACTAACACTAACCCTAACCCTAGCCCTAACCCTAGCGCTAATCCTAGCCCTAATTTAGGCCTAACCTTAAACCTACCCCTTACCCTAGCTCTAAGCCTATCTCTAACTCTCACCTAGCCCTATTTCTAGTTCTTTCCATATCTGTTATCATAACTGTAACACTAGCACTAACTTTAGCCCTGACAATAGCCCCGGGCCTAAACCTAGATCTAACCATAACAATTAATATAAGATTAAGTCTCACCTTACTACTAGCACTAACACAATTGCTAATCCCCAAACTAGTCCTAACTCTAGCCCTAGCTCTAAAACAAAACTGAGCAATAGCCCCAACCATAACCCTAACCTAAACATAACCCTAGACCTGACATGAGCGCTATCCCTAATTCTTACCTTAACCCTAACACAAATCCTTACCCTACAACTAGCCTTAACCCTCGCCTAATTCGAGTCCTATCCCTAATCCTAAAAGTAATACTGATCCTGACTCTGACCCTAACACTAACCCTATTTCTAACCATTCCACTAAACCTAAACCTAATATAAACACTAGACTCAGTCCTAATGCTAACCCTTATACTAGCCCTAATCATAACCATAGTTGTTATATTAGCCGTAGTCCTACACTAGCCCTAACATAACCCAAAACCAAGCCCTAATCCGGGCCCTAACCTTAGTTTTAATCATAGCCCTAGCCCTATCTTTAGCCCTAACACTTAACCTAAACCTAACCCTAAACCTAACATTGTCCTAGCCCAAAACCTAAACCGAACCATAACCCTATTCCTAACCATAACACTAGCCCTGAACCTAGATATAATTTTATCCATTACCCTAACCATAACTCTAAGCAAAGTCTAACCCTAGGCCTAATCCTAACCATATCCATAACCTAACCATAACCTTAATCCTAACTGTAGCTCTAATCCTATCCATTACCTGATCCATATTTTAAACAAATTCTGTCCCTAGGCCTAACTCTAACCCCATGCCTTATTCTAACCCTGTCCATTATACTAAACCTAACCTGAACCTGAAACCTAATCATATCCATTATCCTAATCCTAAGGCTAATTTTAGCCCTAACCCTAAACCTTAACCTAACTCATACCCTAACCCTGACTCTGACCCTAATAATACCCCTAGCAGTAAATCTGACCCTAACCCTCAACGTAATTTACAATAGACCTGGCCATATACCTAAACCTAAAACTATCCCTAACCATAATCTTAGAACTGACATTAGCCCTAGAACTAATCCTAGCCCTGACCCTAACACAAACCGTCCCCCTAATCCTAGCCTTAAGCCTAGCCTTAATCCTAATCTTAACCTTAACCGGAACCCTAACCCTAATTTTATCCCATGACATAGCCCAAAATGTAGCTGTTGCATCATACCTTACCCTAACCATAATGCTAACCCTAACCCTAGCCCTAACTCTAGGCCAAAACCTAACACTAATCTTAGGGCTAATCCTAGCCCTAAATTGACCCTAATCCTAAACCTAATCCTATCCCTAGCTCTAAGAGTAACTCTAACTCTCGCCCTAGACCTATCCCTAGTTTAAATAACCCAAACCCTAGCCCTATGCCTTGCCCCAATCCTAAATCTAAATATCACTCTAGCCCTAAACCTTGTTGTAAACCCTAATCTTAAACCCAAACCTCACCCTAACTCTAGGCATAAACCTAATGCTAATTATAAAACTAGCTCTAACCCTACCCTAGCCCTAAAACAAAACCAAGCCATCATCCTAAACCTAACCCTTAACCTAAACCAAACACTATCCTTACACCTATCCCTAAACTTAGCCCTAATTTGAGTCATAACACTAACCATAAAAATAACTATGACCCCGAGTCAGACCCTAACAGTACCCCTAGCTCTAAACCTTGCCCTAACACTAACCCTAGAACTCGCCCTAATCAGAAAACTAGTTCTTTCATTAGCTGTAGCCCTAATTCTAACACAAATCCTAGCCTAATCCGAGCCCTGACTCTAACCCTAACCCTAACCGTACCTCTAACCCTATCCGTTACCCTAAGCCAAACCATCTCCCTAATGCTACTCTAGTCCTAACCTAAATCCTTAGCCTACCCCAAACCCTAACTCTATTACTAGTACTAAACCTTGACTTCATATTAGCTTTAACCCTAATCCTAACCCTGACCCTTATTCTGATACTACCACTAATCCTAGATCTAAACCTGACCCTAACCCTAAACCAAAACCTAACACTACCCTTACCAGTAAACCTACACTTAAACCTAACAGTAACACTAGCACTAGACCAAACCTAATCCTAAATATAGTAATAAATCTAGCCTTAGCCCTAAAAAATACCTAGCACTAGCTCTAACAATAACCCTTTACTTAATGTAAAGACTAAACCTACCACTAGACCAAATGGTAGTCCTAATTGTGGCCCTAAGCGTAAAACTAAACCTAACCAAACAATGACCTTACC
This sequence comes from Spermophilus citellus, assembly GCF_964194105.1. Taxonomy (NCBI): domain Eukaryota; kingdom Metazoa; phylum Chordata; class Mammalia; order Rodentia; family Sciuridae; genus Spermophilus; species Spermophilus citellus. The sequence continues at coordinate 540,501 of NW_027673039.1, read as the reverse complement.
CTAATAGAAACCCTAGCTCTAAACCTTGTCCTAAACCACAACCTAACCCGAACACTAGACTTATCCATAACTCTGACCCTAACACTAGCCATAACAATATGCCTAGCTTTTATATTACCCATAGCCCTAATGTTAGGCCTAAACATCACACAAAACCTAGCCCTTATCCCAGCTCTAAACCTAACCCTAATCATAACCCTAACCATAACCTTAGACCTAACCCTTATGCTAAACCTTGCCCTAGCCCTAACCCTAGCTCAAACTCTAATCCTCAGTCTAAATGTAACCCTGACCCTAAACCTAGCCCTGACTCAAACCCTAACCCTAGCTCAAATGCCTACACTTACCCTAAACCTAACCCTAACATTAACCCTAGGCCTAACCCTAACACTAATCCTAAACTTAACCCTAGCCCTAATCTTAGCTCTAAACCTATCCATTACCCTAAAGATAAGCCTAACCCAAATGCTACCCTAGGCCTAACGATACCCTATTGGTAACACTACTTCATTCTAGCCCTCATTCTAGCTTTAACCCTAATCTTAACCCTGACGTTAAACCTAACCAGAACCATAAAACAAATTCTTTCCGTTACCCTAACCCTAACCCTAACCCACTGCTAATTCAAGCATTAACCCCAAATCTTAACCTAAACCAAACCCTATCCGGACCCTGACCCTAATAATACACCTAGTTCTAAACCTGACCCCTACCCTAAACCTAACCCTTATAATAGACATAGCTATAACCTAACACTAAAATTAATACTATCCATAAACCTAGACCTGATATTAACCCTAGCCCTAATCCTAGCCCTATCCCTAAAGCAAACCCTCAGCTTAACCCTAAACATAGCCTTAATTCTAACCCATACTGTAACCTTATCCCTAGCCCTGTTTCTAACCCTCACTGTAGCCTTAAGCTAGGTATAACCCTATCCCTTCCCCTAAATCTAATCCTAACCCTAACACTAATACTAACCCTAGTGCTTATCCTCACCCTATTTTAGCCCTAAACCTAAACCTACCCTTAAGCCTAGGTGAAAGACTAACTCAAACTCTTGTCCTAGCCCTATTTTTAGTTCTAACCCTATCTGTTACTATAATCCTAACACTAGTCCTAACCTTAGCCCTAACCCTAGCCATAGCCCTAAACCTAGACCTAACAATAACAATAAATCTAAGCCTAAACTTGACCCTACCACTAGCCCTAACACTATCACTAATCATAAAACTAGCCCTAACACTAGTCCTAGTTCTAAAACAAAACTGAACCGTGGCCCTATACCTAACCCTAGCATAACCTTAACCCTAGACATGACATTAGCCCTATCCCTATCTCTAATCCTAGTTCTAAGCCTAGACTTAATCCTAACTTTAATTTTAACCGTAGCCCTAACCCTAAATGTATCCCTTATCCTAGCACTAAACATAGCTGTAACATCATACCTTACACTAATGCTAATGCTAACCCTAACCCTAGCCCTAAACCTAGGCCTAAATCTAACACTAACCTAACCCAACGCTAGCCATAAATCTGGCCCTGACCCTAAACCTAACCCTAACCCGACAATGACAGTTACCCTAAAACAAACCCTAGCTCTAAATCTTATCCTAACCCCAAACCTAACTAGAACACTGGACTTATCCATAACCCTAACCCTAAAACTAGCCATAACCAAATCCTTAGCTCTTACATTACCCATAGCCCTAATGATTGCCATAAACCTCACACAAAATATTGTCCTTATCCTAGCCATAAGCCTAACGTAAAGACTAACTCTATTGTAACCCTAACCATAAGCCTAGACCTAACCCTAAACCTAATACTAGTCCTAACCCTAATTCCAACTCAAACTCTAACTTTAATCTAAACATAAACCTAATGCTAATCCTAACATTAGCCCTCACTCTAACCCTAACCCTTGCACTAGGCCTGATCCTAGCTCAAACGTTAAAACTTACCACAAAACTGACCGTGACCCTAACCCTAGGCCTAACCCTAACACTATTCCTAATTCTTACCTTAATCCTAGCCCTAAACTTACCTCTAACCCTATCCATTACCCTAAAGATAAGCTAACCCAAATGCTAACACTAGGCCTAACGCTGACACTATTGTAACAACAACAACAACAAAAAAAAAACTATTCATTACTCTAAACCTAACCTGAACCCTAAATCTAACCCTATCAATTACCCTAATCCAGACCCTAACCCTATCCCCAATGCTAATTCAAGCCTTAACCCTAAATCTTAACCTAAACCACACCCTACTCAAACCCTGACCCTAATAATACACCTCGCTTTAAAGCTGAACCTTAACCTAAACTTAACACTTACACTAGACCTAGCCATAACCTAACCCTAAAATTAACCATAACCATAAACCCAGACATGACATTAGCACCAGTCCTAATCTCAGCCTAAACCTAACACAAACACTAGTCCTCATCTTAGGCCTATACCTAGCCTTAATCCTAACCCAAACCATAACTCTAGCCCTATCTATAATTTTAACCCTCACCCTAGACCTGAACTTAGGTATAACCCCATTATCTCCCCTAACCCTATCACTAAACCTAACCCTAACACTATCCATATCTCTAGTCCTAACCATAGGCATAACCCTAACACTAACCCTAGCCCAAATCCTAGCCCTAATTTAGCCCTAACCATAACTCTACCCCTAACCTTGGCCTAAGACTAACTCTAACTCTCCCCAAGACCTATTTTTAGTTCTAACCCTATCCTTTACACTAAACATAACACAAGCCCTAACCTTAGCCCTAATCCTAGCCCTAGATCCTACTATAGATCTAACCATAACTCTACATTTTACTCTAACCCTAAGCCTAATCCTCAACCTACCACTAGAACTAACACTATCACTAATCCTAAAACCAGCCGTAAACTTAGCCTCATCCCTTAAAAAAAACTGAGACATTATCCTAACCCTAATTGTTAACCTAAACCAAACCCTAAGCCTAAACCTAGCCATAACCTTCCAGCTCTAATACAGGTACCAGTCCTAAAATAAACCCTGACCCTGACTTATATTTTAACACTAACTTTAGTTCTAAATATCACACTAATCCTAAAGATAGCGCTAACACTAGATCTAGACCAAATACTAACTCTAATCATAACCTTAGTTCTTATATTAGCCATAGCCCTAACCCTAGTCCTAAAGCTAACAGTAAAAAACTAGCACTAATCTGAGCCCTAACCCGAGAAGTAAACCTAAACGTAAACCTATCCTTAGCCCTAACCCTAACCCTAAATCTAGCCCTATCCCAGGCTCTAACTCTATCTCTTACACTAAGCCAAACCCTATCCATAATGCTAAACTTAGTCCTAATCCTAATCCATAGCCTAATCCAAACCCCAACACTATTACTAGTCCTAACTCTAGCCGTCATTCTAGCTCTAAACCTAACTCAAATCCTTACCCTAACACAAACCCTCAGTCTAAATCTGACCCTCAACCTAACCCTAAAACTAGCCCTACCAGTAAATTTATACCTAAACCTAACCCTAACTCTAGCCCTAGACCTAAGCCTAATCCTAAATATAGCCATAACTCTAGACCTAGACCTAAAAAAAATCACTGAGCCCTCCCCCTAACATATTTTTTTAACCTAAAGCAAACACTAACCCTATACCTAGACCTAACTCTATTCCTAATTCTGGCTTTCACCTTAAACCTAACTCGAACCTGAACACTGACCGTAACACTAACACCAAACATAGCTCTAGACCTGAAACGAATCGAAAACCTTAACCTAACACTAGACATAGCCATAACTCTAACCCTAAACTAGCTCTAACAAGAACCCTAGATCTTTCATTACGCATAGCCTTAACTCTGGGCCTAAACCTAACACAAATCCTAGCCCTAATCTGAGGCTTAAACCTACCCTAAGCATAACCATGATCCTAAATGTAGCCCTAACCCTAACACTCGCCTTACACATAACCCTAGCTCAAAGCCTAACCCTTAGCCTAAACATAACCCTAGCCCTATTCCTAAAAAAAAAAAAGAAAAAAACCTAATCTTAGCCTTAATCCTAACCTTAAACCTAATACTAACACTAGTTCTTACCCTAACGTTACCCTTTCCCTAACCCTAATAAGAACCCTAGCCCTAAACCTAACCCTATCCCTAACCCTAATCATAAACCTAACCATCAACCTAACCCTAAACCTAAACCTTGCCATAAATTTAACCCTAAACCTTACCATATATCAAAACTAAACCTATCCCTAAACCTATATTTAACCATAATCTAAACTGAACCCTAAACCTAATCTTACATCTAATCCAATACATTACTCTATAACAAACCCTAACCCTAATGAAGACCCGATCCCTAAACCCAACCCTAACCATAAATATCACCATAACCCAGACCTAACACTAATCCTAACACTTCTGCTAGCCCTAAACATAGTTTAATCCCTAACCCTAAACCTAAGCCTAACACTAGCACAATCCCTAACCATAATTCTAAGTCTAGCCCTAACCCTAACACTAAACCTAGCCTTTATCCTAGTCCTAATTTAGTCCTATTCCTAACCCTAACCCAAACTCTAGATTAAAACTAACTATAATTCTCAGACAAGACTTATTACTACTTCTAACCCTATCCCTTACCGTAACACTAACCGAAGCTCTAATCCTAGTCGTAACCCTTGCACTATCCTTAGTCCAGGTACTAACTCTAGATCGAAACCTATCTTTAAAACTAACCCTAACCCGATGCTTCAGCCTAACCCTGTAACTAGTTCTAACCTTAATGCTAATTCTAAAATAGCCCTAACCCTAGCCCAAGCCCTAAAACAAAACCGAGCCCTACCCCTAAAACTAACCCTTACCCTAGACCAAATGCTAACACTACACCAGCTCTAACCATAGCCCTAATTTGACACCTAACCCTAACTGTAAACATAACCATGACCCTGACTAATATCCATAAACTAAACCTAGCTCTAAACATCACCCTAACCTTAAACCTAACCCCAACACTAGACCTAGCACTAAATCTAAACCTAAAACAAACCCTAATCGTAACCCTAGTTCTTACAATAGCCATAACCATAACACTAGCCCTAACCCTAATACAAAACTAACCCTAATCCAAGGCTTAACAAGAGCTTTAACCCTAAACCTAACCCTAAGCCAAACCTCACCCTAATGCTAACCATATTCTTAGCACCTAACTAAAACCTAACTCTATAACTAGTCCTAACCCTAGCCTTCATTCTAGATCTAACCATAACCCAAACCCTAAACCTATCTCTTACCATTATTCTGACCCTAACACTAATCTTAGGGCTAAATGTAAACCTAACCCTAATCCGAACACCAACACTAGCCCTATCGGTAACCTTATATCTAAACCTAACCCTAACACTAGCCCTAGATCTAATCCTAATCCTAATCTAGCCATAACTATAGTTTATTCCTAAATACAAACTAGACCTAGCCTTAATGATAACCCTTAACTTAACCCAAACTCTAACCCTACCTCTAGACCTAACCCTTGTCCTAATTCTGGCTTTAACCCTAACCATTACCCTACCCAAGCACTGTCAGTGACACTAACACTAACCCTAGCTCTAAACTTAACTTTAACACTAAAACTAACCCTAAAACTACAGCTAGCCCTAGTATTAACCATAAAACTAGTCTTGATCATTACACTAGTTTTTACATTAGCCATTGCCCTAACCTATCACAAAACCTTGCCCTAATCCAAGCCCTACTTTAGCTTTAACCCTAAAGATAAACCTAACAATAACCCTAGCCCTAACCAGAACCCTAAGCCTAACCCAAACCAAATCCTAATCATAAACCTAGCTCTAACCCTATTCATTACTCTAAGATAACTATAATCCTCAGCTAACCCCACGTGGATCCATAATCATAGCACTAGCCTTAACCCTCTCCATTAACCTATACCTAACCTGAACCCTAAATCTAACTGTGTCATTTCCCAATCCCTAAACATAAGACTAATTTGAGCCCCAAACCTAAACCTTAACCTAACCCAAACCCTAACCTTCACTCTGACTAAATAATACCCATAGCTCTAAATCTGACCCTAACAAAAAACCTAACATGTACAATAGATCTAGCCATAAACCTAATGCTGAAATTATCCATAACTGTACCCTAGACCTGGCAATAGCCGTAGTTCTAATCCTAGCCCTAACCCTAACACAAAACTTAGCCCACATCCTAGCCATGAACCTTGCCTTAATCATAACCCTAACCCTAATGTTAACATTAACCTTAATTCTAATTTTCACCCTAGTCCTAAAATTAGCTATATTCCCATCCCTTTCCCTAAAACTAAACCTAACCCTAACCCTAACACTAATCCTAGCCCTAATCCAAGCCCTAATTTAGCCCTATCCTTAACCCTAACTTTAAACCTAACTTTAAACCTAATCTAACCCTAACACTAGCCCTCATTGTAAGCATAACTTTAGCTTTAAATTGATCTCTAACTCTATCCATTAATATAACCATAACCCTAACCATAATGATAATCCTAGGCATAAACCTAACCCTATCCCAAATCCTAACCATTTCCTTACCCTAAACCTAACATGAATCCTAAATCTAACCATATCATTACCCTAATCCTAATCCGAAAATTCATTCAAGCCCAAACTTGAAACATTAACCTATCCCAAACCCTAACCCAGACCTTGACCCTAATAATACCCCTAGCTCTAAACTTGACCGTAACCCAACACCTAACCCTTAGCCTAGTCTTAGCCATAAGCCTAATCCTAACACTATCTTTAACCATAATTCTGTACCTAAAATTATCCCTAGCCGTAATCCTAGCCCTAACTCTAAAAACACTCCTAGCCCTCATCCTAGCCCTAAAACTACTCTTAATCATAACCCTAACTTTAGCCCTACACCTGATCCTAATTATAACCCTCACCCTACCTCTAAATCTAGCTATAACGTCATCCCTTACTCTAAATTTCAAACTAACCCTAACCCTAACCCTAGGCTTAAACACAAAACCTCAGAACCTAACACTTACACTAAACATAACCCTAAACCTAATCCTAGTTCTAACCCTCTCCTTAATCCTAATACAAGACCTAATCCTAACCATAAACCTAGCCCTAACCTTAACTCTAACTGTATCCATTACCCTAAAAATAACCCTTACCATAATGCTAACCCTAGGCTTAACCCTAACCCTATCACTTTCCCCAAACCTATCAATTATCCTAAAGTTACCCTGAACCCTAAACCTAACACAATCATTATGGTAACCCTAACCCTAATGCTAATTAGAAACCAAACCCTAAAACTAACCATGACCCTAATAATTCCCCTAGCTATAAACCTGACTCTTACCCTACCTAACCCTTACACTAGACCTAGCTATAAACCTAACTCTAAAACTATTCCTAACCTTAACCCTAGACCTGATATTAACTCTAGCCTTAATCCTAAGCCTAAGCCTAACACAAACCCTAGCCCTTATCTAGCCCTGAACATAGCGTTAATTTTATCCCTAACCCACACCCTAGGCCTAACCCTAACACTAACTCTAGCCCTAATCTTAGCCCTAATTTAGCCATATCCCTAACCGTAACCCTAACTCTAGCCCAAAGACTAACTCTAACTCTCACCCTAACCCTAACCTTAGTTCTAAATCTATCCCTTACTAGAACCCTAATCCTAGCCCCATTTCTTGGTGCAACTCTAGCCCTATTCATAGCCCTGGTCATTATCCTAGATCTAACCCTAACTCTAAATCTCACACAAACCCTGTGCCTAAACCTAAACCTAACACTAGCCCTAATGTTAAAGCTAATCCTAAAACTAGCTCTACCCTAACCATAGCCCTAAAACAAACCGAGTCATAGCAATAACCCTAACCCTTAACCTAAACCAAACCCTAACCCTACACCTAGCCCTAACCATATCCATAATTCTAGTCCTAACCCTAACCTGAAAACTAACCCTGACCCTGACTCTGACCCTAATACTAACCCTGGCTCTAAACATCATCATCACCATAAACCTCAACCTAACACTAGACCTAGCCCTAACTCTAACCCTATAACTAGCGCTAATTATAACCCTACTTTATACATTAGCCCTAGCCTTAACCCTAGCCTTAACCTAACCCAAAACCTAGCCTTAATCTGAGTCCTAAACCTAGCTTTAACCCTAAACTTAAACCCAAGCCTAACCCCAAACTAGCCCTAATCCTACACATAAACCTAGCCCTAACCTTAGATCTAAACCAATCCATTACCCTAACAATAACCCTAACCATAAGCAAATCCTAGGCCTAACCCTAACTCTATACATTACACTAAACCAAACCTAAACCCTAAAACTAACCCTGTCATTACCTAAACCGAAACCGTAACCTAACCCAAACCCTAAACCTGACCCTGACCCTAAAACTAATTCTAGATATAAACCTGAATCTTACCCTATATCTAATCCTTACAGTGGGCCAAGCCATAAACCTAACACTAAATCTAGCCCTAACTATAACCCTAGACCTCACATTAGCCCTAGCCCTAATACTATCCCTAACGCTAACACAAACCCTAAAACTTATCCTAGCCACAAACTTAGCCTTAATCATAGCCTTAACACTAACTCTAGCCGTAACCCTAATACTAACCCTTGCCCTAGAACTTGCCCTAGCCAAAACCACATCCCTTACCCTAAACATAACGCTAACTCTAACCCTAACCCTTGTTTTCACAATTGCCCTTTCCATAGCCTTAGCTTTAACACTAGATTGAAAACTAACTTTAACTCTAACTCTAACTCGATGCCTAAGCCTAAAACTAGCCCTAACCTTGATGCTAATTCTAAAACTAGTTCTAACCCTAGCCCTAACTCTAACCTTAGCCATAATTTAGCCCTATCCCTAACCCTAACCATAACCCTAGCCCTAAGAATAACTCTAACTCTCACACTGGCCCTACCACTCGTTCTAATCCTAATAATATCCCAAATACTAGTCCTAACCCTTGCCCTATTCTTAGCCCTAGCACTAACCTTAGATTAAAACCTAACTCTTAATTTAACCCCAAACCTAAACCTAAGCCTAATTCTAAGACTAGCCCTAACCTTACTAACACTAATCCTAAAATTTGCTCTAACACAAACCCTAGCCCTAAAACTAAACTGAGCCAAAGCTCTAACCCTAACCCTTAACCTAAACCAAGACCTAACCCTACAACTAACCCTAACACCTGCCTTAATTCGAGTTTTAAGCCAAACCCTAAAACTAACCCTGACCCTTACTCTGACCACAACACTAACCTGAGGTCTAAACATCACCCTAATCATAAACATAAACCTAACGCTAAAACTAGCCCTAAAACACTAAAGTTAGCCATAATTATAACCTTAGTACTTACATTAGCCGTAACCCTAGCAATAACTTAACCCAAAACCTAGCCCTACTCATATCCATGAACCTAGCCCTGAACTGAGTTCTAACTCTATTCATTACCATAACCCTAACCTCAATCGTAATGCTAATTACAGACCTAACTTTAAACCTTAACCTATCCCAAGCCCTAATCCAGAACTTGAATATAATAATAATACCTCTAGCTCTAAACCTGACACTAACCCTAAACCTCACCCTTACACTAGTCGTACCCATAATCCTAACCCTAAAATTATCTTTCACCATAATTTTGTACCTGAAATTAGCCCTAGCACTAATCCTATCCCTAACCCTAAAAAAATACCCTAGCCCTCATCATAGCCCTAAACCTAGCCTTTATCATAACCCTAACCCTAATCACAGTCCTAATCCTAACTGTTACCCTCACCCTACCTCTAAACATAGCTATAAATCCATCCCTTACCCCAAACTTTGCCCTAACACTAAACATAAACTCTAAACTCTAACACTAATCCCTAACCCTAACCCTAATCCTAGGCTTAAACTAAACACTAAACCTAGCCCTAATCCTAGCTCTAATTGAGCCCTATCTCTAAACCCTAACCCTAACCCTAGTGCTAAGACTAACTCTCACCCTAGCCCTAGCCCTAATTCTAACCCTATCCCTTACCATAACCCTAAACCTAGCCATAATGCTTGCCCTATCCTTAGTTTTATCCCTAGACCAAGATCTAAACTTATTTCCAAATTTAACCCTAAACCAATCTAACCTAAGCCTAAGGCTAACACTAACACTAGCCCTAATCCTAACCCTATGACTAAAACAAAACCGAGTGTTAGCCCTAACCCTAAACCATAACTTAAACTAAACCCTAAGACTACAACTAGACCTAACCCTAGCCCGAATTCAACTTTTACCCCTACCTTAAAACCAACCCTGATGCTGACTCATATCCTAACACTCACCCTAGTTCTAAACACCACCCTCACCTTTAACTGAACCCTGACAATAACCCTAGCCCTAATTCGAGTCCTAACTCTAACCCTAACACTACACCTGCTAACCCTGACTCCTATCCTAACATGAAACCTAGCTACAAATATCACCCTAACCTTAAACCTAACCCTAACACTAAATCTAACCCATGCCCTGACACTAAACCTAACCCTAACGGTAACCCTAGTACTTACATTAACCATTGCACTAACCCTAGCCATAACCCTAACACAGAACCTAACTCTAACCAGTGCCCTAAACCTAGGCCTAACCCAAAGCCTAGTGCTAATCCTAGCCTTTATTTAATCCTATCCTAACCTTAAATGTAGCCATAAGGCTAACTCTAACTCTTGCCCTAGCTCTAGTCCTATTTCTATCCTTAGCCTTAATTCTAATACTAGATCTAAGCCTAAGTCTAAATCTAAACCTAACTCTAAATTTAACTGTAACTATAATCCTAAATGAAACCCTAATCCTACCCTAACCCTAATCCTAATGTTAAACCTAGCCTGAACTTTAGCTCTAACAATATTCATTACCCTAACCCGAACCCTAGTTAAAACTCTATCCCTAACACTGAACCTAACTGTAACCATAAATGTAAACCTAGAACTAAAGGTAAACCTAACCCTCACCCTACCCCTAACCCTAGCTCAAATACTAACCCTTACCCTAACCTAACCATAACCCTAGCCCTAAGTCGAACACCCTAACCCTAAAACTTACCCTAAATTACACCCTAGCCCTATCCCTAAACCTATCCCTAAACCTAGATTTAATCCAAACCATAATCTAGCCCTAAGCCTAGCTCTAAATCTATCCATTACACTAAACATAACCCTAACCCTAATACCAATTCTAATCTGATCGCTAAACCTAACCCATCAATGCCCTAAACCTTAACTGAAACCTAAACTAAACCCTATCCATTACACTATCCCTAAACCTAACCCTAATGCTAATTTGAGCCTTAACCCTAAACCTTTAGCTAAACCAAATGCTAACCATGACCCTGACTGTGACTCTGACCCTAATAATAACCCTAGCTCTAAAGCTAACCTTTAAACTAAACCTAACTCTTACACAAGACCTAGCTATAACCTAACCCTAAAACTATCCTTATCATTAACACTAGACCTGATATTAGCACTAGACCTTGTCCTAGCCATAACCATAACAGAAACCCTAGCCCTTAACCTAGCCCTAAACCTAGCCTAAATCCTAAACTGAACAATAACCCCAGGCCTAATCCTAATTCTAACACTCACTCTAGCCCTAAAGCTAGCTACAACCCCACACATTCCCCTAAACTTAATGTTAACATCAATGCTAATTCTAACTCTAGCCCAACTCTTTGGTCTAAATCCAACACTAACCCTAGCCTTAATACTAGCCCTAATTTAGCCCTAACCCTAACACTAACCCTAGCCCTAATCCTAGGCCTAATTTAGCCCTAAACCTAACCCTATCTCTAGCCCTAATCCTAGCCCTAATTTAGCCCTAACACTAACAGTAACCGTAGCCCTAACCCTAGCCCTAATTTAGCCCTAAACCTAAACCTAACCCTAAGGCTACTACTAAGACTAACTCTAATTCTCACCCTAGCCATATCCCTAGTTCTAATCATATTCGTTACCATAACAATAACCCTCATCCTAACCCTAGCCCTAGCCCTAACGTTAGATCTAACCCTAACTCTAAATCTAACCCTAACTCTAAGCCTAAACCTCAACGTAACACTAGCCCTAACCCTGATGCTAATCCATAATCTAGCCATAACTGTAACTCTAGCTCCAACACAAAACCAACCTATATCCCTAACCCTTAACCTAAACCAAACCCTAACCGTACACCTAGTACTAACTTTAGCCATAATTCAAATTCTAACTCTAACTCTAAAAGGAACCCTGACTCTGACACTGACCCTAACAATAATCCTTGTTCTAAACATCACCCTAACCCTAAACCTAACTGTAACACTAGCCCTAGCTGTAACCCTAACACTAAAACTAGCACTAATTGTAACACTAGTTCATAAATTAGCCATAGCCCTAATATTAGCCCTATCCAAACCCCTAACCAAGCCCTATTCCAAACCTTAACCCTAGCTTTAACCCAAACACTAAACCTAACCCTAACCCAGAACCTAGCCCTAAACCTTACCTCAACACTAGCCAGAATACTAATCATAAACCTAGCCCTATCACTAGCTCTAAACGTATCCATTACCCTAACCATAACCATAACTCTAATGGTAACCCTAGGCCTAACCCTAAACTTATCCTTAACCCTAACCTATTTCATTAACCTAAACCAAACCGAACCCTAAACCTAACTCTATCATTACCCTCACCATAATCCCTAATGTTAATTTGAGCCCTAACCCTAAACCTAAACCTAAACCAAACCCTAACTCCAACCCTTCCTATGATAATATACCTAGCTCTAACCTTGCCCCTAGCCCTAAACCTAACCTTTATACTAGATCTAGCCATAAACCTAACCCTAACCTTAGACCTAACTCTAGTGATAATTCTGGGTTTAAGCCTGACCCTAACTATAACATGAACACTGACCATAAACCTAACACTAACCCTAGCTCTAAACATCACACTAACGGTAACCCTAACCCTAACACTTATCCAAAAAGTAGCCCTAATCATACCCTTGTTTATACATTAGTACTAGGCCTAACACTGGCCCCAACCTAACCCAAAACCTGGCCTTAATTTGAACGCTAACCCTATTTTTAACCCTAACCCTAAAACTAGCCCTAACCCATACCCCAACACTAGCTCTAATCCTAGCTCTTGCCCTATCCATTACCTTAAGCTAAACCCTAAACCTAATGCTAACCCTAGTCCTAACTCTAATCCATAGACAAACACGAATCCTAACCCTATTACTATTCCTAACTCTAACCTTCGTTCTAGCTCTAACCCTAACCCAAACCCAAACCCTAAAGCTGACACTTATTATGAGCCTAACACTAAACATAGGTCAAAACTTGACCCTAACCCTAAACCCAACCCTAACATTAGCCCTATGGTAATCCTATAGTTAAACCTAAAACTAAAACTATCCCTAGACTTAAACCTAATCCTAAATCTAGTCATATTTCTAGCCGTAGACGTGAACAACAAACCAGCCCTAGCCCTAACAATAAACTTTAACCTGACCCAAACACTATCCCCACCCCTAGACCTAACCCTAGTCCTAATTCTAGCACTAATCCCAACACTAACTCAAACCTGAGCATTGGTTCTGACCCTAACATAATCCTAGCTCCAAAGCTCACCCTAACCGAAAACCTAATCCTAACACTAGACCTAGCCATAACCCTAACCCTAAAACTAGCCCTAATCATTACCCTAGCTCTTACATTACCAATGGCCCTAACCCTAGGCCTAAACTAAAACAAAATCTAGCCCTAATCTTAGGCCTGAACATAGCCCTAAGCATAACCCTAAATCTAACCCTAGCCCTAACCCTAACCCTAAGCCTTGCTTTAGGCCTAAACCGAGCTCAAAGACCAAACTTTACCCTTAACATAACCCAAGTCCTATCCCAAACCCTAACCTAACACTAGTCCTCATTCTAACCTTTACCATAGCCCTAAACGTAGCTCTAATTATATCCACTACCCTAACCATAATTCTAACCCTAATACTAACCCTAGGCTTAACCCTAAGCCTATTGCAATCCCTAAACCTATCCATTGCCCTAAAACTAACCTGAACCCTAATCCTAAACCTTTTCATTACCCTAACCCTAACTCTAACACTAATGCTAATTCGAGCCCTAAACCTAAACATTAACCTAAACCAAACCTTAACCTGTACACTGATCCTAATAATACACATAGCTGTAAACTTGAATCTTACTCTACATCTAACCCTTACACTAGACCTAACTATAAACATAACCCAGAACATATCCCTAAATGTAACCCTAGACCTCACATTTGCCCTAGCCCTAATCCTAGCCCTAACCTTAACACAAACACTAGCTCTCATGCTAGCCCCAAACCTAGCCTTAATCATAACTCTAACAGTAATTCTAACCCTTTCCTTAGCCCTAAACCTAGGTATAACCCCATTCCTTACCCTAAAACTAACCCAAACCCTAACACTAACACTAACTCTAGACCTAACCTTAAACCTAGGACTAACCCTAGCACTAACCATACCACTAATTCTAAACCTAATCTTAACCCTAGCTTCAAGACTATACCTCCCTGGCCCTAGACCTAATTCTAACCCTATCACTCACCATATCCTTATTCCTAGCCATAATCTAGAATAACACTAGCCCTAATCTTAATCTTTGCCCTAACCCTAACAGTAAATCTAACCCTAATTCTGCACCTAAACCTAACCCTAACACTAGTCCCAACCCTAACACTAATCCTAAAACAATCACTAACCATAGGTTTAGCCCTAAAACAAAACTGAACCATAACACTATCCCTAAACTTTTACCTAAACCAAAACCTATCCTTACCTCTAGCCCTAAGCCTAGCCCTAATTCTAGTACTAATCTTAACCCTAAAACTACCCCTGAACCTTACTCTGACATTAACACTAACCCTAACTCTAAATAACACCCTAAACCTAAAACTTACGCTAACACTTGACCTACTCCTAACCCTAATTCTAAAACTAGTTCTAATCATAACCCTAGATCATACACTAGCCATAATCTTCAAACTAATGCTAACCAAAACCAAGCCCAAATCTGATACCTAACCCTAGCTTTAACCCTAACACTAATCCTAACATTAGCCCTAACCCTAACCTGAACTCTAGCTCTAACAGATCTAACCTTATCCTTCACCCTAGCCAAATCCCAAACCTAATGCTAATTCTAGTCCTAAAACTAATCCTTAGTCTAACACAAAACCTAACCCTATTACTAGTCCTAACTCTAGCCCTCATTCTTGTTATAACCATAACCCAAATCCTAACCCTAACCCTGACCCTGAACCTAAACCAAACCCTAACAATAGCCCTACCCATAACCCTATATTTAAACATAACCTTAACTCTAGCCCTAGATAAAACCTAATCCTAAATCTAGCCATATCTTTAACCAAGACCTAAACAAAAAACTAGCCCTAACTCTAATGATAACCCTTAAATAAGCCAAACAGTAACCTTACCTCAAGACCTAACGAATCCTAATTCTGGCTCTAGTCTTAACCTAACCCTAATCCAAACACAGACCCTGACATTAACACTAACCCTAGCTATAAAACTGACACCAACCGAAACTTAAACCTAACATTAGACCTAGCCATAACCGTAAATATAACCCTTACATTACCATAGCACTAAAACTAGATCTAAACCTAACACAAAATCTAGCCTTAATCCTAGGCCTAAATCTAGCACAAAGTGTAAACCTAACCCTAACTTAACCTTATCTATTATCCTAAGCCTAAGTCTCATGCTAAAACTACCCCTCACCTTAGACCTAACCCTAAATGAAACCGAAAACTGAACCCTAAACTTAACCCTAATCCCTAGCCCTAAACCTAATCCTAATCCTAGCCCTAATCATAATGTTAACATAAGACCTAATACTATCTCTAAAATTATCCATTACCCTAAACTGAACCTTAAACCTAATAATCACTTTAGCTCTAATCCTAATTGTAAACCTAATACTAGACATAACTCTAAACATAACCCTCATTGTAGCCTTAACCCTAGATAAAACACTAACCCTTACTCTGACACTAACCCTAGCCCAAACCCTAACAACTAACCCTAAACCTAAAACTACCCTTTAACCTAACCTGAAATCTAACCCTATCCATTACCCTAACTCTAATGATAATCTTAGCCCTAACACTAACACTAATCCTAAACTTAAATCTATGCCTAATCCTAACCTGACATCTAACCCTATCCATTAACCTAACTCTAAAGATAACCTTAGCCCTAACCCTAACCCTAAACCTAACGTTAACCATAAATCTAACCCTAGACATAATCCTAAACCTAACCCTCACCCTAGCTCTAACCCTAGCTCAAAACATAACATGTACCCTAAACCTAACCCAAACCCTAACCCTAGCCCTAAACCTAACCCTAAATCTAAATCTAGCCCTAATCCTATCTAAAACCCTTGGTCTAACACTAGCTCTAATGATATTCATTACCCTAACAATAACCCTAACAAACATGCTAACCTTAGGCCTAACCCTAACCCTATCATTAATCCAAACCCTACCAATTACCCTAATCTTAACCTGAATCCTAAACCTAAACCTATACATTAACCTAACCCTACTTTTAACTCTAATGCTAATTTGAGCTGTAATCATAATAATTAACCTAACACAAAACCGAAACCTGACCCTTACCCTAAAAATACACCTTAACCTTAACCTGGCCCTTACCCTAAACCTAATATCAGACCTAGCCATGAACCTAACCATATAACTATCCGTAGCTGTAACTGTAAACCTGACATTATCACTATTTCTAAAACTTGCCCTAACCCTAACACAAAACCTAGACCTCATCCAAACCCAAAATCTATCTTTAATCCTAACACAAACATAATGCTAGGCCTAACCCTAACCCTTTTGCTAACTCTAACCCTATCAATTACACTACACCTAACAGGAACCCTAAACCTAAACCTATCATTACCTTAACCAAACCTAATGCTAATTCAAGCTCTAAACATAAACTCTAACATAAACCAAACCTGAAACCTTATTCTAACTGTAATAATACCCCTAGATCTAAAAATGACCCTTACCCCAAACCTAACCCTTACACTAGACCTAGCCATAAATCTAACCCTCAATCTATCCCTAATGTAAGCCTTAACCTGACACTAGCCCTATCGCTAATTCTTGCCATAACCCTAAAACAAACCCTAGCCCTCATTCTAGCCCTAAACCTAGTCTTATTATTAAATCAAACCATAACCCTAGTGGTAACCAAAATTCTAACCTTCGACCTAGCTCTAAAACTAGCTCTAACCCCATCCCCTCCTCTAAACCTAACCCTATCCCCAAACCTAAACCTAAGTCTAAAACTAGGCCTAATTCTTATACAAATGCTAGACCTAATCCTAGCCCTAATTTACCCCTAAACCCAACATAACCCTAGCCCTAAGATTAAATCTAACTCTCACCCTATTCATATTTCTAGTTCTAACCCTATCCATTACCATATTCCTATCACTTGCCTTTACATTAGCCCTAACACTAGCTCTAGCCTTAATCTTATATCTAAGCCTTACTCTAAATGTAACCCTAACCCTAAGCTAAACCTCTCACAAGCCGAAATACTAATGCTAATCTTAAACTAGCTCTAACCTATCCCTAGCCCTACAAAACAATGAACCCATAGCCCTAACCCTAACCTTCAACATAAACCAAAACCTAAGCCTACACCTAGCCCTGAACCAAGCTCTAATTCGAGTCCTATCTCTAACCCTAAAACAAACCCTGACCCTGACTCTGACCCTAACACTAACCCTAGCTCTAAACATCACTCAAAACCTAAACCCAAACCTAACTCTATACCTAGCCTTAACCCTAAACCTAAAACTAGTTCTAATCATAACCGTAGTTCTTACATTACCTAAAGCCATAAATATAGCCCTAACTTACCCAAACCTATCGCTAATTGGAGCCCAAACACTAACTTTAATCCTAACCATATCCCTAATTCTAGCCCTAACACTTACCCTAAACCTAACCCTAACCCTAACCCTTGCCATTACCCAAAGCCTAACCCTAACCCTAGCCTTAATCCTAACCATAAACCTAGCCCTAACCCCAGCTGTAACCCTATCCATTACCCTAATCCTAATCCTAACCCTAATGCTAACACTAGGATAACCCTAAACCTATTTCTAACTCTAAACCTATACATTACTGTAACCCTAACCTGAACCCTAAACCTAACCATACCCATAAACCTAATCCTAACACTATTAATATTAACCCTAAAACTATCTCTAACCATAACCCTAAACCTGACATTAGCCCTAGCCCTAATGAAGCCCTAACACTAGATCAAACTCTAGCCCTAATCCTAGCCCTAATCTTAGCCTTAATCCTAAACCTAACCCTAACTAACCATAGACCTAAACCTTATTTTAACCCTCGCCCTAGTTCTAATGCTAGCTATAATATCACACCTAAGCATAAGCATAGCCATAGCCCTAGCCATAAACCTAGGATCAGCTTTAATACTAACTCTACCTCTAATCCTAGCCCTAATTAAGCCATAATTCTAACCCTATATCTAAACTTAACACTAAGACTAACTCTAACTATCACCCTATCCCTATCCCCAGTTTTTACCCTATCCCTTATGATAATTCACACACTAGACCTAACCCTAGCCCTAACCTTCACTGTAGCCCTAAACCTAGATCTAACCCTAACTCTAAATATAACCCTAAACCTAAGCCTAAACCACACCCTAACAATAGCTCTAACCCTAATGCTAATTTGAAAATTAGCCCTAACCCTAGCCCTAGCCCTCAAGCAAAACCGAGCCATAGCACTGACTCTAAACCTTAACCTAAACCAAACACTAACCCTACACCTAGTCCTAACCCTAGACCTAATTTGAGTCCTAACTATAACCCTAGAACTAATACTAACACTGACTCCAACCTCAACACCAACCCTAGCTCTACACATCACCCTATCCCTAATCCTAATCCTAACACTAGATCTCGCCCTAAACCTAACCCTAAAACTAGCCCTAATCGTAATGCCAGTTCTTAAATTAGCCATAGCCCTAAACCTAACACAAAACCTAGCCCTAATTCAAGCTTAACCCTAACTTTAACCCTAACCATAACCCTGGGCCTAACCCTAGCCTTAGCCCTTGTCCTAATCCTAGCTCTAACCCTATTTCTTACACTTAGTCAAACTCTTACCCTATTGCTACCCTAGTCCTAACCCTAATTCGATGCCTACCCCAAATCTTAATTCCATTCCTAGACTAACCTTAGCCCTCATTCTAGCTCTAAACTTAACCCAAACCCTAACCCTAACCCTGGCCCTTATTTTGACACTAACAATAAACCTAGGTTTAAACCTGACCCTAAATTTTATCCGAAACCTAACACTAGCCCTACGAGTAACCCTATCCCTAAACCTTACACTAACACTAGCCATAGACATAAACCTAATCCTAAATATAGCCATAACCCTAGCATTATCCCTAACAATAACCCTTAACCTAAACCAAATTCTTACTCTACCCCAAGACCTAACCCTAGTCCTCATTCTGGACCTAACACTAAACCCAATCCTAACCTGAACCGTGACACTTACCCCAACAAAAACCCTAGCTCTAAACCTTATGCTATGCCAAAAACTAACCCTAACACTAGACGAATTCTAAATCTAGCCATAACCATAACTCTAGCTCTTACTTTACACAATTACCTAATACGAACCCAAAACCTCACACAAAACCTAGCCATAATCACAACCCTAAACCTAATCCTAAGCATAATTCTAACCCTAAACCTAGCCCTAACACTAACCCTAACCCTAACCCTTGTTCTAGCCCCAACTCTAGCTCAAACCCTAATTCTTACCCTAAACATAACCCTAGCAAAAACCCTAAACCTCACCCTAACTCTAGCACTAATCCTAACTGTAACCATAGCCCAAAGCCTAGCTCTAACTCTATTCATTACACTAACCATAACCCTAAAACTAATGCTAACCCTAGCCCTAAACGTAACCATAACCCTACTCTAGCCCTGACTGTAAGCCTAACCCTCACCTTAGCCCTAAAACTAGCTCAATCCCTAACCCTTACACTTAACCTAACCCTGACACTAACCAACAGCCTAACCCTAACCCTAACCCCAGCCCTAATCCTTACCTTAACCCTAGTCCTAACCCTAGTTTGAACCATACCCAATACCGTAAACCTAAACTTAACCCTAATGATAACACTAGACCTAAAGCTAAACCTACCATAACTCTAAACATAAACCTAACTCTAGAACTAACAGTAAACCTAACCCTAACCCTAAATCTAAGCAGCTCAAACCCTAACCCTAATCCTAAATCTAAACCTAACGCTAACCTCAACCTAACCCTATCTTTAACCTGACATCTAAACTTATTACCCTAGCCCTAATGATAACCCTCACCCTAACTGTAACACTAACCATGACCATAAATCTAGACCAAACTCTAAATAAACCTTAGCCATAGCAAAAATCCTAGCTCAAACCCTAAACCGTACCCTAAACCTAATCCTAACTGTAACCCTCACCCTAACCCTGACCCTAACCCTAATTCTAGCCCTAATCATAACCATAAACCTAGGTCTAACCCTATAAATTACCCTAAGGATAATCATAACCCTAATGCTAACCCTATGCCTAAGCCTAAACCTATCACTATCTTAAACCTAACCAGAACCCTAAACCTAACACTATCCATTACCTTAACCCTAATTCTAGCCTTAATGCTAATTTGAGCCTTAACCCTAAACCTTAACCTAACCCAAACCTGACGCCTGACTCTGACCCTAATAATACCCAAGCTCTTAATCTGACCCCTTTTCTAAACTTAACACTCTAATTTGACCTAGCCATAAATCTAACCCTAAAAATATCACTTAATATAAACTTAGACCTGACATTAGTCCTAGCCCTAATTCTTGCCCTAAACCTAACACAATACCTAGCCCTAATCCTTGAATCTAGCCTTAATTTTGAACCTAACCATAACCCTAGCCCTCATCCTAAAGCTAACCATAAAACTAGCCCTAACCCTAACCAGAGCACTAAAACAAAACCGAGCAACAGGCCTAACACTAACCCTAACTTAAAATAAACCTAGCAATACACCTAGATCTAACCCTAGCCCTAATTCGAGTCCTAATCATAATCTTAAAAATAACCCTGAACCTGAATTATATTCTAACACTCGTCCTAGCTCTAAACACCACTTAAATTTAAACTGAACCCTAACAGTAAACCTAGCCCTAATTTGAGTCCTAACCCTAACCCTAAAACTAACCCTGACCTGATTGATATCCTAACACTAACCCTAGCTATAAATATCACCCGAATCTTAAACCTAACCCTAACACTTAACCTATCCCTACCTCTAACCCTAATTGTAACCCTAGTTCTTATATTAGCCATTGTCCTAACCCTAGCCTTAAACCTCACACAAAAACTAGTCCTAATCTGAGCCCTAAACCTAGCTTTAACCCTAACCATAAACCTAACTCTAGCCCGAAACCTATGCCTTACCCTGAGTAAAACCTTAAACCTAATGATAACCCTAGACCTATCCCTAATCCTTAGGCTCACAAAATCCTCACCCTATTAATAGTCCTAACCCTAGATCTCATTCTAGCTCTAATGCTATCCCAAACCCTAACGTTAACCCTGACCCTTATTCTGACCATAACATAAACCCTAGGGCTAAACCTGACACTAACCCTAAACTAAACCCTAACACTAGCCTTACTTGTAACATTATGCCTAAACCTAACCCTACCACTAGCTCTAGACTTAAACCTAATCCTAAATCTAGCCTGAAATATAGCTCTAGACCTAAACAAAATCCTAGCCATAGCCCTAATAAAAACATTTACATAACCCAAACACTAAATCTACTCCTAGACCTAAACCTAGTCCTAATTCTGGCTGTAACTATAACTTTAACTCTAACACAAACACTGACCCTGCCTTTAACACTAAACCTACCTCTAAACCTGAAACTAACCAAAACCTAAGCCTGATTCTAGACCCAGCCATAACCCTAACCCTAAAACTATCCCTAATCATAACCCTAGATATTACATTACCCATAGCCCTAATCCTAGGCCTAAACATAACACTAAATATAGAGCTAATTTTAGGCCTAAACCTAGCCCTAAGCATAACCCTAACACCAACAATAGCCCTACACTTAACCCTAGCCCTCACCTTAGTGCTAATATAGCTCAAAGCCTAATCTTTAACCTAAATATAAACCTAGACCTATCCCTAATACTCACCCTAACCCTAGTCCAAATCCTAAACTTAACCTAGCCCTAAACCTAGCTCTAAACCTACCCATTACCCTAACCCTAAACCTAAACTTATTGACAATCCTGGCAAGAACACTTTGTTAACCCTAACCCTATCTGGAATACTAACCAGAGACATAACCCTAAACTTAACATTCAGCATAGCCCTAACTCTATATAAAACCATAAACCTAAATATAACCATAGAGCCAATCCTAAAACTATCACTAATTCTAAGTCTAAGCCAAGTCTAAACCTAAACAAACCCTATCTGTTACCTAAACCCTAACACTAATGTTAATGATAACCGTAGCCCTAACTCTAAACCTAATCTTAAACATATCGTAATCCTATCTTTAGACCGAACCCTAAACCTAGTGCTAACCCTAGCTCAAAACCTAACCTTTATGCTAAACATAACTCTAAACCTAACCCTAACCCTAATTTTAACACTAACTCTAACCCTAACTCAAAGCATTTTCCTAACTATAACTCTAGTTCTAATCATATCTCTAACGCTATCAATTACCCTAACCATAACCCTTACCCTAATGCTAACCCTAAGCCTAAACTAACCCTATCACTAACGCTAACCGTATCAATTACCCCCAACCTTAAAACAAATCCTAAATATAATCTAACCCTAACCCTAATGCTAATTTGAGCTGTAAACCTAAATCCTTACCTAAGCCAAATTCTTAACCTAATAATTCCCCGAGCTCTAAACCTGTCCCTTACCCTAAACCTAACCCTTACACTAGACATAGCCATAAGCCTAACCCTAAAGCTATCTTTTACCATATCCCTAGACCTAATATTAGCCCTAGCACTAATCCTAGTCCTGAATATAAAACAAACACTAGCCCTTATCCTAACCCTAAACCTTCCCTTAATCATAACCCTAACCCCAACCCGAACCCTAACTGTAACTCTAACCCTCACCCTACGTCTAAACCTAGCTATAACAACATTCTGTATCCTAAATTTAAATCTAACACTATTGCTATCACTAGGCGTAAATTTTACACTAACCCTAGCCCTAATCCTAGCCCTAATTACCCTTATTCAAAACCCTAACTCTAATTTTTGCCCTACCTCTAACTCTAACTCTCACACTAGCCCTATCCCTAGTTCTAACCCTATCCCTTACCATAACTCTAACCCTGGCCCGAACCCTTGCCCTATAATTAATCCTAGCCTGAACCTAGATCTAAACCTAACTATAAATATAACACTAACCCTAACCCTAAGCCTAAAACTAACACTAGCCCTAACCCTAATACTAATTGTACAACCAGCCCTAACCCTAACCCTAGGACTAAAACAAAACCGAGCAATAGACCTAACCCTAAACCTTAACTTCAACCAAACCCGAAACTACCATAAGAACTATTCCTAGCCCTAATTGAGTCCTAAACATAACCTTAAAACTAACCCTGACCCTGATTCATATCCTAACACTCACCCTAGCTCTAAACATGATGCTAACCTTAAACCAAATCCTAAAAAGTAGACCTACCCTAATTTGAGTCCTAACTCAAACACAAAAGCTAACTCTGTCCCTGACTCTTATCCTAAACATAACTCTAGCTCTAAATATCAGCCTAACCGTAAATCGATCACTAACACTAGAACTACCCCTAACCCTAACTCTAAAGCTAACCCTAATTGTAACCTTGGTTCTTACTTTACCTGTTGCCCTAACCATAGCCCTAACACTAACACAGAAACTAACACTAATTGGAGCTTTAAACCTAGCTTTAACCCTAAACCTAACCCTACCCCTACCCCTAACACTAGTTTTAACCCTATCTTTAAACCTAAGAAAAACCCTAACACTAATGGTAACACTAGATCTATCCCTAATCCTCAGGATAATGAAAACTCTCACCATATTAATAGTCCTAACACTAGCCCTCATTCTAGCTCAAACTTTATCCCAAACCTTAACCATAACCCTGACCCTTATTCTGACCATAACACTAACCTAGGTCTAAGCCTTTCTCTAATGCTAGACCAAACCATAACACTAGCCCTACCAGTAAACTTATACCTAAAACAGACCCTATCACTAGCTCTAGGCCTAAACCTAATCATAAATTTAGCCTTAACTCTAGCTCTAGACCTACACAAAAACCTAGCCTTAGCCCTAACAATAACCCTTAACTTAGCGCAATGACTAACCCTCCCCTAGACATAAACCTAGTCCCAATTCTGGCTTTAACCTTAACGCTAACTCTAAACTTAACACTGACCCTGACTTTAACACTAAATCTATCTCTAAACCAGACCCTAACCAAAAACCTTACCCTAACCAAAGACTTAAACCTAACTAGACATAGCCATAACCCTAACCCTAGATATAGCCATAACCCTAACCCTACAACAAGCCCTAATCATAATCCTAGCTCTTACATTACCCATAGCTGTAACTCTATGCCTTAAACTAACACAAACCCTAGACTGAATTCTAGGCATAAATCTAGCCCTAAGCATAATGCCAAACCTAACCCTAGCCCTAACCCTAACCCTACACCGAACCCTAGCCTTAGTCTCAAACTTTACTCAAAGCCTAACCCTACCATCAATATAAACTTAGACCTCTACCTAACTCTAAACCCTAACCCTATCCCTAACCCTAAACTAAACCCTAGCCCTAAACATAGCTCAAAACCTACACCCTACCTAAACCTATACCTAACAGTATTGATAACCCTAGGCTTAACCCTAAACGTAACCCTTACCCTAACCAGAAAACTAACAATAGACCTAACCCTAAAAGTAACACCATGGTCCTAACCCTACCTCAAAACCTAACCCATACCATAAACCTAAACATAATTGTAGCCTTAACATTAATCTTAAAACCAAATCTAACCCTAAACCTAAACATTAACCTACATCAAACCATATCCATTACCCTAACACTTATCCTAACCCTAATGTTAACCCTAGCCCTAAACTTATCTCTAACCCTAAACCTACCATAATACTGTAACTAGACCTAAGGCTGAGCCTAATCCTGGACCTAGCACTATCACTAATATTAGCTCAAACCATAGACGTTACCCTAAACCTAACCCTAGCCAAACCCTCACCCCAATCCTAGCCCTAATCCTAACTGTAACCATAGCCCAAACTCTAACTCTAACTCTAACCATTGTCCTAATCATAACACTAAACCTAATGCTAAACCTAGCCCTAACCGTAACTCTAACCCTAACTCTATCCCTAGCCCTGATTCTAACCTGAGCCTCAACCTAGCTCTAACACTCAATCTCTGAGCCTTACCCTTAACCTAACCATAAGAAAATGATAAGCCTATCCGTGACCCTAACCCTAAACCTAGCCCTA
Source organism: Spermophilus citellus (assembly GCF_964194105.1). Taxonomy (NCBI): domain Eukaryota; kingdom Metazoa; phylum Chordata; class Mammalia; order Rodentia; family Sciuridae; genus Spermophilus; species Spermophilus citellus. The sequence goes on along the minus strand of NW_027673039.1, from coordinate 514,685 downwards.
ATCCTAAACTTAAAACTAGACTTCACCTTACCTCTAACCCCATCAATTACCCTCACCCTAACCACAAAGGTCACGATAACCTTAGCCCTATCTCTAAACCTACACTAAACCTAACTGTAAACCTAATCCTAAACCTAACCATAAACCTAAACCTTGCCATAGTCCTAACCCTAGCTCAAATCCTAAGAATTATGCCAAACTTAACACTAACCCTATTCCTAAGTCTAAACCTAACCCTAACTGTCCTAACCCGACATCTAAACTTGTTCATTACCTTAACCCTAAGGATAAACATAATCCTAACTCTAGACCTAACACTAAACCTAACCATATCCTTAACCCTAGATTTAATCCTAACCATAATCCTAGCCCTAACTCTAGCCCTAATCCTATCCATTGCCTTAAACATAAACCTAATCCTAATACTAACCCTAGCCCTAAACTTAACCCTAATCCTAAACCTAGACCTGACCCTAACCCTAAACGTCACCCTAGCTCTAACCATAGCTGAAACCTTAACACTTACCCTAAACCTAACCCTAACATTAACCCTAGATCTAACCCTAACCCTAACCCTAGCCCTTATCCTAACTATAACCCTAGCCCTAAACTATCCATTACCCTAAACATAAGCCTAACCCAAACATAGCTCTAAATATAGTTCTAACCCCACCCATTACCCTAACCTTAACTATAAATGTCATGATAACAGTAGCCGTAACCCTAAAACTATTCTAACCCTAAGTGTAAACTTAACCCTTGTCCTAACTCTAAACCTACACTAAACCTAACTGTAAACCTAACCCTAGACTGAACCGTAAACCTAACCCTTGCCATACTCCAAATCTTAGCTCAAATCCTAACAGTTATGCTAAACTAACACTAACCCTATCCCTAAACCTAAATCCAACCCTATACATTTAGGCTTAACCCTAAACCTATCGCTAACACTAGCCTTATTCTTACCTAAACCTAACCTGAACACTAAACATAACCCTATCAATTACTCTAACCCTAACCCTTTTACTAATTCAAGCCTAAAACTAAACCATAACTTAACCCAAACTCTCAAAAGACAATGACTCTAATAACACACCTAGCTCCAAACCTGACCCTTACCCTAAACATAACCCTTAAATTAGATCTGGCCAAAAAACACTAACAGTATCCCTAACCGTATTCATAGACATGACATTAGCACTCTACCTAATTCTTGCCTTAAACCTAACACAAAGCAGAGCCCTCATCCTAGCCCTAAACCTAGCCTTAACCCTAACCCAAACCATAACCCTAGCCCAAACCCTAATTTCAACCATCACCCTAATTCTGAACCTACGTATAACCACATCTTTTCCCCTATCCCTAACGGTAATACTATCACTAACACTAAACCTAGCCCTAATTCTAGGCCTAATCCTAACACTAAACATAGCTCAAATCCTAGTCCTAATTTATTGCTAACTGTAACCCCAACTCTAACCTTAGCCCTAAGACTAACTCTAACTCTATCCCTAGACATATTTCAGGTACCAACCTTATCTATTGCCTAACCCTAACACTACCCCTAAACTTAGTCCTAAACCTAGCCATAGACCTAAACCAAGAACTAACCCTAACTCTAAATCTAACCCTAAATCTAAACCTATACCTCACCCTAACACTAACCCTAACCATAATTCTAATTTGAAAACTAACCCTAACCCTAGCCATAGCCCACAAACAAAACTGACTATAGCCCTTATCTTAACCCTTAACCTAAACTAAATCTTAATGCTACACCTAGTCCTAAAGCTATGCCTACAACTAATACTGACCCTGACTCTGACCCGAAAACTAACCCTACCTCTAAACATCTCCCTAACCCTAACCCTAACTCTTAATCTAAACCCTAAAACTATCTCTTACTATAAAGCTAGTTCTTACATTAGCCAGAGGCCTAACAATAACACAAAACCTAGCGCTAATCTTAACCTCAACCCTAGCTTTAACCCTAACCCTAACACTAACACTAACTCAAACCCTAGCTCTAAACATATTATTTACCCTAAGCCAAACTATCACCCTAATGCTACCCTAGTTCTAACCTTAACCCTTGGTTTACCCCAAACCCTAACTCAATTACTATTCCTAACCCTAGCCCTAATTCTGTCCCTAACCTAACCCGAAGCCTAAGCCTAACCCTTCCCTTATTCTGACCCTAATACTAACCCTAGGTCAAAGCCTGACCTTAACACTAAACCAAACCATAACACTAGCCCTACCAGTAAACCTATACCTAAAACTAACCATAACACTAGCACTAGACATAAACTTAATCCTAAATATAGCCATAACTCTAGCCCTAGTCCTAAACAAAAATCTAGCCCTAAAATAACCATTAACCTAAGGCAAAGACTAACCCTAGCCCTAGACTTAAATCTAGTTCTAATACTGACCCTAACCAAAACCCAATGCTAACCCGAACAATGATGCTTATGCTAACACAAACCCTAACTCTAAACCTTATCCTAACCGAAAACTTAAACATAACATTAGACATATGTATAACCCTAACACAAAAAAACTAGCCATAACCATAAACCTAGCTCTTATATTATCCACAGCCACAACACTAGCCATAAGTCTCACACAAAACCTAGCCCTAATACAAGCCCTAAACCTAGACCTATGCATAACCTTAACCCTAATCCTAGCACAAACCCTAAACCTAATGCTTGCCCTAGATCTAACCCTAGCTCAAACTCTAACACTTACTCTAAGCATAACCCTAGCTCTAACCATAACTCTAACCCTATCCCTCATCCTAACTGAAAACAGCTCAAATCCTAGCTCTAATTTTATCCATTACCTTAAAAGTAACCTTAAACCTAATGCTAAACCTATCCCTAACCCTAACACTAACCCTAACTGTAGCCCTGATTCTAACCATAACCATCGCCCTAGCCTTAACCCTAGCTCAAACCCTAACACTTATCCTAAACCTAACACTAACACTAGCCCTAGAGTAACCCAAACCCTAGCCCTAATCCTAACCTTAACCTAAGCTCTAATACTAGAACTAAACCTATTATTTATTACTTTAAATATAAGCCTAAACCAAATACTAACCCTAGGCCTAACCCGAACCCTATCCTTAAAACTAATCGTATACATTACTCTAAAGCTAACCTGAACGGTAAACCTAACTCTATCCATTACTCTAACCCTAACCCTAACCCTAATGCTAATGTGAGCCCTAACCTTAAACCTTAACCCAAACCAATCCTTAACCCATACTCTGACCATAATAATCACCTAGCTCTATACCTGACTCCTATGCTAAACCTAACCCTTACACTCGAAATAGCCATAAACCTATCCATAACTCTATCCCTAACCATAACCCTAGACATTACATTAGCCCTAGCCCTTATCCTAGCCCTAACCCTAACACAAACACTAGCCCTCACCCTAGCCCTAAACGTAGACTTAATCCTAAATGAAACCCTCACCCTAGCCCTATTCCTAAATATAACACACACCCTAGCACTGAACCTAGCTCTATAACCCCATCCCTTCCCCTAAAACTAACCCTAACCTTAGCCCTAACCATACGCCTAAATCTAACACTAATCTTAGCACTAATCCTAGCCCTATTTGAACCCTAAACTTAACCCTACCCCTAAGACTAACTGTAACTCACACCCTACCCTATTTCTATGTATAACTCTATTCATTACTGTAACCCTCACAATAGCCCTAACCTTATCCCTAATCCTAGTCATAGCCCTAACCATAGATCTAACCATAACTCCAAATTTAACCATAATGTAAAGCCTAAACTTCATTCTACAACTAGTTCTAATACTATTGCTAATCCTAAAACTAACCCTAACCCAAGGCCTAGCCCTAATACAAAACGGAGCCATTGCTCTAATCCTAAACCTTAACCTAAACCAAACCCTAACCCATAACTAGCCATAACCCAAGCTCTAATTCAAGTCCTAGGCCTATTTTTAAACTAACACTAACCCTGACTCATATCGAAACAAAAACCTTAGCTCTAAATATCACCCTAACCCTAAAACCAATGCTAACACTAGACCCTGCTGTAACCCTAACCCTAAAACTAACCCTAAAACTAAACCTAATCGTACCCCTAGTATTACATTGGCCTTAGCCAAAACCTAGCCCTACCTCTAACACAAAAATAGCCTAATCCCAGCCCTAATATTAGATTTAACCCAAACCCTAATTCTAAAAGTAGTCCCAAACCTAACCCTAATCCTATCCCTAACCCTAGCTCTAATCCTATCCATTACCCTAAGCCAAACCCTATTCATAATGCTAACTCTAGTCCTAATCCTAATCCTTAGACAACCCCCCCAAAGTAACCCTATCACTAGTCCTAACACTAGCCCTCATTCTAGATCTAAACCTAACCAAAACCTCACCCTAACCTTCACCCTTATTCTGACCCTAACACTAACTATAGGTATAAATTTGACCCTAAACCAAAACCTGAAACTAGCCCTACCAGTAAACATATATTTAAACCTAACCTTAACACTAGCCCTAGACCTAAACTTAATCCTAAATCTAGCTATTACTCTAGCCCTTGACCTAAACAAAAACATAATCCTAGCCCTAAAAAAAAACCTTAACCTAAACCAAACACTAACCCTACCACTTTATCTAACCCTTGTCCTATTATTGCTTTCACCCTAACCCTAACTTTAACCTGAACATTGGCCCTGACACTAGCATTAAACCTAGCCTTAAACCTGACCCTAACCCAAAACCTAAAACTAACACTAGACCTATAATTAAGCCTACTCCTAAAACTAGCTTTAATCAGAACCCTAGAACTTATATTACACATAGCACTAACCCTAGGCCTATATCTAACACAAAACTTAAAAAACCCTAACCCTAATTGAGGCCTAAACATACCCTAAGCATAACCCTCACCCTAACCCTAACCTCAGTCCTAACCCTAACCCTAACCCTCACCTTAGTCCTAACCCTAGCTCAAAGACTAATCCTTAGCCCAAACATGACCCTAGAACTATCCCTAATCATAACCCAATCATAGCCCTAATCCTAACCTTAACCCTAAACCTAACACTAGCTCTAACTCTAGGCATTAGTCTAACTCTAACCTTAACCCTAAGGATAACCCTATCCCTAACCCTAATTGAAACCCTAACCCAAACCATAAACGTATCCCTAGACCTAACCGTAAACCTAAACCTTGCCATAGACTTAACCCTAACTCATACCCTAAATTTTACCTTAAAACCCACAGTAATCCTAGCCCTAAAACTAAACTTAAACCTAAAACTAAACTTGCATTCAAGCTAACCTTACATCTAACCCAATCTATTACCGTAAACCTAATGCTAACCCTAATAAAAACCCTAGCCATAACCCTAAACCTAACCCTGACCATAACACTAAACCTAACCCTCGTCCTAGACTTAACCCTAGCACAAAACCTAACCTTTACCATAAAATGAACCCTAACCCTACCCTAACCTAGGGTTACTAGTCATAACTCAAAACCTAACCTGACTCTAGCCCTAATCCTAACCTAACCCTAGCCCTAACCATAGATCTAAACCTATATATCATCCTTATGATAACCATAATCCTAATGCTAACCCTGATATAACCCTAACCTTTTTGCTAACCCTAAAGCTCTCCATTGCCCTAAATCTTCCCTGAACCTAAACCTAACAAAATCAATTACCCTTACCCTAACCCTAACCCTAATGCTAATTTGATCCCTATCCCTAAACCTTAACCTAAAACAAACCCTAACACCAATCCTGACCCTAAAACCTAGCTCTAAACCTGATCCTTACGCTAAGCCTAAAATTTACAATAGACCTAGACATAAATCTAAGCCTAAATCTCCCCCAAACTGTAACACTAGACCTGACATAAACCCTATCCCTAATTCTAGACCTAACCCTACAAATAACCATAGGCGTCATCCTAGCCCTAAACTTAGCCTTAATCATAACTCTAACCCTGATCCTAGCCCTAACCAAAATTCTAACCCTCACCCTCCCTCTAAACCTAGATATAACAACATACCTTACCCTAAAATTAACTATAACCCTAGCCCTAACACTAGGCCTACACTGAACACTAACCCTAGCCCTAATCCTAGCCCTAATTTAGCCTTATCCCTAAAACTAACCAAAACCCTAGGCTTAAGACTAACTCTAACTCTTGCCCTAATCCTAGCCCTAACATAGCCCTATCCCTAAAACTAACCAAAACCCTAGGCCTAAGACTAACTATAACTCTCACCCTAGTCCTAGCCCTACTTCTAACCCTATCTGTTACCTTAACCATAACCCTAGCCCTAACCCTTGCCCTATACTTAGACCTAGCCCTAATCCTAGATCTAATGCTAAGTCCAAATCTAACCCTAACCCAAAGCCTAAGCCTAACACTAACACTAGCCCTAACACTAATGCTAATCTTATAACTAGCCCAAACCCCAAACCTAGGACTAAAACAAAACTGAGCAACAGGCCTAACCCTAAACCTTAACTTAAACCAAACTGTAACATTACACCTAGACAAAACCCTTGCCCTAATTCGAGTCCTAACCCTAACCTTAAAACTTACTCTTACCCTGACTGATATCCTAACACTGACCTTAGCTCTATAGACCATACTAAACTTAAACCAAACCCTAAAAGTAGCCATAGCCCTAATTCAAGTCATAACCTTAACCTTAAAGCAAACCCTGACCTGACTTATATCCTAACAGTCACACTAGCTCTAAACATAGCCCTCACCTTAAACCAAACAGTAACCCTAGCCCTTATTTGAGTGCTAATCCTAACCCTAAAACTAACCCTGATGCTTTCTCATATCCTAACAATAACTCTAGCTCTAAATATTACCCTAACCTTAAACCTAAACCTAACACTAGACCTACCCCTAACTCTAACCTTAAAACTAATCCTAACTGTAACCCTGGCTCTTACATTAGACAATGCCCAAATCAAGTCCTAATCCTAACACAAAAACTAGTCCTAATATGAGCTCAAAATTTATATTTAACCCTAACCCTAACCCTAACCCTAGTATTAACCCTAGCTCTAAGGCTATCCCTTAACCTAAGAAAAATCCTAACCCTAATGGTAACCCTAGACCTATCTATAATCCTTGGGTAAACCAAAACTCTAACCCTATTAATACTCTTAACTGTAGCCCTCACTCTAGCTCTAACCCTATCCAAACCCTAATGCTAACCCTGACCCTTATTCTGAACCTAACTCTAGGTCTAAAACTGACCCAACCCTAGACCAACCCTAACACTAGCCCTAGATGTAAAGCAAATCCTAAATCTAGCCTTAACTTTACCCCTAGACCTAAACATAAACCTAGCCCTAGTCCTAACAATAATCCTTAACCTAACTCAAACACTAACCTAACCCTAGACATAAACATAGTCCAAATTCTGGCTGTAACCCTAACACTAACTCTAACCCAAACACTGAACCTGTCTTTAGAATAAACCTGTCTGCAAATCTGACCCTACCCAAAAATCTGAACCTAACACTAGACCTAGACATAACCCTAAACCTAAAACTAGCCCTCAAAAATAACCCTAGCTCTTAAATTACCTATAGCCCTAACCCTAGGCCTAAACCTAACACAAAACCTACAGCTAATCCTAAGCCTAAATCAAGCCTTAAGCATAACCTAGCCCTAAACCTAGCCCTAACCCTAACCTAACTCTCGCCTTAGTCCTAATCCTAGCTCAAAGCCTAAACATTATTCTAAACATAAACCTACACCAATACCTCAATCTAAGCCTAACACTAGTCCTAATCCTAACAATAACTCTAGCCTTAAACCTAGCTCGAAACTACCGATTACTCTAAAAGAAACCTAACCTTATTTATCCTTATTGGAAAACTAACCCTAGACCTAGGGTTACATGTAGCCATAAACCTAACCCTAAAACTATCTTTAAATATAACCCTAGATCTGATATTAGCCCCAGCCCTAATCCTAGCCCTAACACTAAAATAAACAATAGCCCTCATCCTAACCCCAAACCTAGCCTTAAACATAACTCTAACCCTAATAATAGCCCTAACCCTAATCCTAACCCTCACCCTATCTTAAAACCTAGCTATAATGCCAATCCTTACCCTAAACTTAACCCTAACCCTTACTCTAACGCTAGGCCTAAGGTGAACAATTACCCTAACCCTAATTCTAGACCTAATTTAACCCTATCCCTAACTGTAACCCTAACCCTAGCCCTAAGACTAACTCTAACTCTCAGACTAGCCCTATCTCTACTTCTAACCCTATCCATTACCGAAATCCTAACCCTAGATCTAACCCTAGCCCGAAACCTAGTAATAACCATTGCCTAATCTTTATTCCTAGTCCTAACCCTAGATCTAACCCTAACTCTAAATCTAACCCTCAGCCTAAGCCTAAGCCTAACATTAAAACTAGCCCTAGCCGTAATGCTAATCATAAAACTAGCCCTAACACTAACCCTTGCAGTAAAACAAAACCAAGCAATAGCCCTTACCCTAAACCTTAACTTAAACCAAACCTTAACACTACACATAGACCTTACCCTAGCCCTAATTCGAGCTGTAATCTTAACCTTGTTACTAACTCTAACTCTGACTCATATCCTAACACTCACCCTAGCTCTAAAAACCACCTAACCCTAAAACAAACCTATACAGTAACCCTAGCCTTAATTTGAGTTATAACCATAACCCTAAAAGTAAAACTGACCCTGACTATTAACCTAACACTAACACAGCTCTAAATTTCACCCTAACTTTAAACCTAATCCTAACACTAGAGGTTTAACGCCTAACCATCACCCTAAAGCTAACCCTAAAAACCATAGTTCTTACATTAGTCATTGCTCTAACCCTAGTCTAAATCATAAAACAAAAACTAGCCCTAATCCGAGCCATAAACCTAGCTTTAACCCCAACCCTAGCCCTAATCCTAGCTCTAACCCTATCCCTTACCCTATGCCAAACCCTAAACCCAATGCTAATTCTAATCGTAATCCTAATACTTAACATAACCCAAACTCTAACTTTACTAATAGGGTTAGGATTTGGGTTAGGTTAAGGATTAGGATTAGAATTAGGTTAGACCTAATCCTTAAACTAACCCAAAACCTAACCCTAGTTCTCATTCTATTTCTAACCATAAACCAAACCCTAACCCTAACCCTAACCCTGACCCTTATTCTGACCCTAACATTAATCATAGGTCTAAACCTGAACCTAACCCTAAACCAAACCCTAACACTAGCCTTGCTGGTAAACTTATACCTAAACCTAACCCTAACACTAGCCCTAGATATAAACGTAATCCTAATCTATCCATAACTCTATGAGTAGACGTAAAGTAAAACCTAGCTCTAGCCCTAATAATAACCCTTAGCCTAAAGCAAAAAACTAACCTTTCCCCTAATCTTAAACTGGTCCTAATACTGGCTTTCACATTAAGCATAACCCTAAACTGAAAACTGACCCTGACACCAACACTGACCTTAGATCTAAACATCACCCTAACCCTCAACCTAACCCTAAAACTATACTTAGGTCTAACATTAACCCTAAAACTAGCCCTATTATAGCAAAGTTCTTACATTTCCAATAGCCCTGACCTATTTCAAAACCTAACCATAACTCAAGCCCTACCCTAGCTTTAACCCTAAATCTAACCATAACCCTAAACTTAGCCCTAATCCTAAGCATAACACTATGCTAAGAGCCACAGCCAAGTAATGTGATGCATGGCACTTTTGGTTGTAAGGTGATGCCAGCTAGCCATTGAGATGATATGATTATGTTAAGATTTGCATTCATATGGATATTGGACTCCTGCTGTTCACCTCGGGCCTGCTACAGGACTCCTGGAGAGTTCCCATTGGTTGGGGAAGTACAGTAGGAGGGAATTCCGGGGGAGGAACTTGTGTTCCCGGTTCCGGTAGAACACCACCACGTGGGTGGACCGGCCTCTTCCCGGACGTGTACAGGGTATTAGCGGCATTTTCAAAAATAAAGTTTTGTTCCTGCTTGAGTGGCTCGTGATTCTGTGCCCAGCCAGACTGTGGCAATTGGTGGCCCGTGCGGGGTATGCTTGAAGCTTGGAGGTGAGTAAAATTGCTCGCCCCTGAGGGAAGGTGACAGAATGGGTGACCATTTCAAAAAACAATGTGTTCTTGTTTTGATTTATTTTGCTTTTGTTTCAAGTTCCCTAGCCCTAGAATTTTCTCAGGCAAACTGGGAAAAATAGTTGGCTCAAGGTTTGAAGTTATTTGGCCCTGAGAAAGAGAAAATTGATACAACCATTCTCTGTTCCGTTTTTGTTTTGTTCTGTTTTGGCTTTGTTTTATGCTATCTTATTGGATTGTGTTACCTTTATACTAGATTAGAATCTAGTAAAAAAACAAACCAAAAGACTGTTAAGTAAATTGTTAGAGGTCCAGACTATGGTAGAAAACATGTTAGGTCTAGCAAAAGAGAAGGTCTCTCGAGCTAGTCAGACAGAGGAAAATTTGAAGAAAGAAAGCTTAGAGGAAAAACAGCCATCAGGTGGAGAATTACAACAGGAGGCTGCTACTAACTCCGTTTTATCACCAGAGGGTGTAATTCAACCAACAGCTCCATCTACAGCTGAGCGGCCCTCAATTCCCGTAGTTGATGGATGGAATCCTGAGGCAGGACCCCAAAGATTAGCATGCCCTGTACTTGAGCAGGCAGGAGGGCAACGGATTCACTGTGCTTTAGATTTCAAAACAGTAAAGCAATTAAAGGAGGCTGTAACAACCTATGGTCCGCAAGCACCCTTTACCATAAGTATGGTCGAATCTATTACCAACTTGGACATGACACCAGCAGATTGGACTAACATGTGTCGATCTGTGCTAAATGGAGAACAATATTTGTTATGGAAGGTTGCCAATGAGGAATTTTGCATGGAGACAGCTAGGCGAAATGCAGCAGCTGGTTACCCTCAAAGAAATCTAGATATGTTATTAGGAAAGGGACCTTATGAGGGTCAAAGACAACAAATTGAATATGATCCTGGCGTATACGCACAAATTGCTGTAGATGCACTTAGGGCATGGAAAACTTTACAGGGGCATGGAGATTTACAAGGTCAATTATCAAAGGTAATACAAGGAACTAATGAACCTTACACTGAATTTGTAGATAGGCTTATTCAGACAGCTTCTAGAATATTTGGAGATACAGAACAGGCAATGCCATTTATAAAACAACTGGCTTATGACCAAGCAAATCCTTGCTGCAGAGAGGTCATTAGACCACGGAGACATGAAGATTTAAACACATATATTAAATTATGTAGAGACATTAATGAACAAGGACAAGTCTTAGCAGCAGTACACCAGGCTTTAGATGCCAGGCCAAAATCATGCTATAATTGTAATCAAACAGGACATTTTAAAAGGAGTTGCCCCATAGGAGGAGGGTTTAACAAAGCTAGGTATCAAAGGAATAGAATACCAGGTATTTGCCCACGATGCCATAGAGGGAGGCATTGGGCTAATGAACGACGTTCTTAAACCACCGATGTTGACAGCCACAGCCAAAGGGGCCCCAGCAAAATTCCAGCTGCCAGCAAACTTCCAGCTGCCGGCTGATGATTGGTTCACAGTGGCCCCAGCAACATCTAGCTGATTGGCTCCTCTGCAGTGATGTTCATTGGGCTGTTTCCCCGCACTTCAGACTGCCAGTTGATGATTGACTCACAGCGGCCCCAGCAATATCTAGCTGATTGGCTCCTCTGCAGTGAGGTTCATTGGGCTGTTTCCCCACCCTTCAGACTGCTAAACTGATGATTGGCTCACAGCGGCCCCAGCAACATCTAGCTGATTGGCCTAGGAGTGGTGACTAATCCCCATAGAAGTGTAATGGTATTAGATTGGAAGGATCCTGAAGGATGTGAAGGAACTATACAGCCATATGTATTGGATCATCTTCCCGTAAATTTATGGGGACGAGATGTCTTAGATCAATTAGGTTTGACATTAACAAATAATATCAATCAAAATACACCCACTATTATGGCTAGACAAGGTTTTAGGAAAGGAAAAAGATTAGAAAAACAAGAACAAGGTATAGCAGCACCAATACAAATAGATCAAGGAACAGACAGACATGGGTTGGATTTTCACAAAGGGCCACTGAGACAATAAAAATTACATGGAAATCAGAAAGACCAGTATGAGTTCCTCAGTGGCCCTTGACTAAAGAAAAGATACAAATAGCCCATGATCTGGTCAAACAACAATTAGCGGAAGGACATATACAACCTTCTGTATCTCCCCATAATACTCCCATTTTTGTCATCAAAAAGAAATCTGGTAAATGGAGATTATTGCAAGATTTAAGAGCCATTAATAATGAAATGGTCATTATGGGACCTGCTCAATTGGGGATTCCTCAATTGTCTGCTTTGCCAAAAACTTGGTATGTTTTAGTTATAGATATTAAAGATTGTTTTTTTTTTTTTCAATTCCAATTCATCCTGAGGATAGTCCATGTTTTGCATTTACTATCCCTGCACTGAATCATGAAGGTCCTGATCAGAGATATGAATGGAAAGTGCTCCCTCAAGGGATGGCTAACAGCCCAACTATGTGTCAAATTTATGTTAACAAAGTAATCCAGCCACTTAGAAATCAAAATCCTGAACTACAAATATTTCACTATATGGATGATGTATTATTAGCACACAAAGCTAAAAACACATTGCTAGAATGTTATGCCACACTTACAAACTCATTAAAAATTGTATTCTAGAGATAGCAATAGATAAAGTACAATTAAATTTTCCAATTAATTATTTAGGAGTTCTATTATCCTCAACCATGTTCTGTCCACCAAAAATTCAAATACGAGTAGATCAACTCAAATCACTTAATGACTGTCAAAAGTTATTAGGAGACATAAATTGGATAAGGCCTTATCTAGGTATTCCAACAGGAGAATTGGGACCTTTATTTGATATCCTAAAAGGTCCATCAGATCCAAATTCACCCCGAATGTTAACGCCTAAAGCAAGAAAGGCATTAAAAATCATTGAAACATATATGGAAAATATGCATTTGGATAGAATTGATATAAGTTTGCCTTTATTATTTATTGTACTACCAACAAAAAAAAATATTCCTACAGAAGTATTTTGGCAACAACGTCCATTATTATGGATACATTTATCTTATTCTCCTAACACTATTCTTACTAGGTATCCTGAGGCTGTAGGACAATTAATACTCAAAGGAGTAAAAACAGCAAAGGGAATATTTGGAATTTTTCCCAATAAAATTATTACTCCATATACTATGAATCAAATTGATGAATTAGCTAATGAGTTAAATACTTGGGCAATAATCATGTGCAAATCTAATGTTTCATTTGATAACCACTTACCATCTAATCCTTTATTGCCTTTTTGGTCATTGCATCCTGTAATTTTTCCAAAAATGACAAGAAAAACCCCTATCATGAATTCTCCAAATATATTCACTGATGGGTCAAATGGTACAGCAGCAATAGTTACACCTGATCAAACTTTTACATTTTTAGTACCCAAACAATCAGCTCAAAAAGTAGAGCTTAATGCAGTATTACAAACTTTTGTGATGTTTAAAGATTCTGTATTTAATTTAATTTCTGATAGTCAGTATATAGTTAATGATATAGTATCCCTTGAAGATGCTGGTAGGATTTCCCCTTCTTCTACTGTTTTCTCTTTATTTTCCACTATACAAAGTTTAATCTGGGACAGAAAAGATCAATTCTTTATAGGACATATCAGGGCACATACAGGATTCCCTGGAGCCCTTAGTTTGGGCAATGAACTAGCAGATAAAACTACACATGACATACATATTTTCTCTACACTAGAAGAAGCTATAAATTTTCATAAAAGGTTCCATGTCAATGATAATACTTTACAAAAGCGTTTTAAAATAACTAAGGAACAAGCTAGACAAATAATAAAACAATGTCAAGATTGTGTGACCTTTTTACCACAAGTTAATCTTGGAGTCAATCCTAGAGGATTGATACCTAACCATATTTGGCAGATGGACGTCACACATTTGCCAGAATTTGAAAAATTAAAATATTTGCATGTTACAGTTGAAACTTCTTCTGGATTTTTAATGGGCTCCGTTCATGCCGGAGAAAAAACTAAAGATGTTATAGCTCATTGCTTACAAAATTTTGCCACTGTGGGCATTCCAAAACAGTTAAAACAGATAATGCCCCTAGTTATACTTCTACCTCTTTTAAACAATTTTGCTCATCATTTGGCATTACTCATATAACAGGAATCCCATACAATCCACAGGGACAAGGCATAGTTGAAAGAGCTCATCAAACTATTAAAATGTACTTATTAAAGCAAAAAGACGGAATTGGGAAGGGGTATATATTGCCCAAAGATAAACTTAAAATAACCCTTTTTACTCTAAACTTTTTAAATTTGGATTCATCAGGACTTAGTGCTGCAGAAAGACATATGTATCCAAAAAATGTACATAAGCCCAAGGTACTTTGGAAAGACATTCTAACAGGACAATGGAAAAGTCCTGACCCAGTAATTGTCTGGAGTCGGGGGTCTGTTTGTGTGTTTTCACAGGAAGAACAGCAGCCAATTTGGATTCCAGAGAGATTAACTAAAGTCCTGACCCAGTGATTGTCTGGAGTTGGGGGCCTGTTTGTGTGTTTCCACAGGGAGAACAGCAGCCGATTTGGATTCCAGAGAAATTAACTAAAACGATTTCTACAGACCAAAAAGAAGATGATTTGGCTCAAATCCATAACAGCTGATATCCAAAACTCCAATTTGGCTATCCTTACATCTGCGACAGAACCAGGATGCTTTTTTCAATTTCTATTTTATTATTCCCTTTCCCATATCATGAAGTTCTATTTTGGTTTTTGAGCTCATACAGACCTAAGTTAATGTTTTGCTGATCAGTTCTATTTTTTTTTTTTACTATAGAGTTTTTAAACATTGCAATGGAGGTTTCACCTGTAAAAAGTTATAAGGCCTTTACTATTATGCTATGTGTTGTATGTATTATACTATGTGTGCACACTTGTGTTTTGTGTTATATGTTTGAATGTATGTATGTCCATATATCATATATGATGAGCGCTCATGAAAAAAATGGATCCAAATATTTTTTTTTTTTATTCACGTGATTAAAATGGTTTAATCTAAACTGGGTAAATAACTGTTAAGGATTGTTTTAATATGTAAACAAAAAAGGAGGTTAACAGATCTATTTGTTTACTTTCACCTTTTTTTTCATTATATTTAATAATTCTCTTCAAGATAATGTAAATTGTTAAGAAAATTGTTTTCTTTTAGTGCCTTCTTTAATGTTACACAATTTTTTCTTTAGCCATTATTGCCAGAATTCCTATCTTCATCCCAGTGCCGGTGAAGACAAAGATAAAACTAATCTACAGTTTCTGCAATAGCCATCACTGAACTGCTTGCAGAACTTGCCTAAACTATGTGTCACTTGTATGCATTGTGAACTCACTTGTATGCATTGTGAACTATCTGTTGGTGCAGCGACTTGTGGTAGTGTTGGGGTATTTTTGCTGATGATGTCATCGGTGGTACAATTTTTCCAACAAGAGCCATCAATTGGCTTGGTGTATCTTCCTCCCTTCTGCTTGTCATGACAAAGACCTCTCCACAGGTGTGGCTGTATACTGGACCAGTAGTCAATGACGGGTAAGATCCAATTACAATGGTACCAACCTAAGACAGGAGGCTGATGCCCTGAGGTCAGCTCATCCGAAGATGTGTAAGGACCATATGTAGTATTGGACAACCTAAGGCAGGCACGGTCCCCAAGCCACATACTTGTTGTTTAAACAGAGACGGGGAGATGTTGAGAGCCACAGCCAAAGGGGCCCCAGCAAACTTCCAGCTGCCAGAAAACTTCCAGCTGCCAGCTGATGATTGGCTCACAGCAGCCCCAGCAACATCTAGCTGATTGGCTCCTCTGCGGTGATGTTCATTGGGCTGTTTCCCTGCCCTTCAGAATGCCAGCTGATGATTGGCTCACAGCGGCCCCAGCAACATCTAGCTGATTGGCTCCTCTGCGGTGATGTTCATTGGGCTGTTTCCCTGCCCTTCAGACTGCCAGCTGATGATTGGCTCACAGCGGCCCCAGCAACATCTAGCTGATTGGCTCCTCCACGGAGCTGCTCATTGGGGGACTTCTTTGGCTCTGCCCACATAACCCAGCCAATCAGCCTCAAGAGCAGGAGGATTGTGGAAGGTGATGAGGTTTGTGTGGGGGTGAGAGGCTTGTGGGAAGCCAGTGGTGGCAGGTGGGCTCTGAGGGTTTTTTCCTGAGGAGCTGTTTTGTTTGGCGTTTGTAGTTCTAAAAATAAAGTTAGTTTCTTTTGACAAGTGGCTCCTGAATTGTGCCCAGCCAGACTGCGGCAACACGAAACATAACCCTAAAACTAACCTTATCCCTAAACCTAATCCTAATTCTCACCCTAACACTAAGCCTAAACCTAACTCTAAGCATAACACTAACACTAACCTTAACCCTAACGCTATATCTAACACTAAGCCTAACCCTAAACATAACCATAACCTTATCCCAGACACTAACCCAAACCCTAAAACGAACCCTAAATCTTACACGAACCCTAACCCTATAATTAACCCTAACCCTAACCCTAACACTAACCCTAACATTAAAACTAAGCCTATTCCTTACCCTAAACCTAACCCTTAGCCTAACCCTATATTTAACCCTAAACTACCCTAACTCTAACCCTATCACTAACACTAATCCTAACCCTATTCCTAACCCTAACCCTAAACTTAACCGTAACACTAACCCTAACACTAACTCTAATCTAACACTAACACTAACCGTAACTCTAACCCTAACACAAACCCTAACATTAACCCTAAACCTAACCCTAACACTAAGAATATCCCTAATATCCCTAAATGTAATACTAACCCTAACACTAACCCTAAACCAAACTCTGTCCCTAACACAAACCCTAACCCTAGACCTAACCATAACCCTAACACTAAACCTAACCCTAACCCTAACACAGACCCTAACCCAAAACATAACAATAAACCTAACCCAACTCTATCCATAACCCTTAACTAACCATAACTGTAACCCAAACACTAACCATAATATTAAACCTAACTCTAACCCTTACCCTATCACTAACAATAACCCTAAACATAACCCTAACACTAACTCTAAATCTAACCCTAAACTTTAATCTAACTGTAAATCTATCTGTAATTCTAACCCTAACCCTTAAATTAACAAAAATCCTTACCCTCACCGCAACCCTAAGCCTAACTTTAAAACTAACCCTAACACTAACCCTAACCCTATCCATAACCCTAACATTAAAACTAACCCTAACCCTAACACTAACACTTATCCTTCACCTAACACTAACCCTAATTAGAATTAGTATTCTAACCCTAACTATAACCCTAACCCTAAACATCACCCTAAGCCTAACACTAACCCGAAAACTTAGCTTAAACCTAATCCTAACCCTATAAAAACACTAACCATAACCCTAAAACTAACACTAACCCTCTACTAACCAAAACCCTATCAATAACCCTAAACCTAATCCTAAACCTAAACGTAATAGTAAACCTAACCCTAAAATTAAACCTAAACCTGTTCCTAAACCTAACACCATTTCAAACCCTTTCTGTAACCTTAACACTAACACTAATCCTAGACGTAAGCCTAACCCTAACACTTACCCTAACCCTAACACAAACCCTATCACTAATCCTAACCTTAACCCAAACCCTAATCCTAACACTAACACTAACCCTAACTATAACGCTAATCCTAACACTAACCCTTAAAGTAACCCTAATGCTAATCCTATCCCTAAACCTAATCTTAACCGAAACACTAACCCTAACCATAACATTAATACTAAAACCTCATCTTATCCCTAATTAAACTATTGCTAACCCTAACACTAACACTAACCTTATCCTAAACCAAAACCTAATCCTAACACTAACACTAACCCTAAACCTAACCCTAACCCTGACCCTAACCCTAATTCTAACCCTAACACAAACTCTAACCCTAACACTAACCCTAACCCAAACCTAACAAATAATCTTAAAACTAACCATATCACTAACTCTCGTGCAAATCCAAATACTAACACTAACTGTAACCCTAACGCTAATCCTACATGTAACTCTATTCCAACACTAACCCTAACCCTAACACACCATAACCCTAACACTAAACCTAAAACTAACTGTAATCCTAACTCTAACCATTAACCTAATCCTAAATTAAACCTTAACCTTAACTCAAACCATAAATCTAACACAAAGTCTAAGTCTAACTCTAAACCTAACACTAACCCAAACACTAACACTAAACCTAACACTCATCCTAACCCTAACCCTAACCCTAAACATAACACTAAATCTAATCTTAACCAAAACCCTAACACTAACTTAAACTCTAACCCTAACCCTAACACTCAACCTAACCCTAACCCTAACCCTGCCTCTAACCCTAACCCTAATCCTAACTGTGACCCTAAAACTAACACAAACATTAAGTCCCACCCTAACCCTAACACTAACACAAACACCAACACTAACCCTAGAACTAACCCTAAACCTACTTCCAACCCTAACACTAACCCTAAACCTAACCCTAACACTTACTCTAACCCTAACACTAAACCTAAGCCTAACCATAACACTAAACCTAACACTAAACATAAGCCTAACCCTAACAATAACCCTAACACTGAACCTAACCCTATACATCACCCTAACCCTAACACTAACCCTAACACTAACCCTAACCTTAACCCTAACATTACCTTTAACACTAACCCTAAACTTAAACTAACTCTAACACTAACCCTAACATTAATCCCAACCCCTATCCATAACACAAACCCTAACACTAAGCCTAAAACAAACCCTAACCTAAACATAATCCTAACTCGTAAACTAACCCTAACCCGATCCGTAAACTTGATCCTCACCCTAATTCCAAAACTAACCCTAAACCTAACCCTAATCCGTACCCTAACAATAACCCTAACTCTTACCTAATACTAAATCTAAACTTAACCCTAATCCTAACCATAATCATGACCCTAAATCTCACACTAACCCTAACTTTAACACTAACCCTAACACTAACTCTAACTGTATTCCAACCGTAACCCTAACCCTAACCATAATTTAAACCCTAATCCTAACCCTCAACCTAACATGATCCATAACTCTAACCCTAACATTAACCCTAACACTAACCCTAACCTTAATCCTAATCCTAACTCTTAAACTAACTCTTACCGTAACCCGATCACTAACCCGGATCCTCACCCTAATTTTAAAACTAAACCTAAACCTAAACCTAACCATATCCTGATCCCTAACCGTGATCCAAACCCTAATTCTAAAACTAACCCTAAACCTATCCTAACCCGTACCCTATAATAACCTTTAGTCTTACCTAATACTAAACCTAAACCTAACCCTTACCCTATCACTAACCCTAACCCTAAACCTAACACTAACACTAACTTTAAAACTAAACCTACCCCTAACCCTAACAGTAATACTAATCCTAGTCCTAAACTTAACCCTAACACTTACCCTAACCCTACACTTAACCCTAACATTAACTCTAATCCTCCTAACTCTATCACTAACTGTAACCATAATCCAATCATAACACTAACACAAATTATATCCCTAACTCTTACCCTAACACAAACCCTAAAGCGAACCTTAACCCTAACCCAATCCCTAACCCTAACCCTAACTCTAACCCTTACACTAACACGAAACCTAAATCTAACCCTAACTCTAACACTAACCCTAATTCTAACCGCAACCCTAACCTACCACTAACTGTAACCCTAACCCTAATGCTAACCGTAACCCTAATACTAACACTAACAGTAAACCTATCTCAAATCCTAAACCTAACCCTAACACTAATCCTAACCCTAACCATAACATGAACCCTAACCCTAACACAAACCCTAACCCTAAAACTAATGCTAAGGATAATACTAAACCTAACAGTAAACATAAAGCTAACACTAACACTAACCCTAATTTTTAGCCTAAAATTAATCTTAACCCTAACACGAAACCTAACCATGACACTAACCATAATTTTAACCTTAACCCTTACACCAAAACTAAACTTAACCCTTACCCTGACACTAACCATAAGTATAAACCTAATTCTAACACTAACGCTAACCCTAACCATACCCCTATCACCCTAATACTAAACCTAAACCTAACACTCATCCTAACAATAACCCCAAACCTATCCCTAATCCTAATCCTAAACCTAACCTTAACACACCCTAACACTATCCTTAAAATAAACCTAACCGCAACCCTATCCCTAACCCTAACTCTAACACTAACCCTATTCCTAACCCTAACTTTAACTCTAACCCTAACCCTAACCCTAAGCCTAACCCTAAACCTCACCCTAACCCTAACCCTAACCCTAACTCGAACACAAATCCTAAACCAACTCTAACCCTAAGCGAAACACTAATCATTACCTGAAACCTAACCCATACTGTAACAATAACCAAACACTAACCGAAAATTTACATCTAACCCTAACAATAAACCTAGCCCTAACCCTAACATGAACCCTAACCCGAATCCTTACTCTAACCCTAACTAAAACCCACACTGTAACCCTAATCCTAACACAAAACCTAACCCTAATCTTAAAACAAACCCTAACCCAAACCACAACCCTAAAACTAACCCTTACCTAACCCTAACCCTAACCCTAACCCTAAGCCTAACCCTTAACCTCACCCTAACCCTAACCCTAACTCGAACACAAACCCTAAACTGAACTCTAACCCTAAGTGAAACACTAATCATTACCTGAAACCTAACCCATACTGTAACAATAACCAAACACTAACCGAAAATTTACATCTAACCCTAACAATAAACCTAGCCCTAACCCTAACATGAACCCTAACCCGAATCCTTACTATAACCCTAACTAAAACCCACACTGTAACCCTAATCCTAACACAAAACCTAACCCTAATCTTAAAACAAACCCTAACCCAAACCACAACCCTAAAACTAACCCTTACCTAACCCTAACCCTAACCCTAACCCTAAGCCTAACCCTTAACCTCACCCTAACCCTAACCCTAACTCGAACACAAACCCTAAACTGAACTCTAACCCTAAGTGAAACACTAATCATTACCTGAAACATACCCATACTGTAACAATAACCAAACACTAACCAAAAATTTACATCTAACCCTAACAATAAACCTAGCCCTAACCTTAACATGAACCCTAACCCGAATCCTTACTCTAACCCTCACTAAAACCCACACCGTAACCCTAATCCTAACACAAAACCTAACTCTAATCTTAAAACAAACCCTAATGCAAACCACAACCCTAACCCTAACCCTTACCTAACCCTAACCCTAATCCTAACCCATACCCTAACACTAACCCTAAACCTAACCCTAACCTTAACCCTAACCCTAACCATAACCATAACTGTAACACTAACCCAGAACCTAATCCTAACCCTAATTTTAACCCAAACAGTAAACCTAATGTTAACCCTAACAGTAACACTGACACTAATCGTAACCCTAACCCTAAACCTAATGCTAAAACAAACCCTAAGCCTAATCCTAACCATAACACTAACACTAACCCTAACCCTAACCCTTACACTAACTTTAACCCTAACCCTAACACAAACCCTAACCCTAACTGTAACACTAACTGTAACCCTAACCCTAACCCTAACTCTAACCATAAACATAACATTAACCCAAACCCTACCCTAAAACCTAACATAACCCTAACACTAACCCTAAACCTAATTATAAACCTAAACCAAACACCAACAGTAACCCTATCCCTAAGCCTAACACTAAGCCTAACCCTAACCTTAACCCTAAACCTAAACTATTTGTAACCCTAACCTTAACCGTAACCTGAATCTAATTGTAACCGTAACCCAAATCTTAACCCTAATCTTAACCCTAACACAAACCCTAACACAATGCTAACACTAATGCTAACCCTAACCCTAAACCTCACCCTAACCCTAACACTTACACTAACACTAAATATTTTCATAAACCTAACCCTAGCTCTAAACCTTTCCCTAACCCTAACCCTAAAACTAACACTAACTCTAACACTAACCGTAACCCTAAATCTTTCCCTAACCTAACACTAACCGTAACACTAAACCTATCCAAAACACTAATACTAACTCTAACACTAACCCAAACGCTAACTGTAACCCAAATACTAACCCTGATCCTAACACTAATAGGACCTCTCACCTTAACCCTAACACTAACCCTAAACGCAACAGTAACCCTAACTTTATACTAACCCTAACCCTAACACTAACCCTAGCCCTAAACCTAACAAAAAATGCTATACTAACCCTAACTCTAACTGTAATAATAACCCTTACACTAACACTCAACCTAACGCTTACCCTAACCTAAAACTAAAGCTAACACTAACCTTAACCCTAACCCTAATGGTATGCTAAACCTAACCCTAATCCTATCACTAACACTAACCCTAACACAAACACTAACATTAAACATCACCATAAACCTAACCTTAACCCTAACGCTTACTCTATACCTAGCCCTAACACTAACCCTAAACCTAACTCTAAAACTAACCCAAACAATAATCCTAACCCGAAACCTAACCCTAACTATAACAGTAACCTTAATCCTAACCATAAACTTAAATGTAACCTTAACACGAACCCTAAACTTAATCGTAACTGTAACTGTAACATGAACGCACACCCTAACCCTAACCCTAACACAAACAATTTACCTTATGCTAATCCTAACACAAACCCTAACCAAACCATAACCCTAACCCTAACCTAACCCTAACCCCTACCTAAACCTAATTATAATCCTAACCCTAACCCTAACCCTAACACTAACTCTAACCCTAACCCCATAACTAACTTTAACCGTAAACCTAAAACTAACACTAACCCTAACTCTAACCATAACTCTAACCCTAACCCTAAATCTAACTCTACTCTTAACCTTAACCCTAGCAATAACCTTAACCCTAGCCCTAACTCAAACCCTAACCCTAACTGAACACTAATCTAACACTAAACCTAAAGCCAACTGTAACCCTAACCCTAAAACTAACCCTAACCCTAACGTGAACCCTAAGCCTAAACCTAACCCTATCACAAACACTAACCCTAACACTAACACTAACTCTAATCCTAATCCTAACCCTAATACTAATCCTAACCCTGACAATTACCCTAACCTTAACTGTAACCCTAAGCCTAACCCAAACCCTAACCCTAATACCAATCCTAACACTAAACCTAACACTAACCCTAACACTAACCCTAACCCTAACCCTAACACTAACCCTAACTCTAACCCTAAACCTAACCCTGTCTCTGACCCTAACCTTAAGCCTAACACTAACCCTAACCCTAACATTTACCCTAACCCTAACACTCACCTAATGCTAACTATAAACCTAACACTAACCATAACCCTAAACCTAGCACTAATCTGAAACCTAACTATAACCCTAACTTAAACACTAATTCTAACCCTAATCGTAACCCTAACTCTAAAACTAACTAAACCGCAACCCTAACCCTAAACCTAACCCTAACAGTAACCCTAACCCTCTCCCTAACTATCCCTAATCTTATCCATAATCCTAACTCTACCTCTAATTCTATCCATTACCCTAAGCCATACCCTCACCCTAATGCTACCCTAGTCCTAACACTGATCTTTAGCCTATCCGAAACCATAACTCTATTACTAGTCCTAATTCTTGGCCTCATTCTAGCTTCTGCCCTAACCCAAACCCTATCCCTTATTCTGACCCTAACATTAACCCTAGATCTAAACCTGACACTAACTCTAAACCAGACCCTAACTCTATCCCTACCAGTAAATCTATACTTAAACCTAACAGTAATAACAGCACTAGACCGAGCCTAATCCTAAATACATTCATAAATCTAGCCCTAGCCCTAAACAAAAACCTTGAAATAACCCTAAAAATAACCCTTAACCTAACACAAAGAGTAACCTTATCCCTAGACCCAACGCTATTCCTAGTTCTGGCTCTAACCCTGACCCAAACACTGACGCTTACAATAACACAATCCCTAGCTTTAAACCTTATCCTAACCCAAAACCTAACCCTAACACTAGACTTATCCATAACCCTAACCCTAAAACTAGCCATAACCATAACCCAAGCTCTTACATTACCCATAGTCCTAATGCTAGCCATAAACATCATAAACCTAGCCCTTATCCTAGCCGTAAACTAGCTCTGATAGAAACCCTAACCATAACTCTAGACCTAACCCTAACCCTAACCATTGCCTTAGTCCTGAACCTAGCTCAAACTCTAAACCTTTCTCTAATAATAACACTAAACCCAACCCTAGCCCTGACTCTAACCCTAACCCTTGCCCTAGACCTAACCCTAGTTCAAACCCTAATACTTACCATAAACCTAACCCTGACACTAACCATAGGCCTAACCCTAACCCTAGCCATAAACTTATTCTTAATTCTAGCGCTAACCTCAGCTCTTACCCTATCCATTACCCTAAAGGTAAGCCTAAACCAAATGCTAACCCTAGGCCTAACACTAACCTTACTGCTAACAATAACCATATACATTACTCTAAACCTAACCTGAATCCTAAACCTAACCCTATCCATTACCCTAACTCTAACCCTAATCCCACTGCTAATTCAATCCTTAACTCTAAACCTTAAACTAAACCAAACACTACTCAGACCCTGACGCTTATAATACACCTAGCTCTAAACCTGACCCTTACCCTAAACGTAATCCTTACACTAACCCAACCCAACCTTAAAACTATCCCTAAAAATAACCCTCCACCTGACATTAGCCCTCACCCTAATCCTAGCCCTAGCCCTAACAAAAGCCCTCAAACCTAGCCCTAAATTTAGCCTTAATCATAATCCGAACCCTAATCTAGCCATAACCCTAATTCTAACTCTCGCCCTATCCCTAAACCTAGCTATAATCCCATCCCTTTCCCTAAACCTCACCCTATACCGAACACTAACATAACCCTAACCCTAGCCCTAACCCTAGCGCTAATCCTAGCCATAATTTAGACCTAACCTTAAACCCACCCCTTATCCTAGCTCTAAGACTATCTCTAACTCTCGCCCTAGCCTGATTTCTAGTACTAACCCTATCTGTTATCATAACCATAACACTATCCCTAATTTTAGCCCTGACCATAGCCCTAGGCCTACACCTAGATCTAACCATAACAATTAATATAAGATTAAACCTCACCTTACTATAAGCCCTAACACTATTGCTAATCCCCAAACTAGCCTTAACCCTAGCCCTAACCTAAACATAACCCTAGACCTGACATTAGTGCTATCCCTAATTCTTACCCTAACCCTAAACAAATCCTAACCCTACACCTAGCCTTAACCCTCGCCCTAATTTGAGTTCCTATCCCTAATCCTAAAAGTAACACTGATCGTGACTCTGACCCTAAAAGTAACCCTATCGCTAATCATCCCACTAAACCTAAATCTAATATAAACACTAGACCCAGTCCTAATGCTAACATTTATACTAGCCCTAATCATAACCATAGTTCTTACATTAGCCGTAGTTCTACACTAGCCCTAACCTAACCAAAAACATAGCCCTAATCTGGGCCCTAACCCTAGTTTTAATCATAGCACTTGCCCTATCTTTAGACCTAACACTTAACCTAAACCTAACCCTAAACCTAACCATGTCCTAACCCAAATCCTAAACCGAACCATAACCCTATTCCTAACCATAACACTAGACCTTAACCTAGATATAATTTTATCCATTACCCTAACCATAACTTGAAGCAAATTCTAATCCTAGGCCTAACCCTAACCATATCCCTAACCTAACCATAACCCTGATCCTAACTGTAGCTCTAATCCTATCCATTAACTGAACCATATTTTAACCAAATCCTGTCCCTAGGCCTAACTCTAACCCTATGTCTTACCCTAACCCTGTCCATTATACTAAACCTAACCTGAACCTGAAACCTAACCTCATCCATTACTCTATCCCTAATGCTAATTTTAGCTCTAACCCTAAACCTTAACCTAACCCATACCCAAAGCCTGAATCTGACCCTAATAATACCCCTAGCAGTAAACCTGACCCTAACCCTGAATGTAACACTTACAATAGACCTGGACATAAACCTAAACCTAAAACCATCCTTAACCATAACCCTAGAACTGACATTAGCCCTAGAACTAATCCTAGCCCTAACCCTAGCACAAACCATCCCCCTAATCCTAGCCCTAACCTAGCCTTAATCCTAATCCTAACCTTAACGAGAACCCTAACCCTAATTTTATCTCATGCCCTAGCCCAAAATGTAGCTGTTGCATCATACCTTACCCTAACCATAATGCTAACCCTAACCCTAGCCCTAACTCTAGGTCAAAACCTAACACTAACCTTAGGGCTAATCCTAGCCCTAAATTAACCCTAATCCTAAACCTAATCCTATTCCTAGCACTAAGAGTAACTCTCACTCTTGCCCTAGACCTATCCTTAGTTTAAAACCTAAACCCTAGCCCTATCCCTAGCCCCAATCCTAACTCTAAACATCACTGTAGCCCTAAACCTGGTTGTAAACCCTTATATTAAACCCAAACCTCACTCTAACACTAGCTGTAAACCCAATGCTAATTGGAAAACTAGCTCTAACCCTACCCTAGCCCTAAAACAAAACCTAGCCATAATCCTAACCCTAACCCTTAACCTAAACTAAACACTAACCTTACACCTATCCCTAAACTTAGCCCTAATTTGAGTCATAACCCTAACCATAGAAATAACCCTGACCCTGAAGCAGACCCTAATAGTACCCCTACCTCCATACATTGCCCTAACGCTAACCCTAGAACTAGCCCTAATCAGAAAACTAGTTCTTTCATTAGCTGTAGCCCTAATGCTAACACAATCCTAGCCTAATCCGAGCCTTGAATCTAACCCTAACCCTAACTGTACCTCTAACCCTATCCCTTACCCTAAGCCAAACCCTCTCCCTAATGCTACTCTAGTCCTAACCTTAAACCTCAGCCTACCCCAAACCCTAACTCTATTACTAGTCCTAAACCTAGCCCTCATTCTAGCTTTAACTCTAATCCTAACCCTGACCCTTATTCTGATCCTAACACTAACCCTAGATCTAAACCTGACACTAACCCTAAACCAAAAACTAACACTACCCTTACCGGTAAACCTATACTTAAACCTAACAGTAACACTAGCATCAGACCAAACCTAATCCTAAATATAGTCATAAATCTACCCTTAGGCCTAAAACAAACCTAGCACAAGCCCTAACAATAACCCTTAACCTAACGTAAAGACTAGACTTATCACTAGACCAAATACTAGTCCTAATTGTGGCCCTAAGCATAAAACTAAACCTAACCCAACAATGACACTTACCCTAATAGAAACCCTAGCTCTAAACCTTATCCTAAACCAAAACCTAAACCTAACACTAGATTTATCCATAACTCTGACACTAACACTAGCCATAACAATATCCCTAGCTCTTACTTTACCCATAGCCCTAACGTTAGGCCTAAACATCACACAAAACCGAGCTCTTATCCTAAACCTAACCCTAATCATAACCCTAACCATAGCTCAAATGCCTACACTTACACTAAACCTAACCCTAACATTAACCCTAGGCCTAACCCTAATCCTAACCCTAATCCTAACTTTAACCCTAGCCCTAACCTTAGCTCTAAACATATCCTTTACCTTAAAGATAAGCCTAACCCAAATGCTATCCCTTGGCCTAATGATAAACCTATCCCTAACACTAACCCTATTCATTACTCTAAACCTAACCAGAACCATAAAACTAATTATTTCAATTACCCTAATCCTAACCCTGACCCATTGCTAATTCAAGCATTAACCCTAAATCTTAACCTAAACCAAACCCTATCCGGACCTTGACCCTAATAATACACCTAGTTCTAAACCTGACCCCTACCCTAAACCTATTCCTTATAATAGACATAGCTATAACCTAACACTAAAACTAATACTATCCATAAACCTAGACCTGACATTAACCCTATCCCTAATCCCAGCCATATCCCTAAAACAAACCCTCAGCTTAACCCTAAACCTAGCCTTAATTCTAACCCATACTGTAATCTTAATCCTAATCCTATTTCTAACCCTCGCCGTAGCCCTAAAGCTAGCTATAACCCTATCCCTTCCCCTAAATTCAATCCTAAGCATAACTCTAACACTAACCCTAAACCTAACACTGACCTGAGTGCTAATCCTAGCCCTAATTTAGCCCTAACCCTAACCTACCCCTAACACTAGCCAAAGACTAACACAAACTCTTGACCTAGCCCTATTTCTAGTTCTAACCCTATCAATTACCATAACCCTAACACTAGTCCTAACCTTATCCCTAACCCTAGCCATAACCCTAAACCTAGATATAACCATAAGAATAAATCTAAGCCTAAACTTGACCCTACCACTAGCCCTAAAACTATTGCTAATCATAAAACTAGCCCTAACACTAGGCCTAGTTCTAAAACAAAACTGAACCATGGCCCTATACCTAACCCTAGCATAAACTTAAACCTAGACATAACATTAACCATATCCCTATCTCTAATCCTAGTTCTAAGCCTAGACTTAATCCTAACCTTAATTTTAACCCTAGCCCTAACCCTAAATGTATCCCTTATCCTAGCACTAAACATAGCTGTAACATCAAACCTTACACTAACCCTAATGCTAACACTAACCCTAGCCCTAAACCTAGGCCTAAATCTAACACTAACCCTACCCCAAACCATATACCTACTACTACTCCTAATCCTAGGCCTCATTCTAGCTCTAACCATAACTCTAACCATGTCCCTTATTCTGAACCTAACACTAACCCTAGATTTAAAACTGACACTAACCCTAAAGCAAACCCTACCCCTACCCCTACTGGTAGACCTATACCTAAACCTAATAGTAACACTAGCACTAGATCAAACCTAATCCTAAATAGAGTCATAAATCTAGCCTTATCCCTAAATAAAAACCTAGCACTAGCACTAACAATAACCGTTAACCTAACATAAAGACTAACTCTATCCCTAGACCCAAAACTAGCCATAAATCTTGCCCTCACCCTAATCCTAACTCTAACCCGACAATGACAGTTACCCTAAAACAAACCCTAGCTCTAAATCTTATCCGAACACAAAACCTAATAGAACACTGGACTTATCCATAACGCTAACCCTAAAACTAGCCATAACCATATCTTTAGCTCTTACATTACCCATAGCCATAATGATAGCCATAAACCTCACACAAATCATTGTCCTTATCCTAGCCGTAAGCTAACGTAAAGACTAACTCTATTGTAACCCTAACCATAACCCTAAACCTAACCCTCGACCTAACCCTAATTGTAACTCAAACTCTAACTTTAACCTAAACATCACCCTAACACTAACCCTAACATTAGCCCTCACTCTAACCCTGACCCTCATGCTAGCCCTGATCCTAGCTCAAATGCTAACATTTACCCCAAAAGTAACCCTGACACTAACCCTAGGCCTAAACATAACCCTATTACTAATTCTAACCTTAACCCCAGCCCTAACCTTACCTCTAACCCTATCCATTACCCTAAAGATAAGCCTAACCCAAATGCTAACCCTAGGCTTAACGCTAACACTATTGCTAACACTAACCCTATTCCTTACTCTAAACCTAACCAGAACCCTTAACCTACCTTATCAATTAACCTAACCCAGACCCTATCCCTATCCCTAAAGCTAATTAAAAACTTAACCCTAAATCTTAACCTAAACCAAACCCTACTCGTACCCTGACCCTAATAATACACTTAGCTTTAAACCTGACCCTTGACCTAAACTTAACCTTTACACTAGACCTAGCCATAACATAACCCTAAAAATAACCATAACCATAAATCCAGACCTGACATTAGCAACAGTCCTAATTCTAGCCCTAACACTAACACAAACACTAGTCCTCATCTTAGGCCTATACTTAGCCTTAATGCTATCCCAAACCCTAACTCTAGCCCTATCTCTAATTTTAACCCTCACCCTAGAACTGAACTTAGGTATAACCCCATCATTTCCCATATCCCTATCACTAAACCTAACCCTAACACTATCCATATCTCTAACCCTAACCATAGTCATAACCCTAACAGTAACCCTAGCACTAACCCTAGCCCTAATTTAGCCCTAACCGTAACTGTACCCCTAACCTTGGCCTAAGACTAACTCTAACTCTCCCCAAGCCCTATTTCTAGTTCTAACCCTATCTATTACAATAAACATAACACAAGCCCTAACCTTAGCTCTAACCCTAGCCCTAGACCCTACTCTAGATCTAACCATAACTCTACATTTGACTCTAACCCTAAGCCTAATCCTCCACCTACCACTAGACCTAACACTATTGCTAATCCTAAAACCAGCCCTAAACTTAGCCTTATCCCTTAAACAAAACCAAGTCATTGTCCTAACCCTAAATGTTAACCTAAACCAAAACATAACCCTAAACCTAGCCATAACCTTCGAGCTCTAATGCATGTTTTAGTCCTAAAATTAATCCTGACCCTGACTTACATTCTAACACTAACGTTAGTTCTAAATATCACACTAATCCTAAACATAGCACTAACACTAGATCTAGACCAAATACTAACTCTATTCATAACCTTAGTTCTTATATTAGCCATAGCCCTAACCCTAGTCCTAAAGCTAACAGAAAAACTGGCCCTAATCTGAGCTCTAACCTAAGAAGTAAATCTAAACCTAAACCTAAACCTAGCCTTAGCCCTAACCCTAACCCTAAACCTAGCCCTATCAGCTCTAACTCTATCACTTACCGTAAGCCAAACCCTATCCATAATGCTAACCTTAGTTCTAATCCTAATCCATAGCCTAATCCAAACCCTAATCCTATTACTAGTCCTAACTCTAGTCTTCATTCTGGCTCTAACCCTATCTCAATCCTTAACCTACCACAAACCCTCAGTCTAAATCTGACCCTCACCCTAAACCAAACCCTAAATCTAGCCCTACCAGGAAACTTATACCTAAACCTAACCCTAACTCTAGCCCTAGACCTAAGCCTAATCCTAAATATAGGTCTAGGTCTAGACCTACAAAAATCCATGAGCCCTAGCCCTAACATAATCCTTAACCTAAAGAAAACACTAACCATGTCCCTAGACCTAACTCTATTCCTAATTCTGGCTTTCACCTTAAACCTAACTCGAACCTGAACACTGACCATAACACTAACACTAAACATAGCTCTAAACCTGAACCTAACTGAAAACCTTAACCTAAAACTAGACATAGCCATAACTCTAACCCTAAACTAGCTCTAACAAGAACCCTAGATCTTTCATTACACATATCCTTAACCCTTGGCCTAAACCTAACACAAAACCTAGCCCTAATCTTAGGCCGAAACCTACCCTAAGCATAACCATGATCCTAAATGTAGTCCTAACCCTAACCCTCACCTTACACATAACCCTAGTTCAAAGCCTAACCCATAGCCTAAACATAACCGAAGCCCTATTCCTAAACAATAACCTAACCTTAGCCCTAATCCTAACCTTAAACCTAGTACTAACACTAGTTCTAACCCTAACATTACCCTAAACCTAAACCTAATGATAACCCTAGCCCTAAACCTAACCCTATCCCTAACGCTAATCATAAATCTAACCCTCAACCTAACCCTAAACCTAAATCTTGCCATAAACTTAACCCTAAAATTTACAATACATCAAAACTAAACCTATCCCTAAACCTATATTTAACCATCACCTAAACTTAACCCTAGACCTAATCTTACATCTAATCCAATACATTACTCTAAAACTAACACTAACCCTAATGAAGACCGTAGCCCTAAGCCCAACCCTAACCATAACCATAATCATAACCCTAATCCAGACCTATCACTAAACCTAACACTTCTGCTAGCCCTAACTGTAGCTTAATTCCTAACCCTTACCCTAACCTTAACACTAGCCCAATTACTAACCATAACACTAACTCTAGCCCTAACCCTAACACTAAACCTAGCCCTTATCCTAGCCTTAATTTAGCCCTATTCCTAAACCTAACCCAAACCCTAGAATTAAGACTAACTACAGGGCTGGGGATGTGGCTCAAGCGGTAGCGTGCTCGCCTGGCATGCGTGCGGCCCGGGTTCGATCCTCAACACCACATACCAACAAAGATGTTGTGTCTGCCGAGAACTAAAAAATAAATATTAAAAAAAAATTCTCTCTCTCTCTCTCTCTCTCTCTCTCTCTCTCTCTCTCTCTCTCTCCCCTCTCTCACTCTCTCTTAAAAAAAAGACTAACTATAATTCTCAGACAAGACCTCTCCCTACTTCTAATCCTATCCCTTACTGTAAACCTAACCCAAGATCTAATCCTAGTCGGAACCCTTGCACTATCCTTAGCCCTAGTACTAACTCTAGATTGAAACCTATCTCTAAAACTAACCTTAACCCAATGCCTCAGCCTAACCCTGAAACTAGTTTTAACCTTAATGCTAATTCTAAAATAGCCCTAACCCTAGCCCAAGCCCTAAAACAAAACGGAGCCATACCCCTAACACTAACCCTTACCCTAGAACAAACCCTAACACTACTTCAGCCTTAACCCTAGCCCTAATTTGACACCTAATCCTAACCCTAAACATAACCATGACCCTGACTCATATCCAAACACTAAACCTAGCTCTAAATATCACCCTAACCTTAAACCTAATCCTAAAACTAGACCAAGCCCTAACCCCAAACCTAAAACTCACCCTAATATTAAACTTAGTTCTTACAATGGCGGTGACCATAACACTAGCCCTAACCCTAATACAAAACTAGCCCTAATCCAAGGCTTAACACAAGCTTTAACCCTAAACCTATCCCTAAATCTAGTCCTAAGCCTAGCTTTAACTCTATTTCTTAACGTAAGCCAAGCCTCACCCTAATGCTCACCGTATTCTTAGCACTAATCCATGGCCTAACCAAAGCCTAACTCTATAACTAGACCTAACCCTAGCCTTCATTCTAGATCTAACCAAATAACAAACCCTAACCCTATCCTGACCATTATTCTGAACCTAACACTAATCTTAGGTCTAAATCTAAACCTAACTTTAAACCAAAACCTAACACTAGCCCTACTGGTAAACTTATATCTAAACCTAACTGTAACACTAGCCCTAGACCTAAACCTAAACCTAAATCTAGACATAACTATAGCTTTAGTCTTAAAGACAAACTAGACCTAGCCTTAAGAATAACTCTTAACTTAATCCAAACTCTAACCCTACCTGTAGACCTAACCCTGGTCCTAATTCTGGGTTTAATCCTAACCATTACCCAACCAAGCACTGTCAGTGACACTAACACTAACCCTAGCTCTAAACTTAACTTTAACACTAAATCTAACCTAAAACTACACCTAGCCCTAGCATTAACCATAAAACTAATCTTAAGCATTATTCTAGTTTTTACATTAGCCATTGCCCTAACCTATCACAAAACCTAGCCCTAATCCAAGCCCCATCTTAGCTTTAACCCTAATGATAACCCTAACAATAACACCTAAACATAACACTAAGCCTAACCCTAACCCTAACCCTAACCCTAACCCTAACCCTAACCCCTAACCCCTAACCCTAACCCCTAACCCTAACCCTAACCCTAAACCTAACCCCTAACCCTAACCCTAACCCTAACCCTAACCCTAACCCTAACCCAACCCTAACCCTAACCCTAACCCTAACCCTAAACCCTAACCCTAACCCTAACCCTAACCATTGATTTTTTGTTTATTTTAATTGGAATCTAGTATTTGTACTTTGATCTGGGATCCAGAATTATAATCCCACATGTGTAAACATTGTGTTGTCATCAAATCAGGCTAATTTCCATTTTTTTTAATGTTATCATTTTTATGTTGAAAGCCTGTAAGCTCTTTTCTGGTTATTTTGAATTTTAGCATCATCCCCAGGTGGATTAGAGCCAAGAGACCAATTATCAGGTAGATAGGCTTCAGCCTGTGTTGGAGAAGAAATGTGAAGATGTGGAAGAGAGGAGTTTGGTGTTTCCTGAGATCTCAAAGCCAACTTCAGAGAAAAATGCATTTCTTATACCAATATAATTATACAGTTGGTAGTTATTTTTCATCTTTTGGGAAAACAATCATGTAGTATATATCTAAGAAGAAAATGAAGAAGACTTCATTTCAAACACTGTCACCCCATGAATCTCATCTATTACCATCAGAAAATGTGTGGATTCCCCCCAACACATTCTTTTCCACTTCAGCACTCAAGTTTCTCTGATAGTCTTCAGGTAATGTTTTCCTGAATTATGCAACAATAGTTTGGCTCCAACAGTGTATCAACTTTTTATCCATTCAGAATTACCATGTGCTATTGAAAATAATTTTAGATTACAATCACATCTTGAGGTTTTCTCGTATAGATCCTGATTTTATCTGTTATTAGTTAAGCTTTAAGTACACCTTGAAAATTCTACAAATTTTGATTTTATAGATTTGTATATTATTTCACTGCTATCTTTATTTTGGTTTATTATCAGACCTAATATCTTCAAAGTATCAACTGAGCTAATATTAAGAATTGCACTCTTTAAGACACATTGTTTGAATTTGCATCTGAGAGCTTCCATTAATTTCAAGTGTGATCTTAAGCAGTATTTGATACTAAACACCAATCATCTCGTCTACAAAATATGGGCAGTAATATTACCTTAATTCTAGATATGTTATGTGTGTAAGAAGATGAAGTAACAAAGATGAAATGTTTCTGACATATAATGACCTTGAAAAATATTGGCCAGTATTTTTTAATTCTGCATTTTCTCATGCATGTTACTTGCAAGATTTTATTCAGTTCTTTTAATTATAAATACCTCTATTGCTGTCTCAATTTTTTTTCATGATTTTGGAGCATTTTGTTACTATCTGTACTATCTTTGGGGGTATTTTAAGACTGTCTTTGAATCCACAGTGTAGCCACCCATATTATATACATGTTATTATTATCACCAGAATAGCTACCTTAAGTGATACAAGTCCAGTTTCAAATACTAGTAAGAACATATTCTAATCTTTTCTACTCAGTCATCTGAAATCAGGGTCATAATTAATGTCATAGTTAAAATACATCCTCAGATTTATTGTAAGATTTTTATTAAAGAAAAATAATTTTACTCAAGCCTGGAAAATAGGTCTTCACAAGAGTCTGTATTATCACTTCCAGGAAGCAAGAAATTTTTCAGTTCAGAGGCCAAATTATCAATTTGATACAGAAAATTTAATGTTAATCTACCAATGTGATATTTTCTATACAAGACATGTTGTGATTTAATTCAAGTGCCTGAAATTGTAAGTATGTCTTTTAAATCATGTCCAGCCATACATTGAATAATAAATGTCATCATAAAATCCTGCATGTAAGATATCATTTAATGGCTCTTTACAACATGTAAATCTATTAGTCAAGATACTAAGGATGGGTGCAGTGGTGCAAGACTCTAATCCTAGTGGCTCTGGAAGCTGAAAGAGGAGAATTGCAAGTTCAAAGCCAGTCTTAGAAAAAAATGAGGTGCTAAGTAACACGGTGTGACCCTGTCTCTAAATCAAATACAAAATAAGGCTGGAGATGTGTTTCAGCATTTGAGTTCCTCTGAGTTCAATAAAGAGACCAAAATAAATAAATAAATTAATTAATTAATGGGAAAAATATACCAAGAAAAACTAAGAAAAGCTAAATACTCCATATGCATGTTGGGTTAAATCTGTTACTTTGAGACATGTGAATAACAAATATATTATAGAAATGTTAATGTTTTACCTTTTGAGATAACACAAGGGCCCAACATATCTGCTTGGTGTAAGCAAGGAATTTTTTATGAGATAAGTCTTGACTTCATGATATGGTTTATCCATTATAAACACATTAAGAATATATATCACTTTTTAATAAGTGCTTAAATGAGTTGTATTGTTTCCAACTAAAAATGTCAATAATTTTTTGCCACAAATTACTGCCTTTTCCATCAACTTTCTTTTATTAATCTGTTAAAAATAATTGAATGTAAGAACTCAAATTACTATGTACACCAGTGCTCATAGTAGCATTATTAATGACAAACCCTAGTGGAAACATTAATGCCCCAAATCCTATGAATGTATAAGTAAAACATGGCCTGAACACAACATGGAATATTATTTAGCCTGGAACCAAAAAGTGCCTGAGATAGTAATTAGTGAACCTTAAAGATATTATTGGAAGTGATCTATCAGTCACAAATTATCCAATGCTGTAATACTCTAATGTAAATAGTGGAACTGAGAGTAGAAACCTATACAGACAGAAAATAGAATGATAGTTACTAGGGGCTGAGAAAGTGAGTGAGGTGTACTTATTGGAGAGTGACCCAAGAATAGTTTGAGAAGGAAAAATGCTAGAGATGGATTGTGAATGCTTTCACAATAGTATAAATGTGTTTGCTGAATCTGACGTGCACTTTTAGAGAGCATCAAAAGGTTCAATCACAAGAATGGGTCCCAAGTTGTAATGGGTGGCACCTCATATATGTATATAATATGTCATACAACTTAATGCCATGCATATCTAAAAACAACAAATAAAACGAAGATTTTGAAATAAAAAAAGAAAGGATCCAATATGATAAATTTTCTGTCATGTGCACCTTACCATAACAAAAGTTGCCCAATGACCTTCTTTATGTTAAGTGAAATATACCAATTACACAAGGACAGACACCACGTGTTCTCATTTATTTGTAGGAAGCAATAAGTAGTTCTAGTAGAATAGAATGGAATGGTGGTCACCAAAAATGGGAGAGAAGGGAGAGAACATGTGGAAAGAGTTCATGGAGGGGTATAAAGAACAGAATGGAGAACTCATTTTGTGTTAATCACTTTGGCACATTAGGGTAACTATTGATTAAAATGACTTAAAATGTGCAACTTAAAATTAAATTGAAAAACAAAATAAAATTGAAATTCCAAAAACATAAAAAAATCAATAGCTGAAGAGATTAAATACTTATTACTAAGGTCTGATTATACAACTTATGTTCATGTACTGAGTTACCATAATGTACCCTGAAAAAATTCATATATAAAAATATAACTTTAAAGAGAGTTCCCATTCCACATAGTTCTTGAAATCCTAGACAGAGAAATTAGATAGACAAAAGAAATTAAAGAAATACAAATACAAAAAGAAGAACTCCAACTACCATTATTTACTGATAACAAGTTTCTATACTAAAAGGATCCAAACAAATCCACCAGAAAATTTCTAGACTTAATAAATAAATTCAGCAAAGTAGCAGAATATAAAATGAATACCCATAAACCAAATGTATATCTACACATCAATTATAAGTCCTCTGAAAGAGAAAGTAGGAAAAGTATCCCATTCACAAGAGCCTCAAAAAAAAGGTATCCCATGCTCTTGGATAAGCTGAATCAATATTGTTAAAATGCCCATACAACCCAAAGTGCTATACAGATTCAATGTAATTCCAATTAAAATCCCAACATTATTCCTTATAGAAATACAAAAAAAAAATCATGAAATTCATTTGGAAAAGTAAGACTGAGAATAGCCAAAGCAATTCTTAGCAAGAAGAGTGAAACAAGGGGCATCACAATAACAGAACTTAAACTATACTGCAAAAATATAGTAACAAAAAAGCATGGTATTTGCACCAAAATATACATGTGGATCAA
The DNA here is from genome assembly GCF_964194105.1 of Spermophilus citellus. Taxonomy (NCBI): domain Eukaryota; kingdom Metazoa; phylum Chordata; class Mammalia; order Rodentia; family Sciuridae; genus Spermophilus; species Spermophilus citellus. The sequence continues at coordinate 476,599 of NW_027673039.1, read as the reverse complement.
TGGCACAAAATAGAAGACAGAGATACAAACTTAGATAAATACAGGTATTTCATATTAGACAAAGTGACAAAAAACATACATTGGCAAAAATAGATAACCTCTTCAACAAATAGTGTTGGGAAAACTGGAAATCCATAGGAGCAAAATAAAATTAAACCCCTATCTCTCACCATGTACAATACATAACAAAGTTGATCAAGGACCTAGTAAATAGACCAGAGACCCTACACCTAATAGGAAAAAAAAAGTAGTCCCAAATCTTTATCATGTCCAATTAGGTTTGACTTTCTTAACAAGACTCCTAAAGGGCAAGAAATAAAATCAAGAATCAATAAATGGGATGGATTCAAACTATAAAGCTTCCTCTCAGAAAAAAAAAATAATAAATAAGGTGAAGAGAAAGCTTAAATTTGAGGAGCAAATTTTTGCCACAGGCATGTCAGATAGAGCACCAATAGATAAAGAGCATAAAAACACCAAATAACAAACAACTCAATCAATAATTGTGATAAGGGGCTGAACAGACACTTCTCAGAAGAAAAAACACAGTTTATGAACAAATATATGAAAAAATGTTCAACATCTCTAGCAATTAGAAAAATGCTAACCAAAACAACTTCAATCATAATGGCAGCTATTAAGAATAAAACAAGGACTGGGATTGTGGCTCAGTGGTAGAGAGCTTGTCTAGCATGTGCAAGGCACTGGGTTTGATTCTCAGCAGCACATATAAATAAGTAAATAAAACAAAGGTCCATAAAAAATAATAAAAATATTTAAAAAGAATAAAAACAACAATAAGTGTTGGCAAGAATGTGTGAAAAAGGAATATTCAAACATTGATGGTGGGACTGCAAATTGGTGCAGCCAATATGGAAAACAGTATAGAAATTCCTTGGAAAATTGGGAATTAAACTACCATTTGACCCAGCTATCTCACTCCTCGGTCTACACCTAAAGGGCTTAAATACATTATACTATAAGAACACAGCCACATCAATATTTATAACAGCACAATTTATGATAGATAAATTGTGAAACCATCAATGGAATATTACTTAGAATTAAAAGAGAATGAAATTATGCCATTTGCAGGTAAATGAATGGAGTTGGAGAAAATAATGCTAAGTGAATTAAGCCAATCCCAAATAAGCAAATGCTGGATGTTTTCTGATATAAGAATGCTGATTTATAATGGGGAAGGCAGGGAACATGGGAAAAATAGACAAACTTTAGATAGAGCAAAGGGGAGAAATGATAAGGTAGGGAGGATTGGGGCAGGAAAAATCATAAAATGATATGGACATCATTACCCTAAGTACACATATGAAGACATGAATGGTTTGATGTTACTTTATGTATAACCAGACATGAAAAATTGTGCTTTACATGTGCAATATGAATTGAATTGCATTCTGCTGTTATGTATAACAAATTCAAATAAATAAAAATGGATGAATACATAAAGAAAATGTGGCACATATACACAAAGAAATATTACTTAGCATTAAAGGAGAATAAAATTATGGCACTTACAGGTAAATAGGTGGAGACGGATAATATCATGGTAAGCAAAATTACCCAATCTTAAAAAAAGGGGGGCTTAAAGTTTTCTCTGATAAGTAGATGCTAATCTATAATGAGGGGGAGTCATGAGATGAGTGAAGAAATTTGGAAGGAATAGAAAAAATGATGAAATGAGATGGACATCATTACTGTAGGTACATGTATGATTGCAAGAATCATGTGAATCTATTTCATGTACAACCAGGGAAGTAAAAATCCTGCTCCATTTGTGTACAATGAATTGAAGAGCTATCTACTCTCATATATAACTGATTAGAACTAATAAAAATGTATTTTTAAAAAGAATGAGAATTGGACTGGGGATGTGGCTCGGTGGTAAAAGTGCTTTCCTGGCATGCATGAGGTGCTGGGTTCAAATCCCCAAGGAAGGAGAGAGAGAGAGAGAGAGAGAGAGAGAGAGAGAGAGAGAGAGAGAGAGAGAGAATTATAAAAACAAATGTTTCCAGTAAACTTATAAGCATCTGTGAAAAAACTCTTAAATAAAAATAATTTTACATATCATGATCCAAAGTATTTCAAAATATAATTTTTAGACTCTCCTAAGAGTTTTAAGGCTTTTTAATTAATTGGGTTCAAGTCACATTTTTGGTTTTTTGTTTGGCCAGGGATTGAACCTAGCAGTGGTTGAACCTAGCTCCGATTAACCACTGAGACACATCCCAGGGCCTTTTTTTTTATTTTGATACAGGGTCTCAATAAGATTCTTAGGGCCTTGCTACATTATTTGACTCTCTTTAAACCTGCAATCCTCTTTACTGAATGTCCCAAGTAGCTGGGATTACAGGTGTGTGCCACCTAGTAATTTATCTGAAGAAGGAGGAGGTTTTTTTTTTTTTTTTTAAGCAGAACTCTGTGCTGCTCAGTCTTATAAGGGTACACTGCTTCAGGTAGCAACAGATTTTTCATTTTCTGGGTAACATATTTCACATGCAGTCAAATGTCAAAATCAAATTGTAGAGGTTTACATAGAAAATTATTGGCCTTGATAATTCATGCTATGAAAATTATGGATTTGTAGTATTGTTTTAATTAGAAAAATTTAAAAAGAAGGGAATAAATTTAAAAGTACAAGAATATCCCAATAACCACTCATAAATGGCACACACACACACAAAACTCAATATCACCAAATACTGGTTGGTTGCAGAGCTCAGGAAGGACCTCTGATTGTTACTGGGACGCCACATAGTCTTCTGGGGAAAGAGCACTGTGTTTTTTTTCTTTTTTTTTAAAGGGAGAGACATATGCATTTTTTAAAGGGAGAGACATATGCATTGATATCAAGGTGTCATTACTCAGAGCTGTTTCAATAGGCAGATATAAGAATGTGAATATAGCATTAATTAGCTTTTTTAGTTCACTTTATTTTGTGCTGAGCCATATGTATTTGGGGCCAATAGGAGGACCTCAGATTTGTTGGCTATGAATGCTATGCAAATGACAACTCAGGGTCCTTGGATCTTAGCAAGAAAAAACAAGGTACAAACAAAAAGTTTTCATCCAGATGCTGCTTGTTTGCCATTGTCTGAGGATTGAAGAAAGTACTTTTCTTTTCCTCTGGGGATACCCTCCCTTCCTAGAGCAAGAAAGGTTCTGTCAGACTTCAGATGCAACACCATGATTACAAGGCTACTGAGAGATGAGCTAAAACTGGCTGTTCCATATAACCTCACCTTAGAATCCTCAATTCAAAATCTTGAGTGCAAGAGGAGAAAGAGGAGGCTCCAAGTGGTCTTTTACATTCTGACTCTTACTACAACAATGTCCTAAAGGATTTTCTTAAACTTGTACTGTGGTTTATATGAATTTCCATTGTATCATTTTAAATTCACAGTATTATTATAATATATAATATCACAAATTTTATTATTTTACATGATAGATTATTCCAGTATAAAGACTCACAAGTTAATTATTACAAGTTGTAATAATTAAAAGCCCTGCAATTTCTAGCCTTATGTGATTTTTCAGAACTTAAAATGTTTCAAAACCACTTTTGGCAATTCCTAAGCTCACAGATTCACCTGCTAATAATTCTATCTAATATTATTTTATTTTTAGAAGTAATTTTTCTTAAAATGTGTAGTGTGTATTTACATGGAAGTAAAGAAATTGCATTCTTTTAAATGTTCCTTGGGATACTATATCAGACTTACTTTTATCTTTCTCTTTACTGCACCATAAATATTCATGGGAGATGCATTTATGCTTTTTATAAAGTATCCAAAGGATTCAGGGAGACAGAAAAATACTAGAATACAAACTTTAGTTTGTAATAAAATAAAATACTAGATTTCAGACTTAAATTTGTAATAAAATAAAATGTACTATTTTCATGTGTTGGCATAGAACACACAACCACAGGCCCATTTTTTCTATTTTATTTATTTATTTATTATTTCAGTGTATTACTATTTATGTCAAAAACCACTGCTTCTTGATATCTCATGGATCTGGAATTTCAATATTATCCTAATTTATCTTGTAGTGTTAGACTTTTATTTAATCAAAATCATTGAGAAAGAACATAAAATTTAGCACTAGAAGCTTCTATAATGTCTTTCATTTTATGTAGATTCATTGAATTTTGTAATTGCAAAAATATCCAAATGATTCAAAGACAGTTTTTACTGCATTTGTCTTAGTATTTTACTAGAATAAATTTAAATTTGTAATCTTGTAAAAAATTGCCACTTATCCATGACATTGCAGAGTGTTTTATTATAGACAATTCTAGATCATATCCACCTCTGTTATAAAACTTTGTTCCTTAATACCTATTTTTTAGAATTATCTTATGGCTGTTCTATGAGCTTCAAAATTATTCTTTACTAATGAATAACAATTTTAAAGGTACTTATAATGTATAAGAATTTTCAATAAGTAGGATGACTCTGATGTAGTTTTCCTATGTGCATACATATATAAATATATCACAGTGAATCATACCATCAATTCATCTGCAAGAATGGGGTCTTAAAATTAGAATAAGATGTATTCCATTCTTGCTTAATTATATCAAAATGAATTCTATTGTCATATATAACAAAAAACTAATAATAAAATTTTTGCTTATATTAAATAAATTACTCAGAGAACTAAAATGACAAATTCCTTTGTCATAATTTCACTGAATTTTATGCAGTAAAGAGAAGTTTACAATAATCCTGAGAAAATATATATTGTCTTTTCATGTGAAATGTCTTTTTTTATAATTTTTCCATCACTCCTTTCACCCATATCTCCACTGATGATGTTCTGAATTGAAAACTTTCTTCACAAAAAAACAAAAAACAAAAAAGAAAGAAAAGAAAAAAAAAACATTTTCCAAGTACAGTTTCAATCAAGTCAATGAATAATCACAGACATCACATTTGAATATTCCTTAAGGTAAGTGAATCAAAACCTTCAGGAAGTTGTGTGATTTAGTAGAAGGAACTGCTAACTAGATCATAATAATAGAGATGGTTTGCATTCTAGTTTGCAAATATCTAAATACAGCCATTGAAAGGATAGTGACTTAAATTTGGAAACATGGGCAGATTTCCAGAAAAAGATTCAAAGGCCTGAGTGCTTCAGGGCCCAAGTGTATATGCTGTAAAAGGAGTCAGAAGAAATATTATATAAAGATCATTCCAGTATCATCCAAAAAGAAGCCTTCCAGGTTTTTTTTTCCTTTTTTTCCCCTTACTTTTATTTTATTTTTATGTGGTGCTGGGGATTAAACCCAGAGCCTCATGCATGCTAGGCAAGCACTTTACTACTGAACCACAGCCATGGCCTGCTTCCAGTAGTTTTTAACCTTGTTCATGAGAATAGTCTTTTTTTTTCTCCTTGGTGAGGCATATTCTAGTTGTAGTATGAACAGTTGCATTTGATAAGTGCTGATAGAAAAGCATTGGTTACAGGTTTATAATATTTAGTAAACCTAACAGTTGAATGTTTCATTGCATTTAATATGAATGTGTGTATAATTCATTCCCTTGTGTATCTCCTGAGAGGTACAATAACTAGTTACTTTCTATGTTAAATCCCGAATTTGCTGCTTTTTGCACAAATAACCATAGGCTTCTTATTGGGTTTCCAGTTAATTTCATCATGGTGTTTCAACATTGCCAATCCTGGTTTTTTATCTCTCACCTTGCAAAATGTCTTCTGCTCTCTTACTTCACAAAATACACAAACACCTTGGGTAGTAAATATCCAAAGAGCAAACAAATAACACTAGTTTCCCCTGTCTTTGGATTCAACATTTTAATGAAAATTACATGAAGAGCTTCATCCAGATAATATCTTATTTTTACCCTCCAAAATGGGCTCTTTGGGTTCCACCGACTGAACCTTCTGAATTATTTTCTATACCTTTTGCCTTGATTTTAAAAGCATATATCAAGACTGTGGATTCTCAACTACTCTGCCTTCCATTAAGAGGTATTTGGTTAACATTTGAGAGTATAATAAAACAATAAATCATTGGTTCCATCATTCTTACTATTTATAGGGAGACTCTGAAAGGAGTTACAACTACTCTCAGAGTGTTTCACAGATAATAACCTCAGACATCCAGTCAAATGTCAGAATTAGAGCCATGGCTCTGTTATGCAATGTGATGTTGACCATGTACCCACAGAATTCTGGATATATATGAAATATTAACTGAATGAGACTTGATGTTAGTTCCCTTTTCTGAGCAACTAAACTACTTTCAGGACATTACTGAAAAAATTGTATGATATATTTTATGTAAGGGATGACCCATCACCTCTGAAATGGTGAGATTCATTTTTTTGAATGTAGAAGAATAACAAGAATGAAAACAAACAGTGGCAATTTTTAATAGAGATTAAAAATTGAGAAGACAACACAAGCTGTGTCCCTGTTTCTTTGGAAGGAATTTGGAATGTGGAAACATCCAAATTCATTGCATGTACAATTTATATAATGAAAAGAAAAAAAAGAATACTAACAGGATCCAAGAATAAAAATTTCACAAACGATGGGCTGGGTTTGTGGCTCAGTGGTAGAGTGCTTGCCTAGCACGTGTGAGGCTCTGAGTTTAATCCTCAGCACCACATAAAAATAAATAAATATATAAAATAAAGGTATTGGGTCCAACTACAACTAAAAAAATATTTAAAAAGTTTGGCAAAGGAGGTCAATCTTACATAGGCATTGCTGATCTATTCTAGAAATCCTTAATATATCACATTTACTCCCTCACACTAAGATTAGAGACAAATAATATAATGGCCAATTTTATTGTACTTCATATATATCAAGCACATATTTAATTAACCCAACAATGCCAGAAAGAAAGAATTTACCTGACCCCCATTTACTCATGATATAATCAGAGACTTAATTAGTTAGAGGAAGTAACAGTGTTCCCATAGCTAGAAGATCTTGGGAAATGGGTTAAATGAAAGTTATGCAGGAGGGGAAAAAATTACTAAATCCCTTACAATTCTGCCATTTAATAAAGAAACCATGGGGATGGGCATGTTGAGATTATTTCCCCGAATAATTACTATTTTAAAAATATGTTTTTTTTTTATTTTTAGGACACAATGCTTTCATTTATTTTATTTATTTTACTTTAATGTGGTGCTGATGATCAAATTCAGTGCCTCATATGGGATAGACAAGTCACCTACCATACTAAGATCTGCAATCCCAGCCCAAAATACCTATTTCTGTTTATCCAAATCTTACATTCTCAGCTTATTTTAAATCATTTTTTATGTAACAGCAATATTTCAGATATTACAGACCCAAGTCAGATAAAGCAACATCTTCATCATTAAGAAACCTACAGGGAATATTGAAAAGCAAACAAAAGTTCACCATTAAATAACATAACATGCTACACAGGAATACATGGTTTGTACAGCCTCAAAGAGAGGGTGAGATCTGAGCACTTTCATGAGGTGCACGGGAGTATGCAAAAATCATTCCTCTGAAGAATGAGGGGTGCTTTAAATAAAATTTACTTTTTAACTTACTATGTACATTTCAGCATTTGGCTTGTAAACATGGGTTCATTTATGTTAGACCAGTATTATACCATGGGTGCGCCCACCAACTCTTGACTTGAAATTAAAATGAAGGATAAGACCCTTTCCTATTTTAAAAGGCTTGCATTTTTTTTTTGTTATTTTGGTAAATGATGATTCTGGAGATTGTAAAAGGTAATATATTGACTGAAAGCACAACAATTAAAATTCTATTGCTCTCAAATGCTCCTATTTTTCTTCTCAGAATCACCAGGAAGATGAATCCACATTCGATTTACAATGCCATAAGAAAAGCCTTCTATCCCCAGGCTGGTATTGGGATTTCAGCAAATACCTTCCTGCTTTGCCTCCACATTATGGCTGTCCTTGTGAACCCCAAGCCCAGGATCACCGACCTCCCCATCACTCACTTGGCTCTAACACACATCCTCATGCTCCTCACCATGAGACTTTTGTTATCTACAGACATTCAGGAAGTGCAGGACATCCCAAAGGACCTCAAATGCACATTGTTTATCTTTTGTACAGGGTAATGAGGGGACTCTCTATCTGAACCACCTGTATCCTGAGTGTTTTTCAGGCTGTCACCATCAGCCCCAGTAGCTCCTTGTTGGCCAACTTCAAGTTTAAATCCACAAATCCCATCGTATGGCTCTTTATTTTCTTATGGGTCTTTATCATTTCCATCTCTAGCAACCTGCTTCTCTACATTGTGGCCACACCCAATCAGACCAAGCCTGGTCTTCTGTTTCTCACTGACCACTGTTTGAAAAAAAAAGTGGATCCCCCTTCCTTTTTCCCTAGGTGGGTAGGTTGCAATTCTTTAAATATAGCAAAAATTAATTGCTCATACTTTGGTTGGTTAGCAAGATGTAGCTTAATAAGACAGACAGATAAGGTATGAGACTCCCCTTCCTCAGCACCTTGTCCCAAACACTCAAAGAACTTGTATTTAGCTTGGCTGCCACAGCCAGCCACGAAAGCAATGGCAGTGAATGATTTAAAGGAGCTGTGCACCCATGAGGCTCAGGGACTGCAGCAATCTGGAGCTGTGCTGCCATGGTGGGAGTGACTGTGGATGATTTAAAGGGGTCACATGTTTGAGCACAGGAGGAAAAGAGAAGGCAGGTTGAGAAACAGAGGCTTTAGCAATAACATTGAAGCATAAGTATAAGAGCTCATGACTCCTCATGAAGCATCTTACCTATCTTCTCCCAATTCATTAAATTAGTGACTCACTCTCTGGGTACTCAGTACAACAAGACCTTAACTCTGTGCATGAGGCAGCAAGATCAGCATTATTTATGGTATGTCCAGCCTTGCCAATCAGAAGAGAAAGTTTTGACCCAATGACTTTGTTGAGGTTCAAATAAAGAATTACTCATAGCTTACTGATTAGGGATGGGTACCAGCTGATGAAAGACTTGCATCAAAAGCCTGATCCAGGTATAACTTAGCTACTCCCTTTCCTTGTTACCTGTCAAAACATCTGAATGGATCTCTATTAGGGCAGATTTTGTTGTCTCCAACTCTCTGTGGGCTGAGAGGCCATGTGGGTAGAGAACTTTTTTCATCCCCAACATTGAGCACCAGTTGTAAGGAAAATAAATGGAGAGAGAAGCAAAGTTTATAGGCAAAAGCAGAAGATTCTCACCTGAGCTGCCAGCTTTATATATATCCATAGGTTTCTTTAGATCATTGGCATCATTAGTACATATTGCTCATTGTATTACTAGGCATGTAACAGACTTAGCAATACCATGCAGCTTATTGCTCAGTTGTATACTAAGTTGCAATGTGAAATGTTATGATCTTTGTGTAGCTCTCAAGAAAGTCCATTATATGAAGTTATTGCTAGGTGGACAGGTTTAGGCTGAGTGAAACATTGTGGTTGTATAACAAGAGAGTTTCTTTATCCTCAGGAGCTGTGTGCCTGAGATGAGTGTGGAGGCTGATGAGACTCTAACATAGAGCCTCCTTATGAAGGACATTGCTACAGCAGGCAGGTATCCTATTTCTCTGCACAGAAGTTTTCACAGCAGCCAGACATTCTGTGTCTTTTTGTACAGAAACTTCCTAGACACCAAGCATACCACAGTCGTGAAGCGATCAGAGACCTCAATTCCAAACACAGAACCCTTACGTATTTATATAATTTCACTGATTTTTCTGTAATAAAGGCAGTTGATAATAATATTGAGAAAGTTATTTTATCTGTTTTTGAGTAATATTCAACCCTGCAAAGGATTTTTCACCACACTTTACTCCCGAATATCAGATGGCTTTGTTCATTCCAAACTTCTTTCACAAAAATAGTTTTTAAATACAATTTAAATACACTCACTGGGTGACAACAGACTTCACATTTGGATGCTCAGGTAAGGTAAGAATTTCTTTCAGTGATTTGTGTGACTTTGAAAGAAAAAGATAACTGTATCATCATTGTAAAGCTTTGACCCAAATATCTGAATCTAGGCATTGATGTCAGGATGCTGTAATTTTGGGAAGCAAGGACAGATTTCATGAAAGAGACTCAAAGGCCTGAGTTCCTACTCCCACACATTCACCAGTCTTCTTATTGGCTGTGCTTTAAAAGATACCAGAGATAGTAAATATTGCAGCAGCATCCAAAGAGCAGCCACTTATCTGAGAAGACTTCCAGTTATTATTGAATTTATTCATGGTGGACAGTCCTTTTTTCTTCTTGGTCATGGATTTGTCAACTATAGTGTAACAGATTGAATTTGATAGGTTTTTCCACTAACATATGGTTTATCAATTTCTATTGGAATTTAACATTTAATTGTATTTACTAAGAGTGTGTTTGTAAAACATTGTCTTCTCCTCCCTTTTCAGAAGTAAGGGAACCGATAATCTATTTAATTAACTTTATTGCTCTCCACAAAAGCATCTCTAGGCTTCACATTTGGGTGTCCAGCTAAATCAGTATGGTGTTTATGATACTGCTCCTCATGATTTCCCATCTCCTAACCCTGCAGTAGTATCTTCTGTTCTCCTGTTTAAAAACATGTAACCCCATTTGTGTAGTAATAATCTCAATACAAACACAGACAAGAAAGTTGGCTTTATCTTTCTTTCTTTCTTTTCTTTCTTTCTTTCTTTCTTTCTTTCTTTCTTTCTTTCTTCCTTTCTTTTTCTTTCTTTTAACCATGGATTGAACTCAGAGGCATTCAACCACTGAGCCATATCCCCAGCCCTATTTTGTATTTTATTGAAAGTCAGGGTCTCATTGAGTTGCTTAGCACCTCCTCTTGCTGAGGCTTTCTTTGAACTCATGATCCTCCTCTCTCAGCCTCCCCAGCTTCTGGGATTACAGCAGATACACCACCTCACCCAGATGGCTTTACTTTTCATGAGACTTAGCTTTTTATCCAAAGTATCTCATCATCATCATCCTGCTGACATGATCTTAGTGGCTTCTTTTGATTAACACTCTTGTGTTTCTCTATATTTATTTGAAAGGTTTTTTGCATTAATTTTGGAGCATATGTCAAGAGTATAAACTCATAATAACTCTGAATTCCATTTAAAATGACTTTGATGATTCTGGAGAATTAGAGCATTAAATTTTTTTATCATCCCATACTTCCATGTAGAGACTCTGAAACAAATTATAGCTACTTTCAGTGTTATGTGGTTAGATGTGGGTTAAACAGATTGAATAAAATATCCAAATCGGAGTCATGGATGTGTTATTTAATGCAATTTCACCAAGTAACCACAAAATCTACAGATATTTTGGAAACACAAGACCAAAAATGCAAAATTCATGTTTTCATTCAAAAGGAAATGAGGGGATTGTCCATCTGCACCACCTGACTGTGCTTCAGCTGGTCACCATAAGCCCCAGTGGCTCCTGGTTGGCCAGCTTCAATTTTAAATCTACATATCCCATCATGTGGTTAATTTTTTTATTATGGTCCTCACCATGTCCAATCTCTAGGAACCTGCTTATCTACACTGTGGCCACACCACAAAAGACCTAGCCAGATTTTCTGCTTGTCAATCATCACTGTTTCTTTGTTCCTGTGAACTACATTCAAAGTAGATTCTTTTTACATACCCTGATGGTATGTACAGAGGTCTTATTTGTGGGCCTTATGATTCTTTCAAGTGGATACAAGGTAGATCTTTTACAGACACACACACAATGATCTCATTATTTTCACAGTTCCAGACTCTCTCCATACAGTTCTCCAAAAAACATGGCCACTCACAGCATTCGGCTACTCACCAGTGGCTCTGCTATTCTGTACTGTGAAGACTTCATCATTTCCTTTACTGTAGGTATCACATCAACCAATTACTTCCACTTGCAAGAACTCAGAGCTTGTTGGGTACTAGATCTCAAATATAAAGCTATTTAAATTTTTAAAATAGAAATTTTTATAATCAAAATTAGAGTTTTTCCCTAAGTATTGATCAAATATATTTTATCCATTCAACAAATTAAAGTTTGTGCCTGAAATTTGCTGAAGAGAAACATAAATAAATATTGTTATCTGGTTTTGTGTGGGTTTTATGAAGATTTAAAAAGTTTAAAAATAAAATGTAGCCAGGAGCAGTGGCACACACTGTAATCCCAGCTGTTTGGGAGGCGGAGGCAGGAGGATCACAAGTTCAAAGCAAGCCTCAGCAAAAAATCAGTGAGGCTGTGTCTCTAAATAAAACACAAAATATGAGCATCATGTTAAGTGAAGTAAGTCAGACGGAGCAAATCAAGTCAAATGTTTTCTCTTACAGGCAGAAGCTAGAACAAAATAGGGGGGTTAGAAATGGAGAGTCTTATACAAATATAAGGAAGATAAATTGAGTACAGTAAGGGGATACATGAGAAGGGAGAAGGGACAGGGAAAAGGAGAAGCTACAGAGTAAATTTGAGTAAATTATGCAAGTATATAAGAATATACCACAGCAAATTTTACCTTTATGTATATCTATAAAGCACCAACTAGAAAACAATAAATAAATAGGGAAAGCCCAGTATACCAGAGGAAGAAGAACAGAGGGATGGAGAATTAAAATTAAAGAGAAAGTACGGGGGACTGAAATGGAGCAAGTTATATGCAGTGTATATTTGAATGTATCAAAATGAATCCTACTATGATAGATAAAATACACTAATAAAATCATAAAAAAGAGAAGAAATAAATGGTTTTGAAACAAAAAAAATATTTTTTCTGATTCTTAAATGATCTAATAGAAATCAATTTGCCCAAAATAAAAAGATCCACACTGTACTTGGTGATAATAAATTTGTATAGGAGAAATGAATGACAGCAGTGATACAGAGGATTAGAAAGAGGAATCAGAAATATTTGCATGTATTTGCAGTGCCTGAGAAATATATAATATTCTTTGGAAGTGATTTGCATTAGGCAAAAGTGATTCAAACAAGTGACAGAAAAGGTAAAAAAAATGCATAATCAAATCACATGTGCACAGAAGACAAAAGAAAAACATGAAACAAAACAATTAATAAAAACACTTGGCCAGGCATGGTAGGGCATACTTGTAATCCTAGTGGCTCAGGAGGCTAAGGCAGATGCATCACAAGCTTCAAACCAGCCTCAGCAATAGGAAGGCTCTAAACAACTCCATGAATCCCTGTCTCTCAATAAAATACAAAATAGGGCTCAGTGGTCAAATGCCCCAATCAGAAAACAAAACCAAAAAAAAAAAAACCCAAAAATATTGAAACTAGAGCAAATAATAAAACACTATTGAGGGCTGGGGTTCTGGGACAGTGGTAGAGTGCTTACCTCACAGGTATGAGGCACTGGGTGAGAGTCTCAGCACCACATAAAAATCAATAAAATAAAAATATTTCTGTCCATATCAAGTAAAAATATTTAAAAAAAACCCTTGAATGTAATGGGAATATTAGTTCAAGTGTACAGGAAATACTTTAGAAATTATTGGTCTATCATAAATCATTAAAACACAGCATTGCCATAAGGGATTGAAAACAAGGGCCAACTCTATGTCATGATAAAACTGACACAGAGATTAAAATTAAAGGGATGAAGAAAGATATACTATGATTGCACTAACTAAAAATGTGGAAATGGCTAAATTGATATCAGAAAAAGAGATTTTAGAAAGAGGAAAATTACCAGGAATCAAGGAGTCATCACATAAAAAGTGTTAATTCCCTAGGAAGATATAACAAATTTCAATGTGCACAGAACTAACCATACAGCATCAATATGCATAAAGAAAAAAATTTAAAAAAAACATGAGAAAAAGATTATTTTTATTGTAATTGTAGGCTTCCACAACCCTCAATCAGGAATGAACACATCTTGCAAGAAGAAATCACTTAGGAAATACTTGAATTCCCTCGCACCACCAATCAACTGCATCTAATTGACAATTATGCACTACTTCATCCAATGAGGGCAGAATATACATTCTTCTCAAGTTTGCAAAAACATTCACCAATATGGACCACATTATAAAAACAACAGCTTATGTTTACCCCATACACTACTTCAACAATAGATAAAATGTAATGTATATTCCACAATTCCAACAAATTTAGCTGTAAGTTAGTAGTAAAAATTCTTGGAGTTACATGACATACTTCTAAATAAACATGGGTCAAGCAGACATCAAGATATTTACTGATATTTTGAATTGTGCTATCAGTGCCTAAGGGAAATAGATGCCATTGAATATAGGTATTGGAAAACAAGATCTAAAAGAAGCCTAACTTTCACCTTAGGAAATTAGAAAACAAACAGAAAATTAAATCTAAAATAAGCAAAGGAGTAGAAATAAAAAATGAAAGCATAAATCAATGGAATTGAAAATATAAATTAATGGAAAATATTCATGAAACCCAATTCTGGTTATTTCTAAAGGTCAATAAATTGATAAAACTCTAACCAGGAAAACAGAAGAAATTTTATCACTAGTAATACCTGAGCATTAAAATCATAATAAGCTGAAAGGAGACCACTCACACTGTGAGGATACATTGAGAATGTGCACTACCTTTGTCTGATCAAGGGAAGGGATAACTAGAGAATTGTGGAATTTCACTTTCAGGCGAATTTCTTTCTGGCACAAAACTATCATGGAAATTTTGGCCAAAGAGACACAGTAGTAGGAAACAGAGACAACAAAGGACACTCTGGAGGTGGCCAGACTTCTCAGGGTGTGTACAAGCAGTCACAGGCACAGATGGGAGGCCACTACATGCTTCAGATAAGACCTTTTTCCCACTGGGTCTCCATTCTCTGGTTTGCACAAACAGGCTGGGCCTGAACATGATGAGGTCCTGTGTGTCCGCAGGTTACATTCACAGAAAATAGCACCTATGCACCTCTTCATAGGTGCACACATTCTACTCAGCCATAAGGAAGAATGGAATTTTGTCATTTGCAGAAATGAATAAAACTAGAAAACATCATGCCACATGAAATAAGCCCGACTCAAAAAGTTAAGGGTCAAGTGTTTTCTCTCCTACATAAAAGCTAGAAAGGAAATGGAATGAAGAAAAGAAAGGGATCTCAAAAAAAATAAATAAGTAAAAACAGGAGATAGAAGAGTGGAGTAGAGGATCAGAGGGAGGTAGGAGTAGAAGGAAAAACGAGGCACTGAGAAACAAGACTCAATAAAGTATGTTATGCACTAATACAGATATGTCATCATGAACAAAATATGAACACACTCATAATGCATTAATACTTTTTTGATACCAAGGATTGAATGCAGGGGAATTTAATCAGTGATCCCCATGCCCAGCCCTTTATTTATATATTTTATTTGACACAGAACCTTACTGAGCTGCTAAGGCTCACTTTGAACCTGTGACCCTCTTTCCTCAAACTCACAAGCTGCTGGGATTACAGATGTGCACAACTGCACTGGGATAAAAATATATATTTTTTTAAAAATCAATCTAAAACAAAATGCCAAGGACCATATGTAGTCTGAGCTGAATTCTACCACACTTTTATAAAATAACTAATGTTAATGCTTCTCAAATTACTTCATGAAACAGAAAGAAAAGAAAAAAATGCTTCAAAATGCATTTAAAAGTGTTGGTATTATCCTGATACCAAAACCAGATAAGGAAACATCAACAAAAGAAAATTGTCATGCAACATGCCTAAGAGCGTTGTTGCAAAATATACTTATTAAAATATTAGCAAAGCATATTCAAAACACATTAAGTAGAAGGTATATCATGACCAAGTTGCAAGGATGGTTAAAAATTTGCAAATGAATAAACAAAATCCACTATGTAAATAGAGTTAAGAAGAAAATTATGTGATCTTCTCAATGGATGCAGAGCAAAACTTTGAAAAAATTTAGGTCAAATTTATAAAAGAAACCCTGAAGAAACTAAGCTTTATAGGAATTTACCTCAACATTATAAAAAGTATGTATGCCAAACCCAAAGCTGACATCATACCAAGCAGAGGAAAACTGAAAGTTTCTGAAAACTGAAAGTATTTTCTCTAAATTAGAAATGAGAAAAGAATATCAACTATCTCCACTCCTATTTGAAATAGTATGTGAAATTTGAGCCAGAGAAACTAGGTAAGAGTAAGAAATAAAAGAGATCCAACAGGAAAGGAAGAAGCCTAATTATCACCATTCACAAATTATATGTCATATACACACAAGAATCAAAACAATCCATTGGAAGACTTCTAGAACTGATAAACAAGGCTTTAAAAACTCTAAAAATAAATCCAATCATAGATATAGATAAAAGATATTTATACTCAAACTTATAGAATACTGAAGAGAGATCATCACTTATTCTCACAAATGGAGATATTAAAGGCTCACACTTCCTCTGAAGGGAGCAATAACAAAGCTTGTTTTGTTTTCTAAGTAACTTACACAGTATTATATAAAGATTTATGAAATCTGGGACAAAATTAAAGCCCAGGACCTACAAGCCTAATATAAACACAGTATTTTTTTTTAATTATTTTATTGTTGGTTGTTCAAAACATAACATAGTTCTTATTATACCATATTTCACAGATTGATTCAAGTGGGTTATGAACTCCCATTTTTACCCCGTATACAGATTGCTGTGTCACATCAGTTACATTTCCATTGATTTACAAATTGCCTTTCTAGTGACTGATGTATTCTGCTGTCTATCCCATTCTCCACTGTCCCCTCACCCCTCCCCTCCCCTCCCCTCCCCTACTCTCTCCATCCCCTCTACTATAAATCGTTTCTTCCACTTATATAATTTTTCTCCTACTCCTCCTTTCCTCTTATATGTAATTGTGTATAACCCTGAGGCTCACCTTCCAGTTCCATGCAATTTCCCTTAACTCTCACTTTCCCTCCCGCCTATCATCCCTGTTTAATGTTATTCTTCTCCAACTCTTCGTCTCTACCCTGTCCTTGGTTACTCCCCTTATATCAAAGAAGACATTTGACATTTGTTTTTTAAGGATTGGCTAGCTTCACTTAGCATAATCTGCTCTAATGCCATCCATTTCCCTCCAAATTCTATGATTTTGTCATTTCTTAATGCAGAGTAATACTCCATTGTGTATAGATGCCACATTTTTTTAATCCATTCATCTATTGAAGGGCTTCTAGGTTGGTTCCACAATCTTGCTATCGTGAATTGTGCTGCTATGAACATCGATGTAGCAGTGTCCCTGTAGCATGCTCTTGTTAGGTCTTTAGGGAATAGACCGAGGAGGGGAATAGCTGGGTCAAATGGTGGTTCCATTCCCAACTTTCCAAGAAATCTCCATACTGCTTTCCAAATTGGCTGCACCATTTTGCAGTCCCACCAACAATGAACAAGTGTACCCATTTCCCCGCATCCTCGCCAGCACTTGTTGTTGTTGGATTTCTTAATGGCTGCCAATCTTACTGGAGTGAGATGGTATCTTAGGGTGGTTTTGATTTGCATTTCTCTGACTGCTAGCGATGTTGAGCATTTTTTCATGTACTTGTTGATTGATTGTATGTCCTCCTCTGAGAAGTGTCTGTTCAGGTCCTTGGCCCATTTGTTGATTGGGTTATTTGTTATCTTATTATCTAATTTTTTGAGTTCTTTGTATACTCTGGATATTAGGGCTCTATCTGAAGTGTGTGGGGTAAAGATTTGTTCCCAGGATGTAGGCTCCCTGTTTATCTCTCTTATTGTTTCTTTTGTTGAGAGAAAACTTCTTAGTTTGAGTAAGTCCCATTTGTTGATTCTGGTTGTTAACTCTTGCGCTATGGGTGTCCTATTGAGGAATTTGGGGCCTGACCCCACAGTATGTAGATCATAGCCGACTTTTTCTTCTATCAGACGCCGTGTCTCTGATTTAATATCGAGCTCCTTGATCCATTTTGAGTTAACTTTTGTGCATGGCGAGAGAAAGGGATTCAGTTTCATTTTGATGCAAATGGATTTCCAGTTTTCCCAGCACCATTTGTTGAAGATGCTATCCTTCCTCCATTGCATGCTTTTAGCCCCTTTATCAAATATAAGATAGTTGTAGTTTTGCGGATTGGTTACTGTGTCTTCTATTCTGTACCATTGGTCCACTCGCCTGTTTTGGTACCAGTACCATGCTGTTTTTGTTACTATTGCTCTGTAGTATAGTTTGAAGTCTGGTATCGCTATACCGCCTGATTCACACTTCCTGCTTAGCATTGTTTTTGCTATTCTGGGTCTTTTATTATTCCATATGAATTTCCTGATTGTTTTATCTATTTCTACAAGAAATGCTGTTGGGATTTTGATTGGGATAGCATTGAACTTATAGAGAACTTTTGGTAATATCGCCATTTTGATGATGTTAGTTCTGCCTATCCATGAGCAGGGTATATTTTTCCATCTTCTGAGGTCTTCTTCTATGTCTCTTTTTAGGGTTCTGTAGTTTTCATTGTATAGGTCTTTCACCTCTTTTGTTAGATTGATTCCCAGGTATTTTATTTTTTGGGGGGATATTGTGAATGGAGTAGTTGTCCTCATTTCTGTTTCAGAGGATTTGTCGCTGATATACAGGAATGCATTTGATTTATGCGTGTTGATTTTATATCCTGCCATTTTGCTGAATTCATTTATTAACTCTAATAGTTTCTTTGTAGACCCTTTTGGGTCTGTTAGGTATAGAATCATATCATCTGCAAATAGTGATAATTTAAGTTCTTCTTTTCCTATTTTTATGCCTTTAATTTCTTTCGTCTGTCTAATTGCTCTGGCCAGTGTTTCGAGGACTATGTTGAACAGAAGTGGTGAGAGAGGGCATCCCTGTCTTGTACCAGATCTTAGAGGGAATGCCTTCAATTTTTCTCCATTCAGGATGATGCTGGCCTGTGGCTTATCATAGATTGCTTTAACAATGTTGAGGAATGATCCTGTTATCCCTAATTTTTCTAGAGTTTTGAACATAAAGGGATGCTGTACTTTGTCGAATGCCTTTTCTGCATCTATCGAGATGATCATATGGTTCTTATTTTTAAGTCTATTGATGTGGTGAATAACATTTATTGATTTCCGTATATTGAACCAGCCTTGCATCCCAGGGATGAATCCTACTTGATCATGGTGTATAATTTTTTTGATATGTTTTTGAATCCGATTCGCCAGAATTTT
Organism: Spermophilus citellus; assembly: GCF_964194105.1. Lineage (NCBI taxonomy): Eukaryota > Metazoa > Chordata > Mammalia > Rodentia > Sciuridae > Spermophilus > Spermophilus citellus. The sequence goes on along the minus strand of NW_027673039.1, from coordinate 457,393 downwards.
ATTGAGGATTTTTGCATCTAGGTTCATTAGAGATATTGGTCTGTAGTTTTCTTTCTTTGAGTGTCTTTGTCTGGTTTAGGAATCAGGGTGATGTTGGCCTCGTAGAATGTATTTGGAAGTTCTCCCTCTTTTTCTATTTCCTGAAATAACTTGAAAAGTATTGGTGTTAGTTCCTCTTTAAAGGTTTTGTAAAATTCTGCTGTATACCCATCCGGTCCTGGGCTTTTCTTAGTTGGTAGTCTTTTGATGGTTTCTTCTATTTCCTCTATTGTTATTGGTCTGTTTAGGTTGTCTATATCTTCCTGACTCAATCTGGGCAGATCATATGACTTAAGAAATTTATCGATGCCTTCACTATCTTCTATTTTATTGGAGTATAAGGATTCAAAGTAATTTCTGATTATCTTCTGTATTTCTGAAGTGTCTGTTGTGATATTGCCTTTTTCATCCCGTATGCTAGTAATTTGGGTTCTCTCTCTTCTTCTCTTCGTTAGCATGGCTAAGGGTCTGTCAATTTTATTTATTTTTTCAAAGAACCAACTTTTGGTTTTGTCAATTTTTTCAATTGTTTCTTTTGTTTCAATTTCATTAATTTCAGCTCTGATTTTAATTATTTCTTGCCTTCTACTTCTTTTGCTGTTATTTTGCTCTTCTTTTTCTAGGATTTTGAGATGAAGTATGAGATCATTTATTTGTTGGTTTTTTCTTTTTTTAAGGAATGAACTCCAAGCAATGAATTTTCCTCTTAAAACTGCTTTCAATGTGTCCCATAGATTCCGATATGTTGTGTCAGTGTTTTCATTTATCTCTAAGAATTTTTTAATTTCCTCCTTGATGTCTTCTATGACCCATTGGTCATTCAGTAACCTATTGTTCATTCTCCACGTGGTACATGATTTTTCCTTCCTTCTTTTATTGTTGATTTTCAGTTTCATTCCATTATGATCAGATAGGATGCATGGTATTATTTCTACTCCTTTATATTGTCTAAGAGTTGCCCTGTGACATAATATATGTTCTATTTTTGTGAAGGATCCATGTGCTGCTGAGAAAAATGTGTAACTACTTGATGTTGGGTGGTATATTCTATATATGTCAATTAAGTCTAGGTTGTTAATTGTGTTGTTGAGTTCTATAGTTTCCTTATTTAACTTTTGTTTGGAAGATCTGTCCAGTGGTGAGAGAGGTGTGTTGAAATCTCCCATGATTATTGTATGGTGGTCTATTAGACTCTTGTACTTGAGAAGAGTTTGCTTGATGAACGTAGGTGCACCATTGTTTGGGGCATATATATTTATGATTGTTATGTCTTGTTGGTGTATGGTTCCCTTGAGCAGTATGCAGTGTCCCTCTTTATCCTTTTTGATTAATTTTGGCTTGAAATCTATTTTGTTTGATATGAGTATGGACACTCCTGCTTGTTTCCGCAGTCCATATGAGTGGAATGATTTTTCCCAGCCTTTCACCTTCAGTCTATGTATATCTTTTCCTATCAAATGCGTCTCCTGTAGGCAACATATTGTTGGATCTTGTTTTGTGATCCATTCGACTAGCCTGTGTCTCTTAATTGGTGAGTTTAAGCCATTAACTTTTAGGGTTATTATTGAGATTAGGTTTGTTCCTCCAGTCATATTTGTTAATTTATGTTACTAAACCTGATTAGATTTCCTCTTTGGTTACTTTCCCCCCTTTACTGTCCTACCTCCCACTGATGGTTTTCAATGTTATTTTCAGTTTCCTCTTCCTGTAATGTTTTGCCAAGGATTTTTTGAAGAGATGGTTTTCTAGCTGCGAATTCTTTTAACTTTTGTTTATCATGAAAGGTTTTAATTTCATCTTCCATCCTGAAGCTTAATTTCGCCAGATACACGATTCTTGGTTGGAGCCCATTTTCTTTCAGTGTTTGAAATATGTTATTCCAGGATCTTCTAGCTTTCAGAGTCTGTGTTGAGAGATCAGCTGTTATCCTGATTGGTTTCCCCCTAAATGTAATCTGCTTTCTTTCTCTTGTAGCTTTTAAAATTCTCTCCTTATTCTGTATGTTGGGCATCTTCATTATAATGTGTCTAGGTGTGGATCTCTTATGATTTTGCACTTTCGGCGTCCTGTAGGCTTCTAGGATATGGGATTCTGTTTCATTCTTCAAGTCTGGGAAGTTTTCTCATATTATTTCATTGAATAGATTGTTCATTCCTGTGGTTTGGAGCTCTGTGCCCTCCTGTATCCCAATGACTCTTAAGTTTGGCCTTTTAATGTTATCCCATATCTCTTGGATGTTCTGCTCATGGTTTCTTAGCAGTCTTGCTGAACTGTCTATGTTCTTCTCAAGTTGAAATACTTTGTCTTCATTGTCTGATGTTCTATCTTCTAAGTGATCTATTCTGCTGGTAGTATTGTCAATTGAGGTTTTAAGTTGGTTTATTGCTTCCTGCATTTCTAGGATTTCTATTTGTTTGTTCTTTATTACTTCTAACTCCCTGTGAAATTGATCTTTTACTTCCTGGATTTGTTTCTGTAGTTCCTTGTCAATGTGATCTTTCATTGTCTGATTTTGCTGTCTCATGTCTTCCTTGAGACTCCAGATCATCTGAAGCATGTATATCCTGAACTCTTTATCTGACATTCCATCTGTTGCAGCTATTACCTCTTCTAGGGTTGAGTTGACCTGCATTGCTTGTGGTCCTTTCTTTCCTTGTCTTTTCATGTTGCTTGCGTTTCTTTCTGCTTCGTGAAACTGTTGTGTTTTTGAAATTTTTCCCCCTGTTTATTTTTGTTGCTCTTGTATATTTGGGATATCTCTCTTGTAGGGCGGGTAGTGGCTGTGATCCTCCTCTAATCAGGGTGATCTATATACTACGCTGGTTGGTCGTAGGTCTGCCCGCCCTGTGGGCACGGGTGGCTGCTCTACTCTGCTCCCACTCCAATTGCGGTGACGTTCCTACCACGGCCTCGGATTGTTGGTCCTGATCCGGACGTGGGCAGCAGCTCTTCTCCACCCCTACTCCAATTGATGTGACGTGTCTACCACGCTGGTCGGCCTCCAAGCCTGTTCCGCTGGTGGGTCTCAGATCTACCCACCCTGCGGGCCTGGGCTGCAGTTCTGCTCAACCCCCACTCCCAGTGGGGGTACCTAACTGCCTCTCCAACGGGTCTCTGGGCTCCTTCCGGATGCTGGCGGCGGCTCTGTTCAACCCCCACTCCAACCAGTGGGACGTGACTGCCTCGATGCTACTCGTCCACTACACTGGCCGGCTGCCGAGCCTGTCCTGCCAGTGGGACGCAGGACTGCCTACCTTGCAGGGTCAGACGGCAGCTCTTCACAGCCTCAACTCCAAGTGGGTTGACTTGGCTACCCTGCCGTCGGGTCGCTGGTCCTGTTCCAGGCGTGGGCGGCGGCTACTCTCCTCGGCCCCAGCTGCAGTTGGGGTGTCGCGATACCACACCGGTGGGACCCTTAGCCTGCTCTGGGCACAGGAGGCAGCTCCACTCTGCCCTCCAGGCCCCCACAGCACCCAGCAGGACCCGGACCAAGAAGCAGTCCCTGTAGGATCCCCAACCCTGAGCCAGAGCCGCTTCGGGAGCCAGGAGCCGGTCTCTCTGATCCCCGCCACTTTCTGCTAGGAGCAGGCTCCTCAGGGCAACCGCCGCGGGTTCCCCAATCCCAGGCCAGAGCTGCCCCGGGAGCCCAAGCCTGGTTGCACCAGACTCTCCCTGCTAGGTGCCCAAGCCTGGCCGCACCAAACTCTCCCTGCTCGGTGTACGCTCCCCTGGGAGCAGAGTCTAAGACGCACTTCCCGCGGGCTCTCCAGCTCCGGGTCAAAACTGTTCCAGGAGACAGAGTCCCGCTGCCCCTCGTCGCAAGTTTCACTTGTGGCTGGCCTCAGCTCGCGGTCCCCGCAGGCTCCGCGGCCCTGGGCTCAAGCAGCCACGAGGGCCAGAACCCAGCCTCTCCGATCCCTGCCACACTCTGCTCGGAGCAGGCTCCACAGAGGTACCCCAGCCTCAGGCCCAGGCGGCCCCCGCCCGGGCCTGGCAGCTCCAACCTCTCCCAGCTCAGTGTACGCTCAGACAGGGGCAGGGTCAAAGACACAGTCGCCGCGGGTTCCGTAGCCCCGGGCCAAGAAGGATCTCCCGCCCTGGGCCAAAGCAACCCGGGGAACTAGAATCTGGCCGCTCAAAGTCCGGCGCCCGCCTTGCCAGGGGTGAGGCCTGAAGAGTATTCTCCTCAGAGTTTCCAATCCCGAGCCTGAGCGATCTGTCTGCGCGACGCAGGCAAATACCAGCCTGGAATCACCTGTTCTGTAGTTGAGTGAGCTGAGATCAGTAGAAAACAGGGATGATTTCATCAGCTCTCCATGATGGCGGCTGCAGTTCTCCTGCGTGTTCCGACCGGTGTCGGGAATTGAACTGGACCGATTCTCTCCTGTATTTCAAAGCTGGCATTCAGCACTCAGCACGGCTAGTGTGCCACTGGCAGGAGCCTGCAGAATCCGCTTCGCTGTAATCCCTCTCTGGTAACTCGCGGCTAATTAACTCGGGCGCGTCCCAGACTCCATCCACGGGGCGGTCCGCCGACCAAGTACTGCTTCGCTCCTTGTGGAGAAATCGCCCGCTACCAAGCCCCTGCAGCCGAATCCTGCGCACTGGAATTTTGACCTCTAGATTCTGGAGCACTTCAATTTCACTGGGGATTCCCACCAAGGTAGCCTTCAGCCATTTCACCTCGTGTTTCTCCCACACAGTGGCGCAGCGTACTGGTTTGCTGCACTCCCTTGGCCGCCATCTTCCGGTCATAAACACAGTATTTTAAGTAGACCCAGTGATGTTCCAGTCATTAGAAATAGAAGTTAATAGTCTAAAACAACTAGAACCAATGCATTATTAGTTTATGCATATATAAGAGATGAAAAGATTATGATTATATCATGAGATAAATGGATAATAATGGAATTGAATGAAAAACCAATAACCAAAAATATAATATTTGCAAGGTAAAATTTCACATGCATGGGTCTGAGAAGGATTGGAAAATGAAGAAGAAAGCTTCAGGGAACTGCAAAATATGTTAATATACACGTAGAATTGTGGAAAAGAATGGGTTGTGGCTTGGTCAAGTCCAAGCTTCGCATGATGAGGCCTGTGTTCAGTCCCCAGAATGTAAAAATGTGTATAAAAAAGACTCAGAACATGAAGCTATCTGAAGTATATCAGTAAGAATTCTACCTATGTATAATTAGAACCCAGAAAGAAAAGATAAAATGGGTAACGTACACAAACAAACACAGACACACACACACATACACACACAGAGACACACAAACACACACAGACAATATATATGACTATTACATTTGTGGTCCTGGGGATTGAACTGATAGTCTTACACATTTTAGGCAAGCACTTAGCCACAGAGCTACAGCACCACCCCATGCATATTATTTTGAATTCTTTGCAATTACAGCCTTGCACAATTAAATTATGGGTATCTGTGTTGTTTCCATAATTGGGTTATGGTAAATTACACTGATATAATTATGGATGTGGCTGTATCAGTATGATATGCTGGTTTTAATTAAAAAAATAAGAACCAGGTTACATGCAATCTCAGTGGCTGAGGAGACTGAGGCAGAAGGATCACAATTTCAAAGCCAGCCTTAACAACTTAGCAAGGCACTAAGCAACTTATCAAGAACTTATTTCTAAATAAAAAATACAAAACAAGGCTGGGGATGTGGCTCAGTGGTTAAGCATTCCTGGGTTCAAACCTTCACACACACAAAAAAATGGAGGGAAATCATTGTCGTATAAATTATGAACTAAAAACATTAATTCTTCTCTACTCAAAAATCACATTTATATAAGTGAATCACTCATCAGGGAATCATCCAAACTGCAGACAATCTTCAATTTTCAGTAAGGTACAAAATACCATTATTTCTTTCTAAATTTAATGACAAGTAAAAAAAAAAAATATATATATATATATATATATATATATATATATATATATATATATATATATATAGAGAGAGAGAGAGAGAGAGAGAGAGAGAGAGAGAGAGGAAGGTACACACACAAACATATATATATATATATATATATATATATATATATATATATAATCATATATATATGATTAATCAAGATATTATTATTGGTAGAATCTGGGGAAGGAGCACAGAGCTTAAACATGCCAGGAAAGCATTCTACCACTGAGATAAACTCTCAGACCCCAGAATAGCTTTCTTTCTTCTTTCTCCTCTTCTTCTCTTCTCTTCTCTTCTCTTCTCTCTGTCTCTCTCTTTCTCTGCCTCTCTCTCTCTACTGGGGAATTGAAATAAGAGATGCTTAATCACTGAGCCACATCCTCATATCTTTTTATTTTTTATTTACAGACAGGATCTTGCCAAGTTGCTCAGGGCCTTGCTAAATTGCAGATGCTGGACTCTAACTCAACATCCTCAGCCTCCCAAATCACTGGAATTACAGGCATATGACCACACACACACCCTGAAGAATATATTTATTTCTAACTGTGAAAGGTCATAAAGAGGAGGCAGATTAAATACCATTTATTCAATAATCAACTCATAGAGAAAACATTTGCAATCATGTGAAAAAGTTATTACAGTGGAATGTAAGAAGAAGCTAAGTTAGTTGCCCAAAAATGTCAATGAAATTTCAGGATGTGCACAATGATAAATGACCTGTCATTTCCTCTCAAGAGGCTGCTTTCTAAACAAAACACTAATAGATTCCACCTTCCATTCTCCTGGATATTCAAAATAACTACAATTAGCCCCTTTTTCTATATACAGTTTTTTTTTTTCTTTTTTGTCTTTGGTACCAGGATTAAACTCAGGGGTGCTTAACTGCTGAGCCACACACAAGCCCTTTTATTTATTTATTTATTTATTTATTTATTTATTTATTTATTTATTTTTAAAATTTGAAACAGAATTCTATTAAGTTGCTTACAGCTTCAATGATTTGCCCAGGTTGGACTCACACTTCTGATCCTCCTATCTCAGCCTCCAGATTCACTGGGATTATGGATGTGCACTATCACAACCTGTTACTACACATTTTATTTCTTTAAATGTTTTTAAGATTTCAAAAAATTAATAGTCAGAAACACCCCAAATAAGTTCCCTCTATGTTTACATCTTATATTAGTATGGCATGTTTCTTACAATCAATGACGCATTACAAAATTTGGTCCATGGGTCACTCAGATTTCCTCAGTTTTACTGGTTTAATTCTTCTTCAGGACCCACCCAGGATCCTGCTCTCCACTAAGCTAGCATGTCCCCTTTGGCTCTTCTCCATCATGACAGTGCCTAGAGTTCCTCATTTTGATGATCTTGAGAGCTTTGAGGAGCACTAGTCAGTTATGCTATAGAATTTACTTCTAGTGGAATTTGTCTAAAGTTTTTCTCATTATCATACTGAGGTCACTGTTTTCTGGTAGAATATAACAGAGGTAAAGGAGAATTTGCAGCACACCATGGCAAGGGTGCATGTGAATGTGATCTGTCACTTTTGACCTTGACAGTGATCAGTTGGACAAGAAAGGGTTTGTCAACTTTCTCCACTGTAAAGTTACCAGCACCAGATTCTTTATGGGGTGGGTACTGAAGATTGAACTCAGGTCACTCAACCAGAGAGCCACATCCCCAGTCATATATTCTATTTTATTTTGAGACAGGACCTCACTGAGTTGCTTAACACCTCACTTTTACTGAGGCTGGATTTGAACTTGTGACACTCCTGCCTCATCCTCCCAAGCCACTGGGATTACAACAGATGCACCAGCAGGATTTTTGTTTGTTTATTTTCTTTCTTTATTTTTGTTAATTTTATAGTTTTATTTATTTATTTGTTTGTTTATTGGTTTTTTTTGGTGTTTAGTTATTTGAACCTGCATGCAAGGAAAGCACTAAGTCAAAAAGTCACATTCCCATCCTTCCAGCAGATATTTGAATTAATATTTTTCTTTCTTCATTCTAGTAAAATTGTCTTCAGATTCATTGAAAAATAAAATAAAACAAAACCAAAAGAAATAGAGCTGCTGCTTCTCTTCTTCTTCCTCCTCCTCCTTTTCCTCTTCTTCCTCCTCCTCTTCTTCCTTCTCCTCCTCCTCTTCCTCCTTCTTTTTGAGACAATATCTTACTAAATTGCTTATGGCCTCACTAAGTTACTGAGGCTGGCCTCAAATTTGCAATTCTCCAGCCTCAGCCTCCACAGTCACTGGGATCACAGGTGTGTGCCACTATGCCCTGCTTAGCAGCAGAGCATTGGAAAGCTTTCCCTCTGAATATCTGAGAAGAAATAACTCTCCCCCTGGACAGCACATCCCTGCTGGCTTTCTGGACAAGATCATTCCTGAAGCAGTAGATGAAGGGATTCAGCAGGGATGACACTATGGTGTTGAAGAAAGCCATTCCTTTGTTGAGGGTCAGTTGCCCAGTTTGCATGGGCTTCAGGTACATGATTATGCAGCTCCTGTAGCTGAGTGACACCACCAGCATGTGGGAGGAGCAGGTAGAGAAGACCTCCTGTGGCCCCCAGATACCGGCAGGTGCAGAAAGTGCGAATGATGCAGCAGTATGACAAAACCATCACCAGCAAAGTGCTGACCAGGGTGCACATGGCCACCAGGAAGCTGACCAGCTGCAGAATCCTGGTGTCATGACACACCAGCTCCAGCAAGGGGGTGCTGTCACAAAAGAAGTGGTTGAGAATGCAGGGACCACAGAAGTGCAGGGAGAACATCTAGGCACACAGAGCACCAAGGACCAAGATGCTGGTGACCCAGCAGGCCAGCACCAGCCAGCTGCACACCCGGGGCATCATGAGAGTAGGATAGTGCAGTGGGCAGCAGATGGCCAGGTAGCAGTCACCAGACATAACAGCCTGCAATAAGGACTCCACTGTGCCCAGGATGAAGTAGAGCCCCGTTTGCATAAAGCACCTGCACGGGCAATGGTCCTGTGACCGGAGAGGAAGTGGGCCAGCATCTGCAGGGTGACTGTGGACGTGAACCACACTTCCAGCAGGGAGAAATGGCACAGGAAGTAGTACATAGGAGTGTGCAGGTGGCAGTCAGCCAAGGTCAGGGTGATAATGAGCAGGTTGCCCAGGAGGGTGAGCATGCAATGACCAGGAGCACTGTGAATAGAAGGAGCTGGAGCCCTTGCACGTCTGTGACCCCTAAAAGCTCAAAATCCAGCACAGCAGTGAGGATGGGTTTATGAGGTGCCATTGCCCAGGCACCAGGCTGGGGGTGGCTGCTCTCCTAGCCTGGTCCCTGTCTTTGCTCCTGGCCTGTCTTTAGTCTCTTGGTCTATGTGGCTTTTTGGAAATGCAGAGACAGTCAGTGCCTATCATGCTGGTCTGTGGAGATGAGACAAGTGTCATTTATTACAGTGCTGTTCATGGTGTGAACACCACAGGAACGCTGGCTTATGTAGCCCACAATGACATCACTTCAGGAATTAATACTTATTTTCAACATGAGAGTAAGCACCTGCTTCCTCCAAGAAGACTGCTATCTGATGAGTAAAAACTTGGTGTGGTGAATACCTGTCATCCCAGTGACTCAGGAGGCTAAGGCAGAAAGATCACCAGTTCAAAGACAGCCTCAGCAAAAGCAAGGCAGTAAGCAACTCAGTGAGACCCTGTTTCCAAATAAAATACATAATAGGGCTGGGGATGGGGTTCAGTCATTGAGTGCTCCTGAATTCAATTCACAGCAACCCCCTGCAAAAAGAAAAACAACAACAACAACCACAAAAAAAGAGAGATATAATTTGGGACACAAACAGGAGACATATACATACTTGAGCATTTTGTAGTAGTCACATTAAAAGAAACAGGAAGGCCAGGGGCCGGAGCAAACCCCTGTCATCCCAGCAACTTGGGAGGCTGAGGCAGGAGGATCATAAGTTTAAGGCCCTCAGCAACTTAGCGAGACCCTGTCTCAAAATAAAAATAAATTCATAAATAAATAAATAAAAATATTCAGAAGTGTAGCTTAATATGAGAAAAACTTTGGGTTCACTTTTTAGTGCTGGGGGGTGGGGAGAGAGAAAAAGAGTCACTTCTTACTCTAGTGAGAATAATTGCTCGAATATGGTGGGGATTTACATTCAGAGCACACCTCACTTTCCATGAGCTATAGTTCAGATCTCAACAGGACATGTGCCTCATGGCCACCATATTGAATAGCCAAGGTATGACCCATTTCTCCATCCCTCTGCTCTCTTGGTCCATTTCATCTTTCACATCAATCTCGGCTCTCTGAGATCTCTCTAATACTCAGAGGTGACTCTCTCCTGTGCTCAGAGATCTTCCATGGCTTTCCATCTCCCTGATAATCAAGTCTCAGCTTCTCAGCTTGGCATTCAGAGATTTTTGTGATGGGGCCCTAGCTGATCTCTACTGTTCGTAACCTCTTCTCCACCACCTGGATCATCTGTGTCCTATTGCACTTCTAAGCACGTTCACTGCCTCTATCTAAACCAAGAGTCCATCCTTCTCTACCTGAGTGAGTCAGTGCAAGGACCACTGCATAGGCAATGGTGTAATTAGTCCTGGGTAGAGAGCCAGGGAACAGAAAGGAGCTTCACCTCATTCTGGATCAGCTAGCTAAGAAACCTGGACTGGAATCAAAAAGCCAGTAGAGGCCAGTTGAGGCTGGTTGATGAGGAGTGAAAAACCATACTCCTTGCTCCCTGAAAGGAAGAGACAGTGGAGGATAGGAAACTCTGCATGCCACATTGAACCCAGTGGTGCCTAACCACTGAGATAAGTTTCCAGGTCTATTTTGTATTTTATTTAGAGTCAGTATCTCACTTAGTTGCTTAGGGTCTCACTTTTGTTGAGCTGGCTTTGAACTCGTGATACTCCTGCCTCAGCCTCCTGAGCCACTGGGATTACAGATGTGTGCTACTGCACCTGGCTGTTTTATTTTATTTTGAGATAGAATTTCAACAGGAAGCTGAAATTTGCCTTGAACTTGCCTTAACCTCCCTGGTAGCTGGTGTTATAGACATGTGCCACCATGCTGGCTTGAGCTAAAAATTTAATTTTCAGGAAGAAATTTCTGACTTCGTAATTCTATTCTCAGACCATTCTCAAATGTATTCTAAAATCAAAAGCATTTACACTCAAAAGTTGGCTTTGTTTCCATTAAATAATAAACAGGAGTTCAGAATGAGATGGTAAATATATGAGACAAAAATGGTAAGTTGCCTTTATGGACTGAGGTATAGACCTAAATTCATATGATTATCATAAAAATCAAACAGAACTTTCCTGAAATAATAGAATCATATTTCTTATATATTAAATATGAACCTTTGAAAAACATTTGTTGATAAAATAAAACTTCTGAGGACTTCTCAGAATTCTTTATTTCATAACAAGGCATTAAACTCGGTTGCACTTATCCACTTAGCCACATCTTCAGCCCTTTTTTATATTTTATTTAGAGACAGGTTCTTGATGAGTTGCTTGGGATTTTACTAAGTTACTGAAGCACGCTTTGAACTCAGGATCCTGCTGCCCAAACCTCCCGAGCTACTGAGATCCCAGGTGTGCACCACCCTGCCTGGTTGCTCCAATGTCTTGATGGTTTCACAAATACATTGTATGTTTGCTTTGTCCCCAGCTGGTTTTACTCACATTAGGAGAAAAATTAGAAAAAGTCTATAATCCCAGTGGCTCGGGAGGCGGAGGCAGGAGGATTGTGAATTCAAAGCCAGCTTCAGCAACAGTGAGGTGCTGAGCAATTCAGTGAGACCCTGCCTCTAAATAAAATACAAAATAGAGCTGGGAAATTGGCTCAGTGGTTGAGTGACCCTGAGTTCAATCCCCAGTAACCACCCCACCTGAATTAGAAAACATTGGTGAGGCAGTTGTAACTGTTGACCTAATAGTAATGTAACATCTTCTCATGCTGAAGCTTGAATTTCAAATATACATTTTTTTTTCTCCTTTGAAGTTTGAAGAATTGGCTAGGTGGAGTGGCACATGCCTACAATCCCAAGCAGCTGAGGAGGCTGGAGAATGAAGATCAGAAGTTTGAGTCCAGCCTCAGCAACTTAGTGAGGCCAAAATCAACTTATTAAGACCCTGACTCCAAATAAAAATGGGCTGGGGATGTGGCTAAGCTTAATCCCAGTACGAAAAAAAATGTAAGGAAACAATAATAATTTGAGAAACAGTCATTCAACTATCCAGGTAAGCTAAATTTTTGATGTGCATTTCACCCTGTACTCTTACAATCATATATAACACTATCTGTGTTCTACCAAAAATATTCTCTCCAACTCACAAAGAAAATTCATATCACTTTGTATTGAATGCATATGTGTGTATAAATAAATATATGTATGTGTATGATAGACATCTATCCTAAAATATCACAAGCATATATACACATGTCACTTAATGTTGTATAAGCATATACATGTGTGAATATGCCTACACACAGCATACACACATAACCTTATTGTCACAGTAGTTCAAGACTTACCAACTCATAGTTGTGTTCCTGATGCCCACTGAGCCAGAGAATCACTGCTGCTCAGTCAATAAGTGATAATTATTAAACAAGTTGGTAATGACTCACCTGAATAATGAATAAAAATCAAATAAATAATGAATATGAAAAAATAAATCATTGAATAGGGTAGAAATTAAATAAAGCTAAAGAGAAAGTGTGAAGTTTGGGAATACTGAGGGATAAATCTGCTGGGCTCAGACACCCTGAATTCCCCAGAATCCTTGATAGGAGTTGACCTCATTACCTGAAGTGAAAATCCATGCAAAACTGAAGTGGCCTATGGTGTAGCATATCCATTGAGGAATCCTCCTCTTTCCAGAACTAGGGAGCCACAAAGATTTATTTATTTTTTTCTTGGCACTAGGGATTTAACCCAGGGGTCCTTAATCCCTGGGCCACATACCCAGACCTTTTTTATACTTCATTTAGAGACAGAATCTTGCTGAGTTGCTTATGGCTTTCTAAGTTGCTGAGACTGGTATCCAACTTGCAGTCCTCCTGATTCAGCTTCCCAAATTCCTGGGATTACAGGTATGTGCCATGGCACTGAACTTTTCAGGTACGGATTTGAACCTTGGCTTGGTTATGCATTAGGTATAGGGCTGTGAAGAGGTTTTTCCACATATGTGCCTTTGAGGTCCCCTCTAAGAGGAGACTAATACCTGCTCTGGTGTTTCCACCAGTGTACTGAAAGACCCACATGGCACCATGGTGTGAAATCATTTCATCCCTGTGTATCAGTGGCCCACTTTATGCTTTGAATATACACATGAAGCTCTGCTACTGCAATTCATTTTAAAAATGGACATATTTCTTTCTCTTCCTCTCCTCCTGCTCCTCTCTAATCTTTCCCCTTCCCTAATCTCAGGGTAAACAGTATTTATTCTCTTTCTACACCATCCTAGATAGACTGATTCATCCCTGAGTACACACCCAATATAGGAACCAAGTCATCCAGACTTTGGACATGGCACCAGTAGATCTCAGAAATGACTATCTCCTAAATTAACAAATCAATGTCAACTCCAACATAGAACAGGGGACAATGTAGCCTTTGAGTCACCTCTTTAAAAGCCTGTTGATGGGCAGAATCCACAGCCTCTGGAACAGGAGTCCCTTGTGTTTCTCCTTTTCTAAAAAAACAAAAAAAAAAAAACATTCTTTTTCCCTTTTTCAAAACTATATCCTGGTAACTGGATTTATACTGGGAACAAAGACCTAGCTTTTGGCAACATTGGCACAGCTCACTCCAGCCTGATTTTTTTCCAGCTAAATGTGTATCTTCTAGGGCTTTGTTGTAACCTTGGGCCTGCAGGAAACACAACTGCCTCCCACCTCCTCAGAACAGGACACCTGAGGAAGCTCTCAAAATTTCCAGGAGAGGAGTTGCCACCCACCTCTCTCCATCTGGCTCCATTCTCACCCTACTTGGCTCAAAGAGGGTTGCCAAACTCATCTCCTCCTCCATCTTCAGTGCCTCTCTCCTGCTCTGCCCCCAGCTCCTGAAGAATGACATGAATGCATCCCAGGTAACAGCAGGGACCTTACCTGGAGTTGCCACAGTATCCTTTCTCAGGCAGGATCCATGTTGTCATTCCAGAATTTTTTTCCAGAGAGGAACATGGTGTGAAATGGACCAAAGGAGCAGGTCATTAAGTAAACCAGCCCAAGCAACAGAGACATAGAGAGGCCACCAGAGAAAAAACACACACAGCAGGTCAGACAGGCACACAGAAAGAAAAGAGTATGACAGAAAAATTAGAGAACTGGATGAATGAGAGGCAGCTGAAAAAATGCAGACCCAGCATCGAGGAGCCAGAGAGCCACATCATAGCAAGATGCTGACATTAGAAGAACTGATAAATCCAGAAAAAATAAGGGAAAACACAAGAGGCCAGAGAAACCCTAAGTAAGCACAGAGAGAAAAACATGCAGGGTCTTTGAGGTATTTTCCGGGGACTGAGCTATCTTGGTCTCCAAAAGCTACTGCCATTCCAGAGCTCATGTTACACTCCAAATGTTAATCCCTCTGTAATATCCCAACCCTTACACTCCAGGGATTTCATGTGGTAAGGGCTCAGGCCTCAGGGATGCAGAAAATTTTTGAAAACTTTTAATCATTCTTAAGGGACTGATTAACTCAACTTTCTTCAAAGGTTGCTCCTGGTAACTTGTTTGGGGGCTCAATTTTAGAAAACGTTTTTTTATTTGCTTGCTTGACTCCAAGAACAGAACATGATCAGCCTCCATTGAGAGAAGAGGCAGAGTAACAGTGAGACCAGGTGGGATAAGCCATGGAATGTGGAGGTGGCAGAAATAGAAGAAAGATGAAATGTGGAGAGAGTATGTCATCATGTGTGGCTGTAAGGCAGAAAAAAAAATTTGGGCACAGTGGTGCCCACCTGTCATCTTAGTGGCTCGATAGGATGAGGTAGAGGATCACAAGTTCAATGCCAGCTTCAGCAACTTAGCAAAGTGCTAAGAAACTCTGTGAGATCCTGTCTCTAAATAAAATGCAAAATTGGGTTGGGGATGGGACTCAGTTGTAGAGCACCACTGAGTTAAACCCGCAGTAGTACCCCTGCCCCCAAAAAATAGCAAGGAAAAAAAGATTCTGTGTGCTGTGCAGCCTCTATCCCAGGCAGGTTTAATAGAGATCCAGGCAACTCCATGGATACTTGTGGGGCTGTAGGGAGCTCTTATATGACTTTATACAGTGGGCAGGAAATTGGACAGCTCAAAGTTTCTTGCAGCTTTATAAAAAGGGTAACAAAAAAGCTGTAAGTGTGCCAAAAGTATCCTGTGATTTCATAAGAATGTGCATACTATGTTCTTTTTTGGGTACTAGAGATTTCACCAAGGAGTGCTTAATCACTGAGTTACATCCTCAGCAATTTTATCTTTTACTTTGAGACAGGGCCTTCAAAGTTACTACTGTATGGACAAATTCAGGCACAACAGAGGTTGGTGAAACATTGTGGTTTTCTTTTTTTTTTTTTTTGAGAGAGAGAGAGAGAGAGAGAGAGAGAGAGAGAGAATTTTTTAATATTTATTTTTTTTTAGTTTTCGATGGACACAACATCTTTTTAGTTTATTTTTATGTGGTGCTGAAGATTGAACCCAGTGGCTCTGCATGCCTGGTGAGCATGATACAGCTTGAGCCATATCCCCAGCCCCAACATTGTGGTTTTCTAACAAGAAAGTTTCTTTATTCTTAGGAGCTGAACGTCTGAGATCAAGGTCAAGGCTGATAAGACTCTAGCATAGACTTTCCTCATTGAGTGCATTGCTACACATCTTGGCATACTGTGTCTTTGGACAGAAACTTTTCCAGCAGCTAGGTTTCCTGTTTCTTTGTGCAGAAACATTCCCAGCCACCAAGCATGCCAGACATGAAATCATTAGAGACCCCAATCCAAAACACACAATCATTACAAATTTCTTCACCAGAGCATTATAGCAATGGCTTCCATTTACAAATGTAGTGTCCTCCATTTGCTCTAAACACCCTTGAGCACTGTCTTCCTGGTCTACAGTCCTATTGACATTCTGGTCTTCTGAGCTTCCACCAAAATTGGTCATTAAGCTCTGCTTACAAGAACCTAAAGCATTTCCATCTTGCACTGCTAAACATCTCAAAATTCTTCCAATCAACTCCAAAATGCTCAAAAAGCTTCTGAACTACATGGTCAGGTTAGTCACAGCAACTACTGGACTCTTGATATCAATTTCTGTCTTAGTCAGATTTTTCACTACTGTAACTAAAAGAGCTGACCAAGACCATGCAGAGGAGGAATAGTTTATTTAAGGTCTCATGGTTTCAGAGGTCTCAGTCCATAGACCACTGGTTCCATCTCTTGGGGCTCAAGGTAAAGAAAAACACCATGGTGGAAGAGTGGCAGAAGGAAAGAAGCTAACATGAAAATCTATCAGCTAGATTGTTATCCACAGAAATTGTACAGACTTCTCTTGATTTTAGTGTGTTTTTATTTTAGGTTAACTTTTATAATAGTGACCATTTAAGAATGTGAAATTTAGTGACATATCCAATTTGTGTCATAATCACCTTCATCTTGCTTTAATATTTTAACCACCATAAAAAAACTATGTTTCCATTAAGCTATCACTCCCTTTCTTGTCCTCCCAGACTTCCAACCACCATTCCAGTCTCTATACAGGAGCTTACATATTCTGGATATTTCACATGAATAAAATACAATATATAATGGTTGTGCATTTGAATTCCATTTACTTAGATTAATAATTTTGGGATCTATCCATATTGTGGCATCAGCATCGCATTCCTTTTTATGACAGAATAATATTCTCATATATTGTTGAGCATTTACCTTTTTTTCCTATAATGAGTGATGCTACTATAAACATTCATATGTAATTGCTTGAGAATCTGTCTTCAGTTCTCAATTGGAATTTGTAGGTCCTATGAAAATCCTGCTTCACATATGAACAAATTATCAGTTTTCTGTACTTGCTGCATAATTTTCCAATCCTTCCAGAAATGTATGGAGTTTCATTTTCTTTACATCCTTCCCTATTTTTGGCCATCCTAGTGGGTGTAGAATGGGGTCTTGTGTTTATTTATTTATCCCCTTTTATCACAGGGGTTGAGCCCAGGGTAGACAAGCACTGAACTAAATCCAATAGTCCATTTTTTTTTTTATTCAGATGGGTCTCACAAGGCTGACCTCAAAATTTTGACCTTCCTGCTTCATATTCCCAAGTGGCTAAGATGATACACAGGTACGACCATGCCTAACTGATATTCTATCTTTTAACAAAGAGTTCAATATTGATATTTTTAGGCAAAAGAACAATTTACTTCTAATAGAATTTTATTGACAACATTATCAAGAAACATAAAGCATGAAGAAAGAAAATAATCTCAGAATGGAGATTTGAGATACATAACAAAAAACAAACTACAGAAATTCAGATTTATTTGCATACACTTGTAAATGAAAATAATTATGTTGTTATAGAGTAAAATTATTCACTAGGTTCTTACCAGCCAGGCAAGTTAACTCAGTATGACAGAATGTTTGGAATCCTAACAACATTTCACATAGAACAAATTCAGTAAAGTAGGTAAATTTTTTCTACTTAGAATAGAAAAACTTTTAATATAAGTTTTGTCAGAAGCTGAACTTTCTTTCTTTTATACACAAAACAACCAAAAAGGGTCTTGTAGCTTATTTTTAAAACGTATTAGATTTAGAGGTAAACCTTGTAATTTTGCCTTTGAATAAATAAAAATAATGTAAAGAAAAAAAATTTATAGTTGGATGAAATAAGACTGATGAAAAACAAACAAACAAACAAAAAATCATAAACTCAAAAAAATGTAGAATTTGAAAGGCTTCCTGGCCTTTATCCTGATGTGAACCCATTCATCAGAGGTAAAAAGAGTCAAAGGGGTTTTATCCTGAAAGAATTTCCTTAAGAGGTAGCAATAGAGATGGCTTCCATTAGTCTCCTTGTAAGAGCCCCCTCAGTTTGTGGTCCTGTTATAAACCTGTTTGTCTGGTCTCTTAGATATTGGCCACTAAAATCTTAGCCTGGTGTTTTAAAAAACATTTACAAATTGGACTATCATGGTTAAAAATACTTTTGGGTCACCTCCAATAGTTGAGAAATATTCTATAAAACCTTTATGTTTTTGGAGTTTTATACAAGTACCTTGGCTGTCTGAGAGACAAAAGCAAAATTTCCTAGACAAAATGATATTTTTTACACATTTTAGAAATGATAATCTTATAAAACCTTTCAGTTTTAACCTGCTTTCTATAGAAACGGATATTTTCTACTCTGTTGGCCACCTGGCCCAGGTACTAAGTGAAGGCAAACTCTAAAGTGCTTTTCTATCTTTAGTTTTTACTTTTGACATTGTTTTTTCTTTAGTCATGTTGGCAGTAATTTAAATTTTAATGAAAGCTTTAGTGAGTACAGTTAAAAAAATTTTAACCATTTTTTTCCAGGTTTGTAATCAGTTCAGGTTTGTAATGGATTTGCCATGACAAGGCTATCAAAAAAATAAAAATAAAAGGAAAGCAAAAGACAAGAATTTAACAAGGCAGTTAGTGTGACATGAGTCTGAACATGGTGGGCCAGCAAGATGCTGACAGATCAGGTCTGTTAAAATAAAATAAAG
The DNA here is from genome assembly GCF_964194105.1 of Spermophilus citellus. NCBI lineage: Eukaryota > Metazoa > Chordata > Mammalia > Rodentia > Sciuridae > Spermophilus > Spermophilus citellus. The sequence goes on along the minus strand of NW_027673039.1, from coordinate 438,653 downwards.
TGTCTCACTGGAGAAAACGGTGAAAATAATGTTGGAAACAAACTGAGGTACAAATTAATACAAACAAAAATTGGGCAGACAATAACAACAAATAGGACCAAAACACAAGGAAGACACTCTTTCCTCCATATAATCTCAGCTCTTGACTGTCATCACAATCTGGAGGTTTACTGGAGCTTGGCTGAGTCTTGACCAAGGTATCATCAGGCTCAATGTCACCTGATACACATTTGGGCTTTACAATCAAGCACTTGAGACACTTTGAAAGATTTACAATAAAGTGACCCAAACACCCCCAGAGGAGAACCCCTGATACACTTCAAAAGATTCACAATCAGTTTTGCTGTGCTTAGCAAAACAAGAAGTTCTGTGAGAAAGTATGAACTTTTTGAACTGTGTCCTTGTTACTGTCTTAAGAAGATAAAAGAATATTCTGCCAAATGCAAAATTTATATATATGTGTGTTTGCCTGGGAATAACTAACCACAAGTTAATTGATAAGAAATACGAACCACTGTGACCATAAACAAAGATTTCCTAAGAATGTTTATCCATGCTTGTGAGGATTAAGCTGCCAAAAGGATGTTTTTTTCTTTTCCCTTGTTTTAATTAACAATGCTGTATAAAAGAAGGAGAGAAAAAAGTAAAGATGGTGCTCATTTCTACTGAGATATGTGTGTGTGTGCGTATGTCTTTCTTTAAGCATCTCTGCTGTACCAGGAATTACAGATTGTTAGCCGGTTCTGACAGGTGGCATCCCTGGGTGGCCAGCAGAAAGTCCCCTTACTGGTGAAGGTAAGTGAAGGGGAGAGGTGCCATGGGATCAAAAATCTCAAGAAGTCAAATGCAACAGGCAATTATGGCTTTGCTTAAGAAACAAAAAACTGCAATTAATAGAAAAACAGCTTCTGCTTTTATGCATGCTATTGAAACTCATCCCCTTGGTTTTTGTACTCAGGAAATTTAATGGTTCCTGATTGGGGACATGTAAAAAAAGACTTAAGGGAAAAGGGTCCGGACAGTTTACCTGTAGCTACTTTTTCTTTGTGGAAGTTGGTGAAAGATGTACTTTTATCTTGAGAGGTAAAAGTGCGTGTATTTTTAGAGCAGATGCAGGGAACTTGGATGGAGTTTCAGGACAGGGAATCAATAGTTTCAATGAGTGAAGGTGATTCCTCAGATGATGAGGCCCCCATTTATGATGCTTCTAAATTAAAAACAGAGGATCCACCACCTACAAAAGAGGAGCTAATCCTGTAAGTAAAAGGAGGGACTGAGGGACTCCCAGCATCTGTCGAAGCCTTTTTTTGCTTCGGGGAACTCCCTCCTTCCTTCCCTGCACTGTAAGGATTATGCTACATCTGTCTACTTATCTGAATGTGGTTTTGAAGCATTGCACAATCTTGCAGTTAAATGTTGGGTTTAGGTAATAGGTAATTGTTTACTTTATTATTTCAGATAACTCATGCCAGAGAATTTAAATACTTAGGATAAAAAACTAAAGAACTCTACTTCTAAGTTGGCAAGTAACTCCCAATCATTTAGTTTTTTCACCAATTTTTAAATTGGATAGCCTGGAAAGATTTCATTGTGTGTACCAGTGTGTTATTTTTGACAAGGATAGTAAATCATAGTATGGTATCTGTTGACAAAACAAGTTGTAAAGATATAAAATTTTGTGAATTGTGTCTTAAACTTGTATCATAATTTTCAACATTCAAACCTAAAAATTATGACTTATGGTTAAAATGCCTTATATATGAGGTGTCTGCTCAGAATAACAGTTTTTCCTGCTCCTTCCAGACCTCAGTCAGAACTTACATTAAAATGCAAATGAAAGAAGCCTGCAAGCTCAGTAGGAGACTGATCTGAGGCCTAAAAAAAAGGAAATTGTATGGTATTTACTAATTACTGGCCAGTCATTTTTCTAGGACTCTTTCTTTTTCTTAGATTCTGTATTTTTTGAGCTCATGATTTTGATCCTATAGACCTAGGTTAATGTTTTTCTGATCAGTTCTATTTTTGACTAACTGTGGAGTTTTTAAAACATTGCAATGGAGATTTCACCTGCAAAAAGGTACAAGGCATTTACTATTGTGTTATGTGTGCACACTTGTGTTATGTGTTGTATGTCTATATGTGCATATGTCTGTATATCATATATATGATATACAAATTAACATATATAAGGAGCGCTCATAAAAATTTTTAAAAATGGATCCAAAAATCTTTAATTCATGGGATTAAAATGGTTCAATTTAAATTTAATAAACAGATAAAAATAAATGTCTGACTCTAAAATAGTATCCTCACTGTGACCTTTTGCATCACAATAATACCTTCAATGTGGGCTCTGCCTCTCACATAATACCCTCTCTGTGACCACTGACACTTATATAATATCTTCCTGAGCCTGTGACACCGACATGATATCCTGTGACTTCTGAAAGTAACATACTATCCTCATTATGACCTTTGATACTCATATAATACCCTCACTGTGGCGTCTGCCACTCACATAATACCCTCAAAGTAATCTCTGACATTCACCTATTTCACTGAATGTATCCTTTCTCACCTACATGTTTTCTTCAGGATGACATGAGACATTCAAAGAGTACCAACAATGTGGTCTCTGACACTCACATAATGCCCCCATTCTGGTTTCTGACACTCACATAATACTCTAAGTTGATTTATGACATTCACATAATAAATTAAATGTTGTCACTGCCATTCATATAATGTACTTACATGGCTTCTGACTCTCAAATAACCTCAATATGACCTCTGATAATCACAAAATATCATCATCACTTTGGCTTCTAAAACACAATATATCATCATTTTGATCTCTGACTCTCACATTATACCTCTGATGTGGCCACTGACACTTTCATAATGTCCTCACTTCGGCCTTTGACACTCACATAATATCCTCACTGTGACCTCTGACTCACAGAATATCCTTATTTTGGGTTCTGTCATTCACAAGATATGCTTACTTGGCTGCTGGAACTTTTATAATGTCCTCACTGTGACCTTTGAAACTCACCCAATACCTTTACTTTGTCCTATAACACTCAGATAATTTTCTGTGACCCCTCACACATAATACCCTTACTCTCACTTTGTCTGCTCACAGTCACAAAATATCCTCCCTGTGACCTCTGACACTCATATAACACACTCATTGTGGCCTTAGACACTGACATAATGCCATCACTGTGACCTCGAATACTCATAACATTCTCACTGGGGCCTCTGACACAAGCTTGTCATCTGAAACTGTGACATCGGAAACTCACATATACTCACTGTTTCCTCAGACACACATAAAATATCCTCACTGTGTTTTCAAAATTCATATAGTACCCCCACTCTGGCCTCTAACATGCCTATATCCTCACCATGTTCTCTGTCACAAAATATCCTCACCTAACATCTGATACTCACCTAATGCACTGACTCTGATCTCTGACAGTCAATTAATAACCTCATCATGGCATCTGACCTCACATAATACCCTCATTGTGGCCTCTGATACTAACATATTTTGCTCACTGTGACCTCAGACATTCACATAACACCCTACTGTGGCCTTTGTCACTCAAAAATATTCTTACTCTGACCTCTGACACCACTAATATATATCCTTTCTGTGAATCTGACACTCACAAAATATCCTCATTGTTTCCTCTGAGAACATAAACTATCCTCACTGTGTCTTCAGAAACTCAAAAGAAAATTCTTACTTTGACCTTTGACATACACATAACATCCTCACTATGGCCTCTGAAACGCCATAATACCCTCACTATGACCTCTGATGCTGACATAATCATATGAATCTTGTCTCTGACACTGACATCATACTTTCACCATTGCCTTTGACACATTTATAATACCCTCTCTGTTACCATTTGCACTAAAATAATATCCTTTCTTGGCCTCTGACACTGAGATGATATACACATTGAGACCCTTGACAATTATATAATATCCTCACTGTGGCCTCTATTGCTCACATAGGACCCTGAAAGTAGTCTCTGACATTCATATATTAAACTCACTTTGACCTCTGTCACCTATATAAATTCCTCAACGTAACCTGAGACACATCATATCCACAATGTTAATTCTGACACTCACATAATGCCATCACTGTGGCTTCTGACACTCACAGAATATTCTCACTTTACCTCTAACTCTCGCATAATAACCTCACTATGACCTTCAACAATCACATAATATCCTCACTGTGGCCTGTGACACTCACATAATATAAAGAATATAACCTCTGACATTCACTTAATACCTTCATTGTGTCTTCTGAAACTCTCATAATATCCTCACTGTGACCTCTGACACTCACATAATACCTTCAGAGTGGCCTCTTACACTCACTAATATATGCAATGTGACCTCTTACACTTATATAATAGCATCATTCTTGCCTCTGACAATCACCTAATACCCAGTTTACAGTATCAGTGATATCACATAGTACCCTCACTGGTGAGTCTGGTAATATCTTATAATATAATCACTGTGGCCTGTGACTCTCACATAATATCCTGATTGTGGCTTCTGACATTAACATATATCCTCATTTGGCCTGACATTCTTATAATAACCTCAACGTGACTTCTTTATTCTTTTACTTTTTTATTTGTTCTTTTCAGTTATGCATGACTACCAAATGTATTTTGACATATCATAAAACACAAAGTATAAATACTCATTTTTGTGGTTTTACATACATTCATGAATGATCATAGGAAATTTATGTGCAATTAATTCTACTGTATTTCCCATTTCCATATTTTCTCCTTCTTCCCACTTGTTCTTTTGCAATCTGATGAACTGCTTCCTCCACTCCCCCTCACCCTCTGCCTATCAGAGATTTCAGAGACACCATTTGTCCCTTTATTATTTTTTAGTGGTGTGGAGGTTGGCTTATTTCACTTATCATAATAGCCTCCAGTTCTATCCATTTACTGGCAAATGTCATAATTTTATTCTTCTTTATATATGAGTTATATTCCATTGTATATATGTACCACATTTTGATTATCTGTTCATTTGCTGAAGGGTAACTAAGTTGGATAAATAGTTTAGCCATTGTGAATTATACTGCTTATAAACATTTATGTGGCTGCATCACCATTGTTGCTGATTTTAAATATTCTGTGTGTATGACAAGGAGTGGGTTAACTGGGTAAAATGGTTGTTCCATTCTGAATTTTCTAAGGAATTTCCACACTGCTTTCCAGAGTGGTCACACCAAATAATATCCTCACTGTGGTTTTGACACTCACATAATATACTCATATGGCCTTTGGTAGTAAAATAATATTCTAACTTGGCTTCCAACACTCACATAATATCACTGTGGACTCTGACACTCACATACACCATCAATGTGACTGATCCCATAAAAACCTCATTGCGGCATCTGACATTCACATAATATCCTCACTATGCCCTCTGACACAGAAATAATACCCTCATGCTGGCCTCTGACACTCATAAAAACATCCATGTGGTCACTAACATTCAAATAATATCCTCACTGTGGCCTCTGACATTCAAAAACTATCCTCACTTTGGTATTGATACTCACATAATATCTTCACTGTGACTTCTTAGAATCACATGATATCCTCATAATGTTTTCCAACACTCACAAAATATCTTGACATGTTGCCTCTGGCACTCATATAATGTCTTCATAATTGACTCTGACACTCTAATATTATGCTCACTGTGACCTCACTGAGAATATAAGATACTATCACAGTGTTAAGAAATAGGGAAATAAGGGAAGCACTATCATAAATATCATGCTGAATTTAGCTTGAAATTTAAATGTGAAGCCTAGAAATGTTTTGTAGAAAGCAATAAAGTTAAGCAAATAGAACATCAGTTCTCTTGCTGCTGAGGACAGAGTAGAAGGCAGTAGTTTACAATTTTTTTAATAAATTCAATAAAGATTCTTCATTTCAAGGGAAAATAATAAACCAGGCTCTGGTAGAAGAAACTGTCAAGTTCAACTTGTCTTTCACACATCTATGACCAAGAAGGGAAAATGACTATTTCCCATGAATAAATTCAGTAATAACAGAAAGTCTTCTCAGATAAATGGCTACACTGAATAATGCTGCAGTATTCATTAACTCTGTTGCCTCATCTAGAATAGTCACATAGTGCCTGAAAGACTTATGGGTACAAAGTAGGTACCCAGGGCTTTGAGTTTTCTTCAGGAAAAGTTTTCTTTTTTTCCCAAGCTTTGGCCATCCTGATATCAATGTATGGATTCAGATGTTTGGGGCAAATTTGTACTCTGATGATCAAATTACCTTTATCCTTTAAAATTACAAAAAAAAATATTGAAAATGCTTACTTTAAGAGTAGAGGAAAGAGAATAGGGAAGAGGAGAAGGGAGAGAAGGGGAGGAACTGGAGCCTGAAATGGAGTAAATTATATCCCATGCATGTATGATTATGTAAAAACAAACCCAACTATTATGTACAATAATACAAACACAATATATATATATGTAGGGGCTGAAGTTGGGACTCAGTGGTAGAGCACTTGCCTAGCATGTGTGAGGTACTGGGTTTTATTCTCAGCTCCGCATATAAATAAATGAATAAATAAACATCCATCAAAAAAAAAAAGAAAGAAAATGCTTACCTTACCTAAACACCCAAAGTCTGTTGTCATTCATTAAATGAATTTAAATTGTCTTTGAAAAACATTTTTTCTTTAAATTTTTCAGTGAACAAAATCATCCTTTGGTATTTGAGTGAAAAATCAATAAAAATTCATTTGAAAGTTTAAATATTTTTCAAGAAAAGACAAAATAACTTTAAATTATCATAAACTGCTTTTATTACAGAAAAGTCAGTAATATGATAGAGAATATTTGGTTTTTATTGCTGTTGTCATGTTTTTTTTTTCTTTTTTCTTTTTGTTCTGTTCCTAGCAAAACAATGTAAGGCCTCTCACTATACCCCAGATATGTATGGCTTGGTGTATAAGAACATAAATTTTTATAAACCCCAAACTAATGTTTCATGTGAGTATGTATACTCTTACAATATATTTTTTCAGATTTTTCAATTGGAAACATTTTAGAGTAATGACACCCTATATAAATGGATATGCCTCCCATAGAGCTTTATTTTCCAAATGACTAGTTTCTGAGAAGTAAATATGGAGTGTGAATTGAGACATCTTCTCTTAGAAAGAAATCAAGGAAGGGATGGAAAATGAGAAATAAAAAAATAACCAATGAAATGAGGAAGGAAGAAAGTAGACAAGAGAGAAAGGAAGGAAGAAATTTGACTAATGGTTTTTCTCATTTGGGAATGGAAATAGGTTAAAGCACCTTCTTCCTGAGGGAGCCAGTTTTTCTTCGAATTTCCCCTTTCCATTGTAGTCTATCTTCTCATTCTCTCACCCTCATCATATTGAATATTTAGCAGATATACATTGTCATTATGAACCAATCTGTGCTTGAAGAAATTTTTTCAGCTACTGTACAGTCCAGCTTAGCCATGAGCAGGTAGTTTAAGAACTGTGAAGAAAAAAAAAGTTGATGCCAATCTTGCAGGATTTTCTCTTTCCCATTCTAGAAACCAAAATGAGAACCTCTTTTCTGTTAACCTTGTCTGAGAAATGTAAGGGAAGGTCCTGACTTGCCCTGGTCATGTCCAACTCTACTAAATATTGTTGTGAACATAATGGAACTTGATCTGGAAAATATGACTCACAGACCATGTTATCTGTTTCTGGTAGGTTAGTGTTAGTAACTACCATAGCTCAGAATTGCAAAATCTACATGGGAAGTGTTAATTAAAAAAAAATGGAGAAAGATTATGCAGCTCTCAGTATCACCAAATACCTATTATTTATCTGATCAATAGGACTGTGTTTCTCAGTAATATCACCCACAATTTATCTGCCCCTTAATGTGTATCAGCAAACCCCTTTACTTGGACTATCTTCATTTATTTCAACCAGAGGTATGTTGGGAGTTAGGGTCTGTAAACAAGTCAAGATGGAGCCTGGCATTTTGCCAGAGGGAGTGGTTTGTGAAGTAATGCCAGTGGGCCATTAAGTGTGAAGATTCCTTATTGGTTGACTGCTGTATCTAGTTTATGTTAATTAAGATAAGCTATGTGTATTCAGTAATGTATATATACCCCTCCTGTACTACAATAAATGGTTCCCATTGCTCATCACCCCCCAGTTAGTTTGCTGCAGCCAGACTGTGGCAGTTGGGTAAGAAAAAGAAACTAATCTCATTTTATAGGTAGCATATTGGAAGTGAGGTGGACTTAAAAGAATATCAGATAATTCTCTCATAAATATGAGTTTAGTAAAATAAGTTTAGAACATCTTTTCCTTAGTATTTAATGAATTACTACCTATGGAGCAGAGTGATAAATAATCATTTTTATTGATGTATAAGCATCTTTTTAATGTAAGGTACTAGTTTATTCACTAAGGGCTTATGTCCACTGTTCTCTAAAAAGATAATGAAAATAGAAAAAAAATAGATTTTCTTGATTTTCTTGTTGGAAAAGATCAGCAACACTTCGCAGAAAAATATACAAAAAAGATAAATAAAAGTAAAAGAAAGAAAGAGTTGTTGGAAATTATTAATTCTCAGTACAAATTTTATTGTTGAGGGCCAGTCCTAGGGCCGAACATGTTTGAGGCTAGGAAAATCACCAAGCCTTCTTTGATTGTTTTAATGAACAGACTTTATTTTAAGGAGAGTTGTAGATTTACAGAAAAATGAATTACATAGTACCATATTCCCATATGCCTTTCCTATTCAGAGTTTCTACTATTTTTTCTTTATATATTACTGAGAAACATTTGATGTAAGTAAAAAATCAAAATATTTTGCCAATAGTGATGGTACTAAATAATTATTAATGGCAATAAATAGTTTAGTTATATATTAAAACATTAATTTTACAGTTTTTAAAGCATTGAGAAAGAATAATGTCAATTTTCACCAAGATGGCATCTTAGAGAGTAGATTCACCATGCCAGAAGTCCCTGTTCTTCACCTCTTTAACATCTACTCTGCCTGATTTCTTGGCAATGTTTACCATTTTTAATGTTTGACTTTTCCAGAATGTCATAAATTTGGAATCACACAAATATGGCATTTCAGACAATATATTCTTTCTGGCAATATGTATTAATGATGCCTCCTTGTGTTTTGATGTTTGATAGTAAATTTCATTTTATTCAATTTTTTGAGTGACCCTCCAGTGTTTGGATGTATCAAAGTGTTTACATTAATAACAGGTAAATGGCTACTGAAATCTCTCTTACCTGCTTTCTTTTCTTGGCAATCATGAGTGAATAAGCTGTGGACATTTGTATGTGGGTTTTGTGGACTCGTATGTGGACATACCTTTCAATTCCATCAAATTAACACTGAGAAATACAATTAGTGGGCCATATTAAGTGTATATTGTGATTTTTAAGAAGCTACCAAACTGTTTTCCAGAGTGGCTGTCCAATTTTGTTATCTCAACACCAATGTATGAGAGTTCCTTTTGTTCCCTATCTTTGGCAGCTCTTGATATTGTCAGGTATAAAATTTTATAAATTTTTATGAATGTGCTTAATTTGTAATTCCTTTTTTCTCTCAAAACCTATTTATTATACCCAACAATTAGAATAATGCCTGAATTTAACATGCACCAGCAAGAAAATTAGTAATCCATTATCTTGGCTAATTGGGGATAAAGAAAATGTTGACATGCACCATAATTTTACCTTGAGCAAGCTTGTTTAAGACATGACTTATGCATTGTTGTATCCTTGCAACTCAGCACAGGTGGGCAGATAATAAAGACATCTATAGAGTACAAACCTGTTCACAAATTATAATATTTTTCTTATCACATTACACATTTGCACAGCTTTGTCAAAAGTCCTAGCTCAACAAACTACTCTGGGAATAGGTAAAATATACTCTTATTCAGTGTCCCTGGGTTCAGAGACAGAATAATATAGCCAGAATAAAAAGGAGGATGCTATTTTCTGGGAGCAAGAGATTAATACAGCTATTAATTTTTGGCACTATCAAATCAGATAATAGCTAATGGTGGGAGAAAGAGGGGGGTCCCAATGTATAAGTCAAACCCAATAAAAAACAAATGTGCCTGTCATAAATAGAGAAATGACAGGAAAAGAGCATTTGAATAGTCAACTTGGATTAAATCTATGCAAGATTCCAGTAATTTCAGTCTGTGTAGTGTGTCCTAAACACATCTAAGTAAAGCTAGCATTCAATCATACATTTTTATTGCCTTATCTTAACATTTCTCCAATTAAAAGGGTTACATCTTTATTTTAAAATCTTATCTGCCAATTTAGCATTTTCCACCAACTCAGGGAGCAGAAAACTTCTCAGGTTTCACAGTCTTTTTCTGAGGTGCTGCCTTTGTGGGAGTCTTAGCAGCAGCAATTGCCATTTTTTTAAATGTCTGCTTAGCCTTTTTTTTTCTTCCTTGGCAGCTTAAGAGCTTGCTTTGATTGAGCCTTTTTAACTTCTGGTTTCTGATTCCTCTTGGCCATGATATATGCAAGGGATGCACCAGTGATGGCACTCTTAAATTTGGCTTCACGTTGGGATCTCTTCTTTTGAATTTCTTCTGACTGGCCCTTTTTGTGCTTTCTTCTGTAGAGGACAGTACAGTTTATCTGCCGAGGATTCCTCTTGGATAGGAAAGCCGACTCACATTTTGCATTAAGAAATTGGAAAACCTTTCCATCAATCCTTGCATAGCACCTCCCATATCTGGGGTATATCTTGTATCTGCTAAAACTGCACAGCTTGACCCTCAAGGCGGTGGCTGATATGTAATTTCTTAATGACATATAATATTCAGCATCTTTTCCTATGCTTTCCAAACATATAGCTTGTTTTTCTGAGGAATATATTTTTTTTTCATTCAAATTTAAAACAATTGTATTAGGGTAATACTGAAATACAATAAACTATACATGTATAATTCCTACATTGTCATGTTTTCACATACTTATTTACCAGCGTAACAATGACTGAAATCAAGTTTTTAACATTGATAGTTTATGCAGATTGTTCTTGGTGCCCTGTTTTATTTCTTCCTCTTGTTTCCTCCTCCAAGGGGTGGGGGGAACAAAATAAAACAAAACAAACAAAAAAACCCCTGACTTTGTATTGTGATACATGATACAGTAAATTGGAAATCGCACAAATTAATTGTCAGAGCCTTAGTGTGCATAGATAATGATCTTGGAACAATCAGTCATCCCTCAAACTTAGTTTACTCATCTGTAAGATCAGAGGTCTTCCAATCAGGACTCATGATACTTGAAAGATAAGGACAAAGTGAATAATGAATCAAGAATACTGCCTGACACAGAGAAGGCTCTTGATTTCTGGTATCCAGTGTTACCATCCATGCTTTAGTTTGGTGATGCAGAGTACATGTGGGTGACTATAAATCCATAGTTTATTTTTTATTTTATTTGTTCTTTTTAGATATGCATGATGATAGAATATATTTTGGCATATTATACACACATAGAATATAACTCATTGTACTTAGGATTCTATTTTTGTGGTTCTACATAATGCAGTTACTGTGGTCATGTGTTGAAATACAAGGATAAGAAAATTATGTCCAGTTCCATAGTTCATTTTTGTCACCTCTAACTATAATTGTATAGACTTCAATGTTTTAAAGATTTTTTTCTTATTGGTTTTATTGAGGTTGAATGCTCATAAAAGACCCCATCAAAAATAAGTAGTGACATTTATACTTTTGTGGTATAATTACCACAATTATTTTGATTTAAACATTTTAATTACTGAAAATAAATTATATAATCAGTTAATCAACCACTCACTTAAATGCATTTCAAGCCCCTGGAAACAAACTCTCTTCTTTCTAACTCTATGATTTACAAAGTTTGAATATTTAATATGAACGTAGTTATAGCACAGGTGAAATTTCATGTATGATTTTGTCTACTTTTCTTAATATTTTTGAGATTTGTCAACATGGTCACTTGTGTCAGTATTTCATTTTTATTGCAGAATAATATTCAAACATATATATGGATGCTATAAAGAGATATACATATAGATATATTCATATTAACAAATATATATGTGATGGCCTAAAGCACACTCAGCATGTGGGTGGCGCAGGTGGAGAGTCCCCACATGACATAAAACTTTATGATACACAAATGGTGTAAGATACAGTGAAAATTAATGCAAATGTTGAAAAAATGATCCATATACAGAAAAAAAATTATCCACAAGCTATTTTTTCTATTTAGATAACATTGTTGTAATAGAAAATTTTAATTCTATTTCATTGATTTTTATAAGAGGTAAAATTTTCTGAAATAGAGAATATTATTTTAATAAGAGTGACAAAGTTGCTTTTGATCAGTTTTGTCAGAAACAGACCTTTTTCTCCATTAAATTTGCATACATTTATTATTTGAGTGTCAGCATAGATCAGCACCAAAGGACTGAGTATGCCATCACCATTGATACCAAGCCTTTGAAGACATCTCAGGATGAGATAACTTGCTCACACTATGCTTATTAACAGGAAGATGATGGAGTTCAAGCAATACTGGATGTAAAAACACATGATGGGCAGCAGAAGGGCATGAGTGGGTCTTATTTCTGGGGAACTTTAGGGAAAAAATCTGGAGCTTAGAAAAAAACACGATTGTTGTTTAAATCTATGAAAGGTTATTATTATGTATCTGCTTGAAAGAACCATACAGTCTCAAAACTAGATGGCCTAAAGCACACCCAGCATGTGGGTGGCACAGCTGGAGAGTCCCCATATGACTTTGTCCAGGAAGTCAAGCACTTTGCATTTGAAATGACATGAACTGTCCTACACTTCTCCAAAATCTGTAGATACCAAAAGTCTCATGTGTAAGGAGCATGAGGATAAGTGTTAGAGCCATGTGGGTGATTGGGAGGTCAGTAATCCTGGGTTTGGGTCCCAAAAAGACAGTGACAATGTAAAGGCAAAGTGGAAATGTGTCTGCTGTGATTCCAATGCCAGCTTGAGGATAGAAGGTATTTCTTATGGAAATACAACTGAAATATTTGTTCATCTTTATCTGGATTCTTGGAAGAAAAATAGGAGTATTTGATTGCAGCAGGATTTTTATTGACATGCTTTTCAGTCAGTCTATTACACTCTATATAATGCAGGATTTTATTCTTGATCTTAATTTCATGTCAAGAGTTTCAATGGCCTACCACAAAGAAATCCCTTGATGCAGCTCAAAAAAAATGAAAGAAAAAAGGGAAATAAAAAGTAAAAAATAAATTTTAACTCAAACATACCTCATTCTTCAGAGTAATATTTTTGTTTACTTCTGTTTACCTCATGAAATTGCTCAGATCTTACCCTTGTCTTTGAGCCTGTATACATTATGTTTTCCTTTGTATCATAAGTTATATTATTTAATTATTTGTTTGATTTTGAATCTTCCCTGGAGATTTCTTAAAAATATTTTGCTTGTATCTACAGTATCTGAAATACTTTTGCTTACATAAAAATTATTTACCACAAACTGTGGATTTTATGTTTGGATAGGTAGAAATAGAAATATTGGGCTGGGGTTGTAGCTCAGTGGTTAAGTGCTTGCCTAGCAAGTATGAGGCACTGGGTTCAATCCTCAGAACCACATAAAAGTAAAATAAAGGTATTGTGTCCATCTACAAATAAAAAATATTTTTAAAAATGATATAGGAATCTTCTAGGGAAATTATCCCAACATGCCCATTTCCAAGTCTTTTTTTTTTAAATTTCAAGTGCTGAATTTTAAAAGTTTAGAATATTTTTTGTTCATCCACATGACCTTAATTTAAATCAGATCCTATCAAATTCAGAACCTATTAAATTCAACCTGTAACATTTCTGTTAGAATATCTATCACCAATGGAAAAAAAAGAACTGTCTCCTATAAACAAGTTTAAGAAAAATTGGAAAACTTGTGTTTGTATGATGCTGGAATATTTGTTATATGACATTTCTTATATGATTTCTCTTACATCATATTCATTGAGGCACTGAAACACCCAGGGTATTGTTTCTTCTTTACAAAATCTGCCCCATGTTTTCAAACTTAAAGTCACTCTCCTACCAATGGTTGTATTTAGATAGTTGCTAACCAGTGTGCAAAACATCTCCACTCTTATGATCTAGTTACCATTTCTTTCTTCATCTAAATCAAACAAATTCCTGAAGGTTTTGGTTTATGTACTTCATGAATAGGCAAATGTGACTTGATTGAAACTGCACTTGGAAAATATTTTTTTTAAAAAAATTAACTCAGAACATCATCAGTCAAGATTTGAATGGAAAATAGAAAATAGTTCTCATGAAAAAAATATATTTTTGCTAGGTTATTGTAAATTGCTCTTCTTCATTGCAGAAACTTTATTAAAATTATAATAAATCAATTTGTCATTTAAGTTTAAGAAGCATTTATATATTTAAAATAAGCAAGGGGCTGGGGTTGTGACTCAGTTGTAGCATGCTTGCCTAGTACTTGTGAGGCTCTGAGTTCAATCCTTGGCACAACATTAAAAAAAATAATTAAAGATAGTAAAAAATAAAATAAGCATTTTTTTTAATTATTGGGTCTCTTATACATCACAGTAGGATGTATTTTGGTATAATTATACAAGAATGGAATATATCTTATTCTAATTGGGACCTCCACTTTTGTTAATTTACTTGATGATGTTATTCACTGGGGTAGATTCATATATGTACCTAGTAAAGTTATGTCCAGTTAATTCTGTTTATTGACAATTCTCATAATTTTTTGAAATATTTAAATGATTATAAATTAGTAAAGAATAACTCTAAATCTCATAAAATATCTGGGAGAAGAAAATAATTCAGCCTCTCTGCTGGTCTCAGCCATGGCAATCACATAAAAGAAGAACAAAGAGGCTTGCAGACAGGTAGTCAGAGACTGCAAAAAGTGTGCACTCTTTCTTCCCATTTATGGTTTACAACCTGCTAGAGTAAATCCCAGAGAGTTAAAATCTAATGCTTTATGGCCAATGGATTCCAATCATTATGCATTTTTTGGAATTAAGTATATTCACGTATTCATTGATACCTATTCAGGCTGTGTAATGGCTACAGCCTCCACAGGAGAAATCACAAAAGAGGTCCATCTCCCATCTACTTAAATGTTTTGGAAATATAAATAATATAAATATTTTCATGTCTATTAAAACTGACAATGGGCCAGTCTATACTAGTAAGACTTTCCAGGTGGTTTGCAAAGATTGGTATATATGCCACGTAACTTGGATCTCCTTTAACCCTCAGGCTCAAGGCATTGTAGAAATAATGCATGAGAAATTAAAGACCATGCTACAAAATAGAGGAAGAAAAGTATACAAATCCCCTCTTGATGCCTTGAACAAAACCTTGTTCACTTGAATTTTATTTCAATGTCAAAATCTTGTATAGAAACAGCAGCCCATTAACATTGGGTCCCCCTCTCAGGGATCTATGGTCTCATGGAAGGATCTTATAACTAATGCATAGGATGGCCCAGGGCTCCTCCTAACCATGAGTTTGAGGGTTTGCATTTGTTAACAGGAGCCTCACCCAATCTCGATGCTTGCCATAAAAGTCAATATCTGGACCTTCAAAACCATCAACAAAAAGATGAAGAAACTAACTCTGTAGAAAAACCATGCAGGCAAAATTCAACAATGCAAATGGACCTCACCTAAAGTAACCTGGGTAATATTAAATACCTTTTTGACCAAGCCACCAGTCTGGCCCCTTTGCCTGCTGGCAACCTCATTCCTTGACCTATGATGGTGAACATATTGTATGCACCTCTCACTGCTAACAGTTAGGCCTCACATCAGGTAAATTGAGCTTTGGTCACTAAGCCACCACCTTTAGCAGTGGCCAATTGTGAAAGAGATTTATAATAATTTATAATAATTCCAACCTTATTTATTCTGACTTATCAATTTAGGAGCTGTCCCTAACCTGAAATGCAGCATTTCCATATATACCCTGTCCATTTGTTTCTCTATAGTAGATGTAATGAAATCTAAAATCCAGACAGCTAAATCCTCTGTTTTGCTCTTGCCAATGAAACTAACGTAGATAACTATAATAAGTCATGTTGGGCTGACCTTAGAGTTTTAGATAATACTACCTATAGCCATATACTTCCCTTGGCAAAGAACAGTAGATTAAAGAAATGGGGAGATTGAGGGAGGAGGGAAGTGCTGGGGAATAATATTTGTCAAATTATATTGTTATACTGTGTGTATGTAAGAATATATAACAACACATTCCACCATTATATACAAATATATGAACCAAACAACAAAATAGAAAAAAAGGACCCTATTGCAATAAGAGAGTCATTATCTGGTTTGCTCAGTTTTATTGATGAGAAAACCAAAGACAAAAAGTGGGGTGGAAGTGTATTCTTGGGCACCCTGGGTACCTATTAACAGGTTCGAAATAAATTTGTAGAAAATACATTTTGACAGAGAGATTAACAAAATATTATATGAGCCAGGCACGGTGGTTCATGCCTGTAATCTAGCTGCTTGAGAGGTTTAGACTGGAGAATGTCAAGTTCAAACCAGTCTCAGCAAAAGTTAAGTGCTAAGCAACTCAATGAGACCTGTATCTAATCAAAATATAAAACAGGGATTGGGATGTTGCTCAGTGCTCAAGTGCTCCTGAGTTCTATCTCCTGTACAAAAAAAAAAAAAAGATTATCTGAATCCTAGATTCCCTATGATAAAGCAGTGTCTTCAATGTGTTCTTGGTTCTCATGTTGTGAACCATGCAGCTTATTTGACATGGATTTTAGTACTCCCAGTTCTTTCTGCTATTAAGCAGGGACGTAAAAATCTCTGAGTCATACTATTGTCTGCAGTGATATGCAGTGATTAGCTGGCATATGACAAAGGCTAATGTGGGGCTTAGTATCAATGCATTGATTAGTATCACTTGTTCATTTTCAAAGTGGAGCAGAGTATAATAATTAGGACATTTGTACTAAATGCAGATTACCTGGGATCCAATTCTATCTCTGTTATTTAGTAGCAATAAAATCTTGAGTAAATTATTTTACCAGCCTGGACCTCAAATGTTTTGTTCATAAAATGATGATCATAATTCTACCACTTAATAAGGATAATGTGAGGGAAAAGAGAAATTAGTTACTCACCAAAAACAATGTCTGTCATATAAATAGGCAATAAGTATTAGCTGCTATGATAAACATTACTACAAGCAATCCAAAAATAAAAGGAAAAAAAGGCAGGAGAGTATAGAGACAAAAAATAAACACAGGAAAAGATGCTTAGTATTCTATGTTATAGGATGTCAAGCTGCACGGTTCACACCATGAGGACCAAGGCCATACTGAAGATACTGCTTTTTTAAATTTAATTTATTTTTTTGTACAGAAGATTGCACTCAGGAGCTCTTGATCACCAAGCAATATCCCCATCTGTGGTTTGTATTTTGTTTAGAGATAGGGTCTCACTGAGTTGCTTAGCAACTCACTTTTTCTGAGACTGGCTTTTAACTTGTCATCCTCTTGTCTCAGCCACTTGAGCAGACTGATTACTAGAACTAGAAATTACTCACATCTACAAGCTTGGGTAAATCCAAAAATCTGACAATACCAACTGATTTGTGTAAGTGGAGGTTCAACAGGAACTCTCATTCATTCCTAGTAGGATAACAAAATTGTACAACCACTTTGGAAGAGTTGGGCATTTTCTTACAAAGCTAAATACAGTCTTAACCACAATTGTCACAACCACATTGATGATATTTATCTAATGGAGTTGAGATCTAATGCCTACATGAAAACCTACATGCACATTTTTATAAGGTCTTAAATTGTGGATACAGCAAGGTATCACTGTACTTGCCTAGTGTGCATCAGTTCCTTAGTTCCATTCCATGATTACACAAAAATAAAAATATTCATACTTTATTTATTCACAGTCCCAGAATAGGAAGCAAACCAGATATCCTTCAGTAAGCACTTACATATTTTTAATTAAAAATTATCATTTCCATTAAATGGTGTGTTGTTCAAAATACAAAATCAATGGGCTAACGAATATGAAATGATACGGAGGCACATTTAATGCATACTGCTTAAAAAATAACTGGTTTTAAATGCCTTACCTGTGTGACTTCAACTATGTGACACTCTGAAAAATGAAAAAGAATAGACAATAAAGTATAAATGGTTCCAGATATTCAGTGGCAATAGAAGACAGTGAAGAGATGAAGAACAGATAACTTTTACATTCTGACACTGTTAATAATATGGAATAATGGTGGACACTCAACATTATATTTTATCAATTTCTTCAGAAATAAAAAAACAAGTAGTCCAATTAGTAAAAAAGTCTTGGTTGCCATTATATTGTTTCTATAATGATAATGAATCTAACATAAATATGCAAGATGTAAATAATAGGAAAATCTGTGTGTAGAGCAGGCATATGGGAACACTTCTCTATATGGTAAATTGCCCTGTAAATATAACCATATTTGAGAAAAGCAAGGCCTATCTACTAAAAGAAATAGAACACACTGGGGATTGTAATACCTCAGCTATGAGCTATGCCTGGATGGCCCTCACTCAGTGACATAGATGCCTTCATTTTAAAAATTAATGACCCACCACAACTCTGTCTTTATTTCCCTGTATTTACATATGAGGTTTTGGTAATCCTTTTGTGAGAAGTAGAAAGTGTAGTGGTCCATTTTCAAAATAAAGTATTTCAATTTTAATTGTCAACTAACTGAGGATATACAAATATCAGAAAAGAGGAAACAGAACAAAGGGTCATCAGCAGATAACACATGATTATGACAGAAATAAAGTGAGTGGATATGGTCTTTCCTGACAAACACTGATCACCAGTGAAGGCCTTTTCTCTACAACACAATAAGGGAGGGAGGACAACTAAAGGGACATCTATTTAAAGCAATGAGAAACAAGTGAAAAGACCTTGTGAACTAGAGAATGATAAACAAAAGAAATTAGAGGGGAAACCAGTATCTTACATACTTAAGAAAATTGATTCAACCTTAATTCAAACATCAGTGACCAGTTATCTTCCTGTACCATAGCCAGTACTTCCTGAAATACTGACAACTTTTGCTCCAATGTCATTTTACTACATTCATACTGAAGAGAAAATGATCTGAAATGCTTTTTTAGAAAGTCCATATCAAACCCAGGCACAGTGGTGCATGTCTGTAATTCTGGTGTCTTGAGAGGCTGAGGCAGGAAAATCATGATATTAAACCCACCTTCAGCAACTTAGCAAATTAATAAAATATTTTGTCTATATTAAAAAAGGCTGAGGATGTTACTCAGTTGTTAATACCTCTGGGTTCAGTTAGTGGAAAAAAATCCAACATATAGCTTATAAAATGATAATGCTGGGCTAAAGTTGTGGCTCAGTGGTAGAGTGTCATGTCTTATGAATAAACATTCAAGATCACTTCAAGTAAACTGTAATGCACGAAATTACCACACAGAGATAGAGAAATACCTTTTTGGGGGGTCCTGTGATGACTCTTCTGACCTATGGGGGTCTGTGGAAATAAAGAAATGAGTATGTGCTGAATCCTTTTATTGGGAAGAAGCCATTCAAATGAGGGAAAGGGTAGGATTACAAAGGAACAAGTGAGTGTAACTCAACCCTGTGGGTTATTAGGACACATATAGACCTGCCTTGCTATCTGAGATGGGAGAACTCCTAAGACACCAAGAAATGTAGTGACTGGTCAGAGCCTTGTGATTCAGGGATGGAATGTGTGGTCACTCACTCATAGTGGCTTTCCACTTATTCCCCTTTTATTAACATAAATTAAAAAGTCAACTGGGGAATTATATCTTTCAGTCACTGGATTTTTGATCCAAGATCATCATGACCTACTGTTGAAACATGAAAGAAATTAGTAGCAAACATATCATTTCAAGAACATAAGCAACTTGGAAGATCCAGGTTATTTCTTATTACTCTGCCAAACACACATCAGAAGGTTTTTAATTTTTTCCCCAATTTTATTTTGAAGCATTGCATTTGGCCATAGTAAAATGGACATTTTTAATTTAGCATGCCATATTTTCCACAAGCCATACAGCAAAGAGATCATTCACATTATTTATCACAGTGGCTTCTAGAGCATTTTAACTTAATTTCAATCCTTCAATCACCACTATCTGACTATGAAGAATTTTGGAAGTAATTTGAGTCAAATATTCAGAAAATTCACTTTTTCTAAGTTTAAAAACATAGCCACAAAAGCTGAATTGTAGTGGCAAGGAATAGTACTTATAAATAGTCACTTCAAAGATTATGAAATCAGATTCAGAGTTTTCCTAGATCTTGTTTATTGGTATGCACCTCTTTCAAAGCCTGAACATTAACTTCAGCATATTTTATCTCTAAAATATTAGTGGCAATAACTAGTGGTAAAATAAGGTAAGTTGTATTCTTACAGGCTACAGGATACCCATTATTCTTTCTCTTAATTCTCACTTTTAAGGAATTTATCTGGTCTGTCAGTAATGTAAATGTTCTGAAGGTAGAATTCAAACAATAAAACATCTTTTTTTGGTGCTATCTTGCTGAAGGTTAGGGTATTAACAATAAAACTCTGGCATCATGGCATCCTTGTATAATCATCTTTTCA
Organism: Spermophilus citellus; assembly: GCF_964194105.1. Classification (NCBI taxonomy): domain Eukaryota; kingdom Metazoa; phylum Chordata; class Mammalia; order Rodentia; family Sciuridae; genus Spermophilus; species Spermophilus citellus. Next base: position 417,840 of record NW_027673039.1, on the reverse strand, counting down.
ATTCTAAGAAACCAGTTTAAAGTATACCCAGTATTTCTAGACACCTTATATCATACTGGCAAGCCATTTGCAAAATCTATTCACTTAGGAATGGTGCCATTTCAATTGTAAAACGATTAGTGCAACAATACATTGGTGGATATTTTATGAAAATAATTGACCTATAAAAGAAAGTTCTATTTCCATAATCTTCCTATTTTGACAATTTTTCCAGATACATAGTCTTCATTACTAAGAACCAGCATCATTGGCTGTCTTAGATTTCTTATATGTTGTCTTTTTCTCAAAAGATACTCCTAGACATCCTGATGGTAATAGGATCAATATATACAAATAACTGACCATTAGAGTTAGTACAAATTATGTGGGAGGGCTTTTGAGTCCACTCTGCAATGCACATTAAAGGTGAACCTGAGAAATAAGTCCATAGAACTTGTTAATAATTTTTACTTTCCTGATCAACCCATGAAGCTGCATGTCTATGAACTCTGCATTTGGGAGATTCAATTTTCTGTGTCAGGTTTTTCAGTCATTTTCACAATTACTGGGTCAAACTCTACCTTTTGAAATCTGATTAATTTGCTGATTCATGTTCAGTACAGTAGGACTCTCAGTATCATAATTAAGAAAATTTTTGTAATATTTGTAAGATTTAGTGTGTCCTATGGGGTTCTGTTTTCCCCCTTTCCTCACTTAATAAAATTGAGAAAAGGCCTGGTGTCAGCCATAGTATCATTAGCTTAAGTTATAGATAATAGTACATGTATTTAAATAATAAGAAAAAAATTACCATCTGTAGTTGGTCCTGGAATTTGACAAAAGTTATTTAAATGGACCATGACAAATATATTTAGGTTTTTCTAAATGTATAACTTTATTTTTTTTATTTTTTGATAATTATGTTAAAGTCAAGAATACAATAAGTTGTATATAAAATGTGTATTTTGAAAGTAGCTCTAGATTAACTCAAATAATTATCTTAATTTGGAATGTTGTTTGTGACAGAGTTTTTAACTTAGAAGCAGTGGTCTTTATTAGGGGCATGAGAAATTATATAAACATCTATCCAAAATAGGAAGAACATATGTTAAATAAACCTAGAGAAGATATAATATATTATTATATATTATTAATATATATAATATTACAATTAATAAAAATGATTTAGAAAAATGAATAATATTTGTCTATCAATCCATGAAAAACTGTCATTATTATTATGAAACTTAGTAAGTAGGGTGTGTTGCTATCTCAAATATAAATGGGTAAAAATAAGGCAAAGTATTGTTTGGGACAATGATTTAATTAGAATTTTATGGCATTGAAGTAGCAATTACATTGAGGTAACCTTGTTAAAGCAATTTTGTTTATAAATAAACAGTTATATGAGCATGTTAAATAACTATACTTAATGTAGCAAAATTAGCTTCAATAATTATGTATAATTTATGGCCTTACCACTTTTAAAAATATCAAGTATTCAGCATATTATATTATACTATAAGGTTGAGAAAATATTCACCATGTTAGATTTCTTATTGAAATTAGCTATCGGCTGCTGAGCTGATTTATTGGGTGCCTGTTTAATATTTTAGGGGTAACTATTTTTAAGGCTATTTTTTTTTTCCAGTGAAAAACTGTTGACAGGGTTTTGAAATAAGGCCCTGTTTCAATGTCTGAGGTCTCTAAAAAATTTTTTCTGCCTTAGAAGAGGAGTAAAATTTTTAACTAGGAAGCTTATTTTTCTTGGCATAAGATTAGCATTTTAATCCTTTTGTCTGTAAGTTTGCCTTTTTTTCTTTGTTTAGGCTTTATTTAATTATGCTGTAATATTAATAATTGACTAGAATTTTGTTAATCTGTGTAAATGTCTTAGAATGTCTAGGGCTAACTGGATGGTAAACTCATCTTTTGAAAATGAGTTACCCCTTATAGATTAAAGGTGTGTATTGTCTCTTTAAGTCTCTCTATGAAAATAGTAAATTTTTTCTAAAGGGTTAATAAATTATTATTTTTAGGCATTTTCTTTTGCTATTTAATACCAATATGTCCCAGGGAACTCTTTGTTCTCCAGACTGTAAGACTTGTCCCTATTGTGTGTTACTGGGACATGGTTAAGATAAATGTTTTTTTTTTTTTAAACTGTTTTTCAGATGACCATCTATTTTAAAGTTTATCTAAGTAACAGAATAATATCTCTTTAGATAATGTTAGACATCTGACATAAATTTTGAAAGATACAACGTATGAGTTTGGGTTTTTTGAAGGTCTCTTTTAATTTCTTTTGGTCTATATTAAGTTTCCTTCAACTTTAGTTTCCAGTAGGCAATTTTTAAAGTCCTCTCTGTTAATAGTAATTGAGGCTAGTTATGAAAATGAGACATCTTTTATTAATCACTGTAATTTTTCATATATACAATAGATGAATTATTTTGATATTATGTGTAATTTGACAATTTAAAAGGAACCCTCAATCCCTTTTTGAGAGAAGGTTTCAAAATATCTTTATCTGTTAGAATATTGTACTTTGAATAGGTGTCTCTTAATTGTGTTCTACAGAATATGATTAAGGTAACTTCCCAATGTAGGAAGTAGTATATACATATTACCATATTTTTATGGATAATAGGTCCTCTCAGAGAACTTATATAATACTAATGAATTTCCAACAAAGTTTGTAATTTTTATTGATTAAAACTAACATAGGACTTTAATTTGGAGAGCATCAGTCCTAAAAATATGTTCTCCAATATCTTACAATATCCAACAAACAGAGATAATATGCAAGAATCAGCAGTTACTTTAAATTAAGCAAATTAGTCTTCAAAAAGAATTATCAAAATTAGAGTCTCAGTCATTTTCTATATTTAGTGTTTAATCAAGAACGTGAATTTATTTATTAAAATTAACCCGTGTCTTAAACAGTAAGAATCATCAGGCAATAAAGACCTTCCTTAAAGAAAATAAACTTAACATTTTATTAGGTCTTTATCATGTCAAAATAAGGAAAAAATCTTAGCTTATATCAGCATAATAAAATCAGGGAAATAACCTGAAATATCCTGGAATTAATTAGTTTATTTTTTTATAATCAGCCCTGTTATATGCAATTCTGTTTCTCAATTATTTTAACTTTCTATGTAATCTGCAAATATAATGATATGGATTTTTCTAATTAGGGAAATAATTTTATTATTAAAATTTAGAATATAAAAATCTTGTTTTAATCAAAGATGATTTCTTTCTTCTTTTTAGAACATCCAGTGTTTGTTTCCTCTCTGTGGAAGTATCTAATTTTTCTTTTAGAATTCTTAAAGGTTATATTGTGGAATGATTTCTGAAAATTCTAGAATTTAAACAAATTATTGCACATTGATAAAGAGAAATGAAATATAGTTTAATTTTACTTAAAATATAGTTAAAGCCCTTAATATTTTTGCAGGCATAATTACATTTTTTTATCTTATAAAGTTTGTACAATAATTTCAGAATTAAAAATTTCTTGATTTTCTCTTGAAAGTAAGTTTATAGAAAAATACATTTATCTTAAGTATTTCTATTTATAGAAAGTGAATATATATATATATATATATATATATATATATATATCATCAGATATGCATACCTATATATAGACATGTGTGTGTGTGTGTGTGTGTGTGTGTGTGTGTGTGTGTATATTTCCATTTGAAGAAAAATGATTAGATAAAACTCATCTGTGTATCCACCCAGTCAAGGGATTTTTTTGGTTGGTAGGCTTTTGATGGTGTCTTCTATTTCATTGCTTGAAAATGATCTGTGTAACTTGTGCATATAATCTTGAGTCAGTTTGGGTAATTTTATGATTCTAGATACCTGTTGATGTCTTCAATATTTTCTGTTTTATTGGAGTACAAATTTTCAAAATAATTTCTAATTATCTTCTGTATTTCTGTAGTACTCATGGTGATATTTTATTTTTCATCATGGATTTTAGAAATTTGAGTTTTTCTCTCCTTCTCTACACTAGCATGGATAAGGGTTTATTGATTTTTATTTATTTTTTTCAAAGAGCCAGTTTTTCATTTTGTCGATTTTTTCATGGCTTCTTTTGTTTCAATTTCATTGACTTCAGCTCTGATTTTAATTATTTCCTCTCTCCTACTGCTTTTGGTGTTGGTTTGTTATTTTTCTAGGGCTTGAGATGTAATGTTAGATCATTTATTTGTTGACTTTTTCTTTTTTTAAGGAATAAACTCCCTGCAATAAACTTTCCTCTTAGTACCACCTACTTAGTGTCCCAGAGATTTTGATATGTTGTATCAGTGTTCTCACTTACCTCTAAGAATTTTTAAATCACTTCCTTGATGTCTTCTGCAATCCATTGTTTATTCAGTAGCATAATTTTTAGTTTTCAGGTGTTGGAGTAACTTTTATCTTATCACTGACTTCTAATTTCACTCCATTATGGTCTGATAGAATACAGGGTAGTATCTCTACTCCTTTTTATTTGCTAAGAGTTGCCCTGTGGCATAGTATATGGTCTATTTTTGAGAAGGATCCATGTGTTGCTAAGAAGAAAGGGTATTCACTTGTTGAATAATGAAATATTTTATATATGTTATATATATATATATATATATATATATATATATATATATATGTTATTGTTATCTCTTTTTGGTATATGTTTCCCTTGAGCAGTATGAAATATTGTTTGTCCCTTCTGATTAATTTTCATTTGAAGTCCACATTATTGATATAAGGATGGAAACCCTGCTTGCATCCACAGTCCATGTGAGTGGTATTTTTTTAATATTTAATTTTTTTAGTTGTTGATGCACACAATCCTTTTTATTTATTTTTATGTGATAATGAGGGTCGAACTAAGGGCTTCACACATGCCAGGCGATTATTCTACCCCTGAGTCCCAGCCATATGTTTTTTAAGTATTTATTTATAGTTGGACACAATACCTTTATTTTGTTTTACTTATTTTTATGCAGTGCTGAGACTCGATCTCAGGGCCTTGCACATGCTAGGCTAGTGCACTCCTGCAGAGCCACAGCCCCAGGACCCAAGTGTATTCCAACATGTCACTTTCACTGTGTGGATTTCTTTTCCTGTGACATGAGTCTCTGGAAGGCAGCATATTTTGGGGTCTTCTTTATAAATCCAATCTGCCAGTCTATGACTTTGGATTGCTGAGTTTTGGAAATCAACATTCAGTGTTATTATTGAAACATAATTTGTATTCTCAGTTATTTTTGTTTATTTTTGATAGTTAAATTGCCTTGGTTTCTCTTTGTTAGGTTTTTGCTTTAGTGATACCTCCCCTTTTTGACCTATGTTGTTTTTTATTTCCTCCTCATGGAATATTCTGCCAAGGATGTTCTGTAGTGCAGGCTTTCTAGCTGTAAATTCTTTTAACGTTTGATTATCATGGAAGGCTTTTATTTTGTCATAAAATAACATATCAATCTAAAGTTTAATTTAGCTGGATATGATTCTTGGTTGGCATCCATTTTCTTATAGAGCTTGGTATATGTTGTTACAGGATCTTGTAACTTTTAGGGTCTGGGTTGAGAAATCAGCAGAGATACTAATTGGTTTCCCCATATGTAATTTGATTCCTGTATCTTGTGGCTTTTAAAAATCTCTCCTTATTCTCTATGTTGCGCATTTTCATTATAATGTGCCTTGGTGTGGGTGTGTTGTGATTTTGTCCATTTGGCATCCTGTAAGCCCCTTGTATTTCATGTTCCAATTTACTCTTAAAGTTTAGAAATTTTTCTGATATTATTTTAATGAATAGTTTGTTCATTCCTTTGGTTTGGACCTCTTGCCTTCCTGTATCTCAATAATTGTTTGGTCTTTTTCATGTTATCCCATAATTCTTGAATGTTCTGCTCATGGTTTCTTCTCATCTTCACTGTGGTCAACTTTGGAAATTTTTCTGATATTATTTCAATGAATAGATTGTTCATTCCTTTGGTTTGTACCTCTATGCCTTCCTCTATCCCAATAATTGTTAAATTTGGTCTTTTCATCTTATCCCATAATTCTTGAATGTTCTGTTCATGGTTTCTTACCATCTTCACTGTGGTCAACTTTATTTTCAGGATTATATACTTTGTCTTCATTGTCTGAAGTTCAGTGTTCTAAGTGATCTATTCTGTTGGAGATGCTTCCTATTGAGTTTTTAATTTGTTTTTTTTATTTCCTTCATTTCAATGATTTCTGTTTGTTTTTTTTTTTTCCAGAATTTCTCTCTCCTTATTGAAGTAATCTTTTGCTTCTTATATTTGGTTATGTAGATCTTTGTCTAAAATATCCTTCGCTTCCTGTATTTGCTCTCTTATATAATACTTTAATTCAGAGAACATTTTAATTATGTACCTCCTCAACTCCTTCTCTATCATTTCTCCTGCTGTTCTGGCCATGGATTCCCATAATGTAGCATTTGGATGAGGGGGGCACACTTTTCCCTTGGTTTCTCATGTTCATCTTCCCTTCCAGCTCTGTGTTTTCAAGGAGTCACATTTTTTTACTCTGGAGGCTTTTAGTATCCCTAATGGGCCCCAATACCTCCCCTTTAAGGGTGAGATCAATATTCACAGATCCCAATACAAAAATTATGCAGCCTTAAACCAAATAGCTGCTATTAAGATGTTTCTGGCTTTGTAACAATATACAGAAATGGCGAGTTCAATCATTATCTACAACATAAACAATAGGTTTGCAAATAGGTCTACAGTTTCTTGTGATGGAAAAAGAACCAGGAGTGAGGTATAGATTGAGATGTTAAGGAGGTGGGAGGTAAGGATATAGAGTTATTAGATCTTAAGAAGAGTTAAAGAGGAATGTAAAGAAGTTGAATAGTAGCAGGAGAAAAGAGGAAGTGTTTTGGGGGAGAAAAGTTAGTGGGAAGACAGTAGAGGGAATACAAAACACAAACATAATAAATAAGGAATGAATAATGTAGAAATAGGAGATAAAAGAATATATAATAGAACTGTAATATACTAATCAGACCTCCCAGACCTCAGTAGCCTAATCTATGAAAAGTTCTTTGTTTCACAAATGTTGGGGATGTGAACGTGGGAGGAGAGAGAAAAGGGAAATAAAATATAAAAAGAAGATACAGAATGTTTTTCTTGGAGTTCAGTAGTATCTTTTCTGCTTATTTTCTTTTCTACTAGTTGGGGTTGTTTGTGTTTGCTGGTGTCTCCACCCTCAGGATGGTGAAGGTTATGAGGGTGAGAGGGTTGGTCTTGGTGTGGAGTTCCTGGAAATAGGGTGTAGCACTTACCACTCCACATGTGAGGCTGCACCCCAAGGATCTCGTCTTGGGCCCACCTAGAGACCTCACAATTCCTGGCCTCTAATTTAGTCTCTGAACTCTTTTTAATTTGCCCCTTTTTACTTCCCATTCAGAATCTTCTCTCCCCAGAGATCTTGTGGGCTGGGCCCTGGGGGCTGCTCCCCTGTTGTGGAGAGATGTTGAACAGACCAGGACCAGGCTATAGACCGGCTGTGTGGCTGCAAGCACTGTGCTGGATTAGCAGCTGCTGGGAATAGGGGAGATTTGGGGATTCTAGGTACCGTGATATTGCTTCTAGGCCCCAGCCTGTGTCCCAATCTAGGATTTGCCCTTATTAAAGATGGCATCAAAGGTGTCCCAAGTTGGAGTCAACTGCTTTCAGAGATAGGGTGTTGTTTGTGTCTGGTCTGGTGGTGGCATTGGGTGGCATGTTCAGAGATCTAGCTCTGTGGCATGCAGTGTTGTGGCTGGAAGCCGTCTCCAGACCCTTTCCAGTGTCCCCAGGTGCAGGCTACCACATGTACGGAGCTATGGCAGTGGTTGTAGTGTCCTAAGATAGAGGGACACTGGGGGAGCCCATGTTGGTAATGGGGGTCCACGCAGAAGTGATGGCTGAGGATCCTGTGGGGCAGTGACCTGCATTGGTGTGGCTCTAAGAGTCCTGTGCAGGTGATGATGCTGATGGTTCTTCTTGGGCATGGTGACTGGAGGACATGTGTGGGCTTTGAAGCCAGCATTTCTGCATCAGAGCAGCAGTCAGGTGTCCTCTAGTAACTCTCAGAGAAACAGTATTTCCATTGCTTGAATCTTAGGTCACAGAGTGACATAGCATGCAGCCTCCCTCTAGCCCACATCTAGGATTTCTTCCCGTTTTCTGCAATTTATATTAACCATGTGACCAAATGCTCATGCTAATCTGATAGCTTCTAAAGCTGGGTAGTTGTTGTAAAGTTGTGGAACTCTTTTCCAAAATATTGCTGAAGGTTACTGTATTGTTTAAAAAAAACACTCAGCAAGACCTTGGCAGACAACTTCAACCTGAAGTATTAATATGTCATGTTTTTTTCCTTAATTGCAACTCATCAGAGATGTGAATGATATTCTACTCTGAAAAAATAGCCCCTCTTTTGTTTAGACTATGTCTCATAACTTATTCCATAAGAAATATCCTGAAGCTAAATGTGACATTTTTTTTAATTTCTAGAGATGAACATTTATTTTTATTTATTTGATTAATTCTATATAATCCTCTGAGATGTGTCTGTTCATGTCCTTGGACTATTTATTGACTGGGTTATTTTTTTTTTTTTTGGTGTTAAGATTTTTTTTTAATTTTTTTATTGGTTGTTCAAAACATTACATAGTTCTTGATATATCATATTTCACACTTTGATTCAAGTGGGTTATGAACTCCCATTTTTACCCCATATACAGATTGCAGAGTCACATCAGTTACACTTCCACTGATTTACATATTGCCATACTAGTGTCTGTTGTATTCTGAGGCCTTTCCTATCCTGTACTATCCCCCTCCCCTTCCCTCCCCTCCCCTCCTCTCTCTCTACCCCCTCTACTGTAATTCATTTCTCCTCCTTGTATTATTTTTCCCTTTCCCCTCACTTCCTCTTGTATATAATTTTGTATAACCCTGAGGGTCTCCTTCCATTTCCAAGCAATTTCCCTTCTCTCTCCCTGTCCCTCCCACTTCTCATCCCTGTTTAATGTTAGTCATCTTCTCATGCTCTTCTTCCCTACTCTGTTCTTAGTTACTCTCCTTATATCAAAGAGGACATTTGGCATTTGTTTTTTAGGGATTGGCTAGCTTCACTTAGCATAATCTGCTCTAATGCCATCCATTTCCCTCCAAATTCTATAATTTTGTCATTTTTTAATGCAGAGTAATACTCCATTGTGTATAAATGCCACATTTTTTTTATCCATTCATCTACTGAAGGGCATCTAGGTTGCTTCCACAGTCTTGCTATTGTGAATTGTACTGCTATGAACATTGATGTAGCAGTGTCCCTGTAGCATGCTGTTTTTAGGTCTTTAGGGAATAGACCCAGAAGGGGAATAGCTGGATCAAATGGTGGTTCCATTCCCAGCTTTCCAAGAAATCTCCATACTGCTTTACAAATTGGTTGCACCAATTTGCAGTCCCACCAACAATGTACAAGTGTACCCTTTTCCCCACATCCTCGCCAGCACTTGTTGTTGTTTGACTTCTTAATGGCTGCCAATCTTACTGGAGTGAGATGATATCTTAGGGTGGTTTTGATTTGCAGTTCTCTGACTGCTAGCCATGGTGAGCATTTTTTCATGTACTTGTTGATTGATTGTATGTCCTCCTCTGAGAAGTGTCTGTTTAGGTCCTTGGCCCATTTGTTGATTGGGTTATTTGTTATCTTATTGTCTAATTTTTTGAGTTCTTTGTATACTCTAGATATTAGGGCTCTATCTGAAGTGTGAGGAGTAAAAATTTGTTCCCATGATGTTGGCTCCCTATTTACCTCTCTTATTGTTTCTTTTGCTGAGAAAATACTTTTTAGTTTGAGCAAGTCCTATTAGTTGATTCTAGATATTAATTCTTGTGCTATGGGTGTCCTATTGAGGAATTCGGAGCCCGACCCCAGAGTGTATAGGTCATAGCCAACTTTTTCTTCTATCAGATGCCTTGTCTCCGGTTTGATATCAAGCTTCTTGATCCATTTTGAGTTAACTTTTGTGCATGGTGAGAGAAAGGGATTCAGTTTCATTTTGTTGCATATGGATTTCCAGTTTCCCCAGCACCATTTGTTGAAGATGCTATCCTTCCTCCATTGCATGCTTTTAGCCCCTTTATCAAATATAAGAAAGTTGTAGTTTTGTGGATTGGTTTCTGTGTCCTCTATTCTGTACCATTGGTCCACCCGCCTGTTTTGGTACCAATACCATGCTGTTTTTGTTACTATTGCTCTGTAGTATAGTTTGAAGTCTGGTATCGCTATACCACATGATTCACACTTCCTGCTTAGCATTGTTTTTGCTATTCTGGGTCTTTTATTTTTCCATATGAATTTCATGATTGCTTTCTCTATTTCTACAAGAAATGTCATTGGGATTTTGATTGGCATTGCATTAAACCTATAGAGAACTTTTGGTAATATCGCCATTTTGATGATGTTAGTTCTGCCTATCCATGAACAGGGTATATTTTTCCATCTTCTAAGATCTTCTTCAATTTCTCTCTTTAGGGTTCTGTAGTTTTTATTGTATAAGTCTTTTACCTCTTTTGTTAGGTTGATTCCCAAGTATTTTATTGTTTTTGAGGATATTGTGAATGGAGTGGTTGTCCTCATTTCCATTTCAGAGGGTTTGTCGCTGATATACAGGAATGCCTTTGATTTATGCGTGTTGATTTTATATCCTGCCACTTTGCTGAATTCATTTATTAGCTCTAATAGTTTCTTTGTAGACCCTTTTGGGTCTGCTAGGTATAGAATCATGTCATCTGCAAATGTGATAATTCAAGTTCTTCTTTTCCTATTTTTATGCCTTTAATTTATTTCGTCTGTCTAATTGCTCTGGCCAGTGTTTCGAGAACTATGTTGAACAGAAGTGGTGAGAAAGGGCATCCCTGTCTTGTTCCAGAATTTAGAGGGAATGCCTTCAATTTTTCTCTATTCAGAATGATGCTAGCCTGGGGCTTAGCGTAGATTGCTTTTATAATGTTGAGGTATGTTCCTGTTATCCCTATTTTTTCGAGTTTTGAACAAAAAGGGATGCTGTACTTTGTCGAATGCTTTTTCCGCATCTATCGAGATGATCATATGGTTCTTATTTTTAAGTCTATTGATGTGGTGGATAACATTTATTGATTTCCGTATATTGAACCAGCCTTGCATCCCAGGGATGAATCCTACTTGATCATGGTGTACAATTTTTTTGATATGATTTTGTATCCAATTCGCCAGAATTTTATTGAGGATTTTTGCATCTATGTTCATTAGAGATATAGTTCTGTAGTTTTCTTTCTTTGAAGTATCTTTGTCTGGTTTAGGAATCAGTGTGATGTTGGCCTCGTAGAATGAATTTGGAAGTTCTCCCTCTTTTTCTATTTCCTGAAATAGCTTGAAAAGTATTGGTATTAGTTCCTCTTTAAAGGTTTTGTAAAACTCTGCTGTATACCCATCCGGTCCTGGGCTTTTCTTAGTTGGTAATCTTTTGATGGTTTCTTGTATTTCCTCAATTGATATTGGTCTGTTTAGGTTGTCTATATCCTCCTGTCTCAATCTGGGCAGATCATATGACTTAAGAAATTTATTGATGCCTTCACTATCTTCTATTTTATTGGAGTATAAGGATTCAAAATAATTTCTGATTATCTTCTGTATTTCTGAAGTGTCTGTTGTGATATTGCCTTTTTCATCCTGTATGCTAGTAATTTGAGTTCTCTCTCTTCTTCTCTTCGTTAGCATGGCTAATGGTCTGTCGATCTTATTTATTTTTTCAAAGAACCAACTTTTAGTTTTATCAATTTTTTCAATTGTTTCTTTTGTTTCAATTTCATTAATTTCAGCTCTGATTTTAATTATTTCTTGCCTTCTACTTCTTTTGCTGTTATTTTGCTCTTCTTTTTCTAGGATTTTGAAATGAAGTATGAGATCATTTATTTGTTGGTTTTTTCTTTTTTTTAAGGAATGAACTCCATGCAATGAATTTTCCTCTTAGAACTGCTTTCAATGTGTCCCATAGATTCTGATATGTTGTGTCTGTGTTTTCATTTATCTCTAAGAATTTTTTAATTTCCTCCTTAATGTCTTCTATAACCCATTGATCATTCAGTAACCTGTTGTTCATTCTCCAAGTGATGCATGATTTTTCCTTCCTTCTTTTATCGTTGATTTTCAGTTTCATTCCATTATGGTCAGATAAGATGCATGGTATTATCTCTACTCCTTTATATTGTCTAAGAGTTGCCCTGTGACATAATATATGATCTATTTTTGAGAAGGATCCATGTGCTGCTGAGAAAAAAGTGTAACTGCTTGATGTTGGGTGGTATATTCTATATATGTCAATTAAGTCTAGGTTGTTAATTGTGTTATTGAGTTCTATAGTTTCCTTATTCAACTTTTGTTTGGAAGATCTGTCCTGTTGTGAGAGAGGTGTGTTGAAGTCTCCCATTATTATTGCATGATGGTCTATTAGACTCTTGAACTTGAGAAGAGTTTGTTTGATGAACATAGCTGCACCATTGTTTGGGGCATATATATTTATGATTGTTATGTCTTGGTGTATGGTTCCCTTGAGCAGTATGTAGTGTCCCTCTTTATCCCTTTTGATTAACTTTGGCTTGAAATCTATTTTATTTGATATGAGTATGGACACTCCTGCTTGTTTCCGAAGTCCATATGAGTGATATGATTTTTCCCAACCTTTCACCTTCAGTCTATGTATGTCTTTTCCTATCAAATGCGTCTCCTGTAGGCAGCATATTGTTGGGTCATGTTTTGTGATCCATTCTACTAGCCTGCGTCTCTTAATTGGTGAGTTTAAGCCATTAACATTTAGGGTTATTATTGAGATATGGGTTATCCTTCCAGCCATATTTGTTTATTTATGTTACTGAATATGGTTTGTTTTCCTCTTTATTTTCCCCCCTTTACTGTCCTACCTCCCACTGTTGGTTTTCATTGTTATTTTCCATTTCCTCTTCTTGTAATGTTTTGCTGAGGATTTTTTGGAGATATGGTTTTCTAGCTGCAAATTCTTTTAACTTTTGTTTATCGTGGAAGGTTTTAATTTCATCTTCCATCTTGAAGCTCAATTTTGCTGGATACACAATTCTTGGTCGGAACCCATTTTCTTTCAGTGTTTGAAATATGTTATTCCAGGATCTTCTAGCTTTCAAAGTCTGTGTTGAGAGATCAGCTGTTATCCTGATTGGTTTACCCCTAAATGTAATCTGTTTCCTTTCTCTTGTAGCTTTTAAAATTATCTCCTTATTCTGTATGTTGGGCATCTTCATTATAATGTGTCTAGGTGAGGATCTCTTATGATTATGCACATTCGGCGTCCTGTAGGCTTCTAGGATTTGGGATTCTGTCTCATTCTTCAAGTCTGGGAAGTTTTCTCGTATTATTTCATTGAATAGATCATTTTTTTTTTTAAAGAGAGAGTGAGAGACAGAGAGAGAGAGACAGAGAGAATTTTTTAATCTTTATTTTTTAGTTTTCGGCGGGCACAACATCTTTGTTTGTATGTGGTGCTGAGAATCGAACCCGGGCCGCACGCATGCCAGGCGAGCGCGCTACCACTTGAGCCACATCCCCAGCCCTGAATAGATCATTTATTCCTTTGGTATGGACCTCCCTGCCTTCCTGTATCCCAATGACTCTTAAGTTTGGTCTCTTTATGTTATTCCATATCTCTTGGATGTTCTGCTCATGGTTTCTTAACTGTCTTGCTGAGCTGTCTATGTTCTTTTCAAGTTGAAATACTTTGTCTTCATTGTCTGATGTTCTATCTTCTAAGTGTTCTACTCTGTTGGTAGTATTCTCAATTGAGTTTTTAAGTTGTTATTGCTTCCTGCCTTTCTAGGATTTCTGTTTGTTTGTTTTTTTAAAAACTTCTATCTCCCTGTATAGTTGATCTTTTGCTTCCTGGATTTGTTTGTGTATTTCATTGTTGAAGAGATCTTTCATTGTCTTATTTTGCTGTCTAATGTCTTCCTTGAGACTCCAGATCATCTGAAGCATGTATCTCCTGAATTCTTTATCTGACATTTCATCTGCTGCAGAAATTACCTCTTCTAACGTTGAGTTGACCTGCATTGCTTGTGGTCCTTTCTTTGCTTGTCTCTTCATACTGTTCGCGTTTCTTTCTGCTTACTGAGACTGTTGTGTTGTTGAATTTTCCCCCTATATATTTGTATTACTCTTGTATAGTTGCAAAGTCTCCCGCGCAGGCGCGGGCAGGGGCTCTGCTCCTCCTCCAATTGGGGTGCTGTGCCTACAACATCGGCAGGCCGCTGGGCCTGTTCTGCTGGTTGGTAGCAGGTGCACCTACCTTGCAGGCACGTGGGGCGGCTCTGCCACTCCCAGGTTGCTGGGCCTGACCTTCTGGTGGGTTGCAGGTCCGGCTACCTTGCAGGTGCGGGGGAAGAGTGCACACCTATTTGTATTTAGACAGTTACGCGAAATGGAGGACGTAATGCTTGGGATGAAAGTTGGGGGGAAGGGGAAGGTAGGTGCTCTTGAAAAGAAAGAAGGAGAGGGAGATAGATAGCATAGAGGAGAATGGAAAGAGCCGTAAATCTTGGAAGGGGAGAGAGAGAGGGCAAAGGGAGAGAAAAAGTTAAAATGAAATAGGAAATAAAATTAGGTCTTGGAGATCCATTTTTTTCTCTTCCCGTAGGCAAAGCTGTGCCCTCCGGGCTGAGTTTTGCCCTCAATGTGTCAACAGCAATCCCTGTAAGGCGGTTCCTGGGAGTCTCTCAATCCTGTTGGTCCAGAGCCATTTCACTTCTACGGCCCCTCCTCCCCTTCCTCCTGCCAGCCAACCAGGTCCTGCTCACCGGAGGCAGTTCACCAAGGATTTGGTTACACTTTCAGCCCCACCGAGTGCTCTATTTCTCTAACTACTGAGCACTCTCATTGTCATTCATCTAAGCCCCAGTGCTATGGAGCTGTAGTCTGGGAGTCAATTGTGTGATTTTTCCGTACCCCTTTGGTGGGCACACCTTTGGAATCTGGCAGCTAAGACCATTGGTGTCGCTGCTGGTGGTAATAGGAGTTGGGGGTCTAGGATCCCCTCTACTTCCCTCAGCCCCTACAGTCACAACCACACTGCTGGCGGTAGGAGGAGTTGGGGGTCTGGAGTGTCCTCTGTTTCCCTCCGCCCCTACCGTCACTCCCTCTCAGTTCGCGGTTGGGGGATTTGGGGGTGGGGAGTCTTCTCTGCTTCCCTCTGCCCCTACAGTCACGCCCTCGTCACTGGCAGTAGGGGGAGTTGGGGGTCGAGAGTCCTTTGGCCCTTAGGGTCACGCCCACGGAGAGATTTTGAAGTTTCCCGGTTGTTTGTATCTGATGTGGGTGGGAGTCACACACCTGCTAAAGTAGATTCCGCTGGGAAGGAATCTCTTTGGCCGAACTTTGGTGACTTCCCCTCTCTGCTATGGCGGGCCCCTGGCTCCTTGCCGGAGTGTCCGAAGGGAGGGGTGGAACTGGCTTGTCTCTGGTCTGACACAATCTCTGGTTTTAGTCCCCAGTTTGCTATTTCGTAAAGGGTTGGTTTTATTCCCTTCACGCTGTCTCGGGGGGTGGGAGCCGTTCGCCGGGTGGGCGGGGCTATCTGCTGGGCCAGGCGGGGACACTTCTCGCTGCGCTGGGCTGCTGGTAGTGCTGGGCATCTGCGGCCGTGTGGCTAAGATCCGGGCGGGTGGAGTGGCCGTTCGCTGAGTGAGAGCGGGGCCTCTTGGGATGGCGAGGTGGCGGGCGCCGTCTGCGGGTTCGGGCGGGCCGGCCGCTCGGGGCCTCCGGCCGCTTTCTGAAGTGGCTGGTGGCTGCGGGGCTGGACCTCCGCGCCCGCGTGGCTGGCCAAGATCCACTTGTCTGGGACAAACTGACACTTCTAATAAACCTACCAATTCCCGGCAGGTCCCCTCTTCAAGGAATTTTGCTAGAAGCTCCTCAGTAGGTAGACTGCCGCTGTTCCAAAGGGTCTTTCTGATCCCGTAAATGTGGAGACATTGGAATCGCTGCTTCCTCGCCGGAAGCCATGTTGGATCCCCGGTGTTAAGATTTTTGAATTGTTATACACCCTAGAGATTAGAGCTCTATCTGACGTGTATGTGGTAAAGATTTGCTCCAAAGCTGTAGGCTCTCTTCACCTTGCTGATTGTTTCTTTTGCTAAGTAGAAACTGTTCAGTTTTAGTCCATCCCATTTATTGATTCTTGGTTTTAATTCGTTGAGTATAGGAGTCTTATTAAGGAAGTTGGGGCCTAAACCCACATGATGGAGATTAGGGCATACATTTTTTTTTATTAGATGCAGCATCTCTGGTCTAATTCCTAGGTCCTGATCTGCTTTGTGTTGAGTTTTGTGCATGGTGAGAGATACAGCCTTAATTTTATTTTGTCACATAATGATTTCCAGTTTTCCCAGCACCATTTGCTGAAGAGGCTATCTTTTCTCCAGTGCAAGTTTTTGACATCTTTATCTAATAGGTATAATTTTTCAGGTTAGTCTCTGTGTCCTCTATTCTGTACTATTGGTCTACCAGCCTATTTTGGTGCCAGTACCATGCTTTTCTTGTTACTGTTGTTCTGTAGTATAGTTTACAGTCTGGTATAGTGATGCCACCTGCTTCACTCTTCCTGCTAAGGATTGCTTTGGCTATTCTGGGTCTCTCATTTTTTTCAGATTAATTTCATGATTGCTTTTTGTATTTCTATGAGGAATGCCATTGGGATTTTTATTGGAATTGCATTGAACTTGTATAGTGCTTTTGGTAGTATGGTCACTTTGACAATAGTAATTCTGCCTATCCAAGAACGAGGTAGATCTTTCTATCTTCTAAAGTCTTCTTTGATTTCTCTCTTTAGGGTTCTGTAGTTTTCATTGTATAGATCTTTCACCTCTTTAGTTAACTTGATTCCTCAGTATTTTTGTGTGTGTGTGTGTGTGTGTGTGTGTGTGTGTGTGTGTATGGTTATTGTAAACGGGGTAGTTTTCCTTGTTTCCTTCTCAGAGGATTTGTCACTGATATACAGAAATGCCTTTGATTTATGGGCATTGATTTTATAACCTGCTACTTTGCTGAATTCATTCATTCTAGAAGTTTTCTGGTGGAGCTTTTTAGGTCTTCTAGGTATAGAATCATATCATCAGCAAATAGTGCTAATTTAAGTTTTTCTTTTTCCTATACGTATTCCTTTTATTTCTTTAATCTAATAGCTCTGGCCAGTGTTTCAAGAAATATGTTGAATAGAAGTGGTGAAAGAGGGTATACCTGTCTTGTTCCAGTTTTTAGAGGGAATGCCTTTAGTTTTTCTCCATTTAGAATGATGTTGGCCTGAGATAGCCTTTATGATGTTGATATATGTTCCTGTTATCCCTAGGTTTTCTAGTGTTTTGAACAGGAAAGGGTGCTGTAGTTTGTCAAATGCTTTTTCTGCATCTATTGAGATGAACCTATGATTCTTATTTTTTTTAAGTTTATTGATGTGATGAATTATGTTTATTGATTTCTGTATGTTGAACCATCCTTGCATCCCTGGGATGAATCCCACTTGGTCATGGTGCACAATCTTTTTGATATGATTTTGTATTCTATTTGCTAGAATTTTGTTGAGAATTTCTGCATCTGTGTTCATTAGAGATATTGGTCTAAAGTTTTCTTTCCTTGTGTCCTTGCCTGGTTTTGGGATCAGGGTGACATAGGTCTCATAGAGTGATTTTGGAAGTACTCCCTCATTTTCTATTTCCTGAAATAAACTGAAGTGTATTAGTTCTTCTGTAAAGAACTTGTAGAACTCAGCTGTGTATCTGGACCTGGGCTTTATCTTGGATGGTAAGCTTCTGATGGCTTCTTCTATTTCCTCACTTGATATTGATCTGTTTAAGTTGTGTATGTCTTCCTGACTTAATCATGGAAATCCTATGACTTAAGAAATGTCTTCTATTTTATTTGAGTATATGTTTTCAAAATAATTTCTAATTATCCTCTGCATTTCTCTAGTGTCTGTTGTG
This sequence comes from Spermophilus citellus, assembly GCF_964194105.1. NCBI lineage: Eukaryota > Metazoa > Chordata > Mammalia > Rodentia > Sciuridae > Spermophilus > Spermophilus citellus. The sequence continues at coordinate 399,802 of NW_027673039.1, read as the reverse complement.
ATAATGCTTTTTTTCATCACATATGCTAGTAATTTGGGTTCTCTCTTTCTCTTTGTTAGCATGGCTCTGAGTCTGTCAATTTTTTTTTCAAAGAACTAACTTTTTGATTTCAGCTCTAATTATTTCTTGCCTTCTACTGCTCATTTGTACTTTTTCTAGGGCTTTGAGATGTAGTTTGCCATCATTTATTTGTAGGGTTTTCTTTGAGGGAATGAACTCCATGCAATGAAGTTTTTGTTAGCAAAATCTTTCAGACACTATGAAAGCAGTACTATGTTGTGTGTATGTTCTCATTTACCTCTAAATTTTTTTTAATCTCCTCCTTGATGTCTTCTGTAACCCACTGTTCATTCAGTAGCATATTGTTCAGTCTCCAATGGTGCAGAATTTTTTATTTATTTTGTCATTGATTTCCAATTTCATTCCATTAAGATCTGATAAAATGCATGGTGTATCTCTACTCCTTTGTACTTTATAAGAGTTCCTCTGTGGCATAATATATGGTCTATTTTTTAGAATTATTCATGCACTGCTGAGAAGAAAGTGTATCCACTTGATGCTGGTTTATATATATTCTATATATGTCAGTTAAGTTATTAATTGTGATATTGAGCTCTATAGATTATTTATTCAACTTTTGTTTTGAAGATCTATCCAGTGGTGAGAGAGGTGTATTAAAGTCACCCAAAATCATTTTGTGGTCAATTTGACTCTTGAACTTGAGAAGAGTTTGTTTGAACATAATTGCACCATTGTTTTGGGCACATATATTTATGATTGTTATGTCTTGTTGGTGTATGGTTCCCTTGAGCAGTATGAGATGTTCTTCTTTATCTATTTGATTAACTTTGGCTTGAAGTCTACTTTATTTGATATAAGTATGGAGACCCCTGATGCTTTCAAGGTTCATATCAGTGCTATGTTTTTCCCCAACCTTTCACCTTCAGTCTGTCTTTTCCTGAGTCTCCTGGAGGCAGCATATTGTTGGATTTTTTTAAATCCAGGCTACTAGCCTATGTATTTTGATTGGTGTGTTTAAGCCATTAACATTTAAGGTTACTATTGAGACATGCTCTGTATTTCCAGCCATCTTTGTTTATTTTTGCTACTTGACTTGAAGTGTTAATTATTGTTTAATTTTTAATTGGTATCTACATATACAATCCAGCATTTTAATTGAAAATGTGTAGTGATCAAAGCAGTGCAATTTCTACCTTCTAAAATATCATTGTGATGTTTGAAACCTGTGAACTCTTGTTAGAATGTCCACAATCTAATAATTACTTATACAATTCAAACTATATGCTATAAACCCTAAGAGTTACTTTTCCCTCTTAACTGCTTTTCAGCACTCCTTGCCAACTATCTCTTAAAACAGATATAAAAAGCTTTTCTTTTTGTGGTTCTTTGTGATCAACTTTTTCAGCTTCAACATATGAGTGCAAACATACAGGATTTGTGAAATATGAAAAATCACTAGAAAAAGATAGTCTCCAATGGTAAATTCAGAAAAAAAGAATATAAATTTAAATTTATAAACTAGAATCTCAGTGCCTTGGGAGGCTAAGATAGAAGGATGGTGAGTTCAAATCCAGCAACAGAAAGGCCCTGAGCAACTTGGTGAGATGCTGTCTCTAAATAAAATACAATATAGGAGTGGGGATGTGGCTCAATGGTTGAGTGTCCCTGAGTTTAATAACTGGTCCCCCCCAAATATTTTAGGGTTCACATTTAATCACTAGGCCTTAGTTCTTTTTTTGGTGAGATATATATATATAAATGGCATATGCCAATTCTTATGAATTTATTTCATGTAAGTCAAATATTATATAAATATTTTATAGTAAAAGCTTAAATTGATCTATATTAGCATGTAAAAATAGCTTAAAATTGTTTTAATTTAATTGCAGGTTGAATGCCTGAAATATTGTTGTCACAGGAGTAAGAGGAATGCAAGGCCAAAGTTCAGTAACTTAGCCAGATTTTTCCCCAATATAAAAAATGGCTGGTAATATAGTTTAATGACTAAGTACCCTGGGTTCAATCTGTGGTACAAAGAAAAGGAGGAGGGTTTTAAAATTGCCATGTCTCAACAACAAAAACAAATGTGAAATTTAAAATGAAAACCTGCATTCTATCACTTTTCTGTGACACACATAATCTGCTTTAATTAATTTTAAACATTTGAATCTTACACAACCCAAGTTTTTTAACACTCAATAAATGACATGTTTTAATCACGTGTGTCTCAAGGCCATTGGATGAATTTAAGGTCAGTGTGGCAGAGGAATCTGCAGTCATGCAAACTGGAGTGTGCAGGTGCCATAAATTCACAGTAATAGTCAATAACTCATCTATGGATTGTTCATTGCATTGAAATTGTTGGAAAATTGTTTTCTGATGGTAAATTTATATATCAGTATCTGGAAAAACAGACCTTTTCCTGATAGTATGCTTCAAAGAAAGGGACAATTTCATGTAATAATGAGGAGAACTAATCTTCATATAGGTAGTGCCAGGAGAAAGCACAGTCTGATCATTCTGATAGCTCCAGTTTTGAACCATAATCATCACTAAATGATGTGCACCAAACATATGATTAAATTGTGTAAATATATCATGGTAGTGTTGTGAAGAAATATCTATAGTAATGTCCATGCTGAAGTTCCATTGTTGTTAAGAAGCATCCTGGGGAATGGGAATTATTTATAGATGACTGAAATCCTGAGCTATACACCTCCCCAGCTGTGCACATTATGCCTGGAACAACATAGTGCAAGAGATCATGAGACATAACACAAGCTCTCTGACATCAGGGAGGTAATCTGAGAAACACCCCTCAAACAAATGTCTATGGAGTGATGCTTCCAGCTTGGTCCAGGTATGCCCTATTGTACTGTACAATAATGTCCTTTATGCACTGGAGAAATCAAGCTGCCCCCTAGAGTGGATATTCTGTGTGGAAGGATATGTAAATCACAGGGAATCTAACACATATTTCTGAAATAGGTTACATTTGAAGAATTCACATATGCTAAGAGGAAGGAAAGGCCAAGTGAGGAGATGAGAAAAAAAACAGATCATACATAAAAAAGAAATTTTCAAAAAAATCAGAAGTTTTGTTTGTTAAAGCTGATAGTAAAGACTCCCTTTAGTATCTGAATCCAGGAAGGAGTCATGTTAGATATGGTGTTGTCACTAAAGTAAGGGGTGGCTGTATGATACATGCAACAATCTAGTGAGGACTGCTAAGGCAGTGGACATGAGCTGGTGGTCAGGACAGAAGTAGAGAGAATTACAGGAGAAGGACACCCCACTGCAAGTTAGGGTTATTTGGACCCTCTGGGTGGGCACATTCCAGGGTGAAAGTGAGAGGAAGAAACATCTCTTCTCTCATATACAGTACGAGCACCAACCTGCTCATGAGGTGTGAGGAAATAGGATCTGTCACCCCTAACAACACATGTGCAGACTTACAGCTTGGGATTGTCCTCATCACACAGCTCAGCTTCACCACTACTGCCAACCTTCCTCATGTCCCTTTGGTATTCACTAACATAAAAACAGACAAAAGGGAGATGGAGAATTGAGACTGGTCTTGCTTCAAGCAAGAGGGCTTGGGACTGATGTCAGCCTCAGCAGAAACCTCGTACTTGTGGCTCTTTGTGTGCTGGGCATCTATGAAGAGCACTAGGGAGAAATGACTGACACCTCAGAAAGGGCGACACCATCACCCAGCACCTCTGCTGCAAAACACACCCTCCAGCAACACAATGAGCAAACCCTGGGCAATACTTGACTGAATGAATGGCAGCTCTTTGTAAGTAGTACATGTGAGAATCATGGGATGCTTTTGTAAATTTTCAGAGTTTTAAAATACAGCTCAGGGTTCACACTTATATCTATGATATTTATATTACTATTATTTTAAATTTCTCCTGATAAAAGCCACTAGAAGAGAAATTGTTCTTTAAAGTCAAGAAAAGAAGAAGCCTCAGAGGTACTTCTCTGTGGGGACAAATGCATGGAGTACTGCATACAGGGCATAGGTTAAGGGCATCTGTGTGGCAGGCCACTTCCCATACTAGGCGTGTGAGTGGCAAACTGCTTATTCCATCAGCACAGTTCTGGGCACGAGGCCGTGTGTTGAAGCCCCACTCCTTGATTGTTCACTGCAAGGACAGTTGGCAGACATTGCATTGGCGGCCATCTATATTTTGCTTAGGTACTGCTTGAGTACATATACATGCAAACTGCACAATAAAATCAGGCCTGCTTCCTGCTTGGTCTCTGGAGGTCTTGATTAGAGACTCCACAGCCACACTCATTTCTATTCTGTTCTGTGGACCTCCTTTGGGATGAGAGAGCCCATGCACTTTTCTGCAGACCCCAAGCTCTCATTACTGGGAAACACACACGATCCTGCAGGAGGGTCTGCTTCCCCTGACTGATGTTGCGATGGAAGAGTCAAGTTATTCTTTCAACTTTCCTGCTTTATCTTGTTCTGTTTGTCTTAGGGTCACATTTATTTGTGCATGCTAATGACATGAAAAATGGAATTTTGGAAAAAAATCTGAAAGTGACCAGGGCAGGATGTGTTTCAACTGTCCTGAATGGTCCTCTAAGCAAAATTGAATTTACACATTTCCATTATTAGATATTGCAAACGGTTTTTAGTTATTAAAACAGAAAGGCCTAATATATAAAAATATTTTTTCCAAATTCTTGTGAATGATATTCACAAGACTAATTTGGTATCATGAATTGGAAATTACCAGCACATTTGATTTTCTAAAATATTTAATGTACTTCCTTCTGATCAGAGTCCCTTGTTTGACATTTACCCATGGAAAGTTCTTAACCATGTGAGATTCCATTCTATAAAATGAGGTTTTGAACATAGAACCTCTTTTCCCTCTAAAGATTTCAAAATGTATGATTATTCAAACAATAATTGTTCTAGGAGTTATGAAGATGACCAAAGCAAGATTATCAATAAAAATATTAAAACTTATTAATTCCCTGGTAATAAGTATAAAAATTAGTAGTGTTTAAAATCTCTATATGACATACCATATGTAAGTTATGTCACATTAAGTTATTAAATTTAAAAAATGAAAAAGTAAAACTGACATTCCCTATTAGAAAAATTGACTCATTTTAGCAGGATCTTAAAGAAGCAAACATCTTTAGAAGATAATATCCTCATTGCACTATACAGAACATGGTCCTCTAGGCTAATAAGGACTGTTGGAGTGAATGTCTCCTCTGAAGCTATTGGAAAACCTCACTAGTAGACTGAATTTCCTCCTCCAATGCCCTTTTTAGAACCCACACTAACTCTGCATCTGAGGACACAGAGGTACTTAGTCATCTGAATAAGCTGAACAGAGCACAAACACTTGTAGGTTTTATGAAAAGGATGTATTTAAATCCTGTCTCTGCAGGTTTGTAATTTTAATGTCTTTAGAAAGGCAAGAAGGTCCCACTGGAGAACACAGAACTGTGGCTTCCCAGTGGGATATGTCATCTTTCTTAATTGTACTGTCTTCTCTGATGGATAACAGCAATCCAAGAGAGCTCGGCTCCAAATTCTTATAGTTTCCTGGAGACATTTGGAAAAGGATCTTGATTGAGATATTTTCTCATGTTGATAAGGAAACTTACATTATTCTAATTCTGGTACTAAAATAATATTAGTCCAAACCTGTCACACAATTTATAATGCATCTACTTTGGTGTGAGGAACTCCTGGCACCCCCCATAGTTTCCCTGTAGCCCTGAAGGTTTTCTGCCTACAGTGTGTGATGGGCCTCTCTTGCCTAGTGTGCACATGAAGTAAACCTTTTTGGGGGTACTGATGGTTTGGTATGTCATCATTTCCAATGTGAGAGTTTTGTGGCTCAAGTTCCGAGTGAAATATTAAAATTAAGAAAAGTAGAGAAAGAGCTATAGGTCACATGTTGTAGAAATCACAGGCAGATGGAAACTGTCAGAGCCAAGGCAGAGTCCGAGCTGGAGTCCACTCTAAGAAACCTACATGATCAACTCCACCTTCTCTGAGAGAAACCATGTAAAAATCAGGCTCAGTCTCCTGGGTACTGTGTATAAATATACATAAAAGTATTAAAGTCCTATATGAAAATGGAGCCCCATTATATAGAGTCAAAACAAAGGACAGTCATTTCAAACAGATCCACTTATGTTCCAGTTGTAGAAATCAGAAGATAGTTCTTGAACACTGCCATTATCAACATTTGAAGGGTTAGTACAACATAATAATGAATAAAACATTTGTTTTTTCTAGAAGTAATTGCAAACTTTGACCACATGGAAATATATAAAATGAAAACTGTAATATCCACAGGCAGAAATTTCACATGATGGGATGAGGGAGGTTAGAAAACTGAAGAAGAAAGTCACAATAATTGCCAAAGCATGAGACATCCAAAGCCACATGAGAGGAAAACACAAAACAGGAAAAGAGTGCAAGTCATTGAAAAAGTATTTCAGCATACACACAGTTAGGCAAGACACATCAAGGGCAGAGGAAAATTATACCCTTGTGCAGCCCCCATCCTGGACCAGCCACATGAAAGTTTTGTCCTTTGGTGAATTGGCCTCTGCCTTACTCCCTGGCATGGCCCATTAATCACCAAGGTGCTACCTGGAATACTGTCCCTCATGTACACTCACCTCCTGGGAGGCTTCTGGAATGAGCCATGGCAGAACGTTGGCCAGTACTCCCAACTTTGTGGAGCCAAGAAGAGCTCTTTGGAGAGGTGGAGAATTGCAGACCACACCTTTGTTGTAATGTGGACTTGCTGTGTAACTAGGTGCTGTTGAGTCCAATCACTTTGTTGCCCTGAATTTTCATAAAGAGAAAAATAACTTCATCTCTAATTGTGAGGATTAGGCTAAAATATACTGAACAAGTGGGTTCCAACCAGTAAAAAAAAAAAGGCTTTCAGTGGATCTGGGCACAGTGGAACATGACTGTAATCTCAGCAGCTTGGAAGGCTGAGGAAAGTGGATCATGAGTTAAGAGCCAGCCTCAGTGAAAGAGATTTACTAAGAAGCTCAGTGAGATCCTGTCTCTACATAAAATAGGGCTAGGGATGTGGCTCAGTGGTTGAGTGTCCTTGAGTTCAATCTTCATCATTCCCCAGCCCTGAGAGGGTCTTGGGTTTTGGATTTATAACAGCTTTCTCGGAGGTTCAAAAATGTAGAACTAGTATAGAATAAGTGCTGTGGGCCAAGCTCTGGAGTGGATGTGCATGCATTTGAATCCAGGCTTTATATATATTTATATATTTTTATATATATTATAGATTTGATGTTGATCTGATGGAATATTTCCTACACAAGGCAAGTATGTGCTTTAATTAATCTGCAGCTACATATTGAAAAATAATAGTCATCAGAAAATCATGCATGTGAAGCTTGATCATTTCATGACTCAAGATCATGTAGATCTATTAGGCAATATGGTAAGAGAAACAATAAAAGTGAAATATTCATGATCTTAGGATGCCATTTAAAAATCTGAGGTGAATGTTGGTCCAGAATATGACTTCCATAACAAGACCCCTACAGCACAATAATTAAAAATCCAGAATCAATAAATGGGATAGATTCAACCTAAAAAGCTACTTTATCAGCAAAAGAAAAAATAATGTGAAAAGAGAACCTACAGATTTGAATAAAATCTTTACTACACGTACATCAGATAAAGCATTAATCTCTAGGGTATATAAAGAACTCAAAATTAACACAAACAAAAACAACAAAAAAACCCCAATTAACAAATGGGTAAGTAACTGAATAGACACTTTACAGAAGAAATATCATCCATTAACTAATATATGAAAAAAAACGTTCAACACATCTAGCAATTAGGAAAATGTAAATCAAAATTACTTTAAGATTTTATCTCACTTCAGTCAGATTGGCAATCAACAATAATAAATTTTGGTGAAGATGTGGGGAAAATGAACACTCACACATTGCTCATGGGACTGAATACAAATTTGTGCAACCAACATGGAAAGCAATATGGAGACTCCTTGAAAAACCAGAATGGAACCACCATTTGACCCAGCTATTCCTCTCTTCGGACTATACCCAAAGGAGTTAAAAACAGCATACTACAGGGACACAGATGCACCAATTCACAATGGCTAAACCATAGAACCAACATAGCTTTCCTCCAACAGATGAATGGATAAATAAAATGTGATTATATATATATATATATATATATATATATATATATATATATATATATATATATATATATGTGTGTGTGTATATATATATTTCTCCACCACCACCAATTGAATATCACATCGATTTAAAGATTAATGAAACTATGACATTTAGTGGTAAATGGATGGAGTTGAAGAATATCGTGCTAAGTTAAATAAGCTCACACACACACACACACACACACAAACACAAAGGCTGGATATTCTCTCTGATAAGTGTATGCTAATTCACAATGGGGATGGGGAAGAATAATTACTTTAGATTAAGTAGAGAGGAGTGCAGGGAGGGGAGGGGATATGGGGATAGGAAGGATAGTAGAATGAAACAGACAGTACATATAATACATAATATATATGAATGCTAAACCACTCAACAAGGGAGGGGGAGAGAATAGAAATTCAGTGGATTAGACAAATTTGGAATCAAGAGAAGAAAAGGAAAATCAGAATAGAAATGACAGTAGAATGAATCAGATGTAACTTTTCTATGTTCATATATAAATACACCATCAGGGAAGGTCCACACCATGTACACCACAAGAATAGAATGTTAACTAAAATAAGTTTTACACCATGTATAATATGTCAAACTTTGCTCTACTGTCATGTATACCTAAAAGAGTAAGAAATTTTAAAAATGATAAGGGAACATTTGTATACAGAGAAGGTTTCTGAGTTAAAAACTCTTCAATGAATGGTAATGTTATTAAGGATAAATAAAAGTATAAAAGAGTACTTTGAGCCCATACAAAACAACAATGGTAAATAGAGTTGCCCAAGTCAGTCTGGACAACTATCTATTATCACAAAATTTTTGGTTTACAACTCTTTTCTATTTGTTTTAAAAAGCAGCACAAGATCAATGCCTACAAGTTGGGCAGAGAGGAAACATTACCTAGCAGTGTTATGAAAACTATTAATAGTGCTGTGTGCACTCAAAGAAAGCATTCTCAATTTCCTCCCCCATGCAATAAAAAGTCATGCAGTTGAAAGATACATTAGTTACTGATTAGATAACACATACATGTGTTTATGACATTAAGTATGTGGGCATCTGCTCAACTTGGCAGGTCAGATCCAATAGATAAGGAAGACACTCTCTTCACACAAGACAGTGTTTCTTTGAGTAATACTATGAAAGCAACCAACACTGAACCTATGTACTGGGGAGTCCCAAACAGCTTTTCATGGTCCTGACTGGGAAGTACTGGGCAGAGCATCCTCACCACAGGTAAGAGTCTGAAGTCTTGTTATAACTTGTATTTAAAGGAGCTGAATCAATACAAGTTAGAACAAAGAAAGCTTCATTCTAACAGCTTGCATGACCTAGTGATCCCCTGAAGATCACTACGTCCTTCCAAGAACAGGTCAGATCCCAGAGGAGGGATGTCGCGACCCCCTTGCCCGCAAGGAAGACGCAACACCAGAAATCTTCTTTCAGCCGTTTATTAGGATCCTCGAACTTTCTTCTACTCTTCTCCGGAAACCCCTCCCAGCCTTAATAAAGTATCTAAAGCCCCAATGCGAAGCTGCCACGTGGAACTTTCTCATAGGGTGTGAAAGAACCATGCGCCAACTCTCCCAAATAAGGAGTTGTTTGTCACAGACCACCACGAGGCCAGCGCCATCTTGTAATGGCGACCACAGTCCGCAGAAGCGGCTCACCACAGTTCCCCCCTTAGTTTTCTAAAAACAAAACAGGCGAGAGTAGAGGTGAATTGCCATTACTCATACTAAGCCTTCAACCAGGAACCTGATCAGACCCAAGCAGGTCAGGACGTTCCCACATGACCGTTATTGGCTGAATATGAAAACAGACACCACAAAGCTTTCAAGGCCCTGTGAGCTGGCCTCCTTGACGTGCACAAAGTTCAGGGCTGGATCCAAGCCCTGGGGGCCGGGGGGAATCCACTGCCAGCAGTTTTTTCCTTTTGTTTGTAGCACGTCAAAGGGAATCAAGTAGCCCCTGTCTTAGGTCGTTCACTGCCCTTACATTGCTTACCCGTCTTTGGGGAGGCCCCATTCCCCTGTCTTAGGTTGCAGTGCAAGCGTGAAAGTTGCCCGTCTCTGGGTACTACAAGATCAGCTCGTTATTGCCAAGGCGTTTAATGGTATCTACTCAGCCAGTCATTATTAGGTCTCTGAGGCTGAACTGTGGCTGTATAGAAATACAACGACAAACAAGTTGGTAACACCCTAAAAGAAAGGCACGGGTCTTAAAGCGATAGAAAAGCACTAGTGTGGAAACCCATCTGCGTGCAATGGCAGTAAAGCCGGCAGAGTGCAAGGGCTTTCCAACACTAAGAGAATAGCAAGAAGAGACATGTCGTTCCCAGTGCAATGTCTGAAAAACTTGGGGTGCAACGACCAGGTCAAAGATTTACTGTTTAATTTGCGCAAGCCAAACTTGAGGTGAGTTGCCATTTTCTAAAGCTGCAAGAGCTTGAATGATCATAGCCTTATCATGAGCATTGCGGGCCTTGAGGCGACAGAGAAACCACAAGCAGAGAACCATACCGAAGCAACACATTGCGCCAAAAATGCCTACCCCCACCCACTCTTTAAAAAAGGAAAAGGCAGAAGATATCCAATCGGTGAATTGACCCAAAGTTATGGGATCGACGTGGGTACTATTCAAGACAGCTATCTGGGTTAGTTGAGACTGGATCAGGTCTTCCGCTGCCATGGACCAATTTCCGGCCAAGTATTCGCCAATGATACGAGAGGCATTCCTGGAATCATTAAATCTGACAGAGGTTATACATAAATGTGCACGTTGATCAACACAGCCCAAAAGCACCAAATCAGCCAATTCTTCTACCTGAGCTTGGAGTAAATCTATTCTTTGGTTGGCAGCTAAAATCCCTGACAAAATATGTTGATTAATTGCATTTTGGGACTCAAGTATGGTGGAAGTTTGCTGAACAACTTGATTAACAGTGGCAGCAGTCTGCACTTGATTGGCCATGGCCACTCCGGCCGCGACCGCTGCAGCAGCAGATACCGCCACGGCTGTCACTATAGCAGCCGTGATTCCAAAATCCCTGCGGACTCTAAGTAGCTCAACAATGGGGAATTTGTCAGGGTCCGCAGTGACTGGGATTGGGACAAAAGTTGGAATTTTCATAACCACTGCTACAGTCGAGGAACCATCCCAACATTCAGCTAAGAGACAGGTAACATTAGAACAATCCAGCATCTCTGATGAGGTGTCATTAGCCAAAAGGAGTAAGAACGGGGATTGAACACAAACCGCTGCAGGGGGCAATGTGGCATTATCCAACAGAGAGTTGAACGAAACAGATGTGAGTCTACTACCTCGCTCACTCTCGTAAACAGTGCCAGAAACATTAGCCAGCCAACTTTTGGCCCCCAGCAATCGAGCCAATGCAGAAATATCAGCTGAAGCCCCCTTGTTGTTGGAAATCAGCCATTGAAACCAGGACCAACCCGCTCCTGTAGAGGAGTTGGCACTGTTGTTAAAGTTGTAAACATGCCTCTTAAGAGAGGGGGAAAAGGAGAAACCTTTAGCAACTTGACGTTTCTCCCAAGAATGATCCTGACAAGGTGTGAATGTTGGGGGGAAACCGAGATTAGGGGTACAGTAAGGAGAGGCCTTAAAATGAGTGGCATTATAAAGATTATTAGAAGAAGGAGGCACTGGGATTAGTACCTCAGAGATAATAGCCAAGGTAGTTATGTTTAAAGCAGAGCTACTTGCAGGGGTTCCTGAGCCTGATTGTTCCCCTGAGGCTACTTGGCTCAATACAGCACTGAGAATGCTCCCTGAGACCTGACTGGACTGCAATGGATCCTCCCAGTTAGTCAAATTCTTGGTCTTAAGACTGATACAATGAGCATTCCCAAGGCTAAAACAAAAAACTCCTGTGAGATTAACTTGAGACTGATTGAAAATGCTTTCCACGTCCCCTCTAGGAGAGGCACAGGGAGCAGACATCTCACATGAGGTAGAAAAAAGAGTGGGAAGGACACTAGAATTACCATGAACCGGCATCAGCATTGGCCAAGCCCGTGCCACTGCCCACCACTGCATTGGTGTCGTCTGCGTCATCGGCATCAGCACCAGAGCCAGAGCACTCAGCAGAATAAAGATCCTCATCGCGGGATTGCCGTGGTAATTCTTGTTGCTGAGTAGCTGGCGCCAAGACTCTTCTTGTCAGGCGTTCCGGGACCCACAACGGTTCCGTGCGATCCTGGGGAAAAACACATACAGATCCTCGTGCCCATGTCAGCACGGGGTCAGGGCCGTTCCATTGGCCCGTAAGAACATCTTTCCACTTAACATAGCCAATCACAGAGGGCTGAGGGGACACATGTCTATCGGCCGCAGAGCGACCATGAATATCCAAATTCAAAAAATTAATGGTAAAGAGAGCTAAGGACAGGCGTTCTTTAGGAGTATGTTCAGCTCCTATTCCCCCCTTTTGTTTTCGTAAAGTTTCTTTTAAGGTGCGATGAGCACGTTCAACAATGCCTTGCCCTTGAGGGTTGTAAGGCAAACCATGAGTAAGCTGTACTCCCATAGCAGAACAAAAGGATGTGAATTGTCTGCCGGTATAAGCAGGTCCATTATCAGTCTTAAGGGACGTGGGCGCACCCCACGCCGCCCAGGCCTCCAGGCAATGAGTAATGACATTACGTGCCTTTTCTCCTGATAAAGCAGAAGCATGAATAATTCCGGAGTACGTGTCAACAGAAACATGGACATACTTGAGGTTACCAAAGTCAGGTATGTGTGTCACATCCATTTGCCAGACAACCAATGGTTTCAATCCCCGTGGGTTTACTCCATAAGTAGGGGGATGAAGAAATGTGACACAATGGGGACAGTGTAATACAATCTGCCGAGCATCTGCTCTTGAAATGGAAAAACGCCTGCGCAGTGTTAAAGCGTTAACATGGAAATTTTGGTGAAATAATTTAGCTTCCTCTAAGGAGGAAGCCAAACAGATCAACTGACCTCTAGTGGCTAAGTCTGCACAGGCATTACCCTGCGATAACGGACCAGGGAGAGAGGTATGAGCCCGGATGTGCAGTGGATAAAAAGGAGCAGTGCGGCTACAGATAAGCTGTTGAAGCTGATTAAAGTAAGCAGATACATTACGGGTATCACTAATAGCTCCCACAACCTCCAAGATTTTTAGTGCTTGCACTACATAGATGGAATCCGAAATGAGATTAAAGGGAAAAGAACACTGTTTAAAAACCTCAATAACAATTTGCAGTTCTACCCATTGTGGATTTCCAGGAGCAAATTGATGCTGAACAGGGGGAGAATCATTAATTACATAAGCTCCCATTCCAGACTTGGAACCATCAGTAAAAATGTTAACAGCCCCCGGAATTGGACTGGATGAAGTTACTTTAGGGAAAATGATAGGATGTTCTTTAACAAAATGGAGTAACGGATGAGAAGGGTAATGATTATCAATGTCCCCTTGAAACGAGCAACATAGAATAGCCCAGTTATCTAGAGTAGCACACAAAACACTAAGTTGAGCTTTAGTATAGGGTATAATAAGAGAAGAAGGTGATTGTCCAAAAAATTGAATGCTTTGGTGAATCCCTTTAAGTGCTAATGCTGCAACAGCATCAGGATAATATTCCAAGGATTTTCCTGGGGATACATGTGGGTGTATCCATAGCAAAGGTCCCTCTTGCCATAGTACCCCAGTAGGTTGCCGCATAGTGGCAAGCACACATAGCTGGAAAGGTTTATCACTCTGGAGCCTGCATAAAGTTGCATGTTGTATAGCTTCTTCTACTGACATAAGGGCCGCTCTAGCCTCCTTGGTGAGGCTACGAGGGGAAGTAAGATCTGGATCACCTCTAAGAGTAGCATACAAAGGCTGCAGCATAACATTAGAAACATGTAAATATCCTCGTATCCAATTAATATCTCCCAGCAGTTTTTGAAAATCATTTAGAGTTTGGAGATCCTGAGTTCGTATGGTGATTTTTTGTGGTCGTAATTTGTCACACCCAATTGTTCCACCCAAATATTTAATAGAGTCCCCTGTTTGAACCTCTTCAGGTGCGATATGCAGTCCATATTGAGCTAACAATTTCACTAGGTCTGCATAGGCCTCATGAACTGTCTGCTCTGATTTAGCAGCCAATAATATATCATCCATATAATGAATGATCTTGATGGAGGAATACTTGCGCCTGAGAGGTGCGAGTGTCTTTCCCACATACATCTGACACATCGTGGGACTATTAGCCATTCCCTGCGGCAACACTACCCACTCGTACCTTTGATCTGGCTCCTCGTGGTTACACGAGGGAAGGGTGAAGGCAAAACGCTGTGAGTCTTTAGGATGCAAAGGAATAGAAAAGAAACAGTCTTTAATGTCAATAACAATAATGTGCCAGCCTTGAGGAACAGAGGAGAGCAGAGGCAGCCCTCTTTGAATGGGCCCCATAAGTTGCATTTGAGCATTAACTGCTCGTAGATCATGCAGTAGGCGCCACTTCCCTGATTTTTTCTTAATGACAAATATGGGAGTATTCCATGGAGAAGTAGAGGGTTGGATGTGACCCAAGTCAAGCTGTTCTTTAACTAGAGCATGGGCTGCTGCCAATTTAACCGAGGGAAGAGGCCACTGAGGCACCCAAACAGGCTCCTCGGTAAGCCATGTTATGGGTATTTGAGCCTCAGCGGCCCCTAGGAAAAACCCAGACCAAATCTGTCAAGCTTTTGATGACCTTGTACAGGATGCTTACGTCCCTGTAAGTGTTTTCCCAGTCCTAGACCTGGCCTATACCCCATATTTTGCATAATCTGTTGGGACACTGGGGAATAGTCATTACTAAGAGTAAACCCCATGTCTTTCATCAGGTCACGGCCCCATAAAGAGATAGGTAAATCAAGCACATAAGGCTGAAAAGTACCATTATGTCCTTCCGGGTCTTTCCAGAATAGATGCCTGCAGCTAATCTGAGGAGCTTGGGCATATCCAAGTCCTCTCAGAGACTGATCAGAAGTCTGCACTGGCCATCCCTTAGACCAGTCCTTAAGTGCAATAATGCTACGGTCTGCCCCTGTATCAAGTAAGCCCACAATAGATTTACCCTCTATACTTAATTCCAAAGTAGGGCGATTGCTCATATCTAGTGACAAATAAGCACAATTCCCTCCTGTGGCACCAATCTCATTCCCTGTCCGTGGCCTTGAGTCTGCAGGGAAATGATCATGTAAACTAGGCAAAATTAGTAATTGAGCAATCCGATCCCCTGGGGAGATGGACACAATGCCCCTTGGAGCTTCCACCATAACCTGTACTATCCCAACAGTATCAGGACTTATGACTCCGGGGAAAACATGAAGACCTTGTAAAATAGAGGATGCACGTCCAATTAGCAAACCTACAGTGCCAGGTGGTAGAGGCCCTTTGAACTCAGTTTCCACCAATTGAACTCCCATCTTAGGTGTTAACACGAGTCTGGAGGTGGAACAGAGGTCCAATCCCGCGGCACCTGTAGTGGCTCTCCGCGTTGCATGGGATGGCGTAGAGACGGCCATGTCTCGGGTTCGGGTGTGACATTCTCCACTGCCCCATATATTTGCGGGCCCTGGGGTCGGGGGCCCCGTCGGCCGTTTTTTGGCCCAGTTGAAATAGGCTGTCCATGGTTTTTTGGTCCAGCTGAAAGAGGCTGTCCATGGATGTCCCTCACTGATCTACACTCCCTTGCCCAATGCCTCCCCTTTTTGCATTTTGGACACAATCCCGGTAGCCGAAGGCCATTGGAAGGACCACCGTGAGGAGGTCCAGTAAAATTGCCACCGTGAGGAGGTCCAGCAAAATTGTTTAGTTTGGGACACTCACGTCTGACATGACCGGGTTGCCCACAATGGAAGCATGTTCCGGCGGTAGGACCGCCCCCTTTTGCAATCCGAAGGACAGCAGCTGCAAGACCTGCATTAGTTAAAGGTCCTCCAATCTCTCTACACACCTTCATCCATGCTTCTATGCCTTTGTTCTTATAAGGAGCGATTGCTGCTTTACATTCCTTGGTGCATTGCTCAAAGACTAATTGCTTGACAAGGGGCATGGCTCTATCAGGATCCCCAAAAATCTTTCCAGCAGCATCCACCATCCTTGCTACGAAATCTGAAAAGGGTTCTGTAGGGCCTTGCAAAATTTTTGTCAAATTACCAGATACCTCTCCTCTATTTGGAAGTGACTTCCATGCCCGGATGCAGATGTTATTAATTTGATCATATACCTCAAGAGGGAATCCAGTCTGTTGATTAGCAAATCTACCTTGCCCCAAAAGCATGTCCTTATCCCAATGAGGATGTCCTGCCGCATGGTTTTGGGCGGCTTGCTCTATAGCGCCCTCTAGCACAAATGCTCTCCAGTCTAAATATTTACCTGGAGAAACACAAGCCCGAACAAGGCTAGCCCAATCAGAGGGAGTCATACAGTATCTAGACAGACTCTCCACCTGAGTTAGTGTGAAGGCGGCATCCACTCCATAAGTGCGCACAGACTCTGCCAGGGTCTTCACAATTTTGAAATCTAAAGGCTCCTGAAATCTTCCCCTATTCTCATCCTGAAAAACTGGATAAGCAAGACCCATCTCAGCGTTAACAGCCTTCCATGTTTGAGCATGGAAAGCTCTCCCCGAAACACCCCCACCATACGGCGGTGGATCCGGAGGATCACACTTCTTGAGCCCCTGTCTATCTTTGTTTCCTTCTCCTACAGCTAAACTCCCTAGCTGGCGAGACAGCCTCCCAAGCTCCTCCTCCTCATCCTCCTCTTCCTCTGACCCACTTTCACATGGGGGCGTGCGCAGCGCACTGAGATCTGGATACAAGCGTTTCTTCCCCTGCTTCTCGCTCCGCACACTTCCATCCTCCCGAGATACCTCACCTTTTGCCGGAGACAATCGTCTCCTCCCCTGTTTCACGCTCCGCACGCTCCCGTCCCCCTGAGATACCTCACTTCCTGCCGTCTCTGATTTCTCCTCATGTAATTGTTCTAGAACTTCCTGTCCTTTAGTAAGTGCGTCATGACATCTGTCATCTGTGAGGCAACTACGGACTATTTTCCAAAGGGGTATCACCCCACCCTCTAATATGCCCTGCTCAGAAGCAAAATCAAGATCTTTGCCTAATTTATCCCAACTAGGTATAGTAAGACTGCCCGAATATGCAAACCACGGTGCAGCAACATCTACCTTCTGTAAAAATCTCTGTAAAGTGCTATGTTTCACTTTCAGGCCCTTGGAGCGTAACAGGCCGTCTAGGGCCAGAAGAAGTGGACTTGAAGATGCGACACCCATGATACCACAACAAAACAAACACAGAAAACAAAAATGAAAGCACACAGAAAACAAAAATGAAAGTACACAGTGCAGCTGCAATAAAATATGAGGCTCTCTCTTTCTTAGTAGAGGAGCTGATTCCGCTTTGGTCGCGGGTCCCGTTCACCGGGACTATGGGGTCCCGTTCTCCGGGACGATGGGGTCTCGCTCTCCGAGACGATGGGGTCTCGCTCTCCGAGACGATGGGGTCTCGCTCTCCGAGACGATGGGGTCCCACTCACCGGGACGATCTGGTGCACCACTCCTGACGACTGAGAGTCCTGGTTTTTCCCGGGTTTCGGCACCACTTGTCGCGACCCCCTTGCCCGCAAGGAAGACGCAACACCAGAAATCTTCTTTCAGCCGTTTATTAGGATCCTCGAACTTTCTTCTACTCTTCTCCGGAAACCCCTCCCAGCCTTAATAAAGTATCTAAAGCCCCAATGCGAAGCTGCCACATGGAACTTTCTCATAGGGTGTGAAAGAACCATGCGCCAACTCTCCCAAATAAGGAGTTGTTTGTCACAGACCACCACGAGGCCAGCGCCATCTTGTAATGGCGACCACAGTCCGCAGAAGCGGCTCACCACAGAGGGAGTGATAGCCTTGAGATGAGTAAATAAATTGGGGTTCCAATGAGTGAGCCACTGAGCCAGATTCATTGAGAAATTGGCATTCTTTAGCTGTTTCATCAAGGATATGCAGACTCATGCAGGCATATGGAAAGGGAAGATCTTTAGTATTTTCCTTAGACCTCTAGTACTGAATCTTCTCTCTAGGCCTTATAAATAGTTAAGACCCATATGTAAAATGAAGCCAGTTTTCTGCCTAAAATAACATGGAGTGGATATAAGCATGAAACCTAGAGATCTACTCTTTGGAATAAAAAAAGCTGTGAATATTATTCTCCTCGAACTTATCATTATATTTCAATATTTATATTCCCAAATAGTTAAATAAAATGTTTGTGGGTGGTGTTTTATTTACCCAAAAGTCTAACATATGAAGATAAAATTGTGTTTTTAGTTTTTGAACAGGACTTGTAGATGAGAGTCTGGAGGTTTATTTCAATCAAGATCATGTTTCTCTCTCTGTAGTGTCATAGGCTCCTGGAACTGTAAGATCTGAAGAGGGACAGGGTTAGTTTATAGTATCTTATAATTACTGGGTTGTAGAGGGGTCTGGGAGACCATGACACATGCTATCTATCATATAATCCAATAAGTATAACAAACATTATATTGTAAGTTATTAAGTAGAACAAAAAAGGTCTATAAAAATCAAAATATATTATGAAGTAAAAAATGTGGGGGCATAAATGATCGTATAGTACGTCTTTTTCTTTTTACAGTCATCATTTTACACGTTTCAGGTTACACTTTTCTACAAGTAGAAAAGTGTAACCTGAAACGTGTAAAATGTGACATGTTAAAGTCATAATTCAAAGAGGGATATCTGGGCATTGTTTTAGTATACCTAGGTCCTTCTTATAAGTGTCTGAATTTTTCCTTAATTACAAACAAGAGAGTATATAATTTACATAAATAATATTCCCCAAATAAAACTTGATTAAACATATGAAATAATTAATGGAGATGTTATAGCATAATATACCCAATAGAATGTTTTACTATTGCATCGATCCATTAGCAAAGTGAATAGTGGGAGATGTGTGAACTAATAACATCATTAAATGCATGACAAGGTTAACATTAAGAAATTCACACTTTATTTAGTAACAAATTGCATCCATAATGAAATATAAGTAAAAACTGCTCTGTAAAATGGGCATGTTGGGCCATGCCTGTGACCCTAGGGATGTGAGAAGCTTTGCAAGTTCAAAGCCAGGCTCCATAACTTAGTGAGGTCCTATACAACTTAGCAAACCCTATCTCTAAATAAAAAAAAGAAAAGAATCTGTGGATGTGGTTTACTGATTAAGTGTTCCTAATTTTAAGTACAAAAATAAAAATTTAAAATTTAAAATGTCATATAAATCTTAAGAGACTTCTGAAATAATCAATTCTGAGAATTATTATTTATCCAGTTGTGAAAAATGAGAATCTTTAGTAATTGTTGATTTATAGTAAATTTATATCCTTTTAGGGATACACTATTCTATACTTGTATTTCCTTATTTCTACAATATCAGCTCAAGATGTTAAGAAAATTTTCAGCAAATGTCAAAAGCAATTACACATTTTGCATGTTTAAATGATTTTTTCCCCTTCTAGGTCCCAAATACTTCAATGGATAGGGTATAGACAAGAAACTTACAACAATCTATATATTTGTCAAGGTGTTTTTGTAAATATTTTTTCTGTTACCTAAGGTACACACTTTGGACAAATGCTACTCCACATGTGCTGCAGATATGAGGTCAAAAATTGAAAAATCTCTGAAATTTGAATACAGTCTCGGACACATTCTTTGGGTTTCTATATGTTATAAATCCTCCAGTGTTTTAAAAATGTTTGATCAATGGCCAAAAGCTTTGCAAAAATGTTTTCACATGTCCTCTCACTCGTATGAATTCTGAGGTGCTGAGTAGGGTGTGAACAACTGGGGGGAGACTGTCATCTATTTTACAGTTGTATAATTTCTGTGCTATCATATCTCTGGTGTGAAATATTGTTGAACTACTGTGAAATAAGGGTTGATTCATCCTTAAATACACTGATGCAATGTTTTCACTTGTAAAACTTCTCTTCTGGATAAAATCTATAATGTTTAGTAAGATGTGATCTTCAATTTTAAAAGCTTTGCCATTCTTCACATTTATAGGACTTCTCTCTAGGATGGGTTCTCTGGTGTCGAGTAAGTGATGATTGTTGATTAAAATCTTTGTCACATTCTCTACATTTGTAGGGCTTCTCTCCAGTATGAATCCTTTTGTGACAATTATGCTGTGAGATGCTATTAGTCATTAAAGAGTCATAGGACTGTCATCATCTCTGTGCAAAGAAATATGAGATCAGTAAGACACACCAGAAATGTCCACACAGGTTTTCCACGTGTGGATGAATCCTAATTATTTAAACATAGCTACTTTATTGGAAGAATTACCTTGACATCAGAGCATAATTACCCCATCTACACAAATAACCAATTAAAAATATTCAATAGAAAAATGTTTAAATACTTGAGCCAATTGGAATTATATGGTATCAAGATTTTATGAAAGGAACAACAACAAGACAAATCAGGTTAGTAGATGATTATAGTCACTGTTCACAAGACGCAAAAAATAAAAATCCTAACCCAGATAATTACACCTACCTTATATTAGACAAAGGTGCCAAAAACATGCACTGAAGAAAAGATAGCAACTTCAACAAATGGTGCTGGGAAAACTGGAAATCCATATGCAACAAGATGAAATTTAATTCCTCTCTCTCACCATGCACAAAAGTTAACTCAAAATGGATCAAGGATCTTGGGATTAAACCAGAGACTCTCTATCTAATAGAGGCAAAGTAGACCCTAATCTTCATCATGTGGGACTGGACCCCAACTTCTTTAATAAGATTCCTATAGCACAAGAATTAAAACCAAGAATCAACACATGAAAGGAATTCAAAGTAAAAAGTTTTTTTATCAGAAAAAGAAAAAAAAAAACAATAGAATAGAGAGCTTACATCCTGGGAGCAAATCTTTACCCCTCACACCTCAGATAGAGCACTAATCTCTAGGATATATAAAGAACTCAAAAACCTTAACACCAAAAAAACAAATAATCCAATCAATACATGGGCCATGGACTTGAAAAGACACTTCTATGAAGAGGATATACAATCAATCAACGAATATATGAAAAAACGCTCATCATCTCTAGCAATCAGAGAAATGCAAATCAAAACTAAGATACCAACTCCCTCCAGTCAGAATGGCAGCTATTATGGAAACAAACAAATATAAGTGTTGGCAAGGATGTGGGGAAAAGGCACACTCATACACTGCTGGTGGGACTGCAAATTGGCGCAGCCAATAAGGAAAACATTATGCAGATTCCTTGGAAATCTGGGAATGGAACCACCATTTGACCCTGCTATTCCTCTCCTTGGACTATAATCAAAGGACTTAAAAACAGCATCCTACAGGGACACAGCCACATCAATGTTTATAGCAGCAATAATCACAATAGCTAGACTATGGAGCCAAACTAGATTCCCTTCAGTGGATGATTAGATAAAGAAAATGTGGAATATATACACAATGAAATATTACTCAGCACTAAAAGAGAATAAAATCATGGCATTTGGCAGTAAATGGATGGAGTTGGAGAATATTATAAGTGAAGTTAACCAATCCCCAAAAATCTAATGCCAAATATTTTCTCTGATATATGGGGGTGACTCACAGTGGAGCAGGGAGGGAGGGCATGGGATGATTAGATTAATTCTAGATAGGGCAGAGGGGTGGGAGGGAATTGGAGGGGGAAGGGGATTAGCATGGATGTTGAAATGTGATGGTTATCATTATACAATGATATGATTGACATCATTATTCAAAATACATGTGTGAAGACTTGAATTGGGTGTCAACATACCTTATATACAAAGAGATAAAAAATTGTTATATATATGTATATTAATAGTTGTAATGCAGAAAGAAATTAGTACATGTATAATGGCATAAATTGACATGAATATACTTTATATACAGAGATATGAAAAAATGGATTGAAATGCATTCCACTGTTATCATTTATTTAAAAATAATAAAACTAATTATATATATTATATGACCTAAAAAAATCCTAAAGAAAGAAAGAAATGGTGAGATAGGATGCATGTGGTGCTACACACCTGATATATCCACTGGTCTGGAGGCTGAGGCTGGGGAATCACAATTGTGAAGCTGACCCCAGCAACTGAGTAAAACCCTACCTAAATTTAAAAAATAGGCAATAGAAATTTTTAAAAATTAAAAAAAAATTAAAAATTTAAAATTTTTAAGTAAAAATTTAAAAAGGGCTGAGGATATAGTTCAATAATAGGACACCCTGGAAATTCCATCCAAATATAACCATTTCTGGCAATCAGCCACATTTTGCTTGCCATATTGCATACAGTTTGACCAATACTATGAAACATCATATCAGTTTTTTTATTGGTTATTCAAAACATTACAAAACTCTTGACATATCATATTTCATACATTCGATTCAAGTGGGTTATGAACTCCCATTTTTACCCCAAATACAGATTGCAGAATCACATCAATTACACATCCACATTTTTACATAATGCCATATTAGTAACTGTTGTATTCTGCTACCTTTCCTATCCTCTACTATCCCCCCTCTCCCCTCCCCTCCCATCTTCTCTCTCTACCCCATCTGTTGTAATTTAATTCTTTCTCTTGTTTTTCTTCCCTTCCCCCTCAAATTCTCTTATATGTAATTTTGTATATCAATGAGGGTCTCCTTCCATTTCCATGCAATGTCCCTTTTCTCTCCCTTTTCCTTCCACCTCATGTCTCTGTTTAAAGTTGATCTTTTCCTTCTGCTCTTCCTCCCTGCTCTGTTCTTAGTTGCTCTCATTATATCAAAGAAGACATTTGGCATTTTTTTTAGAGATTGGCTAGCTTCACTTAGCATAATCTGCTCTAATGCCATCCATTTCCCTGCAAATTCCATGATTATGCCATAGGGCAACTATTAGTAAATATAAAGGTGTGGAGTTAATACCATGCATCTTATCTGATCATAATGGAATGAAACTGGAAATCAATGATAAAAGAAGGAAGGAAATATCCTGCATCACCTGAAAAATGAACAACATGGTACTGAATGATCAATGGGTTACAGAAGACATAAAGGAGGAAATCAAAAAAATTCTTGGAGATGAATTAAAATACAGACACAACATATCAGAATCTATGGGACACAATGAAAGCAGTTTTAAGAGGGAAATTCATTTCCTGGAGTTCATTCCTCAAAAAAAGAAAAAAAAAAACAACAAATAAATGAACTCACACTTCATCTCAAAGCCCTAGAAAAGGAAGAGCAAAACAACAGCAAATGTAGTAGAAGGCAAGAAATAATTAAAATCAGAGTGGAAATCAACGAAATTGAAACAAGAAAGTCCATTTAAAAAATTGATAAAACAAAAAGTTGGTTCTTTGAAAAAATATATAATATTGACAGACCCTTAGCCATGCTAAGAGAAGAGAGAGAGAGCTCAAATTACTAACATACGGGATGAAAAAGGCAATATCACATCGTGCCAGTTTTATATCCATGTCACATAAATGTCACATTTCACATATAAGCATATTTTTAAAAGGACACCTGCAGAATTTGAAAAAATGCAAATACAGATCAGCACATAAAGACTGAGCTTTCTTCAGGTTCATCTATGATAACACCCCATCAAAATTTCACCATGATTTCCTTTTCATTGAAGAAGGGACCAAAGCAGACAGTTTGAAAATTCTCCTGGAAGGTTAAATTGATATGAAATTAGCCAAGAAGTCTGAACTCTAAGAGCTAAAGCAGGAGCTATAATTAGCAGGCACTAATGCATATTATAAAATTATCATATTGCAGTAAGTTCAGGACCAAAAAAAATCACAATGCAGAAATTTTATAGATGACTCCATATGTATGTAAATGTCATTTTTATTATTAAGTGCGATGAAAAGGCCTAGATAAATGCAACTATCTACAGCAGAGGATTTGATGTGAATCAACAAGGCAACCCAGCATGAAGGGAGGTGTGGGAACTGGAGGTGCAGAGCACTGGTAGGGCTTGGGTGCAGGACATGCGTGGTACTGGATTATACTCCAGCACCCAAAAGAAGCACATATTGAGTAAGATTATGTTTCAAAATTATACCAGAATAGGAGGCTCCTGGATTTTCTCCACACATGGATACATCAAATAAACACCTACTTCTATTTTGAGTCCCTCTTAAATAAAGTTATACAAGGATTGAGAGACATATGCATTGGACCACTGAGAAAATATCTACCATCCGAAGAGCAGTCAAAGTTGAGGGACACTTGGGCATTAGTCCTGCCTTGAGCAATGTTCCACATGATTGGGACAGAATACCCCAATCCTGTGTCACCCAGGGTAGAGGAAGACTGATTGGGGTCACAAATGGAGCACATTGGACACTAAATGACTGGTAGCTGGAAACACAATTTCTCTGGTGCTCACAGAGGAAAGAGCTGGATATACACAAGTATCAGGATGAGAGGAAAGAGGTGGTTTTCTATGGCTGTGGTGGGTCATGAGCTTTATCCATGGGACCGAACAGAAGGGGAGTGAGATCAAGTGTCCCAGTTTATCCCTAGAAGGAATTTGCCAGCATGATCTGCAAACTGTGGTTGATAAGAGTTGAGCTCCTCTCTAGCCAGTCCCTAAGGGTAGACATGAGAAATGCAGTCCACCCTGGCAGCCCTGCCTGAGCCCTCTCCACCCTACCTCATTAATAACTCCAGGCCTGACCAGTTCTTTCTGGAAGAGTATGTCCAGGCATTGAGAGTCCCAACATTTTTTCCCATTCCATTGACTCCATCCTAACCCATAAAGCTTTTGAAGCAATGGCAACTGTGCATGTGCAAATCTCCCTAGATCAGCAAGGAAGGGCTTCACATTGGTGTGCAAGCACTTCCATGGACTATGATCCCCCAGAGGAGTGAAGAAAAAGGATGAAAACCACAGCTCCCTGTTTCGTTCTAGAATAGGCTCACACCACCTTCTTGCAGTGAGCACAGGAGATAAATGATAAAGTACGAGGGATGTAGCTCAGTGGGAAAGCACCTCTGTGTTCAATCCACTATGCTCCCCATGCCCCCCCAAAAAAAGGAAAAGCTCAGGGGGAAGAAAAACCTGAGACCCCTGCAGATCCTAGCCCTCTTGGGTAGGAAAAGGGCACAGGGAGTGGTGATTCTCAGGGTCCAGAAAGTCTGAAATCCACCACAGAAGAAATTCAGGGAGGAGACTTGAGCTGCCAATTTGTACAGGAGATACCCATATGTTCAAAATGAGAATAAAAAGAATCCAACATCTTTAGAAACCCAAGAAATGTAAAATAAAACCCTATCAGAAAGAAAATTAAACAGTATCAATGACGATAGCAAACAAAAGAATTCTAATAAACTCAAGGAGTTTAAGTGCTTCTTAACTATTTGTGGAAACCGTTTTACTGTTAAAGACACATGATAGTCCCCCGCCGCAGGAACTTGCTGAAATCAGTTCTATGACCAGGATAATACATTAATAGTCATGGGATATTCAGCTTAAAAATAGTATAAAATACCATGGATAAGCTTTACACGGGTGCCATATGCATGTGGTATTATGTATAACTATGATGCACTAATAAACAATCAAGCATGCTTTACTCTTAATAGAAGTATCCAGTCCTAAACTTCATCCACAAAGTTAAATATATGTAAAATTAACTAACAAACTTTTGAATTATAAGAGCAAAAAAAAAAAAGTAGAAGAAGTTATCACCTAACATGTGCATTGGGAAGCTGTACTGTTACAATTTACAATTGTCTTGGAGGAATCTCCACGTCAACAGAGTCCACCCACGAACCCACATGGTTGTAAAAAAATCATACAATTAATTGCAATGGAAAAGTCATTATAAATCAAACTCTAACAAGGCCAATGTCAGCAACTTAGCTAGACCTCTGGGCAGAAAAAAAACTAAAAACTACCAGGAACAGAGCTGAGTGGTAAAGCACCCTTCTGTTAACTACCAGAACAAAAATCCAATAAACTCCACAAAACTAGCTCAGGAATAAGCGAGGTCCCTGTTCACCGCAGCTCCCCTCCTG
Source organism: Spermophilus citellus (assembly GCF_964194105.1). Lineage (NCBI taxonomy): Eukaryota > Metazoa > Chordata > Mammalia > Rodentia > Sciuridae > Spermophilus > Spermophilus citellus. The sequence goes on along the minus strand of NW_027673039.1, from coordinate 373,396 downwards.
CAGGAAAACGTATTTGGAGATTTTTTTTTTTTTTTAAACCGGGCATTGAATTCAGGGGCACTCGACCACTGAGCCCCATCCCCAGCCTTATTTTGCATTTTATTTAGAGGCAGGGTCTCCCTGAGTCTCTAAGTGCCTTGCCAACTTGCGAAGGCTGGCCTTGACCTCGAAATTCTCCTGCATCAACACCCCCTCCCCTGCCTCAGCCGCTGGGATGACAGGTGTGCGCCATCGCCTGGCTTGGAGATTGGATTCTTGTAGTGGTCCCACCTGTAAATCACCACAACCCAGGAAGACACCGGGGAGCAGCGCTCACCTGCCACTTAGGACTTAAGCAGGGGCTGAGACTGCCCCAGGGGATGGGGAGGCCGTGAGGGGTGTCCGCCACTGTCATGCTCTCCACTCCGCTGGCCAGGGGGACTGCGGGGCGCTGTCCCCGAGGGGCTCAGGCCTGCAGACATGGAGAGCGCCTGGAGTCAGGATTGGCCAGCTCGGGTTCCCGCCACAGCCGATTCCACCAGACTGCCTCCCTGCCCGGTATTTCTCCCCAGCCTCCCTGTCCAGGAACCAGGTGCCACTGCACACTCACCATTTCCTGGAGAGCAGCAGCCAAGCCTGCCCTGGGGAGCTTCGGCCCCTGCATGGCAGGGCCACGCGGGATCCTGGGCATGAAGGGAAGCCTAGTGTCCAACTGCAGAAACCTTGGAACCTCGGACTGTGGAGAAATAAATCCTATCCCAGGCGCAGAAGCCCGCTCCCTGCTCACTGACTGCGCTCAGGATTGGACAGCGCTCAGCACGGGGGCTTCTGATTGGACAGGGCGTCAGTCAGTCTCCGCTCTCCCCAGCCTGAGACCAAGGAGCCTTCTTTTTGAGTGATAGACAGGAACGTGATATCTGCTCCAGGGAAGAAGGAAACCAGAATGGCAGGGTTTGGGTGCAGCTTTTTTCCTTTTTCTTTTCCTTTTGAGATCTGGGCATTGGGTTAGGATGAGAGTGACCAGAATTCTCAGTTGTGTTGGGTTATGATGTTAGGAAATTGAAGTAATATCTTAAACGTTTCATCCCCTGGGCCTCCTCCTATAATAAGACCTCCCAAAGTATCTTGGAGGGGGGGAGGCTGACTTGTCCTCTGTTTATTTGTGCAAAATTCTCCAAGCAGAACTCCCCTTTCACCCCTTGGGAACTGCCCAGTGCATCACAGCCCACGCTGGTGGAGGCTCACCACGCCTGGCAGGCGCCCTGAAGCAGGCTCCGACCCGGTTGGCAGCAGTAGAGCTGATTTTCCTCCAGCTGAGTTGAATCTGTAGCTGGAGGCAGAGTAAGGAGATCAGCACAGAAGAGACACCAGAGAGCCCAGACCTGGGTAAACCCCAGCTGCACTGGGGCTCCCTCGCTCTCTGGCCACTGGAGGTTGAATTCAGAGAACTCCACCTCTGAGACCCATCCCCAGCCCTATTTTGAATTTTATTTAGAGACAGGGTCTCACTGAGTTGCTTAGCACCTTGCTTTTGCTGAGGCTGGCTTTGAATTCACCATCCTCCTGCCTCAGCCTCCCCAGCTGCTGGAATGACAGGCCTGTGCCACTTTTTTTTTTATTTCTTTCTTTTTGAGAGAAATACCTGTGGTGGCCACAGGATAACAACCTTGCACAGATCAAGGCCACCCTGGGTGCTCTCCCTGGTTCCTGCCAGTCCCCTGAATCCCAGGCAATGGGACCCTGCCTCTTTCAAAAACCAGAGACGCCTTGCCCAGGTGTGCATCCTTAGTATCAGCTGAATACTCTGCACTTGACAAGAAAAAAAGAAAAAAAAAAGACAGACCATACCTGCTTGTCTTGATGCAAACAAAGCCAATGCATTTCCAAAGAGAGCTCTGGCCTTGTACCCCCAATTCAGTGGTACAAAAGTCACATAATACAGAAAAGACTTCTCATTAAGAGGGGCTCAAGGGTCTGTCTCTCTAAGGAAAACCAATTTGGGTTTGTTTGGGAGTCCAGGAAAGCCAATTCCAGGTTTTCCTAATTTGGTAAATAATCCATAGACTGGAATGCACCCTGCTCCTCTCTGCCTTAATTAACCCCAGAGGCCTCGAGATTACCTGCTCTCTGGGACCACTGCACCTGCAGATGAATTCGAGGAGGGGGGGGTCCTTTCTTCTCCATGCAGTGCCCTGAACCTCCACCTTCCCACAGGTTCCAACACCTTTGGCAGCATCCAATGGGGGAGTGGTTTAGAAAATTCTGGAATGTACCTAAAGACATTTCCTCATCCAGCTGTGATGCTATCCATTTGGTCCAATGGTCCTTTTCAGTACTTTTTATTTTTTTATGTTTTATTGGTTCTTCTTAGATATACATGACCATAGAGTCCATTTTGAAAAAATTATCCAAACATAAAATATACCTTATTCTCATTAGGACCTCATTAGTTTGGGTGGGCATCATGGTGGATTCACTTAGGTATTTTCATATATTTAAATAGGAACATTATGGTTGATTCATGCTATTGTCTTTCCTGTTCTTATCTCCCCTCCCTTCCTGTTGTTCCCCTTTGTCTAACCCCCACCTTGTTTGTGATGTAGATAAAAAATGTCTGTTAAAACATGTGACCTGTGGTTGTGGAGGATTGCCTTATTTTACTTTAGCATGATAATCTCCAGATCCATTCATTTACTGGCCAATGTTATGAAGTCATCCTTTTTTAAAGCTGAGTAATATTCCACCGTGTATACATACCAAAATTTCTTTATCTATTTATCTGTTGATGGGCATTTAGGCTGGCTCTATAGCTTAGCTATTGTGAGTTGTGCTATCATAAACATTCATGTGGCTGTTTCCCTGTAGTATGCTGATTTTATCCTCTGGATTTATACTGATTTCCCCCATGAAGGATATTATTATAGCTGTTGGTTTTCTTAACCAAAATGAGAGATTTTTGTAAGCTACCAGTGCCACTAGATATAGGTCCCTAGAAGGAGCTCAGATTTGTCTTGAGAGGCAAGGAAAAGTGAATAACCAAACGAGTGGTTCCAGTAGCCAACAAGCTAGACCTTGGGATCCTTGCGGGCAAAACACTGGGTTTTACCCAATAATTAACAATCCAAGCACCTGACACCCAATTAACGGGGGATGGAGAATTGGATGTGTGGGTGTGGGGTTCTGTGGATGGCCAGCAGCAGGAGCTTGCCTCTGGGGTGCACTACTTGCATCTGAGTGGTTTTTCAACACCAATGAGATAAACAAAGTGGTGAGAAAATTGGCAAAACCCTCTGTAATACTCTAGCCAGAAAAATTAATAAGAAATTTAAAAGCATCTTACTGTTTACCCTTGGTCAAATGTGTCTCAATCAGAATGCAACCATTTGAAAATACCTGTCAACATGAAAAGTTTCTGAAATCTGCTGGTTTGGGGACCACATTTGTGGATCACTGCAAAAACCATATGAGTCCATGGCTAAATACATAAGTAAAAATAGAAATCTAATAATGAGCATTCTCTTAAGACTTCTGTCCTGAAAACACTGCCCTATTTGCTTTGATAACTAAATGATCATTTAATCATTCCTCTAGCAATACTTGAGGTTGGGACAGAAATGCTGGGACACCAAGAAGAAAGTTACACTGAACCTCAAAGGAGAAGGTTCATAAATCACCAGAATGCAAGAATGCCCACAAAAAATTTGAAATTAAAAACAAGGGACTGGAGTTGGGGTTCAGTGAGCACCTGCCTAGCACCTTTGAGGCACTGGGTTCAATTCTCAGTACCACATTAAAAATAAATATATAAAAGAAAGGTATCCTGTCCAACTAAAACCTATTTTTAAAAATAAAGATCAGATTTTTTTTTAAAAAAGCAACTCCCTACAATGCAGCATTTCTCTGCGACCAGCTTCCTGGACCCCCAAATAGTAGCATGATATGAGCAAGCTTAGAAAAACTGGCCCCGTCTCTAGTCCAGCCCCACTTAAATGTCCCTCTCCAAATAGCAACACCTCTGACCACGTATTTGCTGTCTCTCCCTTTAGAGCTTTCTCACATTTTTCATTTCTCTCTTCTTCTGGTGCTGGGGATTGAACCTGGGACCTTGTGCCTACAAGGCACACTACCGACCTCACTGTATCCCTGGCCCCTCAAGTTCTTTTCTGAATGTGTACCTGTTTTCTAAATAGGTCTTTCCATGTGCCTCACAAATGATGAAGTTCTTTTCTGCCATGAAAACCAAAGAACCTACTCTTTCTGAGCCAATGTTCCTCTCTCTCCCTGGAATCCCTTCCCATTACATAACCTCACAAAGCAAGAGTCAGACTTGAGCTTTGGAATTGTGTGGGTTTTTTACTGTTTTAGGTCTGATATAACATACATCACTGGAGGGAGATAACAAGCAGATATGCACTTTTTTTAATAAGCAAAGGACAAGTTTTGGTAGCACCTGTCTGTAAGGCCAGGCATTTGGGAGGCTGCTTCAGGAGGATCTCAAGTCTGAGGCCACAGTTGGCCTCATAGCAAGACCCTGCCTCAAAATAAAATATTCAAAGTTCTGACACTGGTTGAGTCTTCATGAACAATGAAGGGTCAGAGTTCCTGTTTCAACAGTCTCCCCTTAGGATGCTGTGTGTAGGTATGTGACTGTTACCTTCCAACAGGACCTAGAGTGGTTGCTGGTGCCCACTCATATTAATAAATGGATCAAATGAAGTGAGTAAATAAGTAAAGCAATAAAAGATCTGACATGGTTGCTGGTTGTGATCCCAGGGATACAGAGGTTAGGCTGTGTTTCTTGACTCTTGTGTTCTTGCAAGAGAGGATTTTAGATACTACCTAAAATGTAATCAAAGTAGAGCAAAGTTTATTGCCCCAGAAATCACTATCAAGAAGGGGTGAGGAAAACAGTGAGGCTTCTCTGACATATCTAGGCCTCACACCCCCTTTGCACCTCAAGTTTATGGGAGATTCTGTGGGTGACTCCAGAGGCCTACCCATGGACAAATTCCTAGTTCTTAACTGGCATCAGGATTGCATCATATTTGTAGGTTCCTACTCCATATGGTCTTGTCCAGAGACACCAAAGCAAAACTTATGTGTGTGAGTGTGTGTGTGTGTGTGTGTGTGTGAATTTTACTGTAATAAAAGTTTTATTATGGCAGCTATTATGAATACAAACAAGAAGTGTTGGTGAGGATGTGGAAAAAAGATACACTCATACATTTCTGGTGGGACTGTAAATTGGTGCAGCCAATATGGAAAGCAGTATGGAGATTCCTTGGAAATCTGGGAATGGAACCACTATTTGACCAAGGTATCCCTCTCCTCAGTCTAAACCCATAGGACTTAAAAAAAAGCAACTTAGAGGGACACAGCCACATCAATGTTTATAGCAGCACAATTCACAAAACCTAATCTGTGGAGCCAACATAGATGCCTTATAGTGGATGCATGGATTAAAAATATGTGTTATATATACACAATGCAATTTTACTCAGCAACAAAAGAAAATAAAATCATAGCATTTGCAGGTAAATGGATAGTTTTGGAGGAGATAATGCTAAGTGAAGTTATCCAACCCCCCCAAAAAAATGCCAAATATTTTCTCTGATATAAGGAGGCTGACTATAGTGGGGAAAGGAGTGGGAGCATGGGAGGAATAGATGATTTCTAGATAGGGAAGATGGATGGTAGGGGAAGGGAGAGGGCAGGGGATTAGCAAGGATGGTGGAATGTGATGGACATCATTATCCAAAGTACATGTATTAAGATATGAATTGGTGTCAACATAATTTATATACAAACAGAGGTATGAAAAATTGTGCTTTATATGTGTAATAAGAATTGTAATGCACTCTGCTGTCATTTAGTTTTTTAAAAATCAATAGAAAAAAACATTATGAAAAATATAAGATGATATTCTAAATATATAAATGCAACTCTTAAGTCACCTTGCTCTGCACTGACCAGTTCTAATTGGAACTTTTCTGGGACCAGTAGAGATATAGGGACACAATATACTCTCTAAGAGGACACTCCCACTTGAGAGTGTCCCTCTTTCCCTTCTCTATGTCTTTAAATAAACTATTACCTGATAGAGTGAGGGACGTGTCTGAAATAATAGTTAGCAGGTGCACACTTGTGACAGGAACAGGAAGTTGACATACCAAAGATCCAGGACAACTCTAGGTCGCTTTGGCCCATGCTGGTCTGGAATGGTTCTTACATACTTGATGGTTAAGTGCAATCATCCTATCTTCTTGAGTTCTGGAATCTGGTCTGTGATGTCCCAGAACTTATTACCTCCAGGGTAACGTGTTCTCAAGCAGAGTAGAAATCACTTCTCACAGAAATCATAGGTTGTTGGCTGAGGAATGGAAGATAGCACATTGACATGGCCCAGGCAGGGATCTAGGTAAATTACTTTTCTAAAAGAAAAGTCCGGGTCTGTACAGTGGGCCAGGTTTATAAAATAACTCCCTGACCTGCATGATCCCATCAATCACATCTGCATGCTACCCATCCATCACCATCAGTATGTAGTTGAGTGGTAGATCCACCACCAGCACTGAAAAAAAAAAAAAAAAATATATATATATATATATATATATATATATATATATATATATATATATATATATATATAAACTAAGGCAGGGATGAGCTGCTTCTTTGAGAATCACTTATGTATCACCCCATAGAGTTCCCTAATAATTTTGCATTTTAAAAATACAATCACTGGCTTATAAAATTTAGTATACACTCTCAGGCCAGGTGTTAGATATTCATCAAAAATGGAAAAAAGTAGAGACCAATACTGTGTGACCAGAAACTCAGGAAAACCTTACTCATGGGCCATAAATCATCTTTCACTGAACACTTTTACCAGTTTAAAAATCAAACAAACAAAAACAAACAAAAAACCCCACTGTGCATTCTGCTCAGAAAGGTGAAGGCAATCTTCAGTAATGGAGGAGGAGTTTGAAGGTCAAGACTTACTGAGCTTCTAAATCTATTCTGTCCCCATTTTTATTTTATTAACGGTGATGACATTTTTCTCCATCTGCTTCCCCAAGCATTCAGTGTTTCCCCATCTTAATATCTGCCCACCACCCCTGTGTCCCCAGAGGTTATGCATGTCCTCTTTGCCACCCCACTTCTCATGGCTCTGTCTGTCACTCACTGCTTTCCCAGGTGCCACCTCTGACCCTCTACTTGCCTCTCTCTCCAGTCCACATGCTATTGGAATTCCTACAACATATTTCTAAGCCTTTTCTAGACAACCTGCCCTGGGTTTTCTCCAGGGATTGGAAATACCTGTGGCCATATGCATGGATTTTGCACCCAAGGTCTCAAACCCTGGTGGATGGGAAGGATTTGAACATGATTTGCACATGTACCAAGTAAATGTACAAACTTTTTCCCAAGTAATGACAATGGTATAATGGCTACTTACATAGTGGTTACTTTGTACCAGTTTTTTAAAGATATTCTTAGTTGTAGATGGGCACAATACCTTTTTTTCTATTTATTTATTTTCACGTGGTGCTGAGGATCAAACCCAGTGCCTCACAAGTGCTAGGTGAGCACTCTGCCACTAAGCCCATAGCCCCAGCCCTGTATCAAATTGTACTAGTAACCAAGAGATTATTTAATTTACAGGAGGATGTGATCAGGCTGTCTGCAAACTGTACACATAAATTCATGCACTTTGCGATCCTTTGGGGATTGCTGGCCTGCAACAAGACATCAACCTATGTTTAATGAAAACTTCAAGACATCTCCACTGCTGGACTCAGTCTTCACTTTTCTCCTCCCACAAACTTGTTTTTTATCTGGGTTCTCACATTTTGTCACCAAGACGTTTGAAGTGGACTTTGACTCCTTGTCCTTGGTCAGCTATCCATTCTATTACTTGCAATCAACTTCATATGGAAGTTTTTCTGTAACTCCCTTCTCATCCAGCACTGGTACGGACCCTTACTGGCTCTTGCTTAAACTGATGGGAACTAAAAACAAATCAAAAACAACTTCTCTCTGACTTCTTGACTTCAAAACTTATCATCAAAAAAATCATTTTATCATTAAGGAAAATTAACTGAGCCAGGCAGAATGGTTTATGCCCATGATCCCAGCAACTTGGGAGGCTGAGGCAGGAAGATTGTGATTTCAAAGATAGCCTCAGAAACTTAGTCAGGACTAAGCAACCCAGTGAGACCTTGTCTCTAAATAAAGAATATATTTTAAAAGGGGGGGGGGCTGGAGATGTGGCTCAGTGGTTAAGCAGCCCTGGGTTCAATCCCTGGCGCCAAAAACAAATAAATAAATAATGAGCAGAATTTGCACCTGAAATTCCTTCTAAGAAGCTTTCAAACTCTCACAGCCTAGGAAATGGTAGAGGTTGCAAATTGTTAGCCCAGGATCACGAGAAATATGTGCTTCTGCATGTATTACATGGTATGAGAATGAGGCTTAAATTCTCCCATGGATGACAACTGTAGCATTTTCCTTTTGGAGAGAACAAGGGACTCCACTGGCTCCTCGTTATGCCCAGGGACTGATACCTCATCCCTCAGATCATGGTGGCATTGTGGCGGGGGTTGGGGTTACCTTGCATTATCAGATGAAATCAGGTTTAATCCTGGGAGTTAAGCATGCACCAGACTGCATTGGTTAAACATGAGCTATTCTTAAGGGCACTTTGGCATACAACCATGTACCATGGAAACATGGTTCAACTTCCTTCCTGGTTGGACATGTTAGCATTACAATGAAGTAGAATTGATTTCCTAGTCACCGGTACTTTCTCTTAAGGTTATTTGTGAAAGAGTTTTATCCTAAACTTGTTAAACACATCTCAACTTCTTAGGTCACAGTCTCATGGGAAACCATGTTTTTCCATTAGGAGAGGGTCAAGATGTATTTTCTATTCTAAGGCTCCAAGATGCTAACAAAGCAACATGGGCACAAAAATAATTTGGTGCATGAGTAATTGGAGAGATGTTCTCTTCTACACAAGTGGAGCACTATCACCACAGTCAGTCTCTCAACAAAGATGGCAACTCACAACTAACAGAAAGGTATTACAAAAACAGTATATCAACTGGGAAACTGCTGGAGAAGGCAGAGGCTCATGCCCTAGAGGGCTGGGGTGGGGTGGAGTGAGATTGCATCATGCTACTAAGAACACTTTGCAATTTAAAACTCATATGAGTTGCTCATTATGGAACTTTCTATGGCTTACAGAAAGGGAAACCATGAATAAGAGGAACTATGGAGAAGAATTGCTTTAAAACAAATACCAAGAAGCAACCTTGTGAGTGGTCAGAGAGAAACGGTTGTTCAGGTACAAGACAGCATTAGTGGGTTTCCCTAGAGAATCCAAGAATCTGGAAGGCAGTGGGAGGACATGATGAAACTTACTTTTTAACCATCAATAATTTCTGCCTTGCTAACCTGTGCTTCAAAAGATAAGGAGAGACTTGTATAAGGAAAGTTTTGTGGTGAGTAAACAACTCTCCCAGAATTGCAAATAGAGCCATCAAGGTTAAAGGAAATGATAAAAGAGAGAACCTTAAGTCCACATAAAATAATGAGAAATAATGGTAGATGTAGCTCGGTAGCTCAATATGGTAGCAAATATAGCCAGTGCCATGGAGTATTTAGTTTCTAACCCTTTTCTATTTGTTTTAAAAATATAAGTGTAAAAACTTGTACTCTATATGTGTAATAAAAATTGCAGTGCATTACATCATTGTGTATGTAAAAAATAAAATTTTAAAAATTTAAAAAAATAAATGAGTGCAAAAATAACACTTATCACACAACACACACACACACATAAAAAAAAAAAAACACTTATAACCAAACAAACATTGATGCAGAATGACTACAACACTCCATTTTTCATTGCTATCAGGAAATACCTAAGGCTGAGAGGTTTGTGATTAAAAAGTCATTTAGGTCAGAATTTTAGAGGCTGAGAGTCCACGATAAAGGGGCCATACACTTGGCTTCTGGAGAGTAACCACTTTGCTCTATTTCAGCATGATGGCTGTCATTAAAGTGAGGACAAGTGGAAGAGAAAAAAATCATATGGACCAATATGAGCCACAGAGCAGAGAGGGACAGTCTTGATTTTTCATAACAAGTAATTTTCTCAAAAACTCATTCCAAGAGACTAGTGTCCATTCTTCCTGAGGGTGGTGTCCCCAATGACTTAATTAACTCCCAGTAGACAGCACATTTGAAAGGTTCCCCTTCCTCAGTGCTACCATAATGTGGACCAAGTGTCCAAAATATAAGCTTGTTTGGGGACAAATGCCATCCAAGCCATAGAAGACACACAATGCATGAAGTTATAGACTATGACAAAGATAAAAACCAGGACTGAGGGACAAATCTGTAAGATTAGCAAAACTTTTCTATATTATTGAAACTAATTTTACATGAATAAAAACTGATTGTCATAAATTTAACATGTTAGAGCTCCCAGAACAATCATTAAGGAAAAATTAAAACATGTGCCAAAAAAAGAAAATAAAATAAAAATGGTACACAAGAAAAATGAATCATTAATAGGAAATAATGAGAAAATTGATGAACCAAAAACATAGGTAGAAAACAAGTGGCAACATAGAAGAAGCATTTTGTTCATTACTATTACTTCTTTCATTACTATTACTGCATATAGATCAGATTTGTTCCAATTTTAGAAAGTATATTGATCAAGTTGGGCATGCAGCACACATCTGTGACTCTAGAAACTTGGGAAGCTGAGGTAAGAAGATTGCAATTTTGAGTCCAAACTCGGTGACTTATAGAGAGCCTGTCTAAATCATCATCATCTGGGCACAGTGGTGCAATGCTGTCACTAAACTACTTGTGAGACTGAGGCTAGGGTATCACAAGTTTGATGCTGGCATCAGCAACTTAACGTAACACCATCTGAAAATAAAATATAATAAAATTAAAAAGTTGCTGGGAATGCAGCCCAGTGTTAAGGCACCTTTGGGTATAAGACCTAGAATAAAAAAAATAATTTTCTGCTGTGTACATCAGATTCACTTTATATTCCAAAACAAAGATTGGATGATAATAAAAATAAAATATAAAAAATATAAAAAAGCAATCAAGAGCCCACCACAGTGGTTCAGTTCTATAATCTCAATGACTCAGGAGGCTGAGGCAATAGGATCATGAATTCAAAACTGCAGATGGCAAAAATAGAGTTCCTTTTAGTGGAATGGTCTGGCTGCAAAATAAAAGCTAAGAAATGTAAAGGAGAGAAAACAACCCACAGGATACAGGAAGTAAATTTAAAAGTTTGGGTGGGATGGACTAGCCAATTTAGGGATGAAGCTTCCATACTCAAAAGATCAAAATAGAGCCCATGTTTGCTTTATTTATATCAGGGAATATCAAAGGTTTTCCATGGAATGTTCTTTGCCAAGTAAGATAGACGGTGGGTTTTGCAGTTCCCAATGAGTTATGCTCAACTTCAGAGCTAGAAGACGGGTGTTCCCAGTAGAGCAGAGATAGGGTCATGTGCCTTGGGCAATCTAGTGCACTCTGGGGAGCTGCAGACAGTTCCCACAGTTAGAACTAAATCTCCATGGCTCCATACCCAGAGAAGACCCTCAAGTAATTCACAGGTGGAACCCTGCACACTCTCCCTTTTTACTCTGCAATAGAAAATGATGATCCATTATTTCAAGTTCCTGGATTCTTGTTCTGAGGGAGTGACAACCAATTATCACAATACAAAAAAAGAACTAGTAGCAAACATCTCATTCCAATAATATACCACCCAGAGTGTTTCAGTGTGTTTCCAGAGTTATAGTCATTCCATTTTTGAAGTATTTCCAGTTAGAGAGGTAGGATCCATAAGATTGATTTTGCTTTTTTGAATATCCTGGATGTTGTAATGCGACTCTATAAGATCCAGGCTATTATTATTGCTATGCCAAATACCTATTAGATGATTTAACCTTCTCCAAATCCCATTGGGAAACCTTATATTTGGCTACAGTAACAGAAACCTTCAGAGTCAGATGGCATTTAAACCTTTCCTTAAACTTGAGAGTGGAATGCTTATTACCAATATTCATGACAAAAATTTCTAAGGCATTCAAGTTAGCTTCAATACTTTCATTAATATTTGTGATTTTTGAAGGCTTTGGGAGTATTTTAAGCCAAATTATTAAAAAAAATTGCATGTTGAATGTTCTGAGATACAGTCACTGAGGCTGTAACTGTAGAGTGATGAATGAGATTAAACAAAATTTTAAAAATTATAACCAAAAATTATGAGTCAAAAAACTTTCTTAAGTCTGGTCACCTGAGCATGCATCTGTTGTAAAACATGAACACCAGCATCAGCATGCCATAGCACTGGAATGTTGGCTGGTAGTAAGACAAAGGAAGACTGGTGAAGGATTAATGTTCCTTTCCCTCTGTTATATATAGTTATGCCATTAGGTAAATTGCACTTTTTACAGGCTATGAGATTTTTACCATCCTTTCTCTTAACTCTAATATTTTAAGCAATTACAGTATAAGGAGATTGAACACGGGCCTGCAGGCCATACCAGGAACCCTCTTTACACCCCCTGCCTACAAAGTCAGGCATTGGGCTGTCAATGTAATATAGGAAATCTGAGGCTGCAATTAAGCACCAAACATCTTTTTGGATACCGCCTTCACTGAAGGTTAGGATATTACCAACAAAACATCCAGAGATCATAGCATCCTTATGTGATTGTCTTTTGTCAATTCTTGGAGACAAGTCTAAAATATATCCACTATTTCAGGAACGTTTTTGTTGTATTGACAAGACATCTGCACAGTCTATCCATTTAGGAAATGTGTCAAATTCTATTACAGAATGATTAGGACAGTAAGGAATTGGCAGACTTTCTGTGGCAATGACTGGCTTATTAGAGAAAGTCCCATTTTAATAACTGTCTGGACATATTGCTTAGAGTCCCCAGATAGAGTAAAATTGGCTGGTCTAAACACTCCATATGCTATTTTTTCTTCAAAAGATACCCCAAGATAGCCAGCATGCTTATCATGAAACAAATATATACGTAGTTGTCCACTCTAACCAGTATAATTAAATCCAGTCAGAGTTCTCCTTTCCTGTCCATGTGGTTTTTAAATTCATTTTGTCCGTCTAGTTGATCTGGCTAAAATTCTAAAAACTATATTAAATAGAAGTGGTGAAAGAGGGCATCCCTGTCTTGTTCTAGTTTTCAGAGGGAATGTTTTCAAGTTTTTCATTTTAGAATGATGTTGGCCTTTGGCTTAGCATAGATAGATTTAAAATATTGAGATGTCTTTCTATTACCTCTAGTTTTTCTAGATTTTTTCTAGATTTTTTCTTTTCTTTTCTTTTTTCAAATTTATTTATTTATTTTTGTATTTCAGTTATTAATACACCATTATAGCACAATTTATCATATCTCTGTATACCAGATATGTTGACACCAAATTCACATCTTCATACATGTATTTTGTATAATGAGTCTCCTTCCACCATCCATGCAATTTCCCTTTTCCCTCACTTCACTCTCACCCCTATTCCCTATCTAGAGGTAATATTCTTTCCATGCTCTTCCTCTCTACTCCATTTTTGAGTCCCCCTCTTATATCAGAGAAGACATTAGGAATTTTTGGGGGGGGGGATTGGCTAACTTCACTTAGCATAATCTGCTCTAATGTCATCCATTTCCCTGCAAATGCCATGATCCTATTTTTTTTAGTGCTGAGTAATATTACATTGTGTATAAATGCCACATTTTTTTATCCATTCATACACTGAAGGGCATCTTCAATGGATGTTAAGGATGTGAAGGTTGGTTCCACAGTCTAGCTATTGTGAATTATGCTGCTATAAACATTGATGGGGCGGTGTTCCTGTAGTATACTGTTTTTAGATCCTTTGGGTATAGTCCAAGAAAAGGAATAGCTGGGTCAAATGGTGGTTCCATTCCCAGTTTCCCAAGCAATTTTCATACTGCTATTCATATTGCCTACACCAATTTACAGTCACACTCATACACTGCAGGTGAATCTTTTCCCCAATATTCTCACCTGCACTTGTTGTTGTTTGTCTTCATAATAGCTGCCATTCTGACTGGAGTGAGATGGTATCTTAATTTTGATTTCCATTTCTCTAATTTCTATGTTGAACTTTTTATATATATTTGTTGCTCAATTATATTATATTCTGAGAAGTGTTTGTTGAGTTCTTTGGCCCAATTATTGATTGGTTTATTTGGGGGTTTTTCTGTTGTTATGATTGGGTTCTTTAAATATCCTAGAGCTGAATGCTGTATCTGACGTGTGTGTAGTAAGAATTTGCTCCCAGAATGTAGACTGTCTCTTCACCTCACTGATTGTTTCTTTTGCTGAGAAGCTGTTCAGTTTTATTCCATCCTTTTATTGATTCTTGATTTTAATTCTTGTGCTCTGGGAGTCTTATTAAGGAAGTTGGGGCCTAATCCAACATGATAAAGATTTTGGCCTGCTTTTTATTCTCTTAGGTGCAGGGTCTCTGGCTTAATTCATAGGTCCTTCATCCACTTTTAATGAGTTTTGTGCATGGTGAGGGAGAGGGATTTAATTTCATTTTGCTGTATATGGATTTCCGGTTTTCCCAGCACCATTTGTTTAAGATGCTATCTTTTCTCCAATGTATGTTTTTAGTGCCTTTGTCTAGTATGTGAGTTATTCTCTGTATCCTCTATTCTGTACCATAGGTCTACATGTCTATTTTGGTGCCAGTACTATGCCGTTTTTATTACTGTTGCTCTGTAGTATAGTTTAAGGTCTGGTATAGTGATGCCACCTGCTTCACTCTTCCTGCTAAGGAATGCTTTGGCTATTCTGGGTCTCCTTATTTTTTCAGGATTAATTTCATGGTTTCTTTTTCTATTTATATGAGGAATGTCATTGGGATTTTGATTGGAATTGCATAAAATCTGTATAGTGCTTTTGGTAGTTTGGCAATTTTGATAATATTAATTCTTCCTAAATATGAACAATGAAGATTTTTCCATCTTCTAAGGTCTTCTTTAATTTATTTTTAGTGTAGAAATCTTTCACCTCTTTCATTATGTTGATTCCTTTGTTGGAATAAGATTTGACATTTCTGAATGAAGTCATAGAATGAAGGAAATCACATAGATATACCAAAGGGCTTCTGTTACAAAATGCAACCCTAACCCTAACCCTAACCCTTACCCCAAACCAACCCAGGAAGTTGGGGAAAGCACTCAAAGCACTGGAATAGTGGAATGAATTTGATCAAATTTTTCTCTGTATGCATATGAACCTACAACACTGAATTTGGTCTTCAAGTATACCCATAATCCACTAAAAAATACAAATAAATATAATATCAAAAGAAGAAAGAGATAGATAGAGAAGAGGAAAGAGAATACAGAGAGAAAGCAGGGGAGATAAAGTGAAAGTACTGGTCACTGAATTAGAGCAGATTATGTTTCATTCTTTTTTAATTATGTCAAAATTAATCTCAACATTATACATATCTAAATGCACTAACAACTTTTTTCATCAAATAAAAGAATAATTTAAAAGTTGCCATAAGAGTTAGTGGAGGGATTGTGGTGCATTAGTAGAGTACTTGCCTACACCTGTGAGGCATTCAATTCAATCCTAGCACCACATAAAATAAATAAACAAAATAAATGTATTGTGTTTATCTACAACTAAATAAAAAAATTAAAAAAGATTAGGTGGAAATTATAAGTGGGCACTAACTGATATTACAGTAAGATTACACACAATAAAAAAATCAGAGCAGAGGTAGTGCCTGCAATTATAGGTTTGTACTTGCTCAAAAGAAGTGTACATATTTCTAGGAAAGTTCAAACTTGTAATTAAAGAAATGTAGGTGGAAGAGAGACAGCAATCAGAGATGTAGGATTTTGCAGGTAACAATGTTGCCTTCTTGAAAGACTCTCCTTGGAAGATTCTTGAGGATGCCATTAGAAATATTGGTATTTTAACTGGAAACATAGCAGATGTTCTATACGTTAGTTTATTTGAATATCAAAGCTATTTTACTATGTTGAAGTATATTAAATCATCATGGTTTCCTTAAACTTAAGCAACTAGATAATTTTAGTAAAGCTAGAAAAATTCATATTTAGAGAACCAGTAAATGATGTTTTTAACCATTTACTACTGCCATATGTACATTCTACACATTACCTAGATAAATTAAGCATTTGGCACTGAGCCAATTCAGAGGAACAACTGCTGGTGCAGAACAAGTTAGTTGGGTTGGTGATCAAGACAGATTAAAGCTGCTGCCAAAAAAGTTGGCTCATGCATTTGTAACCAGGGCTTTACGAGACTCCTGCCCATTTATTCAGTAATTTACAGGCCCCCAAACTGAACATGAGAATATTTTTAACCACTTTGCAAGTTGTACTTCCCTTCATCTTGTGATCATCTTTCCCTTTATTACCAGTATGATAATGTAGAGAGAGGAAAAAACTATATAGAATATTTTGTCTCTAGGTATAATCTAAGGATAATATCAAAGATCAAAATAAAAGGCAGTTAATCTATCAGGTGTCAGAATTCGCACAGAGTGTAGTTATAGCCACACTGGAAACTTAGGGTTTAAGTTATAATCTTTTAAAAATCATTAAACTTGTTCATTTTTCCATGTAATGGAATACTTAGAAAAAAATTTGGTCAAATTATAACCATCTGAATTAGAAAACTTTAAAAATACCTACCTGAAAGTCTAATAGACCAGATTTCACACAGGAAAAATCTAAAAATAATGTTGATAGTTTTCTTAGAGATGTAAAATGCAAAGTTGGGTGAAAGATAAACTTCCTAGACAAATATTTCAAAAATACACTCATTCTCTAACATTGCTTCCACAAATTATATGGTCTAGTTAGCTTTTGCATGCTACTGATCTCAGGAACCTGTCTCAAAGTTATTCACTAGAGACAAATTAAGGAGATTTGGTTGCTTTCTTTTATTCTAGGTTTTGAGATACTTGTAGAATTTGGATTCTTCTATATGAAAGGGCCTATATTCTTTCAGTTGTGTTTATTAAAATTTTCAGTTCAGATTCCAGATTGCTAATTCTGAGTTCCATCTTAATTCTTAGTGAAGAAAAATTAGTCTTTTTTAACTGCTCTGAAATTTCCACAGCTGCTGCTCGTGTCTAAAGAAAACAAAAAGAATATATTTAAAAAAATAGAATTCAAATAATTATTATGCATTTATTTTATTTAGTTCTGAGTCAAAAATTCAAACAGCAATTTTAAATGTGAAGAAAAAAATGATGCTAGACTTTAAACTTCTGTCATCAGTATCAATTACATTAAATCTGAAATAATAATAATTGAGTTCTTCCTCTCCTCCTTTCTTTCCTCATCCCCTGCCTTCCCCTTTCTCTCCATCCTCCCTCCCCCTCTTGTCTCCTCCTCCTCCTTTTTATTGTGAGTGGAACACAGGGCCTGCACAGGCTAGGCTAGATATCTACTATTGAAATGTGCTCTCAGTCATGAATCATTCTTATGTTAATACTCAGATGATCTGACAATTTAAAGAATAATAGACTTAATTCAAAGTATAAAAGTTGAAAAATTTAACCTAACAATTCAAAAGTATCTTATATTTATATATTACATTTTTCTTTTCTCCTTATAGTCTTATTTATGCCCACTATTTCTAATATCACATGATTATTTTAAGAAAATCATTACTCAGATCAAATTAGCTGTAAAAATAATGGAAACTGAGGTATTTGAAGGGGGCATAAAATGTCTTCTTCCTGTTAGAAATCTACAAAACATCTTTCCTCAAGAGATACAGAATACACATATAATGTATATATCCAAAATACAATTTACAGTGAAATGAATTAAAGCACATTACAGATAAATAAGATAGCCTGTAAAATCAGAAATACTGGTTTTTCCTTCTCCTCTAAATTCCATCTTGCTCGCTATTAAAAATCACATTTGCATGGTACTCTGGCATCATTCTACTCTAGTGCTCCGTGTATGCCTTGGGAAGTTTATTACATTTTCTTTCAACTTCTTTTGATTCCTGTCCATATTTTCCAAAAGTATCTTATATATTATATATTTTAAAAAATATTCAAAATCACAAATATATGATTTTTTGTTGTTGTTGGAGTACACAACCAAGTCAAGACGGTGCCTGGAAGTTTGCCAGGAGGAGTGGTTTGTTAGGCAATACCACCGAGCCATTAAGATGATGGTGATTCCTTATTGGCTGACTGCTGTATCTAGATGATACTAATTGAGTCAAGCTGTGTGTAATCAGTTAGGTATATATACCTCTGCTGTTCTGCAATAAATCGGTTCAAGCTGCAACCTTCACAAGTTGCTTGTCACCTCCTGGTTATTTTGCCCAGCCAGACTTAGGCATTTTTTCCTGCTTGAGGCGGGGGTCTGTGGTCTGTAGGTGTCCCATTTTTTACCTCTTCCTGAGTTTCCTTTTTATTCTTTTTGGAAGATCATGGTATTGTGTATTGAACCCAGATTACCTTTACCACTTAGCTACACTCTTGGTACATTCTAATTTTTTTTTTATCTTGAGACAGTTGATGAGTGTGATATTGAATTTGTGCCCCAGTCTCCTGAATTGCTGGTAATAGAGGTGTGTGTCACACTATCTGCATACTCTTGAATGTTCTAAATTCATGGGAAGCAAAATTCCAAATCTAGAACACTGTCTTCCAGCCTAAAGCTTGTGTGTGTGTATGTATGTATGTATGTGTGTGTGTGTGTGTGTGTGTGTGTGTATATATATATATATATATATATATATATATATATATATATATATAATCTTTTGGAGACAAAGAAAAACAAATTATATTGTGTGTATATATATAAAATTCCAGCTCCCTTTCCACCTTACCAATGACAACTTTCCATTTTCCCAGTATTATCAATTATTTTTCCATATTAAATACAAAATGAGCACAGAATTTTTAATTGTTTTACTAAAATCTGCATAGAATGTTTTAAAGGATTGGTTTCCTCACTGGGTGCTCTGACAAATGCATGTAATCACACAGATTACACTTTCAAAGTCAACATGGGAAAGTTAGATCATGGGAAAGTTAGAAAAACTTTCCTCAAAATTTTAAAACAAGAACTGGGTATGTACCTCAGATTTAACATGCTCCTCTTTCAAATTCCCAGTATCATAGAAAAACTCAATATCAAATGTTTGACTTTTTGTTTGTTTATGAACATTTTACATGATATAAATGTAGAAAAGAATCACTTGGCCTTGGAAATAATGTGTCTCTCATTTTATTTCTTTGTCTCTTCAAAAACAGACACATTGTCAAAGTATCTTTGGGCCAAGAGTCCCTCTTGTGGAATATATGTCAGTGTTCTCATTCCCCACTCTGGTATTTTCCTGGTACTGTGTTTCAGAACTTTTTGAGATGAGGATCCTACAGCTGGAATATTGTATGTCTATTGAGAGTCTTGTTCATGTCAATATTTAAATCTTTTCTTGTTAAAGATCAGTCTAAATATAATAGGTATATTTTCTCAGAAAAGTAGGTGAAAGAAAATTTCAAATTCCACTGATTTAAAAAATTACTCCATTAAATTAATATTCTAGTATATTTTGAAAATGTTACCTTCTTCCACATTCATATAATTGTTTAAATTTTTTATAGTAGCCATTCTAACAGCTGTGCTTCAGCTGCAGAAGATCTTATAATTGTCTGGTGCACTAAAATTTGTTGCATTTAAAAATAAAAATGCGATTTACATACATATGAGTTTATCTATGGTAGTTTGTAATTTTATATCATATATTAATGTCAGGTAAAGATAGCTGGTACTTTTGCTCTTATATATCACAAAGTCCTTGGCAAATTTTATATACATTTAACCTTTTAAGAGAATTTTATAAATTTTTGTTTTGATTCTTTCTTTAACAAAAAGTAAAGTATGGTAAAATTTTGATGGGGTATTATTATAGGTTAACCTGGGGAAAATGGTCTTCTTTATAATGACAGTTTTATCATATATAAATAGGGTGTGCAATTGAGTCTTTTATGTGCGTTTTGTATTTTTACTTTCTCATTTCCTTTTAAAATATGCTTTATGCACATTCCCTTTTAAAATATGCTTACATGTAAAATGCAACATTCATGTGACATCTACCAAAAGTATACCTGGTGTTTTTTATATATATTTTAAACTAGATGTAATACAATAAGGAAGTATCTGGCTTCTATAGTCATTATTTGCCACAATATAATACTTATTTCTTCCTAAATGTACATTCAATTTAACCATGCCCTGGGTTTTAAATCTGAAGAAATACAGCTGTACCGCATATGTACAAGTTTTATAATTTTAGTTTCTGTTTGTGGTAGAAGTGTATCATATGTTTATTAACAAAAAAAAGTTTCTATAAATGGATACTAACAGTTTAAACTCTACATTCTTTTTTTTTGAGAATGCATTTATTCCATATGTTAAGCAATAATATTTGTGTATATGATGTGATTTTATTTTTTTTTAATTTTTGTGATATTGGGGGTTCAATTCATGGTGTCCTATTAATGAGCTATATTTTCAGCTATTTTTAAAACTTTGTTTTGAGCTGGAGTTTTTCTCACTTGTGTGGTTTTACTTTAGAATTGTGGTGCTCTTGCCATTGGTTTCAGAGTACAGGATATTTCAGGTGTACAAAAATATTCATTGTATGTCCCTCTTACTTATGTTAACTTATGAATTCTTTATGCTTTATTTTCTATTTAAGAATTATTTATTATTAACTCTTATATTCAATGTTTAGTGTGTGAAAATAAGCTGTTATATTTTATGAGTGAAGGGTACATTAGCATTTTATTATCACACAGATGTCTCAATACCCTAACATTTGACTTTTGAATGAATGTCTTTTTACTTCCTCTGTACACAATAACATCTATGAGTTACCATGGCCTAAATAGCAAGAAAGGATTTTGTCTGGAGTTCTCCACTTATTTGTTTCATTATGAGGTCTACACTTAAACATTGAATCTCATCCCCAGCACTTGTTTTGTATTTTATTTACAGAAGGGATCTTGCTGAGTTGCTAAATGCCTCACTAAGTTTCTGAGACTGGCTTTGAAATCATAATCCTCCTCACTATACAGGACAGGCTGACAATTTCCCCAGAGCCTAAAGCCCTGGTGGTGAAGAGATATGGTCCCAGGCCCTAATAATACCAATCTGGAGGAGAAAAGTGTAGACAATATTTTCTTCTCCTGAAAAGTATACTCTGGTTTTATGAATACCCAGAACATATGGCCTGCCTTTTTTGATGCTTTGAAGTGCTGATTCAGAAGGTAACTGAGAAGGTGGAAAGATAGCTTGAATTTGAATCTTGGGTCCAAGCCTAGCTCTATTCCAGACTATTGTGGACTTTATCTGCTAATGTACCTCTTCTGCAATCCACATTTGGAACAATAGCTGAAGAAACTGTATGCAAGAGGAAAACTGCCTGCACATTTCCCACATTCTAGGTGCAGTGCCCCTCATTTCCTCTCACCTCTGGAAGCCCTTTGTGTTCCCCAGCACTAATATGGGGAAGGCCTAACAGAAAGCAGGGCCTTCAGTGCCTCCTCATGGCCAAGACCAAGTGGTACACGTTACAGATGTAGTTGCTCTGGCCCTTTTGAGATTTATAGATATTCCATTGTCACAGAATGCCTTGGGTTTGTTTTAATTATATATAGGAGATGCACATAAATACATGCACTTATGCACTGTCACAGAGAGCTAGTTTTCTTTTTTTTTAATGTTTTTTTTTAAAGAGAGAGATTTTAAAAATATTTATTTATTTATTTTTAGTTTTCGGTGGACACAACATCTTTATTTTATTTTTATGTGGTGCTGAGGATTGAACCCAGTGCCCCCTGCATGCCAGGCAAGTGTATTACCACTTGAACCACATCCTCAGCCCAAGCAGTAGTGAAGAGCCATTTCGGAAGTTCCAGGGGTGGTCAGGAGATGAGGGTGTGGGAGGTGATGGAGTACTTGGAAAAGATACTTTTTTTCTATTTGAGCAGGAAGAGAGGATGAGACAGTATAAGTGGAATTAAGGTTAGTATATTATTATAATTTCAGTGAGATTTATGAGGCATGAGCCATCTCTGGTATTCTGGTACCTGGACATGTTATGATTAGATCAGACAGAGACTGACCTTGGATGTGGGAGCACAATAGGAAGGATATTGGTAGTATGGAAATTATATTAGTTAATTTGCACATGAACAACTTGTGAAGATGGCTGACTATCTCTAAGAATTACCTCTCTACAGAAGGTCATGACTGGGTGAAGTGGTCTATGCCTGGGTGAGTTGACCCATGCCTATAAATCAAGTGATTCAGGGGACTGAAGCTGGTGGATTGTAAGTTCAAGGTCAGCCTGAACAATTTAGTGAGTAAAATTTTAAAAATCACATCTAGGGCTCTTCTTGAGGTATAGTAGAACAGCTCTGGAATGCTCCTCGAGTTAAATCCCCAGTACCTCCCTCTCTCCCCAACATACACACACCCACCAACAAACACCCCCCCCACACACACACACAGTCTAAAAATTGTATCCCCTTCATGCTCAGCAAAGCCCCATTGTCAAAGAAAGAGAGTCTCAACTGTAAAAGGCGTTGGTAACACAAGTACTTTGTATTTCTAGGGAAAAAAAGGAAAGGACTCTGTAGGTGCTTCTAGAGGCTGGCTCTCTCCTCCCTCAGGCAAGGAACTGTGTTTGTGATCATTTTTTTTTTTTGCTTCATGGACCCTATGCAGCCTTGTGGGTGACTGCAGAGCAGCAGGACTCTTTGTTTTAATAGAGAGTCTTCCAGTGAGGCCTAAATCTTGGCCAGCAGAGCAGAGAATTCTGATGCCTGTCAACAGTCTCTCCTCTGTCCTTTGATTCTCAATTTGTCACCACGTGATACCTGCCTGGGGCAAGCTCAGGATGTTTTGGACAAAGACAGACTACTCAGGTACAGAGAAGAGGCAAGTGGCCTGGCTTTGAATCTCACTGGAGCTTTATGTCTCTCGGATGGCACCTCATAAAGGGAAAGTTAAACACTGCACAGAAAATTCTGGAATGTGCAGGATCAGAAATCAAAGTTTTTTCTTGTAGATGACAAGATAATGTTTTCACCAGCTCCAGCATGGGGCTGCGGATTCTGATGGGCTGAATATTCATGTGTGTGTGTGTGTGTGTGTGTGTGTGTGTGTGTGTGCACGCACACACACACACACACACATGTGAATGCAGGTTAAGTGCTCAATTACTCACTATTAATTCCTGGAATGTAAGACTACTTCCTCAGTGGGGTTTGTGCTAAGGAAGAATCTTGCCTGTTGTTCAAGTAGGTCATCTGGCTTGATATTGACAACTGACCTAGGACTGGTAAGGTTTGGGAAGGATGGTAGAACTCTTTGACAGAGTTAGTAGCACAACAATCAGGCCCAAATTAATAATTCTCCTGCCTGCAGGCTTCAGGTACCTTCTGATGATATTATGTGTGACTCCTTCTGCTCCTTCTTTTGTTTATTTCCTCCCTTCCTCACTACTGGGAGACAATCATTGTGCTTAAAGCACTGGGGAGAAAATAATAAATTAGAAAAATACCAGTTTTTTTTTTAAATTTTCAGCATGTATGATCTACCCCAGGGTTCCTGATTCTCAGCATTGTTAAACATAGAGACCAAAGGCTTGGTTTTGGTAAGGGGCTTGCCCATCATGATGATGTTTAGTAATCCTATTCCCTACCTTGAAAATAAAAAAAAATGCCTCTAGAAGGCCCAATGTCCACTGGGTGTAACCACTGCCATGGCTGAGAACTACTGAGCAGTGAGGCACAAAGCTAAGTTCACACCTGCAGTGGAGTTTGCATGGATGTCTCTGTGCCTTCTTAGGGTCTGTTTTATTTAGAGTTATGATCCTTCTAAGTTCCTAAGCTTTGCCACATTATTGATATTTGTATGGTTTTTCCCCAGTGTGAATTCTCTGGTGTTGAGTAAGGCATAATATTTTATTTAAGCTTTACCACCTTCTTTACATTTTTATGGGTTTTCTCCAGTATGAATTCTCTGGTGTTGTGTAAGGCATAACTTTTTAGTCTGAATTACTAGAACTTTCAGGGGTTTAGGGCACACCTGTTGTGAGACAGTAATTTAACAGAGGCTATGTAATGAATCCCCCATCAACAGAGGCACCATCTTAATATTCTGGGATTATCATGGAGGTATTTCTATGACAGTAAAAGTCAGTGGAGCTATCTGTGCTTTATAACTATTATCATTTTTTAAAAAAAAAAGCTTTTTAAATGATACAATTGTTCAGAGTTATGCACAGCAAAAACTGAGTCTGATACCCATAAAACCCGAGTCTCTTTGTCTTTTTTTTTTTTTTTTGGTACTTGGGATCAAACCAAAGTGCTCTCTACCACTGAGCCACATCCCTAAATCTTTTTTACTTACAGTTAGGGTCTTCCTAAGTTGCTTATATTCTTGTGAAATTGCTGAGGGTGGTTTGAAAGTGTAGTATGCTTGTTTCTCATTTGTGCAGACCTTCTGGAGACTCAGGGGCTCAAAGTCATAAATGGAGGATCAGGGCCCTCAGGGGTCATAGACAGGCCTCCTGCTATTTAGTGTGAGCATTCACACCAACTACATGTGTGGATTTAACCACAAAATGCATTGAATTTTGCTGTTCAATATCTTTGTTTTTCAGCCACATGGTTTCAAACTTGTAAACTCTGCATTTGATGTACAAAGCTAAGATGTATTATGTAGGACATTTTAAAAGCCAGAATCTGATACCTAAAGTGTGACAAAAATATATTTTAATGCTTTTTGTGGATATGAAAACCTGAGTAAAATTTGTTAACTAACTACAGAGCAAAAGGCATTGACTTCTGGATGCAGTGATGCATGCCTGCCATCCAAGTAGTGCAGGAGGCTGACACAGGAGAATCACAAGTTCAAATCCAGCCTTAGTAGTAAAATTGAGGCCCTAAGCAACTCAGTGAAATTGTGTCTCTAAATGAATACAAAAAAGGGCTGGTATGTGGTTTAGTAGTTAAGTGCCCCTAAATTCAATCCTCGGTATACCCCCAAAATAAAATAAGATAAATAAGACATTTACAAAGGAACATGCTGTCCATCTGAGGTTATGGGGAAAACATTGATGTGATCTTAAACTTCGGGCATAAGACATTTTTTATTAATAAGTTGGTTCAGTACAAAAGAGGCCTTTAAGTCCAGGGATAGCTTTGGGGAAAAAAAAAGATGAATTAAATTCAATCAATACAGAGAAAATGAGGAAAAAATGAGTGAACCTGGAGAGGTCCACAGAAGGAAAGAAGGCCAAGGATCCAAACATGCTTCCTGCTCATTTCCATGGGCTCCTGAGTAATGGCCAGTTGGGCAAGGGTTGGGGTTTCATGGAGTCAGCTCTGTGGAGCTGTCTCTGGGCAATTGTAATTTTTCTTTCCAGTATGAAGTTTTTGGTGACCAATGAGGTGTGATCTTACAACAAATGACATTTATAGTTTATAGATTTGTGAGAATTGTCTCAAGTATGAATGATCTGTTTCTTGTTAACACTTGAAGCATACTTAAAACTTTGCCAAATTCTAAAGATTTACATGGCTCTTATCCAGTATGAACATTTGGTGAACAACAATTCTTTTCCTAATAAAATAGCTTTCCCACATTCTTTGCAGTTGTATGGTTCCTCCATAGTATGAATTCTCTTGTGTTGAGAAATGTGTGATCTTTGATAAAAAGTTCTGCCGTATTATTTACACTTGTATGGCTTTTCCCCAGTGTTAATTCTCTGTTGTCAAGTAAGGCATTATCTTTGATTAAAAGCTTTGCCACATTCTTTGCAATTGTATGGCTTTTCTCCTGTATAAAGTCTCTGGTGTCGACTATAGTGAGATTTTGCATTAAAAGTTTTGCCATATTCTTTACATTTGTATAGCTTTTCCCCAGTATGAATTCTCTGGGGTTGTCTAAGGAGAGAGATTGCATTAAAAGCATTGACACATTCTTTACATTTGTATGGGTTTTCTTCAGTATGAATACTCTTGTATTGAGTAAGGGTTGATTTTTTACTAAAAGCTTTGCCACATTCTTTACATTTGTAGGGCTTTTCTCCTGTATGATGTCTCTGGTGTTGAGTAAGTGTTGATTTTTTTATTAAATCGTTGCCACATTATTTACATTTGTATGGATTTTCTCCAGTATGAATTCTCTGGTGTTTAGTAAGTTGTGATTTTCGATTAAAAGCTTTGCCACATTCTTTACATTTGTATGGCTTTTCTCCAGTATGAAGTCTCTGGTGTTGAGTAAGGGATGATTTTTTATTAAAAGCTTTGCCACATTCTTTACATTTGTATGGCTTTTCTCCTGTATGAATTCTCTGGTGTTGAGTAAGGGTTGACTTTTTATTAAAAGCTTTGCCACATTCTTTACATTTGTATGGCTTTTCTCCAGTATGATTTCTCTGGTGTTGAGTAAGGCATGAGTTTTGAGTGAAAGCTTTGCCACATTCTTTGCATTTGTATGGCTTTTCTCCACTATGAATTCTCTGATGTTGCGTAAGGTGTGATTTCCGATTAAAAGCTTTTCCACATTCTTTACATTTGTATGGCTTTTCTCCAGTAAAAATTTTCTTTTGTTCAGTAAGGTGTGATTTTTGATTAAAAGCTTTGACACTCCTTTTACATTTCCTGATTTTCTTTCCAGTATGATTACTGTAGTGTTTTAAAAGGTTTGAGCAACACTTAAAGACATTTTAATGTTTCTTCAATTTGTAAGGTATATCTCCATTGTAAAGCCCATAGTTTTTAGTAATGGATGGAATTTGAGTAAAATATTTTACACAATCTTTACTTATGGAGGATTTATCACTGCTCTGATAAACAATTGAGGAATCTTTAAATGCTTTTTCAGATTTTTTTAACTTGTAGGGCTTCCCACAAATATTAATTCTCTGGAGTTCAGAAATTCTTGTAGTTTTATTAAAAGTGCTTTCACATACTTTATATCTGTAATTTGTCTCTTGATTATGAAAGCTTGGATAAATAAGTTTTAGGCATGAATTAAAACCTTTTTCACATTTATCATTGTAAAGCTCTTTTAAATGATCACATGGGTGTTTTCTAGGATTTAAAAAAGAAGGAAATTTTAATGACTTTCACAGAATGTACATTGTTTTACACCAAATCTAATATACTGCTAATTACCTAGTGTAGAGATTGTCTATAGGTCTGAAAGACTTATCATAAATATAGAGGTCTCTCCAAGTATCTACATCTACTTTTAAATTAAGCAACACTAGGTAAGTACAAATACTCCCACATTCATTATAATTCCATAAATTGCCAAAAGGAGAAATTATTCATTTCATCATTTTTGTAAAGTAACAATCAGCCTACTAAAACTCAGAAATTTCTTCTTCTTTTCCCTCCTCCTCCTCCTCCTCCTTTTATCTTGTCTACAGAAATATTTGTGGATATTTACAAAATGGTGCATTTCAAATTATTTCAGTGACTAAAAAGCATGAAATAGACTACACAGAAAATTTTTCAATTTTTAGAGGAAGGGTATAATTACAAAATGCTATGCAAATATATTTAAAAGCACACACAAGTCCTCAAATATGACTGCCATATGTGTTGTTGTCTCTCTCCAGCTTAGTCAATGCCCCATATCCCTACAGTTCCACTTTGCCTCCAACACACTATTGTCTGGTTTTAAGTTGTGGGAAATCCTGCAGGCACTGGGACATAATCATGGCCCTGATGTGCCAGAGCATTTTTCATTAAGGCAAAAAGCAAACTACATCTGAGCTGGGATGCTCAACTTTCCAGCAAAAAATATCTATCACTGAAGGTGTTGTTAAAATTCTTTCTATGTAACTAGCTCACTAAAATCAGTTAGAGAATACTTTTGAATTGTTGAAAACATAGTCCTTGAGATGCACAGATGAATAGTGCTAGGGCATTAGAAAAATCTAATGGCAAAAGGATTTAGTTCACTGGGGACATGTATAGGATCAAGGAAGTCTCTGGATCTCACACTTGGAAAGTTTTTCCCATTTCACCCACAACCACAGAATGCATAGATCTTTTGAGATATTCACTTGGAGTTTGGACAAAATCCCTGTTGCTATGAAAGATGAAGCAGTGCATGACAGATGGAGCTGCTGAAAGATATCTATGAACTGTGCATGAAATTAAAAAAAAAAGCATGAAAGCCATTAGGGAAAAAAGTATGGTATCTGAGGACTCACAGTTAAAATACAGCTGGTTTAAGACTATCCAGTACATGTTGTATACTTCCTAGTTTTGTCTAAATCTATCATGACACTGGAGATGGTATCATCCATTGGAGCCACATAGTTACATAGCATCACAGATATAGGAGGGACTTGCCAGAAAGCCAATCAACCTTTATGAAGAAAGAATCTTCCTGTTAGAATCTCATTCCTACCTCTGATGTACACTCCCTTAAATAAAAAATGGAAAAATTATCTAGTCATTGTATTTTAGATCCTATGTGGTCTAGAGAATCTACAAAGTGCTTTACCTCTTTTAACATAAGTTATGGCCCTGTCTCATATTCCTTTAATATTTATTTCAGATATTCCTTATTTTCAGGTGGCTCATCACTTTCCAAGAAGGAAATGACTCAGGTGGGATGCTTAAGGTCCCATGACATGGCATGATTACGCTAACTTATGAGCCATAAACAGATAGGTAACTACACAAAGACTGCTTCAAGTTAAATTAAAATTATAAATGAACATTTACAAGCACCCTTGACTCAAACCATCAAGTTTCAGGGAGAAGGGTCTACAAAAATGGTATTCTGAAACAGTAAACAGAATCATGGAATGACAAAGACATTATAGATCTTTGTTTCCTAAAGGAAATTTCATGGTAAGCCATGCCCCATTCAAAGGTGGTCTTACCTCACCAATGTGGCTGTCTTAATTGTCTTAAAAGTTTTAGAATTAGAAGTTTTAGTCCTTCATTGTTCTTCAGTAGCCCCACACTTTCCCTATTGCTTATGTCCCAGGCATATTTTCTGCCCCTCAGCATGAGCCTGGAAGAGTGACAGAACACTTACACTGTTCTCATAAGACCCTCATATCTCCTTTTGGGGTGTGATGCATTCCTGCAAGCCATTTGGGCTTTTGTATTTCTGAAAGACTGTGCTAGAAGTTCCTGGGTCTTTCCTTTGTTTCACTTGCTGTGCATGACAGATGAGCTGTATGCTTATTTGAAGTGTTTTAGAAGGACCTAACTGCTACTCTTCTCTCTTATTAATTATCATTGCATTTAAAAAGCAGTGCCTACCAAACCTTCACCTTAAACATATTTAATTACTCAATAATTCTTTTCAACAGAAAGTTCTAGTGAGGCTTATTGTAGCATTTCCATTTCTCCTTAATCTAAGTACTTTTCTTGTCTCTAAGTAGAAATACTATACATCTGTTTAAATAATGAGACAATTTGTCTATACTGTCTGGAAAATCACCTCTTTATTACTTCATAAAAAAGACAGGTTAGAATATTGCAATTTTGTATTAGTGATCAGTAGACTGTTATCTAATGTGCAATCACATAGAGATTATTAAAAGTTAAAACAAAACTGATTAATAAGCATTTTAAAACTGTTTAGATTTTTTTTTCACTAAAATGCCCATTTCTATTCTAATTTTATTTGTAAAGCTGAGTAAACTGGTTGAATCACTATTTTCGTGAAGGTGTTTTAAAGATTCAGCTTTATAATGGCCTGTAAACATTGAATATACATGTAGTTTGATATATGTTTCTGCATTTGAAAATACTGTGCATTTTAAGTAGTTTTACACAAAATACTGAGTAGTAAATATTTTACAATTAATGTACTTAAAAGTTTTTACCAAACAAAAAGTGGCTGGCACAAGTTGAGGAGTCAGTCTTCTGAGATGTTGGTAATAATATAACCTGATGAATTTGTAATTTTCTGTGTAAATAATTTTTCATGATATTTTTCTCTTTATTAAAAATTTTCTGAACTTCCCTCTCTTTTAATTTCCATTTCTTGTTTAAAACTAAGTATTAACTGTCTTGATATGCATACCTGTTCTTTATCAAGTTTTGCAAAAAATGTTTTATTTCTTGTTCTTCTGAAAATTCTTGGTTTGGATTAGAAGCCATACCTGAAAAAATATTTAAAAAGTAAGTTATTGCACTTACAAAACTATGGTGAATATACTCTGCTAATATACAAAACGTTATCAAGGTGGGGGGGGGGATAGCCACAGAACAGTAGGATTCAAGGCCATTAATATTCAAGAAATATATAGAATTTACTACAATTTGCTGACAAAAGCAGTGAGAACCTTGAAAATCATCTTACCAATTTATAGCACCACAGATGAAGACAACATTCAAACTGAGTGATGTTATTACAATCACAGCCCTTCACTCCAACATATTTAAACTCCATCTGTGACTCAAATGTTGCAGAAAATAAATTTCTTATTTAGTTATTTTTTTATCTTTTGGGGGAGTATTTCTTAGGATTAAACACAGTGGTATTCTATCACTAAACTACATCCATAGACCTTTCTATGTTTATACTTTTTTTTGAGACAGTTTATTTCAACAATGCTGAAATTTATTTCAAACCAGCTTTCCACTGTCTTACATTTTCAATTATATGGAATTACATTTATATATCATTGCACATGACATGTGTTTGTTTACATTCTAACTTCAAAATATTTTACAAAATGACTAAAATGATCAAGTTTAACAGATTTTAAATAGAAAAATCCCAATGACAATAATAGCTCACACAAAGGATATAATCAACTCAATGGAACAAACAATTGAGAGTTGGAAAATTGATGTTGTTAATTATCTAATCAATGCCCAATAACTACTTGAAAGATATTTATTAAACAAAATAAAAATGTAGATAATTAAAAAAAATCACAAAAGAAACCTTCAGAAAAATTAAAAATTATATACTAGAAATATTCTTTAAAAAAGTCTCAGAATTGGGATACATTTTAACTGGTAGATTGCTTGCCTCACATGCAAAAGGCTGGGCTTGATCTTCAGCATAACCCGCCCCCCGCCCACACACACAGTCTCATAAATTAAAAATCTGAGGAAGAAAATATATCAATGTACAAAATTAATTAAAAGAAATAGGTAGTGCTGGACACAGTGGTGCATGACTTTAATTGGAGCATCTCGGGAGGCTAAGACAAGAGGATCACAAGTTCAAAGACAGACTCAGCAATGGTGAGGCACTAAGCACCTCAGTAAGACTCTGTCTCTAAATAAAATACAAAATAGTGCTGGTGATGTGACTCAATAGTTGAGTGCCCCTGAGTTCAGTTCCCTATAAATAAGTAAATAAAGTACAAAAGTTAATCAATTTATAATCAAACTTTTAAAACTCTTCAAGAAAAATTGATATAAAAAGATATCAAAAGATATAAAAAGAGAAATTTTATTTACAAAGATTTTTTTATGATTAACAGTTGATTTCTTTGCAGAAGACTTCCAGAAAGGAATTGGGATACATAGGTAGGAGTGTTGAAAGAAAAAGAAAATATGAACCTAGAATACTTTATCTACCAATACCATTATTTTGAATTTTGAAAATAAAATCCATCTTTCAAGATATGAAAATATTCAAAAATTGCTTTACTTCTTGACCTGCTGTAAAATAAATAATCAGTGGAATATTTCCAATAAAATAAATCTACACAACAGAAATCATATAAAATTTGAAAGCTTTTATGGAAAAGAAAAATATATACAAATATATATATTTTATTATACCTTCATTGTTGTACATAAAACATTTCATTCTACTATCGAATGTGGAAAACTAAAGCATACGAATTATCATAAATCTTTGTTAATTAGTATATATTAGAAAAGCAGGTGTGACATCAATAACAAATCATGGAAACACATATAAACACTGATTGTTTTAGGAAACCAAAATTAATTCAGATTAAAATGTAGTGCAAACTAAGTACTTTATTTTTTTCATTATTTTTTCTTTAGTTATACATGACAGTAGAATGTATCATCACATATCATATATTTATGAAATATAACAACCTATTCTTTTGGTAAAGTATGTGGAGTTAAATTAGTTGTATATTCATTTGAGAATATAAGAATATTATTTCCAATTTATTCTACTGTTTTTAAGCACTTAAATAATTCCAATGTAATGAAAAAATAAACATCAAAACTAAAAAAATAGAAAAAAAATACCAACGTAAAAATGTATGAACTACAAATTAAGGCATATTTTAATAGTAAAAAAAATATAAGAATTTAACAATACTTGAAAATTGTAGAAGTATGTTTTTTTCTCATCAGTAATTTAAGTATCAATAAACTATTTTGAAAAAAAAACTAATCAAAACACAATATGACTAACAAGATTAAACCTGAAAATATGTTAACTATGTCAGATGTAAATCTACAAAAGATATAAGGTCACAAAAAGACTAAAAACAAAAGGATAAAACAAATATTACACTCAAAATTATTGAAAATGTTTATATAAATAAGAGACAAAGTAGAATATTATATAAATATAAATATGGCAAATCCCTAGAATACAATCATAGTGAATATATTTGTAACTCAAATAATGTTTTTCAAATACAGAAAGAAAACACAGACAAAATTCAACATCTTAGAAAGCAACAAAGTAATAATAGGAGACATCAATCCACAATTAATGCAAAGAATAAAAAATAGCATTGCATTGTTACCCTGGGAATAAAAAATCTTTCAAAAAAGCATTAAAAGAAATATTCTCTATAGTCTATGGAATATTATTCCAAAGATATCAGGTTATAAGCACAAAACAAATGTTAACAGATATTACAATAATGATGTTGCATTCTAACATAATAAGTTGGAAATCAAAAGCAAAAGTCATATTTAAAATTTATCAATGAGTTTAAAGCCAAATTCAGCAAATAAGCAAGGCCCATAAGCAACTTATCTAGGCATTGTAACAAAAAGAAATAAAAAAACACCTGCCAGCCAGGTGTGATAACACACACTTGCAATTCAAGCAGCTTGGGAGTCTGAGACAGCAGAATTGTGAGTTCAAATCCAGCCTCATCAAAAGCAAGGTGCTAAGCAACTGAAGGAGACCATGTTTCTAAATGAAATACAAAATGGGGCTTGGGATGTAGCTCAGTGGGCAAGTACCCCTAAGGTCAATCCCCAGTACCCTTCCCAAAAAAAGGGTGTAGATGTGGCTCAGAAGTTAAACACATCTGCTACAGAAAAAAAAAAAAAAGCCTATAGCACCCAACGTAATCTTTGAAGTCCATGTAACACCAATCAAAAAAATCAATATTATTTTTGCATGTAGAAAATAAGTTATTTGAACAATTCTATGGAATACACTGGGTGCATATATAACTACACATATTAATTTAAAAATGCTTTCTTATATAAAATAATAAAAGTTACAATATTTTCTACATTTATGTTAATTTGAGGTTAAATGAGGAAGACATGAGTAATAAAACTGAAAGCATGTCAATTAGCCATCAACTTGATTGTCAAATCAAAATATTTTTACAGATCTATTCTCATTAAAACAACATTCAATAGAGATCAATGTGACAAGCCAATCAAATTACAATTCACATGACTACATGAAGGCAATTTGGAATGAAATATGAAGTTTTAAAACTTTACAAAGATAAGAAATTATATAACATCTACAATGATCAACTTGTAAGATAGTATATTAAGTGAAATAGTAATTCACATACATAAAAAAAATACCAGGTAATTCTATGTATGAAAGATATCTACTGTAGCCAAATATAGAGACCAAAAATAAGGGCATCATGGATGAAAAGGTGAGAAAAAGGAGCACTTGTTTAGAGGAAAAATAAACTTAGTTTATATGTGATACATAATTTCTAGAAACAAAATCTTAAAAAAAAAACAATTTAAATGGGCACTACTGACCAGTAAATTCAAAATATATAAGACTGTAAGTTCAGGAAAGTTACACAGTTACAGTTTTGATCACAATTAAAAATCTGACAAATACATAAAAGATAAACAGAATTGGAAACATCTCTATAGTACCTTTAAAATGATAAATTCTTACTCCTAGACAAAAGAACAGATTCATATACAGAGAGATAATGAATATGCCATTAAGTCTAGCTACTTGGAAGAAAGGCTGAGGCATTGAAATAAAATTTCATCATCAGCCACTTAACAAGAGTCTATTGTAAACTAAAAGTCTAAAAGGGGTGATGATATTATAAGAACCTCTGAGTTCAATCCGCAGTGTGTGTGTGTGTGTGTGTGTGTGTGTGTGTGTGTGTGTGTGGGCGCGCACGTAGATACATTACATGATTAAGCACAAGAACTGAGTATAAACAATCAAGGTACTATATAAAAATCATATATAAAAAGGAGTAATATTTATACATGTAAGTTAAAACATAGAAAACTTGATTGAAAATTGGGACATGGTTCATGTGCAGTTTAACTTCAACTAATGTTTTCCTAAAGTGACAAATCATGATAATTTCTATTCAATTATACCATACAGATATAGAAATAAAAACAATATCACTGATGTGAGAAAACCTAATGAACAACACCGAAGCTCTCTATAGAGTGAAACTAAAAACAAACAACCAACCAAACAAAACAAACCCCACAATAATTAGAAAAATGTAACCCACAAAATTCTGGACACTTGTATTACAATAGAAATATTTATTTTAACTTTTTTTGTAGTGATAGGTGGACAGAATGCATTCATTATATCTGTTTATTTTTATGTAGTGCTAAGGATCAAACACAGTACTTCACATATGTGAGGAAAGCCCTCTGCCAATAAACTACAGCCCCAGCTCTGAAAATTCTTCTTTAAACCACATCGATCAGCAATACTTACATAATCACTAGAATCAGGTTTTGTGAAATATTGCTATTCATTACATGGAGGAAAAATTTCACAGAATATCCAATATAAGCATTCATATAAAGCTCTGATGAGAAAATTTTGAATGAATAAATATTTAAATTATATTAAAGAATCTCTCCTATAATGGAAATATATTACAACGGTTTTACATAGAAATACTTAGAAATGAGAGAAATTTATAGGGATTCCCCCAAATACCAATAAATGTCAGGTTGTAGGTATCCTCACAGGCATTGTGGAATACTCTGTAGGGATTCTGATTGTGGAAATATACAGAGTAGCATTCCTCTGGCGAGCAAACTCCCAGAGGTAACAGGCACTCTGTTCCCCACCCTTAGAATGCCCTGCAATTTCCACAGGAACTATTAAAATAATAAAATACATGTGCAAATGTCAAGCTCTTATGGCAATTCCCAGCTTGAAAAAGCTCTGTAATGGAGTGTTATCAGCCTAAAACATGATCTCTGGCACACAGCTCCTGGGAATAAAGGAACTCTCTTTATAGATAAGCACAATGTTTCACTGAGCTTAAACCTGTCCACATAACAGTAAGTTTATACAATGGACTTTCTTGAGAGCTACACAAGACTCCTAACATCAGGAGTTAGTATATAACTGAGGAATAAGCTGCATAATGTTGCTAAGTTTCTAACCTGCCTAGAAATAAAAGGAACAATATATAGCAGTGATGCCAATGACCCAAATTAACCTATTGATATGAATAAAGCTTGGCAGCTTGGCCTCCTTGTCATTATGACACCTTTCCTGCCTCTTGTCTCTGGCAGAAGATACTCTATAAATTAAAAAATTAAATATTGATTTTTAGTTAGAAGTTCTGAATGAAATTTAGGCTCACCAATAAAGAGTAGGTTTCTACAGATCTCTAACATCACATCTCCATATAAAGTCTGCTGAGAAGGGTCCAGGCATTTCCATTCCTCTTCGGAAAAATCAATGACCACATCCCTTAATGTCAATGGCTCCTGAAATAAAAATGAGTAAATACATATCACATAAATCATATGATTAATGACATAGTATTTAATTTCATAAAAATTTTAATGAGAGTTAAAAGAGGTGGCTTTCACATATGGTAGTGAGGTCAACCATTAAATAAGATACATTTTTGTGGTGCTGGGGATTGAACCCAAGGCCTTGTGCATGAAAGGCAAGCACTCTAACAACTGAGCTATATCCCCAGCATCAATAATTCATTATAAGCAGTAAAATTGGTGGATCATTTTGGTATAATGAAACCCAGGGAGCAGCACATGTGAAACAAGACACTGAAGCAATAAAGTGGGAAAATGTCCAACATAATTCTAAAGGATAAATAATAGTTGCAATTAGTTATTGAATATTCAAAAGAAGCACAACCAGACAAAGCAATGATACTTGAGACATGCATAGCAAAATTATAAGTAATAACTATACTCATACAACAGTGGTCATCACAGTGTGTAGAAGACATAAGAGATCACTAAAGACACACCAAACTTTCAACAGTCCACATATTTATTTGAATGGTTATCTCCAAAGTTGTCTATCTTCTCATTATTTAAATATACCATAAATCTATACTGTATTTAAAAAATTGCTTTTACTTCTGCAGACCACAACATCACAATTCACTTCTAAAACAAAAGAATAAAATTTTTAACTATAAAACTATTACAAAACTCTTAGGTGCTTGGGTCAAATTGAATTACATGGCACAAAGTTATAACAAAATTAAAAATAAAAAAGCAAATCAAGTGAATAGACTGTTAATCTCTCAGTTCATAAGGAAACTGACACTTCAGGTTTAACATTCCCAAATTTGTAAAACCACTCTCACTGTGAAACTGTATCCTCAATTGGCTCATTTCAAAGTAGAAAGTGAGAGAATACTAAGCAGTTAAGAAAAAAATTCTGAAAGTTTCTGGCACCCTAAACCCTCTCTGACAGCATGGAAATACTCCTTTTCTCAAGGTCTCAATTATCACTAGTGAACCAATACATACATGAAGTTTGTTTAACATTCTGATCTGTGATGTCTTTCTTCTGAAAGAGCATTTTTTTTAATTAGAGTTTTAATCCAGGGGCACTCTACCCCTGAAATGCATTTCAAGAAGTTTTGATATTTTAAATTGTGATACATGGGCTTACAGATTTGCTTAGGATCTCTAAATTAATGAGTCTGGACTCAAATTTACTTTCTTCCTACCTCATTTTTTCCACATCACTATGATTACAGGTTTGTACCACCACTCCTGACTCTGCAACCACTTTTGATACCAAATGTGCAAACTTGCACAACAACCAATATTTCAACAACTAGTAGTTCAATAATTCTCATACCATCTAGTACAGATCCCACAAGTTTGGTGTTCACTACTATCAAATTTTACTAACTGAAGTGCCAGTTTCAAGCCCCAGAATAGAACAATATTTATATTTATGATTCACTTCCTATAAATTAGGGGTCTCTACATCTACTCACTCAAGTTACTTATTCTGATATAAAAGAACACACTTATGTATACCAGCATATTATAAATTATATAAATCTGAAACTTGAGAAATGAAACCTTGCATAGAACATAAAAAATATCAGAGGAATATGGGACACTTATATAGTGCATTTTAGGAAATAACTGGTTGAATTACCTCTAATTTTTATGTTCTGCTACAGAAGAGCCCCCTTCCCAATATGGTTTAGAAGATCCTCACTGTTTTAAATATGCTGATTCAGATACTCATTTTGAATATTCTCATTGTTTTTTATAAAAAAATATTTAATTGAACACTTTTACATTTAGGGGTAAGAACAAAATATTTGTTAAAAAAACAGGTTAGTATTCTCTAGGTAATTTCCTTTATGTGAAACCCTTAGAATATTGAGCCATCTCATGTCAGCCCAAACCAACATACACATAATTTTCTTAAAATTCCTAAGTGTTCATTGGCTTTAGGGTAAAGGATCCATTATTTGGAATTTTGATTTTTTTTTTTTTTTTGGTACAGGGGTATACTAAATCTAAGATATATTCTAGGCCTTTTAATTTTTTTTTTTTTTTGTGATTGTCTCTCACTAAGTTGCTACACTAAGTTTCAACTTTGATCTTTCTTCCTCAACCTCCAGGTTGTTGTGATTACTGGCATGTCCTAATATGCCCAAAAAGATATGAATGTTCCAACCTCCTTTGGTCCATTTTCTTTTCACCTTATTTATTGGCTATTTCTTCTAAAAAGAAACCCTTGACCGCCTAAGATTTTGGATGCATCCATATCTTATGTTTGATGAATTTGAAGTATTGCAATTTAGATTTAGAAAAACAAAAGCTGCTTATTACCTATCTCTGAATTTTTCTAATCTGAAATTCTAGAACTAGCTACACAGCAAGAAAAAAAATTATAGCCACAGATACAATAAAGATCTTAGTTAACCTTCAATGATGTTCTTTTACTGGCTCAAAAAATTACATTAGTTTGAATACAATTTTATTTGATATTGGCCTCTATCTTTTCTCTTTGGAAAATTTTTGAAATCTTTCAAATATTAGTGATAAATTGCATTCTGTAGGTAATAAAAATGTAGACTAAGTGAGACATGTCAATCCACCATCCTATTTACTTAAATATTTAGTTACCACCCCAAACTTGAGGCATTACATTATGTCTTTTAATTAGCATATAGTGAGTTTTTCCTTAAAGACATCTGCACAAACACACTAGGATATTTTTTTCTAAATCCTTGCTACAGCATATTCTCCTTTCAAATTCTGTGCCCTTATAATCAATCTTCCTTACATGAGTAGGACAAAATCATATTTGCCTTTCTCTTCTTTTACCAAATCAATAGATCTGAGCAGTAATGCATTCCTGGGGAGCTTAACCTAACATTTGGGGAATATAATATTGATATTCCAATATCTGATCTATTTAGATGAAATGTATAAAGGATATTCTTGTAATCTCTAGAGTATCTAGAGTATCCAGATAGTCCAACAAGTTGCTCCATTCCCTGGCCACAAGCTGCTGTGTAGGAAGAGAGGATCACACACGGGTTGGCATTCTCTAAGTAATTCAACAAACATAGAAATTGTGGGCACCTTAAGTCAGCTTCATGTAATTGTTACCTCATAGCCACTCAAAGACATGGCAGATACTGAAGAGACATCACACTCTAAAGTTTCTTAATGGGGCCCTCAACTTGTATATGCTTATGAAAGACAAATAAACAAAAGTTCAAAGATTTCTTATTTTAATATCAAGGGTAAAACTCATCAGTGCCTACACACTGAGCAACATTCACCTCCCCTTTATATTTTTTATTCTCAATATATTGATCCTCTTGTCTTCAGCCTATTAAAAAGCTGAGATTATGAACATGCATCTTCACACCTGGCATTAGGTATAAATACTTTTTAAAGAGTTTCATGTTAAAACCACATGTTCCTCTCATGTAAAAGTACAACCAAACACATGCACACACACACACACACACACACACACACACACACACACTCACTTTTTAAAATTCCATACAAAACTAAGAGAAAAAGATGACTTAAAACTCCATATAATTTGAAATGTTCCGGGAACAATACTTCATTATATACTGAATTAGCAGAGAAAATATGGCATTTAGGAAAATCATGCTTACCTACATTGGAAGATGCACTTTAAAAAGTGGGTGCCACCTGATAAGGAAAGAGAAACTGAAAACCCCTTGGACCACAGCTACTCTCAAATATGAATTATTTATATGAGTCAAAATTCTCATGTCCTGATCCCGTATATAACAACCACTCTGAAGGGGTGTAGGTAAGAAAGTACAGAACTGGTTTCAGGCCAGACAGAGGTCACCAATCTGGCACAGGACAAAAAGTAGAATTCTGACTGTAAACCACATTCTTAGGGCCAGACATGGCAGGATATTGAACTCTATCAAATTTAGACTAGGGTGAAAAGATTACAAAGGTGACCTCAGGAAAGTCCAGGTTCTCACAATTAGTTATAACTACTTTTACTCAGCCCATTCTTTTTAATTTTATAATGCCCAGCCCTGCAGACTTCTTATTTTTCAAATAATCTAGACCTTGAAAGTCAGAGGGAAAGGGCCTGTGACAGAGCCACACAGGCATCCAAAAACCTCGAGATGGTTAAAGAGATTTGCCTGAGACAGAGATGAATTGTCTCCCAGATTTTCAAGCCTAACCTCTATTCTTAGGTTTTTTTTTTTCTGATTCAATAATTATCATCTCAATCATTTTTTATTTTATAATTTTTACCTGAATAGAAAAAATACCATGCTTAGACCCCTGTACCTCTGAGTGTAAGGTGAATAATTTCAATTCAGGCTGTAAGACCCCAAATTAAAAAAAAATGTTAATTATATTCTTTCTCAGACAGAGCTTTCTAAGTGCAAGAATACCTGGCCATAAAAGGGGATATAAGTATTTAATGTTGAATATAATTTTATATCAACTATCAGTGACAATAATGACAATGACAGATTCACAAATGCAAATAATAGAGTGAGAATTACTTTACATTTTTGGATTTTATAACCTTCATACTCTGGCTAAATAAGGATTTTTGTTTGTTTGTGTGTTTTGTTCCAGAGATAGACCCCCAGGGATGCATTACTGAGGAACATCTCCAGTTGTTTTCAAAATCTATTTATTTATTTATTTATTTATTTATTTATTTATTTATTGCCAGAATCTCACTAAATCTTTGAGCCTGTCCCTAAGCTTGTGATTAACTTTCTTTAGTATCCTGACACCAGCATTACAGGTATGTAACAACACACCCAGCTCATGATTAGAAATTTTGAAGCAATTAGATTTTAGAAAAAGTAGACAATCTTCTACAGCATCATAGTTGGAAGAAATAAAATGATAAATATATGTGTAACTGAACTTTTAGTCTTTGGAAGGAAAACAAATAAAATAAATAATTATAAGTATGTATAAATAAATTTCTATAAATTCTTATAACATAAGTTATCACAAATAATTGGTACTTTATAATAATTTAAGTTATAAAATAATTAAATATTACATTATAATAAAATTCTGATTATAATTTCTAAGTAAATTTTTATATTTTTAACCAATATATCCATAATTTTATCATTCCAATATAGAAACAATGAAAATTGTTAGCTTATTACCTGTATTTTTCATTAAATTTTCAAATCTCACACTTCTTTCCACTTCTAATACTTCTCAATGTAGATCAACCACATTTCAAGAATTCATTAGCCACATGTGGCAAATGGCTGTCACATCACAAGTGTATATCTGAGTGCTGTGATTCCCTGAACTGTGGATAATTGAATGACTAAAACCCTCTTTTCTTATCAGAGGTGAAGAGACATGTCTTCCTTAACAATATTTCTCCTTTAAACTAAATGACAAAGAAATGGTATTTTTAGACCCAGGAGTGTGCTATAAGGTGAGAATTGCCTAAGGCAGGCCATTCTTCCAAAGTGATAACTATTAAAGTCAGTAGCTTTTTCATATATTAGACAGCAAATAAATGATGATTCAAATCCAGACGGAACTGTCCTCATGTCGTCCTATCTGTCGACACCTTGAAACTGAAATTTAGTTGTGAACAAAAAGATTAACTTTTTTTGTTTATTTTCCCATTGGGCCTTCATCCTAGTGATCCAGCTATGGTTGTCTGGTTTATTTTTTGTTGCAGAGTATGCTGTGAGTTAAAGTACTAATAACGTTTTTATGTCTACATGAATTTTGGCATTACTCAAAATAATTTTATACGACTTTCAACATTAAATCAAGAAAAATTCAGTGCTTCTTCGAAGCCTAAATCCATGCAGTTAACTTGAAATTAGCATGTTTTGAATTCTGGCTTCCTGTTTCCATTACATGTATTTAAGCTACTAAGTATTACAAAGCTGTCAAGTATCACAAACTACCAGCAAACTGACTAATTCATGATTCAAATGAGCAGTTTATGAGCAAGCCAAATATGGACTGGGTTTATCAGGGCTATTCTGATTTCAGCAGATACTTTAGAAGTGTAAGCTCAGCTATTCAACATGGTTACCCTGTTTCTGGAAGAGAGATGGCTGTCCACTGTGGTCTTTTCATTCTCATCCACATAGCCTCTTCTCCTTCATAAGCCTAATATGAACTACTTCTTGTTGAGATGATGGGATTTACAAAGACAAAAACAGGAAGAATTCAAGACACTTTAGATCAAAGCACAATACCAGTACATTTGCATATTCTCTCTCTTCTACTTGGTGTAATATACTAGCCATTTTCAAATTCACATATTGGCAAAGAGACACTACCTCTTGATAAGGACAGCTATAAAAGAGTATTGCCGGGCTGGGGATGTGGCTCAAGCGGTAGCGCGCTCGCCTGGCATGCGTGCGGTCCGGGTTCGATCCTCAGCACCACATACCAACAAAGATGTTGTGTCCGCCGAGAACTAAAAAATAAATATTAAAAATTCTCTCTCTCTCTCTCTCTCTCTCTCTCTCTCTCTCTCTCTCTCTCTCTCTTAAAAAAAAAGAGTATTGCCAATTGCTCGGATACAGGGAAGGATATGGAACTGGAGATATTTTTTGCCTTTTATGCTTTTTTTCTTTTCTTTCAGAGAACATTTTTTATGTTTATTCTAAATTAATAAAACTTTACAATGCCACAGGTACTAAAAGGCTATTCAGGGTTTAAACTCAGAATCACAACTGACTGCCTCAAGAATTCAGATTTTCCCCAGTTCACAATAATCATGAAACTTTTCTAGGGCTCTTGATTTAGTTCAGTTGAATGCAAAAGGCCCTGGGTTGAATTCCCAGCACACACACAAAAAAAAAATCATAAAATATTTTCTAGGAATTAAGAAATTGAAGAATTACACCTCTGCTATAGAAGCATAATTTTTTTAGGCTTCATATCCTTGAATATTTTTTCCTATTCAAACACTTTTAAGAACATTCAAGTGTGTGTGTGTGTGTGTGTGTGTGTGTGTGTGTGTGTGTCTGTTTAATAGGGAATAATTTGTGTAAATCAATCTGGACTATGTTTTGAAAATAAACCTAATTATTCATTTTTATTTTTCATCATGAGATAATAGTGAAAATGTGCATAACACACAGTGTATCTTCAACTTAGTTTACTCTTTTTTTGGTGTTCATAGTCTACTCATGATTTTTAATCTAGACTAACCCTAGACATTATTTTTATGAAAGAGTTTCTTAATATGAAAGCAAGAGAACAAGATAGGTCTACTGAATAAAATATTTCCTCCACAAAGAGTTTGACTAAACACCTGAGGATATATATATATATATATATATATATATATATATATATTCTTTTATTTTTTTCAACTTGGCAAATCTATTCTATATATACCCCACATGAAAGGCTGAAGTCGACAACTCCACACAGCACACAAGGAAACCACACAGAGCTAATGTGTTTTCAACTATGAACCACTGATTCCTAGTTCTGGCTAAAGTATACAGTTACCTGAAGGGCTCCTTAATTTCCAAAAATAAAAATAAATAAATATTGCATTAAAACAATGTAATCCATATCCCTGGAGAGAAATCCAAGCATTCGTGTCTTTGAAAGATATGAAATGAATTACTATGTGTAGCAAAACTAAAAACTACTACTTTAAATTAACATCTTTTGATGAATGAGTTGCAAAGATATATAAGATATATGCTCATGAGTGTGGCCACACAATTTCTCAGTATTTTTTGTTTGTGTGTTTTCTTTTAGCTATGAAATATACTTGTGATAACCAACTAACAATTAGAAAATCTTATTTTTGAATCAAAGTTCTGGAGATTATTGTTGATACGTGCTTAGTGTTATAGCATTATGTTTGAAGTGAGTGAGCACATTATGGCAGAAGCCCATGGCATACAGAAGCACCAGGTGTCAACAATTCCTTTGAAGTATATACTCTACAATGAACTAAACAATTCTAAATATGACTTATTTTTGTAAAGTTTCCACTAAATAAAACACCCTTGGGAATAAACCTTAAATACAGGGACTATTATGGGGAAGTTATCTAAATCAGAGCACCTGTATTGTGTTATTGATTTCCTCTATTGAGGATATCAATAACATAATTGATAGTCATTTTGCCAATTCAACTCAGTTAAAAAATACTGGGAATACATCAGGCACAGGGCATAGTTCTGAGTGCCTTGATTATGAACCACATCATTTTATCAAATAATTTAATTGGAGAGAATTATTTTTAAAGAAATGTTTTAAGCCATGTGTTGTGCTGCATGCCAATAATCCTAGCAATGAGGGTGCCTGATGATTTTGGAATGCAAGTTCAATGACAGAATTTGTAACATAGTATGGTGTCATTTCAAAGAAAAAAATATTATCAAAGTGAATATTTTACCAGTGGGGGAGGGAAAATATATATATATAATCTCCACTGGTGTATGGGGGGGTAGGTGTGTGCGTGTATATA
Source organism: Spermophilus citellus (assembly GCF_964194105.1). Lineage (NCBI taxonomy): Eukaryota > Metazoa > Chordata > Mammalia > Rodentia > Sciuridae > Spermophilus > Spermophilus citellus. Next base: position 328,847 of record NW_027673039.1, on the reverse strand, counting down.
TATTTGGTGATACTTACATACATCCTCTGTACTGAGGGAAAAAATGAATAAAAAAATAATGTTTACCAAATTGTTGCTGAATTATATAAATAAATAAAGATATGCCATGGATAGAATGATAAAACATTAAAATAGAAAGGGAACTGATTTGATATTTGTAATAAATCATAAATTGTTGCTTGTATGATGAGAAACCTAATTATTTCACAAACACAACTTAAAATTTTCATTAAAGTATGATGCACATATAAAAGCACATAAAACATTTATGTAAAGATTCAAAAGTTATTCAAAAGTAAACACATTTTCAATCAGCCCTGCTCAGGAAAATCTAAATCAGTTTTTTCACCTACTATCCCAAAGAGCAAAAAGGTTCTTAGTAACTAGAATGGGAATGTTTTATTACATAAAAATAAAATGTATCTAAATAAAGTAAATATTTTACCAGTTACCCAGATTTAATACCTGCTTATCATGTGCCATTTTCATTTTTTTCTATGCTCCTACCCATTTCACAACATAGGCCAGCCTTCCTCCCTTTATATTTATTTTTGGTGGGGTCATATGTACATGTCTTGAATGTCATAGAAATATATTATATAGTTTTAACAAATAGAATGATAAAAACCTTCACTGCTTTTAAGCACAGAATATTTACATAATCACCCACCCAAAAAAACATTTTCTTTTACATGTAACTTTTTTTTCCCCAGAAGGATGTTACTGTAATGGATTATAAAAACTATAATTTTATTTTGCCTGGCATAATGCCATATAATTTAAATACAGCTGCTGTAATAGTCAATAAGCATGTGTACATCAGTAAAGTGTTCCTTTCAACATTGAAATTGTTCATTTCAACATTCAAGAACATTTGAGTTATTTCTTATTTTGGACCATTAGGACAAGTGGGGACATCAATAATTTTAAACAAATAATTATTAAACTAAGCTTATTCTTTTCTATTATTTCAATGACACTGTATATTATTTTTACTGGTTGCTATGAAAATTATAATTTCCATTTTACCATTTCAATTTAATTAGAGTCAATGTTATATAAATTTACTAAAATCAAAATAAAAATCATACCATAGCCCAATGATGAAAGGCATACATTAAGTGAGGGCAATGTAGGGAATATAAAGAAATAGTAGCTGGTGACTCACTCTCCATCCATGAATACATTAAATGGAAATATTATGTTTCAAGTTCCTCTTAGGCAAAGTAAAAAAAAAATGAGTTGAGAGATTTATATAAACTGTACAACTGGGAAATTATCTAACACTTGATGATTTTTAAAAGCTAGGGTAGGCTTGGGCGTCAGTCCAGCCTTAGGCAATGTGCTATGTAATTGGAGCAGAATTACCAACAGCTAGTGAAACCCTGAAAAGAGGAAGATTGGGACTGTATATATATATAAAACCCTACCGCTAAAAATTTTCTGTGCTTTAGATCTTAATTTTGCTTGTGCTGAGGAAGAACCTTCACATTAATAGTACTAAGAATACAAAAAGAAATGATAGTTATCTATGTTCATGCAAGAGCATCCATGGGCTTAAAACCCTGGGATCCGGACAGAGAAGTTAAATCACAAATAACTTGTTTTATGCATTTATGGGTGTTCAGCACACAAAAAGCTCCAGTCTCTAGCTTGCTCCTCTAAAAAATTCCATGACAGGCAATTTTTCGCAGCAGGAAAATTTTTCTTCACTGACTGATGTAATCTCTTACCATTTTCCATTCAATGGAAGAAACTAGTTACCTCACATACAAGAAAACACTCTGAAAAAGAAAGGTAGGAGGGTTAGGCAGAGGAACCCAAATAAAAAGACCTTCAAAATGCTCAAGTTCTGGTAATGAAGCTTACTGATCATATGCAAATCTCCTCAAGATCACAAACTATTGGTTTACCATTGATTTGCAAGCATTTAAAGGGACTTCTAAAATCCCAAGCAGGATCTTTTTTTGTTAAATATCAGTCTAAATTTAATAAGTGTAGTTTCTCAGAAAAGTAGCTGAAAGAAAATTTCAAATTCCACTGCTTTAAAAAAATGTCTCCACTAAATTAATATTATAGTATATTGTGAAAGTGTTACTTTCTTCCACATTCATGTAATTGTTTAACTTTTATATAGTAGCCTTCTAACAGCTGTGCTTCAGCTGCAGAAGCTCTAACACTTGGCTGGTGCACTAAAAATTTGTTGCACTTAAAAATAAAAATGTGATTTACATACATATGAGTTTATCTATGGTGGTTTCTAATTTTATAACATATATTAATGTCAGGTAAAGATAGCTGGTACTTTTGCTCTTATATATCACAAAGTCCTTGGCAAATTTTATATACATTAAAACTTTTAAGAGAATTTTAAATTTTGTTCTGATTCTTTCTTAAAGTAAAGTATGGTAAAATTTTGATGGGGTATTATAGAAAATGGTCTTCTTTATAATGACAGTTTCATCATCTATAAATAGGGTGTACAATTGAGTCTTTTGTGTGCTTTTTTTTATTTTGATTTTTCTCAAACTCTGCACATTTCCTTTCATAATATGCTTACATATAAAATGCAACACTCATGTGAAATCTACAAAAAAATGTATCTGGTGTTTTATATTTTTTTGTTAAACTAGATGTAATACAATAAGAATGTATATGGTTTCTATAGTCATTATTTCCCACAATATCATATTTATTTCTTCCTAAATGTACATTCATTTTAACCATGCACTGGGTTTCAAATCTGAAGGAATATAGCTGTATTCTCTTATGTACAACTTTTATAATTTTAGTGTCTGTTTGTGGTAGGAGTGTATCATGTATGTTTAATAATGAAAAAAAGCTTCTAAAAATGGATACTAAGAGTTTAAACTCTATGTTCTTTTTTTTGAGAATGCATTTATTCTGTGTTAGTCAATAATATTTGTGTATATTATGTGATTTTATTTTTTATTATTTTTTTGTGATTTTGGGAATTAAATCCATGGTGTCCTATTAGTGAGCTATATTCTCAGCTATTTTTAAAATTTTGTTTTGAGATGGGGTTTTGCTCAACTTTAGAATTGTGGTGCTCTTGCCATTGCTTTTAAAGTACAGGCTATTTCAGGTGTGCAAAAAATATACATTATATGTCCCTCTTATTTATGTTAACTTATGAATTCTTTGTTTTCTTTTCTATTTAAGAATATTTGTTATTAGTTCTTATATTCAATATTTAGTGTGTGAAAATAAGCTGTTATGTGGTATGAGTGAAGGGTACAATAGCATTATATTATCACACAGATGTCTCAATATGCTAACATTTTTCTTTTAAATGAAGGCATTTTTTTTCTTCCATACACTATAACATCTAGGAGGTACAACTGCCTAAATAGCAAGAAAGGGTTTTGTCTCGAGTTCTCCACTTATTTATTTCATTATGAGGTCTACACTTAAACTTTGAGTCACATCCCCAGCACTTTTTTGTATTTTATTTATAAAAGTAATCTTGCTGAGTTGCTAAGTGCCACATTAAGTTTCTGAGACTGGCTTTGAAATCATGATCCTCCTCCCCATACAGGACAGGCTGACAACTTCCCCACAGCCTGAAGCCCTGGTGGTGGCAGAGATATGGTCACAGGCCCTAATAATACCAATCTGGAGAGGAAAAGTGGAGACAATATTTTCTTCTTCTGAAAAGTATACTCTGGTTTTATGAACATCCAGAATATATGGCCTGTCTTTTTTGATGCTTTAAAGTGCTGATTCAGAATGTAACTGAGAAGGTGGAAAGATAGCTCAAATTTGAATCTTGGGTCCAAGCCTAGCTCTACTCCAGACTATTGTGGGCGTGATCTGCTAATGTACCTCTTCTGCAACCCATGTTTGGAACAGTGGCTGAAGGACTGTATGCAACAGGAACAATGTCTGCACAATTCCCACATTCCAGGTGCAGTGCCCACCCTTTCCTCTCACCTCTGGAAGCCCTTGGTGTTCCCCAGCACTAATATGGGGAGGGTCTAACAGAAACCAGGGCATTCAGTGCCTCCCCATGACCAAGACCAAGTCGTACGGGTTACAGATGTAGTTGCTCTGGCCCTTTTGAGGAGATTGCCATTCTTGTAAGAGTGCCTTGGGTTTGTTTTAATCATATAAAGGAGAAGCACATAAACACAGGCACTGTCACAGAGAGCTACAGCTTTCTTTTTTTTAATTTTTTAAGAGAGAGAAAGAAAATATATATATATATATATATATATATATATATATATATATATATATATAGTTTTGGGTGGACACAACATCTTCATTTTATTTTTATGTGGTGCTGAGGTTCGAACCCCGTGCATGCCAGGCAAGTGCATTACCACTTGAGCCACATCCCCAGCCAGAGCTACAGTATTCTATAAGCAGTACTGAAGAGCCATTTGGGAAGGTCGAGGGTTGTTCAGGAGATGAGGGTGTGGGAGGTGATGGAGAACTTGGAAAAGAGATTTCCTTCTATTTGTACAGGAAGAAAAGATGAGACAGCATAAGTGGATTTATGGTTAGTATGTTATTATAATTTCAGTGAGCTTTAGGGGGCATGAGCCATCTCTGGTATTCTGGTACCTGGATATGCTATGATTAGATCAGACAAAAACTGACCTGGGTGTGGGAGCACAATAGGAAGGATATTGGTGGTATGGAAATTATATTAGTTAATTCACACATGGACAGCTTTGAAGCTGGCTGACTATCTATAAAAATTAGCTCGCTCCAGAAGGTCATGACTGGGTGAAGTCATCCATGCCTGGGTGAGTTGGTCCATGCCTATAAATCAAGTGATTCAGGGGACTGAAGCTAGTGGATTGTAAGTTAAAGGTCAGCCTGAGCAATTTAGTGAGACACTGGCTCACAGTAAAATTAAAAAAAAAAAAAAACACATCTAGGGATCTTCTTCAGGTATAGTTGAACAGCTACAGAATGCTCGTGAGTTAAATCCCCAGTACCTTCTTCTCTCCCCAACATACATACACCCACCATCAAACACACACACAGTCAAGAATTTATCCCCTTCAAGGTCAGAATAGCCCCATTTTCAAAGAAAGAGAGTCCCAACTGTAAAGTGCCTTGGTAACACAAGTACTTTCTATTTTCAGAAAAAAAAAATAAAAATGACTCTGTAGGTGCTTCTAGAGGCTTGCTCTCTGCTCCATCAGGCAAGGGCTTGTGTTTGTGATCCTTTTTTTTTTAAATGTTTTGCTTCATGGACCCTATGCAGCCTTTTGCATGACTGCAGAGAAGGAGGACCCCTTGTTTTAGTGAGGCATAAAGTTTGGGCAGCAGAGGAGAGAATTCTGATGCCTGTCAACAGTCTCTCCTCTGTCCTTTGATTCTCAATTTGTCACCACGTGATACCTGCCTGGGACAAGCTCAGGATGTTTGGGAAAAAGACTACTCAGGTACAGAAAAGAGGGTAGTGGCCTGGCTTTGAATCTTACTGGAGCTTTATCTCTCTGATGGCACCTTGGAAGAGGAAAGTGAACCACTGCACAGAAAATTCTGGAATGTGCAGGATCAGAAATGTTTTTCTTATAGACGGCACGATAATTTCCCAGGTTACCAGCTCCAGCATGGGGCTGCAGATTCTGATGGCTTGAATATTAATTTGTGTGTGTGTGTGTGTGCGCGCGCACGCACGCACATGCGCACATGAATGCAGGTGAAGTCCTCAGTGACTCACTATTTATTCTTGGTATAGAAGATGAGAAAAGACTACTTCCTCAATGGAGTTACTGCTAAGGAAGGATCTTGCCTGTTGTTCAAGTAGAGTCATCTGGCTTGATATTGACAACTGACCTGGGACTGGTAAGGTTTGGGAAGGATGGTAGAACTCTTTGACAGAGAGTTAGTAGCATCACAATCAGGCCCAAATTAAAAATTATCCTGCCTGCAGGCTTTAGTTTTCTTCTAATAATATGCTATGTTTCTTCTTCTGCTCCTTCTTTTGTTTCCTTCTTGACTTCCTCACTACTGGAAGACAATCATTTTGCTTAAAGCACTGGGGATAAAATAATGAATTAGAAAAATACCCGTTTTTTTTTTTCAGCATATATGGTCTATCCCATGGTTCCTGAGCCTGAGTATGGTAAAACTTAGAGACCAAAGACTTGTTTTTCCTAAGGGGCTTGCCCATCATGATGATGTTTAGTAATCCTATTCCCAACCTTGAAAATAAAAAATGCCTTTGGAAGGCCCAACGTCCACTGCGTGTAACCACTGCCATGGCTGAGACTACTGAGCAGTGAGGCATGAAGCTAAGTCCACACCTGCAGTGGAGTTTGCATGGATGTCTCTGTGCCTTTTTGTGGTCAGTTTTATTTAGAGTTATGATCTTCCTAAGTTCTTAAGCTTTCCCACATTACTTATATTTGTATGGTTTGTCCCCAGTATGAATTCTCTGGTGTTGAGTAAGGCATAATCTTTTATTAAAAGCTTTGCTACCTTTTTTACATTTGTATATGTTTTCTCCAGTATGAATTCTCTGGTGTTGAATAAGGCAGGATTTTTGAGTCTGAATTACTGGAACTTTCAGGGGTTTTGTGCACACCTGTTGTGAGAGTAATTGATCAGAGGCTATGAAATGAATCCCCAATCAACAGAGGCACCATCTTAATATTTGGGGATTATCATGGAGGTATTTGTATGACAGTAAAAGTCAGTGGAGGTATCTGTGCTTTATAGCACTATGGTGATCACTAAGTAACTATAGCTATTATTATTGTTTTTTTTTGTTTGTTTAAAAAGCTTTTTAAATGAATCAATTGTTCAGAATTATGCACAGCAAAACTAAGTCTGACAACCACAAAACCTGATTCTTGTGAAAAGCTGGGGCTGGTTTTGAAACTGTGATCCACCTTTCTCAGCCTCTCTTGCTGTTTGGGTAAAAAGTATGTAATACCATGCCCAGCTGAAGACCGAGTATTCCAGAATCCTGAGAGAACCTGAAGTATTGCAGTAGAAGAGATTTTCTCATATTTTATTAATTGTTAAAACATCATTCCCTGGAAAGAAGCACCTTGAAGAGCCAAAGATGGGTCCAGGAAAATATATAACTTTTTGAGCTTTCACAGTGAGGCTTGGGAAAGACTTGCCTTTTCCTGGGTGACACAACTGTATTCTTGTAAGTGTTACTGGAAGGATGCACTCGTCAGTTCAAATGCTTTTCATTGACACCATATTTTAACCACACTTTTTTTTTTCAAATGTAACAAAACTAATGATTTAACAAATGTGCAGGGATATATATATATATATATATATATATATATATATATATATATATATATATATGTATATATATGTATGTATATATTTGTATATAAGCAAAGCCACACATTGGTACAAAGACACACAGTGCTTCCCCTGGTCTGTCTATTAAATGCTATAGTATGTTTAGGTGTGGGAAATAGTAGTATGCTTCTTTCTCATTAGTGCAGACCCTCTGGAGGCTCAGGGGCTCAAAGTCACGGAAGGAGGCTAAGGGCCCTACGGGTCATAGAAAGGCCTCCTGCTACCTATTCAGTGTGAGCATTCACACCCACTACATGTGTGGATTTAACCACAACGTGTTGCATCTTGATGTTCAATATCCTTGTTTCTCAGCCACCCGGTTTCAAACTTGTGAACTCTGCATTTGATGTAGAAAGCTAAGATGTATCATGCAGGACATTTTAAAAGCAAGAATCTAATACCTGAAGTGTGATTAAACCATTTTTTGAATGGTTTTTAAGGATATGAAATCCTGAGTAAATTTTTTTAACTAACTACAGAGCAAAAGACATTGATTTGTGGGTGCAGTGATGCATGCCTGTCATCCAAGCAGCGCAGGAGTCTGAAGCAGGAGAATCACAAGTTCAAATCCAGCCTTAGTAGTAAAAGTGAGGCCCTAAGCAACTCAGTAAAATTGTGTCTCTAAATACAAAATAGGGCTGGGAAGTGCCTTAGTGGTTGAGTTCCCTGAATTCAATCCTCAGTATACTCCCAAAATAAAATAAAATAAATAAGACATCGACAAAGAACATACTGTCCATCTGAGGTTATTGGGAAAACACTGATGTGATCATAGACTTCAGGCATAAGATAGTATTATTAATGTGTTGGTTTGGTACAAAAGAGGCCTTTAAATCCAGAGATAGCTTTGGAAAAAAAGAAGATGATTTGAAATCAATCAATACAGAGAAACTGAGGAAAGGACAAGTGAACCTGGAGAGGTCCACAGAAGTAAAGAGGGCCAAGGATCCAACCATGTTTCCTGCCCACTTCCATGGGCTCTTGAGTAATGGCCAGTTGGGCAAGTGTTGGGATTTCATGGAGTCAGCACTGCAGAGCTATCTCTGAGCAATTTTACTTTTTCTTTCCAGTATGAAGTTTTTGGTGACCAATGAGGTGTGATCTTACAATAAATGACTTTTAAAGTCTATAGATCTGTGAGAATAGTCTCAAGTATGAATGATCTGTTTCTTGTTAACACTTGAAGCATACTTAAAACCTTGCCACATTCTTAATATTTACATGGCTCTTATCCAGTATGAATATTTGGTGAACAACAATAATTTTCCTAATAGAATAGCTTTGCCACATTCTTTGTATTTGTATGGTTTCTCCACAGGGTGAATTCTCTGGTGTTGAGAAATGTGTGATCTTTGATAAAGAGCATTGCCATATTCTTTACACTTGTATGGCTTTTCCCCAGTATTAATTCTCTGGTGTCAGATAAGATATGATCTTTGACTAGAAGCTTTGCCACATTCTTTGCATTTGTATGGCTTTTTTCCCATATGAAGTCTCTCGTGTTGACTAAGGAGTGACCTTCAATTAGAAGCTTTTCCACATTATTGATATTTGTATGGTTTCTCCCCAGTATGAATTCTCTATTGTTGAGGAAGGCATAACATTTTATTAAAAGCTTTGCCACTTTCTTTACATTTGTATGGCTTTTCTCCAGTATGAATTCTCTGTTGTTGAGTAAGGCATGATTTTTTATTTATAGCTTTGCCACATTCTTTACATTTGTATGGCATTTCATTAGTATGAAGTCTCTGATGTTGAGAAAGTTGTGATTTTCTGCTGCACCCCTCCCCTGACTCAGGCAATGGCAAGGCCCTACTGAAGTGGATGGTGCAAGGCATCCATCCTCTGGAGGAGCACACTATGTTTCTGGGAATGGGCTGGGTTTTTTTGTATTCCTTTAACAAGTATAGTTGCAACTTCTCATATGACTCTTAAGTATGGAGGAAAATACATGACTTTCCCAATTAATGCAACTACTTCTAAAGAATAAATCTCTTTTCTCTGAATGCAATGATTCACTTGTAGAACATAAATTGTTAATGTTTAATGAGAAACCTCCTGTAGGAAAAACAGTCAAGGAAGTTTTTGAGAAATTAAATTAAAATCTAGAGAAGAAAATTTAACGTTAAGAAGACAGATTGGTGCTTGGTACTGGGCAACTTCTTCTTGTTCCTGTGCACAATACTTTGTGCTCTTACTCTTGTTTGATTAAAATTAGTAGCCTCTCTTTTCAAGTTAACCACTTGCCATAACCGTGGCACCGGTTCTAGTCAGTAAGTCAAGAAATAATAGTCAAGGTATAGGCCAATAATCTGGGACATTTCTACCTATTATTAAACGCTAACCAAGCAGAAACGGCTCAAAGCAAAATACAAACTGAAAGTAAAAATGCTTGCTAATGCATAAGTCAAGATACATTCTTCTTATCTAATTGTAGCTACGTAATATTTTGTTTCTTTGAATAATAATTCCTGTTTTGTAACCACAAAATACTGTGAGCCTGCCAAAATGAAAAGTATATATGAATAACTTCACAAGTAAAATTGGGATTCAGGACCTTCACTTTTGTCTGTGTTATTTCTCCACCCTCTTTCACCGAATCCTCACCATCTGTTCTTTTCCTGAGACCCCTGCCAGAGCTGGACCACAACAATTTTCGATTAAAAGCTTTGCCACATTCTGTACATTTGTATGGCTTTTCTCCTGTATGAATTCCCTAGTGTTCAATAAGGTGTGATGTTTGATTAAAAGCTTTGCTACACTCTTTACATTTGTATGGCTTTTCTACTGTATGAAGTCTCTGGTGTTGACTAAGGAGAGATATTCCATTATAAGCTTTGACACATTCTTTACATTTGTATGGATTTTCTCCAGTATAGATTTTCTGGTATTCAGTAAGGTATAATTTTTTATTAAAAGCTTTGACAGTTTCTTTATATTTCCAGATTTTCTATCCAGTATGATTAATATAGTGTTTTAAAGAGGTTTGAGCAACATTTGAAGACATTTTCACATTTCTTAAATTTATAAGGTATATCTCCATTGGAAAGCCTATGGTTTTTTAGTAACACATGGAATTTGAGTACAATATTTTTCACATTTTTTACTGCTCTGATAAACAATTGAGGGATCTTTAAATGCTTTTACATATTTTTTAAATTTGTAGGGCTTCCCACAAATATTAATTCTCTGGAGTTCAGAAATTCTTGTAGTTTTATTAAAAGTGTTTTCACATACCTTATATCTGTAGTTTGTCTCTTGAGTATGAAAGCTTGGATGAATAAATTTGGGGCATGAATTAAAATTTTTTTCACTTTTATCATTGTAAAGCTCTTTTAAATGATCACATGGGTGTTTTCTAGGATTTAAAAAAAAGTAAATTTTAATGACTTTCACAGAATTTACATTGTTTTACACCAAATCTAATATACTGCTAATTACCTAGCATAGAGATTGTCTACAGGTCCTAAAAGACTTATCATAGAGATCTCTCTGAGTATCTACATCTACCTTTAAATTAAGCAATTGTAGGTACGTACAAATACCCCCACATTCATTATAATTCCATGCATTGCCACAAGGTTAAACTGTTCATTGCATTATTTTTTGTAAACTAACATCAGACTACTAAAACTAAGAAATTCCTCCTCCTCCTCCTCCTCCTCCTCCTCCTCCTCCTCCTCCTCCTCATCCTCATCCTTAAATCTTTTCTAAGAAATATTTGTGGATATTTACAGAATGGTACATTTCAAATTATTCCAGTGACTAACTGAAGCATGAAATAGACTACATAGAAAATTTTTCACTTTTTAGAGGAAGAGTATAATTACAAAATGCTGTGTGAATATTTTTAGAGGTACACATGGGTCCTCAAATGTGATTGCCATATTAGTTGTTGTTTCTCTCCAGCTTAGCCAATGCCCCATATCCCTACAGTTCCACCTTGCCTCCAACACACTATTTTCTAGTTTTAATTTTCAGGGAATCCTGCAGGCACTGGGCCATAATCATGGTGCTGATGTGCAGAGCATTCTTCATTAAGCCAAAGAGTAAACTGCATCTGCACTGGGCTGCTCAATTTTCCAGCAAAAATATCTATCACTGAAGGTGTTTTTAAAATTCTTTCTATATAACAAGCTCACTGAAATCAGTTAGAGTATACTTTTGATGTGTTGAAAATATATTTCTGAAGATGCACAGGTGAGTACTGCTAGAGCCTCAGAAAAATCTAATGGTAACAGGATTTAGTTCACTGGGGACATGTATTGGATCCAGGATGTCTCTTGGTCTCACACTTGGAAAGTTTTTCCCATTCAACACAAAAACACAGAATGCATAGATCTTCTGGGATATTCACTTGGGAGTCTGGTCAAAATCCTTATTGCTATGAAAGATGAAGCAGTGCATGTCAGATGGAGCTGCTGAAATATATCTATAAATTGTGCATGGAATTAAAAAAAAAAAGCATGGAAGCCATTAGGGAAAAAACTCTGGTATCCGGGAACTCATAGTTGAAATCCAGCTGGTTGGACACTATCCAGTACATGTTATATACTACCTACTTTTGACTAAATTCAGCATGGCACTAGAGATGGTATCATTCATTGGAGCCACATAGCCACTTATCATCACAGAGATGGGTGAGATTTGCCAGAATGCCAACCAAACTGTCTAAAGAAAGACTCTTCCTGTTGAAATCTCATTCCTACCTTTGATGTACACTCCCTTAAATAAAGAACAGAAAAATTATCTAGTCATTGTTTTTTAGATCCTATGTGGTCTAGAGAATCTACAAAGTGCTTTACCTCTTTTAACATAAGTTATGGCCCTTTCTCATATTCCTTTACTATTTATTTTAGATATTCCTTTTTTTTTTCAGGTGGCTCATCACTTTCCAAGAAGGAAATGACTCAGGTGGGATGCTTGAGGTCCCATGACATGGAATGATTACGCTAACTTATGAGCCATAAATAGATAGGTAACTACACAAAGACTGCTTCAAATTAAATTAAAATTATAAATGAACATTTACAAGCACCCTTGACTCAAACCATCAAGTTTCAGGGAGAAGGGTCTACAAAAATGGTATTCTGAAACAGTAGACAGAATCATGGAATGACAAAGACATTATAGATCTTTGTTTCCTAAAGGAAATTTCATGGTAAGCCATGCCCCATTCAAAGGTGGTCTTACCTCACCAATGTGGCTGTCTTAATTGTCTTAAAAGTTTTAGAATTAGAAGCTTTAGTCCTTCATTGTTCTATATTAGCCACACCTGGCACAAGTTGAAGAGTCAGTCTTCTGAGATGTTGGTAATAATATTACCTGATGAATTTGTAATTTTCTTTAAAAATAATTTTCATGATTTTTTTCTTTTTATTAAAAATTTTCTGAACTTCCCTCTCTTTTAATTTCTTTTTTTTAATTAAGTATTAACTGTCCTGGTATCCATACCTGCTCTTTTTCAAGTTTTGCAAAAAATTTTTTATTTCTTTTTCTTCTGAAAATTCTTGGTTAGAAGTAATACCTGAAAAAAAATTAAACAGCAAGTTATTCCACGTAGGACACTATGGTGAATACACTCTGCAAATATATAAAACCTTACCAATGTGTGGGGAAAGCCACAGAACAGTATGATTCAAGGCCATTAATACTCAAGAAATATGTCGAATTTAGTACAATATGCTGACAAAAGCAGTGAGAACTTTCAAAATTATCTTAAAAAATTGTAGCACTAAAGATGAGGACAGCATTCAAACTGACTGATATTATCACAATTACAGCCCTTCACTTCTACATATTTGAACTCCTCCTGTGACTCAAATGTTGCAGGAAATAAATTTCTTATTAAGTTATTTTTTAATCTTTTTGGGGAGTATTTCTTAGGATTAAACACAGTGGTATTCTATCACTAAACTACATCCATAGACCTTTCTATGTTTATAATTTTTTTTGAAACAGTTTATTACAACAATTCTGAAATTTATTTCAAACTGGCTTTCTATTTCCTTAGATTCCCAATTATATGAAATTTCATTTATATGTCATTGCACATGACATGTTTTTGTTTACATTGTAACTTCCAAATATTTTCCAAAATGACTATAATGATCTAGTTTAACAGATTTTAAATAGAAAAATCCCAATGAAAATAATAGCTCACACAATAAAGGGTATAATCACCTCATGTAAACAATTGACAGTTGGAAAATTGATGTTGTTAATTATCTAAGCAATGCCCAATAACCACTTTAAAGATGTTTATTAAACTAAATAAAAATGTGGATAATTGAAAAAAATTCAGAAAAAATGTAGAAATTATGTACTAGAAATATTCTTTTAAAAATGTCTCAGGCTAGGGATACATTTTAGATGGTAGGCTGCTTGCCTCACCTGCAAAAGGCTGGGCTTGATCCCCAGCACCCGCCCCCCGACACACACACACACAACCACACACACAGTCTCATTAATTAAAAATTTGAGGAAGAAAATATATCAAAGGCTAGAATTAATTAAAAGACACAGGTAATGCTGGACACAGTGTTGCATGTCTTTAATCCCAGCATCTTTGGAGGCTGAGACAGGGGGATCACAAGTTCAAAGACAAACTCAGCAATAGTGAGGCACTAAGCACCTCTGTGAGATCCTGTCTCTAAATGAAATACACAATACTGCTGATGATGTGACTCAATGGTTGAGTGTCCCTGAGTTAAATTCTCAATAAATAAATAAATGAAAATAGTTAATAAATTTATAATCAAACTTTTAAAACTCTTCAAGAAAAATTAATATAAAAAGATATAAAAAATAAATTTTATTTACAAAGATATTCTTTTATGATTAATGGTTGATTTATTTGCAGAAGACTTCCAGAAAGGAACTGGGTATATAGGTATGTATGTTGAAAGAAAAAGAAAATATGAACCTAGAATACCTTATCTACCAATACCATTTTTTTGGAACTTTAAGAAAAATACATGACTTTCAAGATATGAAAATCTTCAAAAATTGCTTTACTTCTTGACCTGCTGTAAGAGAAAAAAATCAGTGGAATATTTCCAATTAAAATAAATCTGTACAACAAAAATCATATAAAATTTGAGGGCTTTTGTGTAAAAGAAAAATATATACAAATATATATTTCATTATACTTTCATTGTTGTACAAAAACATTTCATTCTACTATAGAATGTGGAAAACTAGAGTATAAAAATTATCATAAATGTTTGTTAATTAGTATAAATCAGGAAAGCACGTGTGACATCAATAACAAATCATGGCAACACATGTAAAGACAATGATTGTTTTAGGAAACCAATATTAATTCAAATTAAAGTGTAGTGCAAACTAAGTACTTTATTTCTTCATTATTTTTTTTTAGTTATACATGACAGTAGAATGTATCTTCACATATCATACATTCATAAATTGTAACAACCTATTCTTTTGGTGATAAAGTATGTGGAGTTACACTGGTTGTATATTCATTTAAGAATATAAGTATGTTATTTCCAATTTATTTCTACTGTCTTTAAGTACTTAAATGATTCCAAAGTAATGACAAAATAAATATCAAAGATAAAAAAATAGAAAAAAAATACGACCATAAAAATGTATGAACTACAAATTAAGGCATATTTTAATAGTAGAAAAAAATTAAAAGAAATCAACACAACTTGAAAACTACAGAAGGAAGTTTTTCCTCACCAGTAAATTAAGTATCAATAAACTATTTTGAAAAAAAACTAATCAAAACACAATATGACTAACAAGATTAAACCAAAAAATGTTAACTATGTCAGATGTAAATCTACAAAAATTTCTCTTTAGATATAAGGTCACAAAAAGGCTAAAAACAAAAGGATAAAACAAATAATACATTTGAAATTGTTGATAATATTTATATAAATAAAAGACAAAGTAAAATATTGTATAAAAATAAATATGACAAATCCCTAGAAAACAATCATAGTGAATTTATTTACAAATAATGTTTTTCATATACAGAAGGAAAACACAGACAAAATTCAACATCATAGATAGCAACAAATAATAATAGGAGAGATTGAACCCCAATTCATGCAAAGAATAAAAAATAGCATTGCATTATTACCCAAGGAATAAAATAACCTTCAAAACAAAAAAAAAACATTAAAAGCCATTTTGATTTACAGAGCCAATATTCGGTATAGCCTATGGAATATTCTTCCAAAGAGATCAGGTTAAAAGGACCAAACAAATGTTAACAGATATTATAATATTGAAGTTGCATTCTAACATAACATAATAAGTTGGAAATCAAAAGCAGAAGTGATATTTAAAATTTATGAATATGAGTTTAAAGCCAAATTCAGCAATTAAGCAAGGCCCTAAGCAACTTATCTAGACATTGTAACAAAATGAAATATAAAAACAGCTGCCAGCCAGGTGTGATAACACACACTTGTAATTCAAGCAGCTTGGGAGTCTGAGACAGCAGGATTGTGAGTTCAAATCCAGCCTCATCAAAAGCAAGGTGCTAAGCAACTAATGGAGACCATTTTTCTAAATAAAATGCAAAATGGGGCTTGGGATATAGCTTAGGGGCAAGTGTCCCTAAAGTCAACCCCCATTACCCTTCCCAAAAAAGGGGTATAGATGTGGCTCAGCAGTTAAACACATCTGCTATAGAAAAAAAGCCTATAGCACCCAAAGTAATCTATGAAGTCCAAGTAATCTCAATCAAAAAAATCAATATTATTTTTGCATATACAAAATGAACTATTTAAACAATTCTATGGAATATCCTGGATGCATACATAACTACACATATTAAATTTTTTTTAAAAAATGCTTCCTTACATAAATATAATAAAAGTTACAATATTCAATAGATTTATGTTAACTTGAGGCTAAATGAGGAAGACATGAGTAATAAAACTGAAAGCACAACAATTAGCCCTCAACTTGATGGTCAAATCCAAATATATTTACAGATCTATTCTCAATAAAACAACATTCAATAGAAAACAATGTGGCAGGCCAATCAAATTATATTTCACATGACTACATGAAGGTGATTTTGAATGAACTATGAAAAGTTTTAAAATTTTACAAAGATAAGAAATTATATAATATCCACAATGATCAACTTTTAAGATAGTATAATAAGTGAAATAGTAACTCACACACACAAAAAAAAAATACCATGTAATTCTATGTATGAAAGATATCTACTGTAGCCAAATATAGAGACCAAAAATAATGGCATCAGGGATGAAAAGGTGAGACAATGAGTACTTGTTTGTAGGAAAAATGAACTTAGTTTATATGGGATACATTCTTTCTAGAAACAACATCTTACAAAACAATTTAAATGAACATTACTGACTAGTAAATTCAAAATATATAAGACAGTAAGTTCAGGAAAGTTATACAGTTACAGTTTTGATCACAATTTAAAATTTGACAAATACATAAAAGACAAACAGAATTGGAAACATCTTTATGGTACCTTTAAACTGCTAAAGTTTTACTCCTAGATAAAAGAACAGATTCACATTTAGAGAGATAATGAATACTCCATTAATTCTAGCCACTTGAAGAAAAGGCTGAGGCATGGAAATAGAATTTCAGCTTCAGCCACTTAGCAAGAATCTATTGTAAACTAAAAGTCAAAAGGGGTGATGATGTAGCTGAATATTATAAGAACCTCTGAGTTCAATAGGCAGTATATATATCAAAACTTAGATACATTTTATGGTTAAGCACAAAAACTGAGTATAAACAATCAAGGTACTAAATAAAAATCATATATAAAAAGGGGTAATATTTGTACACGTATGCAAAATCATAGAAAACTTGATTGAAAATTGGCACATGGTTCATGTGCAGTTTAACTTCAACTAATGTTTTCCTAAAGTGACAAATCATGATAATCTCTATTCAATTATAACATACAGATATAGAAATAAAAACAATATCACTGATGTGAGAAAACCTGATGAACAACACTGAAGCTCTCTATAGAGTGAAACTCCAAAAAAAAAAAAAAAAACCCACAAGAATTCAACAAATGTAACATACAAAATTGTGGATAACTGTAATATAATAGAAATATTTCTTTTAACTTTTTTGTAGTGATAGGTGGACAGAATGCATTTATTATATCTGTTTCTTTTTATGTAGTGGTAAGGATCAAACACAGTACCTCATAATATGTGAGGAAAGCCCTCTGCCAATAAACTACAGCCCCAGCTCTAAAAATTCTTCTTTAAACCACATTGATCAGCTATACTTACATAAGAACTAGAAGCAGGTATTGTGAAATACTGCTATTCATTACGTGGCAGACAAATTTCACAGAATATTCACTATAAGCATTCATATAAAGCTCTGATGAGAAAATTTTCAATAAATAAATATTTAAATTATATTAAAGAAACTCTCCTATAATATTAATATATTACAATGTTTTACCTAGAAATATTTGGAAATGAGCAAATTTTCTAGGGATCCCCCAAATACCAGTAAATGTCAGGTTGTAAATATCCTCACGGGCCTTGTAGAATACTCTGTAGGGATTCTGATTATGGAAATATACAGAAAAGAATGCCTCTGGTGAGCAAACTCCCAGGTGTAATAGGCACTCTGTTTCCCACCCTTAGAATGCCCTGCAATTTCTCCAGGAACTAGTAAAATAATAAAATACATGGGCAATGTCAAGCTGCTATGGAAATTCCCTGCTTGAAAAGGCTCTGAACTAGAGTGTTATCAGCCTCAAATATGATCTCTGGCACACAGCTCCTGGGAATAAAGGAACTCTCTTTATCGATAACCACAATGTTTCACTGAACCTAAACCTGTCCACATAACAGTAAGTTTACACAATGGACTTTCTTAAGAGCTACACAAAACCCCTAACATTGCACATTGCAACTTAGTATATAACTGAGGAATAAGATTCATAATGTTGCTAAGTTACTAACCTGCCAATAATAAAATGAACAATATGTAGTAGTGATACTAATGACCTAAATTAACCTATTGATATGAACAAAGCTTGGCAGCTTGGCCTCCTTGCCATTATGCCAAATTTCCTGCCTCTTCTCTCTGTCTTTTTTTTTTTAATGATGTTTTGTTAATTTGAATATAGTAAGATCACTGGAGAACAAGAAGGAGCTTAAATAATTGTTATGCATGGTAAACATTGAGCATGGAATGCTCTTTAATTGTTGCAACAGAAACAAACCTAGGTTGGAAAAAAATAATTGTGTCAGATTTTAGCTTATCAATTTACATTTTAAAATGTGAATTCCTCTTTGACATTTGAACCGCTTATCTTTATTCTTTGCATCATTGATTTCCACCTACTTTGATTATATGTCTACTGTCAGTTTTCTCTTCAAATACCAAAGTTATTTCTTTGGGACAGAAAGGTGCCCAAGGATAACTTACAGAGAGCAAGATGTTTTTGAGGAAAAAATGGAATATGTCACATTTTGTTATTTTCTTGGTAACTACATAAGTCTTTTTAATGTTGTCCTCAGTAAAAAAAAAAAGAAAGATAAAACACTCTATAAGATTCTACACAATTATTTTCCCAATCATTTTTTTCAGAGAAAAAACACTAAAATACTTTCAAACCATTTTTATTCTCTATATTGTGAGCACTACTTAGAAATGATAAGTCAAACATGAAGAAAAATCTTTAACATTTTCTTTTCTATATAAACAAATGCCCAATCTTTGTCCTAAAAACAGGAAACTAAAACTTTTTCATGCAAAATACAAGCTGGCAGAAGATACTTTATAAATTAAAAAATTAAATATTGGTTTTTAATTAGAAGTTCTGAATGAAATTTAGGCTCACCAATAAATAGTAGGTTTCTACAGATCTCTAACATCACATCTCCATATAAAGTCTGCTGAGAAGGGTCCAGGCATTTCCATTCCTCTTCAGAAAAATCAATGACCACATCCCTTAATGTCAATGGCTCCTGAAATAAAAATGAGTAAATACATATCACATAAATCATATGATTAATGATATAGTATTTAATTTCATACAAATTTTAATGAGAGTTAAAAGAGGTGGCTTTCACATATGGTAGTGAGGTCAACCATTCAATAAGATACATTTTTGTGGTGCTGGGGATTGAACCCAAGGCCTTGTGCATGAAAGGCAAGCACTCTACCAATCGAGCTATATCCCCAGCATCAACAATTCATTATAAGCAGTAAAATTGGTGGATTATTCTGGTATAATGAAACCCAGGGAGCAGCACATGTGAAACAAGACACTGAAGCAATAAAGTGGGAAAATATCCAACATAATTCCAAAGGATAAATAATAGTTGCAATTAGTTATTGAATATTCAAAAGAAGCACAACCAAACAAAGCAATGATACTTGAGACATGCATAGCAAAATTATAAGTAATAACAATACTCAAATGATGGTGGTTACCTTAGTGTGTAGAAGACATAAGAGATCACTAAAGACACACCAAAACTTTCAACAGTCCACACATTTATTTGAATGGTTATCTCCAAAGTTGTCTATATTCTCATTATTTAAATATACATAAATCTATTCTGTATTTTAAAAATTATTTTTACTTCTGCAGACCACAACATCACAATTCACTTCTAAAACCAAAGAATAAAATTTTTAATTATCATACCATTAGAAAACACTTAGGTACTTGGGTCAAATTGAATTACATGGCACAAAGTTATAACAAAAAATAAAAATAAAAAACAAATTAAGTGAATAGACTGTTAATCTCTCAGTTCATTAGGAAATTGACACATCACATTTAACATTTCCATATTTGTAAAACCACTCTCATTGTGAAACTGTATCCTCACTTGGCTCATTTCAAATTAGAAAGTTTGAGAATACTAAGCAGTTAAGAAAAAATTCTGAAAGGTTTTGGCACCCTAAACACCTCTCTGACAGCATGGAAATACTCTTTTTTCCAGGGTCTCAATTATCACTAGTGAACCAATACATACACGAAGTTAGTTTAAAATTCTGATCTGTGATGTCTTTCTTTTGAAAGAGAATTATTTTTTTTTAATTGGAGATTTATTCCAGGGCACTCTACCTTTGAAATGCATTTCAAGAAGTTTTGATTTTTTAAAATTGTGATAAATGGGTTTACAAAGTTGCTTAAGGTCTCTAAATTACTGATTCTGGACTCAAATTTACTTTCTTCCTACCTCATTTTTCCACATCAATATGATTACAGGTTTGTGCCACTACTCCTGACTCTGCAACCACTTTTGATACCAAATGTGCAAACTTGAACAACAACCAATATTTCAACAACTAGTAGTTTAATAATTCTGATATCATCTAGTACAGATCCCACAAGTTTGGTGTTCACTACTATCAAATTTTACTAAATGGGGTGCCAATTTCAAGCCCCAGAATAGAACAATATTTATATTTATGATTCATTTCCTATAAATTAGGGGTCTCTACATCCACTCATTCAAGTTACTTATTCTGATAAAAAAGAACACACTTATGTATACCAACTTCTTATGAATTATATAAATCTGGAAGTTGAGAATTGAAACCTTGCAGAGAACATAAAAAAATGTCAGAGAAAAATGGGACATATATAGGCCATTTTAGGAAATAATTGGTTGAAGACATTACTTCCAATTTTTCTGTTCTGCTACAAAGAGCCCCCTTTCCAATATGATTTAGAAGATCCTCACTATTTTAAATATGCTCTTTCAGATACTCATTCAGAATATTCTCATTGTTTTCCAGAAAAAAAAGTATATATCTATATCTATCTATCTATCTATCTATCTATCTATCTATCTATCTATATAAATAATTGAACACTTTTACATTCAGGGGTAAGAACAAAATATTTGCTTAAAAAAAAACAGGTTGGTATTCTCTAGGTAGTTTCCTTTATGTGAAATCCTTAGAATATTGAACCATCTCATGTCAGTCCAAACTAACATACACACAAATTTCTTAAAACGCCTAAGTATTCATCGGCTTTAGGGTAAAGGATCCTTCATTTGGAATTTGGATTTTTTTTTTTTTTTTGGTTCAGGGGCATTCTACAACTAAGGTATATTCTAGGCCTTTTAATTTTTTTTAAGACAGTCTCTCACTAAGTTGCTACACTAAGCTTCAACTTTGATCTTTCTTTCTCAACCTCCAGGTTGTTGGGATTACTGGTATGTCCTAATATGCCCAGGAAGATACGAATGTTCTAACCTCCTTTGGTCCATTTTCCTTTCACCTAGTTTATTTGCTATTTCTTCTAAAAAGAAATCCTTGATAGCCTATAAAGGATATTTGTGTAATCTCTAGAGTATCTAGAGTATTCAGCTAGTCCAACAAGGTGCTCCATTCCCTGATGCAAGCTGCTCTGAAGGAAGAGAGGATTGCACACAGGTTGGTATTTTCCAGGTAATTCAACAAACATGGGACCTGTGGGCACCTTGGGTCAGCTTCGTGTAATTTTTACACCATGGCCACTCAAAAACATGGCAGATACTTAAAAGACATCACACTCTAAAGTTTCTTAAGGGGACCTTAAACTTGCTATCTATGCTTATGAATGACAAATAAATAGAAAGTTTAAAGATATTTTTAATTTTAATACTAAGGATTAAACTCAGCAGTGTCAACATACTGAGCAATATCCCCCGGCCCTTGTTATTTTTTATTCTCAATATATTGATCCTCTTGCTTCAGCCTGCTAAAATGCTGAGATTATGAACATGCATCTTCTCACCTGGCATTAGGTACAAATACTTTTTAAAGAGTTTTATTTTATATCTACATGTTTCTCTCATGTAAAAGTACAATCACACACATGTGCGCGCGCGCACACACACACACACACTCACTTTTTAAATTTCATCCAAAACTAAGAGGAAAAGATGAATTAAAACTATGTGCTATTTGAAATGTTCCATGGAACCATACTTCATAATATAGTGAATTAGCTGAGAAAAGGTGACATTTAGGAAAATCATGCTTACCACACATTGGGAAAACACACTTAAAAATGGGTGCCACCTGGTAAGGAAAGAGAAACTGAAAACTCTTTGACCACAGCTCCTTCCTAATATAAATTATGTACATTAGTCAAAATTCTCATGTCCTGATCTTGTCTTTAACATTCACTCTGAACCGGTGTAGGCAAGAAATTACAGAGTTTGTTTCAGGCCAGACAGAGGTCACCAATCTGGCACAGGACAAAAACTAGAATCCTGACTGTCAACCGCATTCTGAGGGCCAGAGGTGGGAATATATTGAGCTCTATCAAATTTAGAGTAGTGTTAAAAGATTACAAAGGTGACCTCTGGAAAGTCCACATTCCCACAATTACTTCTGACTACTTTTACTCAGCTCATTTCTTCTGTTTTAATAATGGTCAGCCCTGCAGACTTATCATTTTTAAAAATACTCTAGACCCTGAAAGTCAGAGGAAAAAGGACTGTGACAGAGCCACCCAGGCATCACAAAACCTGGAGATGGATCAAGAAATATGCCTGAGGGCTGGGGATGTGGCTCAAGCGGTAGCATGCTCGCCTGCCATGCGTGCGGCCCGGGTTCGATCCTCAGCACCACATACCAACAAAGATGTTGTGTCTACCGAGAACTAAAAAATAATAAATATTTAAAAAAATCTCTCTCTCTCTCTCTCTCTCTCTCTCTCTGTCTCTCTCTCTCCCCCCATCTTAAAAAAAAAAAAGAAAGAAAGAAATATGCCTGAGACAGGGGTAATTTGTCTCCCAGATTTTGAAGCATGCCCTCTATTCTTTGGTTGTTGCTCTGATTCAATAATTATCACTCCAATCACTTCTGATTTAATAATTTTTATCTGAATATAAAAAAATACCAAGCTCAGACCCCTCTGCCTCTGAGTATAAGGTGAACGAATTTCAATTCAGCCCATAGTACCTCAAAATAGCAAAATATTAATTGTATTCCTTCTAAGACAGGGCTTTCTATGTGCAAGAAGACCTGGCTATACAAGGGGACAAAAGTATTTAATGTTGAATATAATGTTATATCAACTATTCATAATAATAATGCCAATGACAGATTCACAAATGCAAATAATATAGTGAGAATTTACTTTACATTTTTTTTTTTGTACCATAAACTTCATACTGTGGCTAAATGAGGCTTGTTTTTTTGTTTGGTTCCAGGGATAGACACCAGTGATGCATTACTGAAGAACATCTCCAGTCGTCTTCAAAATTTATTTTTTTCCAGAATCTCACTAAGTCTTTGAGTCTGGCACTAAGCTTGTGATTAACTTTTTTAGTTTCCTGAGTCACCAGCATTAAAAGTACACAACAACATATCCAGCTTATGTTCAGAAATTTTGATGTAGCTAGATTTTTAGAAAAAATAGACAATCTTCTATAGCATCATAGTTGAAACAAATAAAATGATAAATATATGTGCAACTGAACATTTAGAGGTCATAAGTAAAACAAGTAAAATTAATAATTATAATAATTTATAATTTATAAATTATTATAATTATTAAGTCATCACAAATAATTGGTACTTTGTAATAATGTAAGTTATGAAATAATTTAAAATTTTTATTGCATAATAAAATTATGATAATTTCCAAGAAAACTATTTTATATTTTTAACCCAGTATATCCACAATTTTCTTATTCTAATATAAAAACAATAAAAATTGTTAGCTAACTACATGTATTTTTCATTAAACTTTCAAATCTTATACTTATTTCCACTTCTAATACTTCTCAATGTAGATCAGACACATTCCAAGAACTCATTAGCCACATGTGGCAAATGGCTGCCACATCACATGTGTATATCTGAATATTGTGGTTTCCTGGACTGTAGAAAATGAATAACTGAATAACTGAAACCCTCCTTTCTTATTAGAGGTGAGAAAACATGTCTTTCTTAACAATATTTCTCCTTTATACCAAATGAGAAAGAAATAATATTTTTAAACCAAGGAGTGTGCTATAAGATGAGAGTTGCCTAAGTCAGGCCATTTTTCTAAACTGATAATTGTTAAGGTCAGTAGCATCTTCATATATTAAACAGCAAACAAAATATGATGCAAATCCGGAGGCAAGTGTCCTCATGTCTTCATTTATGTCTACACCTTGAGATTAAAAGTAAGTTGTGAACAAAAATATTAAAACTTTTTTTTTTTAATTTTACCATTGGGCCTTCATCCTAGTGATCCAGTGATGGTTGTCTGGTTTATCTTTTGTTGTAGAGTATGCTGTGAGTTAAAGTATGAATAACATTTTCATGTCTGCATGCATTTTGGCATTACTCAAAATCGTTTTATAGGACTTTCAACATTAAATCAAGAAAAGTGAATTCAGTGCTTCTTCCATGCCTACATCTATGCATTTAACTCGAAATTACTGTTTTCAATTCTGGCTTCCTGTTTTTCTTAAATGTATTTAAGTTATCAAGTATTACCAAGCTATCAATTATTACAAACTACCAGCAAACTTACTAATTCATGATTCAAATGAACAGTTTATGGGTAAGCCAAATGTAGACTGGGTTTATCTGGGCTTTTCTGATTTCAGCAGAAATTTTTACAGGCATATACTCTGCTATTTTGACATGGTTAGCCTGTTCCTGGAATAGAGATGCCTTTCCACTATAGTGTTTGCATTCTCATCCTCAAGGACTCTTCTCCTTCATAAGCTTAATATGAGCTTCTTCTTCTTAAGATGGTGGGGTTTACAAAGACAAAAATGAGAAGAATTCAAGACACTTTAGGTCTAAGCACAATACCAGTACATTTCAATATTCTCTCTCTCTTACAGGCTGTAATATAATAGCCATTTTTTATTTACATATTAGCAATGAGATACTGTCTCTTGATAAAAATCACTATAAAAGAGTATTGCCAATTTGCTGGGATACAGGGAAGGATATGGGACTGGAGATACTTTTGCATTTTATACTTTTTTTACTTTTCTTTCAGAGAATATTTGTATGTTTATTCTAAATTTATAAAATTTTACCATACCACAGATACTAAGAGGCTTGTCAGGTTTTAAACTCAGAATCACAACTGCCTGCCTCAAAAACTCAAAGATTTTCCTAGGCTACGATAATCATGCAACTTTTCTAGGCTCTTGATATAGTTAAATTGGTAGAGTGCTTGCCATGAATGCAGAAGACCCTAGGTGGAATCCCCAGCACCAAATAGATATATATAAAACTTGTCTAGGAATTTAGTAACTGAAGAATTACTCCTTTTTTATTCTTTTTTTTTGAGAGAGAGAGAGAATTTTAATATTTATTTTTTTAGTTTTCAGCAAACACAACATCTTTGTTTGTATGTGGTGCTGAGGATCGAACCTGGGCCGCAAGCATGCCAGGTGAGCGCGCTCCCTCTTGAGCCACATCCCCAGCCCAGAAGCATAATTCTTTTCAGCTTCATATCCTTTACTACTTTTTACTATTTAAACACTTTCAAGAACACTCAACCTTTTTTTTAAAATAGGGAATAATTTGGGTAAATTAATTTGGACTATGTTTTGAAGAAAAACTAAATGATTCATTTTTAATTCTCATCATGAAATAATAGTAAAAAGGGTCAATAATGCACAGTATACCTGCAACTTAATTTTTTCTTTTCCTTTGGTGTTCATAGTCTACTTATGATTTTTAACCTAGGCTAAATCTAGACCTTCTTTTCATGAAACAGTCCCTTGATACGAAAGCAAGAGAACAAGATAGATCTACTGAAAAAAAAAAAAAAATCTTTTCTACCAGCAGTTTGACTAAACAACTGAAGATATAAGATAGTCATCCTTTTATTTTTTTTTCAGTACAGCAAATCTGTTTTCTATAAACCCCACATGAAAGGCTGAAGTGAACAAATCCACACAGCAAACAAGGAAACCACACAAAGCTAATGCATTTTCAACTGGGAACAAGTGAGCAGCCCCTATCCTTGTATATTTATTTTTGGTGAGGTCATATGTCAATCTCTTTAATGTCATAGGAATACATTATATAGTTTTAACCAACAGAATGATAAAAACCTTCACTACTTTTAAGCACAGAATATTTACATTATCCCCCCAAAAAAACATTTTCTTTCACATGCAACTTTTTGTTCCCAGAAAGATGTTAGTGTAATGGATTATAGAACTACATTTTTATTTTGCCTAACATCATGCAATATAATTCAAATACAGCTGCTGAACTATATAATATCTGTGAAAGTCAATAAGCATGTGTGCATCAGCAAAGTTTTCCTTTTTATTGATGACTACATTTATACTTTATGGATTCACTACAAATTGTTAATTTCAATATTCAATAACATTTGAGTTATTTCTTATTTTGGACCATTAGGACTAGTGAGGCCATCAGTAATTTTTAAATAATTATTAAATTCAGCTTACTCTTTCCTAGTATTTCAATGACATGATATATTGTTTTTACGGGTTGCTATGAAAATTATAATTTCCATCCCATTATTTCAATTTAATTATAGTCAATATTATATGAGTTTTCTAAATACAAAATGAAAATCTTACAACAGACTGTTTATTTTCTTGTAGTCTTTGTGCAACTACTATAAATATTTATGTACAAAATACACTGTATAATTTTTGTATAAAATAATCATAGATTATTATAAAACAAAGAGAAACAAGTGTCAATCATAAGATTGATAATATATGCTACCTATGATGATACACATCTATAATAATTCCAGTGACTTGGGATGATGAGGCAGCAGGATAGCAAGTACAAATATTGCCTCTTTTACTTAGCAAGCCTCTATGTCACTTAGCAAAACACTGTCTCTAATAAAAATACAAAATAAAAATGGGAGCTCAGGATGTGGTGCAGTGCTTAAGTGTACCTAGGTTCAATCAATGTTACCAAAAAAAAAAAAGGATTTGTAATACATCATAAAACTTAGGCAGTGTGGTAAAACTTTGAAAATAATGTAACAAATAAAAACTTTGATAATACAGATAAATTATGAAATGTTATTAGTCACATTTTGGCTACAATATTAGTAGACATGTAGGTGTTGGTAAATTTTATTTCCTTTGTGCCACATATTTCTAGATATAAATTTTCAATGTCTTGATTTATAGGCTGAGATACCATTTAAACAACAGGACACATTATTCTTTATATTGATTATTTTATGTTCTATAAGATTCTTTGCTCTCAGCTTTTTAAAGTTTCAGGAAAGTGAATTCAAAAATGGTTTCAAAGTCACTGAACACTATACAATAAGGAGTATAGAGATTCTTTAATACCCCTGATGAAAACTCTGAGACATGTTAAAGATGAGAAAACAGTTTTATGTGAACATTTTGAATTTAAGTCTTCACTCTCAAATTTTTATCTACACAATGACAGCACACTTTAGATAACATTTAGTCAGAAATTCACCACATTATACACATTAATCAGTAGTCCAGGTGGATATGCTTTGTTGAGTTTTTCATTTCAACTACTTTTTCTACTTTTACACTCTTCATTTTTTTGTGACCTTAAAAGTACCTACTATTTAAGCTCTGTTATTACACATTTGGGGAAAGAACAAAATTAAAATAGCTAGCTACACAAGGAAGATACTTTGTATGTACCTTACTCTCACCATGTTAAAAAAACATATTTTCAGGAAGATGCCAGAATCAGCCCTAAACTTTTGAACACTGCAAAAAAATAAAATATATTCAAAAGTATTTTAGAACAAAATATTTAATAACAAATAAGTAATAAGAAGTTATATAAAAGATAGAATACTTCCTAAAGTCACATCTGCAGTAAGCAGCATTTAAAAAAATAAATACTGATGAATTTGAAGAATTTGCCTTACCAAGCTGTTTCTGTTTCTGAAAATATGGTAGACAACTTTCAATTATAAATTGCAAATATATGCACAACCTGGACAACCAGTATTTATATTTGATACCTACCACTTTAGCATGATTCAGTTTGGTCACATCATCAATTAAACTTGCAAAAAATCCCCAGATTCCCATGGCTGCTAATGGAAATAATCACAAAAGTAACAGCTTAAATTAGTAAAAACTCATTCTTTTGTAGTTAAGCATGTTATTATTATCATGACAGAAAATTAATATCAAAGTATTAGCAAAGCCACACTCTTTCCAGAAGAGAATCATTCTAACTTCTACTGGCTATTGGTATTTTTTTTCTGTGGTTATAAATGTTTCCCTTTTCCTTGTAGTGATACAGCCTTCAAGAGAGGCAAACACACACACACACACACACACACACACACACACACACACATATATATATATATATATATATATATATATATATATATATATGAGAGGGAGAGATAGAGGTGCTGTCATAACAATTTACAACATTCAAGCCTCATAGAATCTGAGAACTATAGCAAAATAGCAGGTAGGTACTTCATTGAGCTTATTTTTATTCATGCAGAGTATTTGACAGAATCACACAAAAGGAAATTTCATACACAGTGGATGAAGAAAGAGAGGGGACACAGATCTAGGAGAATGTAGCAAGACAGGTTAATTATGCACAAAAGTGAGTGTGATGGATAAAAATGTGATATCATACACTGTCTCCAGATGCAGATCAGAGGACAGAGTCATGTCCAGAGTGGAAGTCTTATTTGTTTTTTCTTGGAACCCTGGAAACTCTCTCAATCCCACAGAGCTTTGCATTATTCCAACTAATACTCTATTCATACTTTCTGCCTGTCCTTGGTCATCCTCTTAAAATAAATGTGGATGGGAGCTGGGGATGTGGCTCAAGTGGTAGCGGGCTCACCTGGCATGTGTGCAGCCCGGGTTTGATCCTCAGTACCACATACAAACAAAGATGTTGTGTCTGCCAAAAACTAAAAACTAAAAAATATTAAAATTTATTCTCTCTCTCTCTCTTCCTCTCTCCCTCCCTCCCTCCCTCCCTCCCTCTCTCTCTCTCTCAAAAAAAGCTTTAAAAAAACAAATGTGGATGGTACTTATTTGAATACTGGGAAAGGAGATACTATATCAATGATCTCTGTTACTCAATTTTTAAAAACATTTCCTGTATATTCCCATGGATTTATGTATCTAGAGACCAGTTTTTAATATTTTAGAATGAGGAACACTTAGTGATCAAAGCTAAAATATAAAGTGGGAGAAAATGCTTGCAAAATATATATGTAGCAAAAAGTTGATATGACAGAATGAAAGTGGTTTATATTTGTGAGGAAAAGAAGGCATACAAAAAAGTATGTTATAGTCAAAATATTTCTAAATTCACTTAATAAAAGAAAATATTCAACAATCACTTGAATTTACAAAAAGTAGTATAAATCACTAATAATGAGACAAGTTAACAAAAAAGCAAATTCATTATTGCATACGAACCAGGAAGGAAAACATTAACTCGAAAGGAAAAAAAAAAAACCTGAAATTAAATCAGGTTAATTTATTGGAACTATCAAACTTTATACTTTGGCATGAAAAATTTTAGAACCTTGTGAAAAATTGATTTGGTACTGCCTACATAGGTACACCTTGATGAGTCATCAGTTGTACTCTTGGACACTAAAATATTCTGAATGTTCCAACAGGTAGCTGCCACTGCTGCTTTCACCATGAAAATAGACTTCATCTGCCACCACCTTCCACTGTCCAGATTCCCTAAGTCAGGACCCAGATTACCAAGATTCTAATGAGCCTATGCCCAGTCTCAAAACAATGTCAGAGTAATGCATAAGAAATGTGGCATAGAGGGGAATCAAGAATCTGAACATGGACACAATGGAAGAAAAGGCAAAGTGGAACAAGTAGAAGAAAAAGTGGTGAAGAAGTAAAAGAATGGATCTGAGAAGGAAGAAACTGCTAACTGTGTATTAGATGAGAAAAATGTTGATCACAAGTGGGAGAAAATAGGAAATATTGTGGAAGCATAATACTTATCCCAGTGGCCTCATATTTGGCAATTCCTAATAACCAGAACTTAATGGTATAATCAAACAAGGATGACATACACCTGTCTTCCTGCTCTTAGATCTCTACCAGAGATGTCACACTCTTTTTCTTTCAAGACTTCTAATTTCTTCCTCTCCAGCACTGCTCATCCAACTTAAATCTGCTGTTGCTCCACTTCTAAACCTGTTCCATCTGAGGTCCCTCAGGTTGTCTCCAGTAGCTCACACTTAATATTTTTTTCTTCAACCCATTACACCAAACCTTATACTTTGGTAAACCCTCATAACTAAACTCTTAATGCTCCACCCCTAAAATTTTGAGCAACCCCTCTTTTTTCTGACTCCTGGATCACCCTCTGATTTGCTCCACCAAAAAAACCATCAAGCATAATTGGTGTATGATTGTTTCCTACACAATGAGCTACACATTTCACTCATCTTTTTTTTGTATAATTAAATAAATAAATTATCCCACTCTTTTTAGAATAATACTTTAAAAGAACTAGTTGGAGAAAAATAGTTGAAGTTACCACTAGGGTGACTGAAGGGTATAGTGAAAGCAAGAGGACATGAATCTGTTCTCTGCAGCATCATTAATGTTCTATTTCTTAATAGAAATAGTAATTACATAGTACGTTCCACTTGTAATAATTCATTGATCTATAGAGTTTTGATGCTGATCAAGTATGTGCATTGGTAAATAAGATCAAGTTAATTTCATAAAGGTGGTGGAGAAGAGTATAATGGAGAGACTAAAAAAATAGGGTAATAGAAATTACACTATTAAACAATTCAAAATAAAAGTAAGAAATTTTTAGCTAAATATTGTGTTCAATATTTTGAGAAAGGCAATTTTTATAGGTAGAAAGTAGAGGGAAAATACTAACAAAGGAGTACCATTTAAGCATATTAACAGTGAACATAGCATACAGAGTTTCAGTATTTCCAAATGTTGCATTGAGAACACAACTAAAATTTTAAAAGCTCTGGTAAATTTCACATGTAAAATTTTTATGTTATTTATATATTATATACATGTTAAATGTATGGTATGTCTAATGATGCCTCATTTAATGATGTGGATACATTATGAAAAATGCACCATAAGTTGATTCTGTTATTTTGCTAATGATGGAGGGTACTTACATAATTCTAAACGGTATAGGCCTCTATCAACCTAGGTTATAATTTAGCCATTAAAGTGCTATCCAAATGACAGTAGATGGCAGCACCTCCAGGAATGAATGAGGCCAGAACAAGTCAAGATAGGCAGGTTCTTGGGTACATTTTACTTTACTTTCTTTTAAGGTGATTAGAGTTGAGTACAGATAACAGCTTTTTTTAAAGGCAAGTTTTTCCAAAAGCGATGGAGTCTAGCCATGCAGTATGATATTTAAATTAACACTTTTATATAGGATAATATCAATATATTAATTATATGCATACATATTGTTAATTATTGGAAACCATATAATGGGCAATACTTTTTTTGTATTTAACTTTTCTGATCTATTTTCTAAAAAGGTAGAGTTCTCAACTGGGAAGTACCCCCTAATATCCAATACAAAAAATATGTTAGGCAAAGGTGTAGTTTTACTATACACTATATACAATTAAAAAAGACATACTTGAAATTTATTTTAATCACAAAACTGAATATATCAAGAGTACTATTATTATGTGACAAATATATAATTACTAATAAAGAAGATATATGTATTTAGAACTACATCCTCACAACTCCCTCTATTTTAAGGCTCTAGAACATCTTAATTCATAGTGGTTACATTCAACTTTGAGAATATGGCTCCTCTGACCTTGGTGAATTAAAGAGCCTGGACCTCTACATTCTATACAAGAGATGAGAGAAGACACTGTTTAATCAATGCTTTCCCACAAAACCAAACAGCAGAAGTGGCACTACCCTCAGAAAGAGAAGGAAGGCCAAACAGACAGGGTCCAAAAGATAATGATTTTATTTCTATCTGATGCTGAACACAGACTTATTCACATTTCAGATGTCAGACAGCATAAAAGAGAAGAGAGAGTTCCAAGAGTTGGATGTCTCATTTTGGTATATCTTTTCACAACCTTGACTCTAAAACTTAAATATATTAAAGACAAACATCTTATTTTGCAACTTAGCCTTTGACCTAAAGCCTAGGCTGTGATATTGTTTCCTCACTTGATATGAGGTACTGTGAGAGTTTTAGCATCAATCTGATGTATTCATGTCTGCATATGCTAATAGCACCTCAATAATGGTCCAGACTTAATTTAGAGAAAAAGAAAAACAGTACCAATAAGGCAACTGCTGTTTTCCACAGGATTTTCTCAAAGTATGTGACAGAATCCTGGATTCCAATTATAACTGATGGATGAGTCACTCTAGAGCTTATTAGACCATGATTGGTCTGCTTTATTAATTCATGCTGGTATTATCTGTTTTTTTTTTTAATTTTCTGATAGAAACAGCTGATGACCGCTTAACTTCAGAGGGTTAGCTGTCATCCTCACCAGAAGCACCTTAATTCTCTGCTTTGATAATTCCTCCTCTAATATGGGCTTGTTATTTTAGACACAACAGGATTTGAAAAGCAAAATCAAAAGAAATAAAGACTTTTTGAGTGTAGGTACCATACTATTCACTTACATCTTTACTGGTTCATATGAGCCATAATAAATTTAAAAAAAATGCCAAACACAGTGGTGCATGACCATAATCCAAGTGGTTTAGGAGACTGAGGCAGGAGGATTGTTAAAAAAAGTTTAAACTGAGCCTAAGTAATGTCAAGGAACTAAGAAACTCAGTAAGACCCTGAGTATAATAAAATACAAAATAGGGCTGGGGATGTGGCTAGATAGCCAAGTGATGCTTAGGTCAATCCCTAGTACTCCAAACTTCCACCAAAAAAAGAAACAAAGAAAGAAAGAAAGAAAGAAAAAGAAAGAAAGAAAGAAAGAAAGAAAGAAAGAAAGAAAGAAAGATTGATTAGATTAGATCTAAGGACTTGGAAACAGATTCTGCATTTTAACAGGTTAAGATAAAAAACAAAATACCTAGTTTATAAATACAAAAATAAAGAAATAATTGATTATATCATGCACTCTATATTATACTACCCTATTTTATATATGAAGCTTATATAATGATTTTAAGAAAAGAAATGTGTTCAAATATCCACAGCTATTAAGCAGAATAGGTAGAATTCAGAATAAATTATGCATGACTCCAAATCCCAAAGATTTCCACTAGACCACAAACTCCATGCAAATTCTCTTACTCTTTAAGGTTTTGGATAGAGACATACCAAAATGGCAGGATCTGTGTCCATATTATGTATATCACTGATGAAAATAATATACTCAAGAGAGTTCTTTTGAACACTGATGGAAATAATATACTCAAGAGTATTCTTCTGAATCTTCTAGAAAGGACTTGGAATAATTTTGAGTAATGGCTCATGTCTCAATTTAGAAAATCAATATTCAAAAATACATTTTTATGAAAATACTACAATGCATTCAAAAGGTGTTGATAAAATATTCTTTAAAAATTCTAGAAAGAGAATACTTCATCTGTGTCCCAAAAGTGCTAAAAATGAAAATTTGAAAACCTATAAAAGAGAGTGTAGAAGAACCCAGCACTTTTAAACAAGATACCAAAGAATGCACTAGAACTCTCTGAAGAGATTATTATCTGGGTCTTTCAATATAAGAACATGAAGCTACATGGAACTTGTGTCAATACAAAATGATTTTTAAATGACACAAATGGGAAGTACAATCCATTGATAGGATACCATCTTAAATTTAATTGCCATAATTATTGTAAATATCTAATGGAGAGAAATCCAAATATTAGTTTTAGTTTAAAAATGTATGAATTGTCAAGATCATTGTACTGTCATTTGTAACTAATAAAAAATTAATACAAATTAATGGAAATAAACTGATAACTTAAATAAAAATCAATTCTACAACACACCTGATGTAAGTAAAGCCACCCCTTTCACAAGAGTGGACCCTGGTATAGAGAAGAAAATTCAGTTTCAGCTATCAACTAAAGAGGCAACATTTATACTAAAGTTTTTGATTACTAACACTTCTGTTAATAAGTGAGAATGATTTCAAATAATACACGTGAACAATATTGCGTCTTTGTGAAATACTTAAACTAACCAAGAATCATGGCACAATCCTAAAATTCCAGTGGCCCAAGAGGCTGAGATAGGAAAACAATAAGTTCAAAGATAGTATCAGCAACTTAGTGAGGCTCTAAAAAACTTTGATAAATTCTATCTGTAAATAAAAATAAAAATGCATATGGATGTGGATCAGTTTTGCAGTGCCCTTGGTTTCAACCCCAGGTAGAAAAAAAAAAAGATTTTATTATGTTTTTTTGAAATATTGAGATTCAATTTTTCTTACTAGTTCTTCTTGTTTATGTCACCTAAAACTAAGTAAAACTTATCTATTGGTACATAGTGTGTCTTATTGACATTGACATATCCTATCACCTTGAGCATTATAATTATTTGAAAATTCAGGTAGTATATATATAAACAAAATTGGACAATACAACAATGAAAAAAAAAACTGAAAGTCTATAAGTAAACTCCACACTTCCAGTTAATTTAATTTTGACAAATTTGTCAGAAAAATTAAATGGAGAATAAGTAGTCTCTGCCTTAAGTAAGATTGATATAAATGCATATTTATGTTTCAAGTTATGTTATTAGATTTTAGATGAGATTATGTACAATATTTAACATGAAATGTATCTCACACTAGAATATGAGTTAAAACTATAAAACTTAAGAAGAAAACAATTACATATTTCTAAATCAGATTTAACTGTGAAGTCTTAGTTATGCTTCCAAAGAAAAATAAGAAATAATAAATTGGACTTGAAACAACTTCTGTACAAAAAATAAACTCAACGAGAAAGTGAAGACATAATTATGAAGTTTCCCTTTTTGTTTTCAAAGAACTATTTGTTCCAGTTTTTCACCTTGGCTAGAGGGCAGTCAATCCTCCTTATTAAGAAGCTGATTGAGCCCACAGCCTACATATATATATAATTTTTAGGTTCTCACACTCCAGTGCCAAAATGCACCCTTCATATTTACCCCACAGTAAGAGACTCAACCATTGAATGATGTTATACATCCCAGAGACACTCAAATTTTTCAAGCTGTTAAGTCAATGATAAGTCCTAAAATCTAGATGACTTCATAGCACTTGACACCTAGATGAATTCATAGCACTTGACATGTACAAATTTCTCACAGTTCTAATTTGTTTTTGTGAGACTGTTGAATAAACCACTATGTGTTTATTTTGGGCAGTATTCCTTTGTTCCTTTTGCCTGTCCAAATGCAACTATTTTACATTATGTAAACAAAAAATATTAACATTTACAAAAAATACCCTAAAATGGATCAATATGGAAAAGAAAAATAGGTCATTATGCAGAAAATTGAAAATCTCATTCCTCTTTGATACAAAAGTAAAATTACCCTGGTGATTTTTTGGTAAAATAAAGAATTACTAGATGAACAAGAATTTACCTCTGAAATATACCAAAAGTAATTAGAAATGTGTTGAGACTGTCATTCATATAGGAATATTTATTGCTGGACTATTCATAGCAACCAAAATGTCAAATCAATGCAAGGTAAATAGATAAATGGAAACATGTAAATCCTTACAGTAGATTATTACTCAGCAATATTATCTTTCTGTTACTAGGAATTAAACTCTGGACCTCACACATGCTAGGAAAGCACTCTACCTCTGAACTATTATCCCAGCCATGTTGAGCAAGTATGTTTCATGAGAGCACTAAAGGTTACAATGAATGTGTACATGGAAACCTTAAGCTAATTGAAAATAAGCAGAAAAACTGTAATGTATTTAACAATTAATATTATATGTAATTTTCTGAGCAAGTAAATTCAAGAAGCAAAAACACATATTAGACATTGCCAAGAGTTTGTGAAAAAGAAAAAAAAAACTGCTAGTGGGAACTAATTTCTTTTCATATAAAATAGTTCCTGAAACTAAATTTTGGGAATGGTATATATGTGAATATACTAAATGATAAAGAATTACACCCTGAAAATATTTATAAACTTAATTTTATGTTCACATGTGCTTTGCAGGAATTAATAGATAAATAATTTATGGAATGCATAAAGCAGTCAAAATTCCAGCCAGTAAAATAAAAAAAATAAAAATGTAACCAATTACTGTTCAAAAAAACACTGAGTTTTCATTATGAGATCCACTTACATATATGTGAATATACTGTGGTTTTAAAATTTTCATTTTTAGTTATAATTTGTACTAAGTATATAAGAAAACTATGTCTATACATCAACAACTATTGTAAAGCTGTCTAGGTTTTAATATTCTTATATTAATAAATATTCATTTTTTGTGAGTGTGTGTGTGCATGCACTGATGGAGATTATACCCAAGATCTTGCACAAGCATGGCAGATGTTTTGCTGTTTTGCCACAACCCATGTACAAATGTATGTTTTTAATCTTGGCTCTCTCTCACGCACATGCTCGCTTGCTCGCTCTCACTCTCTCTCTCTCTCTCTCTCTCTCTCTCTCTCTCTCTCTCTCTCCCCACAACCCATGTACAAATGTACATTTTTAATATTGGTTCTCTCTCTCTCTCTCTCTCTCTCTCTCTCTCTCTCTCTCGTTTCTTCTCTCTCTCCCTTTCTTTCTGTCTCTCTTTGTCTTTCACTCTCTGCCCCTCAATTTCTATCTTTCTCTCACTCTCTCTGTTTTGCATTTTTAGACACAGATTGCACCTTGGGGTCATTTACCACTGAACTACATCCCTAGTCCTTTTGATTATTTTTTACAGTGGCAGAGAGTTTTTCTAAGTGTATTAGGCTGGCCTCCAATCTATTATCCTTCTGCCTCAGCCCTCAGTCCTAGGATTACGGTCATGTCTTGCCATATCTGTCTATTTATCTCTTTTTGAAGGGATATCTAATGCCAATTTTTAACTTTGTATTATATATATTTCTTATTGCTAAAATGAACATACATTATGTTCTAATTAACATTCTGCTAATAATCTATAGATTGTTGTTTCTGTTTTATGAGTGAATAAATCTTTTACATGATTAACTACTATCTTCTCATACTTCACACATATGCTTTCTTGTATTGCCTATTTATTTTATATAGAATATAAACTTGATTTTCCTGCTGATTAGTGTTCTCAGTCTCACACACTCTTCAGTTCTCTGGGTTCCTCAGCCTCCTCACTCTTGCTTTTGCTCTAGTTCAGTGTCAGCAATCTTTTTATCTATGCTCGTGCATATGTCCTGGGTCTTATTCTAACATAGCAAGGCACAGGTCTGTGTTAAAACAAACAAAAATCATCTATATCTCATGGCAATATTTTCAGACAGAATAAACAGGGACAGTCAGACTTATGAAAAAGGAGTCACAAGGCATTTACTAAAAGACAAAATGAAACCTGAGAAATAAGATCCTGAGCATAAATTTTCCTGATGTTATTTACACATATATGAGTAATACACAATTTCTCATACATGTGTAAAAGTGGCAATTTTAGAAGCTGAGGCCAGAGGATTACAAATATAGAGCCAGCTAAGCAGGGTCATTCTATTTCCAATTATGCTCTCTTAAAATCTAATAACTGTAGTTGGGCAGTGGAACACTACTGTAATTACAGAAATGTTGAAGGTGGAGTCAGGAGGATTGAAAGTTGGAGTCCAACTTCAGCAACTTAGTGAGGTCCTATGCAACATAGAGAGACCATGTGTTAAAATTGAAAATACTCAGGCTGTGACTCATTGGTAAAGTGTCAATGGGGTCAATCAACAAAAC
Source organism: Spermophilus citellus (assembly GCF_964194105.1). Lineage (NCBI taxonomy): Eukaryota > Metazoa > Chordata > Mammalia > Rodentia > Sciuridae > Spermophilus > Spermophilus citellus. The sequence continues at coordinate 290,687 of NW_027673039.1, read as the reverse complement.
CCCTAAAATAACTAATACCTGAAATTTACTAAAAAAAGAATTAATTATCTATTAGTTCTTTAAACTACAAAATCAGCACTTAGTTCTTAGGTGAAAAAAATCTGGACTACACGTTGTTTAGCCTCAATTTTAATTTCTACTTGAAATAGATAACTTAACATTGCAAATCAAAGGTACATGATATATATTGTAAATAACTGAAGAATTTTAATCCCTTGAGACCAGGAGATATACATTACTTTTAGTTCATTATCCAGATTCATGAACCCTAATTATTATAATGATATGGGTTTAATAATCAGTGTTATTAACAAATATTAATTTAGTAAGAAAATAAAAAAAAACAAATTTGAAGTATGTATCTTGCTACAGATACGTGGGGATATATATCTGTGGATGGACTTTTATTTTTTATTTATTTATGTATATGTGATGCTGAGAATTGAACCCAGTACCTCACACTTGCTCAGCAAGCACCGGGCATGATGGTGTACATCTATAATTTTAGTAAGTTGTGATGGTGAGGCTAACCAATAAGTACAAGACTCCTTGTAATGATGGTGAATTTCTGTAATACCAGTAGCTCAGAAGGCAAAAGCAGGTAATTCTCAAGGTTAAAGGCAATCTCAGAAATTTAAAAACAAAAAAAAAATTTGAAGTGACTCAGTGGTTAAGTTTCTCTGGGCTTCATTCCTGATACTAATGAAAGTACAAAACTAATTGGACAACTTAGGCAGACATAATTTTGTTCAATTGTGGAGCACTGCTAGATATGATCTCCAGTACAAAGAAGAACAAAAATAAGAATAAAATAAAGAGTCACACATTTACTTAACTCAATTCCAGAATAAAATTAAAAATTAACCAATTATTTAATTAATTAATTAATTAGTGCCTTAGTTAAGTTGGTGGGCTTACAGAATTCACAACAGAGCATTGCTCCTACATATTCAATAAGAGAAAAGCTGGATTAACTGAAATTGAATGATGGTTTTTCCTCAGCCCATAGGAGGGCTGATTTCAACTGGTGAACAACTAATGTGGCACTAAGTACATGCTAGACTAGAAGATACACATCCTGAAGGTTTTGGTTGCACTCTGAAAAAAAAAAGTTTAAATTAGTAGAATTAAACCAGGATTTTTGTACAAAGCCAAATGTATGTGTGTGTGTGGTGAATAAAAATGTTAAACACTAAAATCTGAAGACACTCTCTATTTTTTACATGTTTTTCTTTAAAAACCCCAAAATATGTGTCACATAATATAAAGAAGAGGTTCGTCTCGTCCGCGTCGCCGACGCGCCCGACCCGGACATCCCGGCACCATGCGGAGGGATCACTAGGCAATGCTGAGCTGACGTGGATCTGGGGCGAACAGTCTGGGCCTCTCAGAACACACACTGAGCCCGGATCGGCTGAATTCAAGCTCCCCTTCGCCTGCTTCCCGCAGACAAACAGCTGTGACTCAGCATTAATCCATCCGGCTGAAACAACTGGACAGCCCTTCTGATCCTACGGAGGTAAATGCCTACCAAGCCTTCATAAGTAGTGGCCACACATTTGAAACGGGGCTTGGGAGAGACAGTAAGGACCCACCCTTTGCAATGGTCACCCGGCAAAGGGAAACAAACTGTCGCCATTTGCAAGAGACACCACTATAGCAGAGAACTGACGTCATCAGACTGCGGCGGAGGAGATTACTTCATTGAAACCTGCGGGTACAGGTGTGTAATCCCCTAGCCTTCCCTCTCCACACATCGGAAAAACCTTAAGGGCCCCTCCCAGCTCTCCCGTGAGCCAGCCCGAGGGAATCAGAGGTGGCGCGGGACACGTGGCGCGGAACAACCGCTCCCACCAGGGCTGACAGCTGAGGTCTCTTGCACCAGCTACCGGGGCCGTGGCTACCGGAGGGCAAGTAAAATTCACTGAGGATTCTCAGCCCCAAGCTCTACAAACTTAGGGTCTGAGGGAATGGCAAACTGGGAGAGTGTGCCCAGTAGATCATGAAAACAGGGCTCCCGGGAGCAGCAGACCTGGTGTGTAGCCAGTATTGTGGTGAGCGGCACCCGTGAGAGGGGCCTGGCTAGAGGAAAAGTGGGAAGTGACTAGACTCAAGAGGAGGCCCTAGGTACTCAGGATTGGAGACTTGCCCAGTCTCGGAGGAGGAGCTGCTGCACAGTGATTGGTTCCCGTGTATTGACAGAAGAAACTTGGCCTGGTGGGCACAGCGCCACCTACTGGAAGAGAAGTTAATCAAACTCTAAGACTGCATTTATTAGTTTTTTTTTTCTTTTTTTCTTTTCTCTTTTTTTTTTGTTGATTTGGGTTTTTCTTTCATTTTCATTTTTCTTTCTTGTTGTTTTTTTTAAATTGTTTTTTAAATTTTTTTCTTCTAATTTTAATTTTTGTTTATTATTTAAAATTTTTTTTCCTTTTTTTATTTCCTATTTTTTTCTTCTTTTGTCTTTTCATTTCTTTTCAATTATCTTATCCCCCCTTCCTTGAATTCTACCTGCTTACTCTCATTCTCTTTAGTGACTTCTTCCCTTCCCTTCTAATACCTTTCCTCCCAAGCATCAAATAAACTTATAGGAGTAAACAGTAACTCAGCAGTCAAACAGAACAAGAAGTAACATGAGCAGCTTCAAAAAGCAAGGAGGAAAAGGAGTGCAAACAATGCAGGACAGCCTAAATATTCAGGAGGACCTAGAGTCATCAGAAAAATGGTCATATAAAGAACCCAAGGAACACCTTAGACAGATGGAATGGAACCTTAAAGTGGATACAAGACAGCAAATTCAAGCAGCAAAAGAACACATTGAGAATGAATTACATAAACAGATAAAAGAGAAGTTAAGCATCTTTATCAGGAGATAGAGACTATAAAAAATAATCAAACAATAATTCTAGAAATGAAGGAAACGATAAACCAAATTAAAAACTCAATTGAGAGTATCACTAACAGAGTGGAGCAAGTAGAAGCCAGAACGTCAGATAATGAAGACAAAATATATCATCTTGAAAAGAGTCTAGCCAACTCAGAAAGGCTGGTAAAAAATCACGAGAAAAACATCCAAGAGTTATGGGATAACATAAAAAAACCAAACTTACGAGTCATCGGGATAGAAGAAGGTACAGAGATTCAAACCAAGGGAATGAGTAACCTGCTGAATGAAATAATTACACAAAACTTTCCAGAAATAAAAAAGGAAACAGATATACAAATTGAATGCATACAGGACACCGAGCACACAAAATCACAGTAGACCAACGCCACGACACATTGTTATGAAGATATCCAATATATAGAACAAAGAGAAAATATTAAAAGCTACAAGAGAAAGGAGACAGATTACTTTCAGGGGTAAACCAATAAGGTTAACAACGGATTTTTCATCACAGACACTGAAAGCAAGAAGGTCATGGAACAATGTATTTCAAACACTGAAAGACAATGGATGCCAACCAAGAATTCTGTATCCAGCAAAATTAAGCTTCAGGTATGACAACAAAATAAAAATCTTTCATGATAAACAAAAGTTAAAAGAATTTGCAGCCAGAAAACCAGCATTGCAAAGCATTTTGAGCAAAACACTACAAGAAGAAGAAATGAAAAACAATAACCAAAACCATCAGTGGGAAGTGCCTCAGTAAAGACAGAGGGCGAGGGGAAAGATAATCATGGAGAAACAAACTAAATTTTTTTAAAAAAGGATAAACAATCAAACATGGATGGAAGTAAAAACCATATATCAATAGTAACTCTGAATGTTAATGGCTTAAACTCTCCAATAAAGCGGCATAGGCTGGTATCATGGATTAAAAAAACAAATTCAACAATATGCTGCCTCCAGGAGACACATCTGATTGGAAAAGACATACACAGGCTGAAGGTGAAAGGATGGGAAAAAATATACCACACACACGGTCCTCATAAGCAAGCAGGGGTGGCCATCCTCATATCGAATAAAATTGACTTCAAGACTAAGTTAATCAAAAGAGATAAAGAAGGTTTTATATACTGTTAAAAGGAACCATTCACCAACAAGACATAACAATTATCAATATTTATGCACCAAATAATGGTGCTGCAACATTCATAAAACAAATTCTCCTCAAGTTCAAGAATCAAATAGACCACAACACAATAATTATGGGTGACTTCAACACACCTCTCTCACCATTGGACAGATCCTCCAAACAAAAGTTGAATAAAGAAACTATAGAACTCAATATCACAATCAATAGCCTAGACTTAACTGACATATATAGAATATATCAACCATCATCAAATGGATATACTTTTTTCTCAGCAGCACATGGATCCTTCTCAAAAATAGACCATATATTATGCCATAGGGCAACCCTCAGTAAATATAAAGGGGTGGAGATAATACCATGCATTTTATCTGATCATAATGGAATGAAACTGGAAATCAATGATAAAAGAAGGAAGGAAAAATCGTACATCACATGGAAAATGAACAATATGTTACTGAATGATCAATGGGTTACAGAAGACATAAAGGAGGAAATCAAAAAATTCTTAGAGATAAATGAAAATACAGACACAACATATCGGAATCTATGGGACACAATGAAAGCAGTTTTAAGAGGAAAATTCATCGCCTGGTGGTCATTCCTCAAAAAAAGAAAAAAAACAACAAATAAATGAGCTCACACTTCATCTCAAAGCCCTAGAAAAGGAAGAGCAAAACAACAGCAAATGTAGCAGAAGGCAAGAAATATTTAAAATCAGAGCAGAAATCAATGAAATTGAAACAAAAGAAACTATTGAAAAAATTAACAAAACTAAAAGTTGGTTCTTCAAAAAAATAAATAAGATCGACAGACCTTTAGCCATGCTAACGAAGAGAAGAAGAGAGAGAACTCAAATTACTAACATACGGGATGAAAAAGGCAATATCACCACAGATGCTACAGAAATACAGAAGACAATTAGAAATTATTTTCAAAACCTATATTCTAATAAAATAGAAGATAGTGAAGACATCGATAAATTTCTTAAGTCATATGATTTGCCCAGACTGAGTCAGGAGGATACACACAATTTGAAGAGACCAATATCAATGGATGAAATTGAAGAAGCCATCAAAAGACTACCAACCAAGAAAAGCCCAGGACCGGATGGGTATACAGCGGAGTTTTACAAAACCTTTAAAGAACAATTAATACCAATACTTTTCAAGTTATTTCAGGAAATAGAAAAAGAAGGAGCTCTTCCAAATTCATTCTATGAGGCCAACATCACCCTGATTCCGAAACCAGACAAAGACACCTCAAAGAAAGAAAACTACAGACCAATCTCTCTAATGAACCTAGATGCAAAAATCCTCAATAAAATTCTGGCGAATCGAATACAAAAACACATCAAAAATTGTGCACCATGATCAAGTTGGATTCATCCCTGGGATGCAAGGATGGTTCAACATACGGAAATCAATAAATGTTATTCACCACATCAATAGACTTAAAGATAAGAACCATTTGATCATCTCGATAGATGCAGAGAAAGCATTTGACAAAGTACAGCATCCCTTTATGTTCAAAACATTAGAAGAACTAGGGATAACAGGAACTTAACTTGACATTGTAAAAGCTATCTATGCTAAGCCTCAGGCTAGCATCATTCTGAATGGACAAAAGTTGAAGGCATTCTGTCTAAAATCCGGAACAAGACAGGGATACCCTCTATCACCACTTCTATTCAATATAGTTCTCGAAGCACTGGCCAGAGCAATTAGACAGACGAAAGAAATTAAAGGCATAAAAATTGGAAAAGAAGAACTTAAATTATCACTATTTGCAGATGACATGATTCTATACCTAGAAGACCCAAAAGGGTCTACAAAGATAAATGAATTCAGCAAAGTTGCAGGATATAAAATCAACACACATAAATCAAAGGCATTTCTGTATATCAGCAACAAAACTTCTGAAACGGAAATGAGGAAAAACACTCCATTCACAATATCCTCAAAAAAAAAAAAAAAATACTTGGGAATCAACCTAACAAAAGAGGTGAAAGATTTATACACTGAAAACTACAGAACCCTAAAGAGAGAAGTAGAAGAAGATCTTAGAAGATGGAAAAATATACCCTGTTCATGGATAGGCAGAACTAACATCATCAAAATGGCGATATTACCAAAAGTTCTCTATAGGTTTAATGTAATGCCAATCAAAATCCCAACGGCATTTCTTGTAGAAATAGATAAAGCAATCATGAAATTCATATGGAAAAATAAAAGACCCAGAATAGCAAAAGCAATTCTAAGCAGGAAGTGTGAATCAGGCGGTATAGCGATACCAGATTTCAAAGTATATTACAGAACAATAGTGACAAAAACAGCATGGTACTGGTACCAAAACAGGCGGGTCGACCAATGGTATAGAATAGAGGACACAGAGACTAATCCACAAAGTTACAACTATCTTATATTTGATAAAGGGGCTAAAAGCATGCAATGGAGGAAGGATAGCATCTTCAACAAATGGTGTTGGGAAAACTGGAAATCCATATGCAACAAAATGAAACTGAATCCCTTTCTCTTGCCATGCACAAAAGTTAACTCAAAATGGATCAAGGAGCTTGATATCAAATCAGAGACTCTACGTCCGATAGAAGAAAGAGTTGGCTCCGATCTACATATTGTGGGGTCGGGCTCCAAATTCCTTAATAGGACACCCATAGCACAAGAGTTAATAACAAGAATCAACAAATGGGACTTAATTAAACTTAAAAGTTTTTTCTCAGCAAGAGAAACAATAAGAGAGGTAAATAGGGAGCCTACATCCTGGGAACAAATTTTTACTCCTCACACTTCAGATAGAGCCCTAATATCCAGAGTATACAAAGAACTCAAAAAATTAGACAATAAGATAACAAATAACCCAATCAACAATTGGGCTAAGGACCTGAACAGACACTTCTCAGAGGAGGATATACAATCAATCAACAAGTACATGAAAAAATGCTCACCATCTCTAGCAGTCAGAGAAATGCAAATCAAAACCACCCTAAGATACCATCTCACTCCAGTAAGATTGGCAGCCACTATGAAATCAAACAACAAGTGCTGGCGAGGATGTGGAGAAAAGGGTACACTTGTACATTGCTGGTGGGACTGCAAATTGGTGCAGCCAATTTGGAAAGCAGTTTGGAGATTCCTGGGAAAGCTGGGAATGGAACCACCATTTGACCCTGCTATTGCCCTTCTCGGACTATTCCCTGAAGACCTTAAAAGAGCATGCTACAAGGATACTGCCACATCGATGTTCATAGCAGCACAATTCACAATAGCTAGACTGTGGAACCAACCCAGATGCCCTTCAATAGATGAATGGATAAAAAAAATGTGGCATCTATACACAATGGAGTACTATGCAACAATAAAAAATGACAAAATCATAGAATTTGCAGGGAAATGGATGGCACTAGAGCAGATTATGCTTAGTGAAGCTAGCCAATCCCTAAAAAACAAATACCAAATGTCTTCTTTGATATAATGAGAGCAACTATGAACAGAGCAGGGAGGAAGAGTAGGAAGAAAAGAGTAACATTAAACCGAGACATGAGGTGGGAGGGAAAGGGAGAGAAAAGGGAAATTGCATGGAAATGAAGGGAGACCCTCATTGCTATACAAAATTACATATAAGAGGTTGTGAGGGGAATGGAAAAATAAACAAGGAGAGAAATGAATTACAGTTGATGGGGTAGAGAGAGAAGATGGGAGGGGACGGGAGGGGGGATAGTAGGGGATAGGAAAGGTAGCAGAATACAACAATTACTAATAGGGCATTATGTAAAATTGTGGATGTGTAACCGACGTGATTCTGCAATGTGCATTTGGGGTAAAATTGGGGGTTCATAACCCACTTCAATCTAATGTATGAAATATGATATGTCAAGAGCTTTGTAATGTTGTGAACAACCAATAAAAATAAATATATATATATACATATATATATATATATATATATATATATATATATATATATATATATATATATATAAAGAAGAATACGTAGAATGCCTCCCACATAGTATGAGGGTTTTTTTTTTTTTTAATTTTTGAGGTACTAGAGACATATATTCTAAATATACAGTTCTATATGTTGCTTTAATATCCATTAAGAAAGTAGAAAATGTGTATTTCTATTGTTTTTATACTTTTGTTTGTACCTTTACTTGTCTATTTTCTTGAGCTACATTTCTGGACCAGCAATTATAAATACTTAGAATTTTTTTTCCTGTTCATTAGTTCTGCTGGGCTAAAAGTTCATGTATATCATCATGCTTTCATGGTAAAGGTCTCTCAAAAGATCATATTTTAATAAATGTACACTGAGTAAATTATGAGCTGTTTCTAATGAACACACTGTGGTAACATATTAATTACTAAAACAATTCACAATCACCTGTGAAGTAGTCACACTACTATGCTCTTTATAGGCTTATCAGATGTGATTATAACCTGAATAAATACAATTAAATGTTTGTATTTCGAATAAATCTAAATTTTTTCATTGGCCTACTCATCATAAAATGACAAATTTGAGTACAAACACTAAAAAGTGTGTCTGAAACTAGCTACATTGGGGGTCATATAAGATCGAGGAAATACGAGCTTATTTATTTTTAGTTACAACATAATTACAAAAATATTAAATGCTGTAAAAACATTAAATTTTTGTAGTTACAACATAGCTACAAATATATTAAATGATACATCATGTTAGTGTCAATAACATGATATATCATATATTTAATTTAGTAAGTACAACAGAAAAATTATAGAGATACATTACCCCCCAAAAAAAATTACTACCACAATAATAGTTATATAATGAATGGAAATATATTTTTGTCAGTGCAATATAGTTGTATTTGCAAGTTTTAAATGACGTCAAATTAAAACATGCAAGATTTAGCTGGGTAAGGTGGATTAAGCCTATAATCCTAGTAGCTCTGGAGACTGAGGATCAAGGATTTCAACTTCAAAGCTATCCTAAGCAACAAGGCACTAAGCAAATCTGTGAGGCCCTGACACTGAATCAAATAAAAAATAGATCTGGGTATGAGGCTCAGTACTCCAGTAGCACTGAGTTTAGTTTCTAGTTATCCCACCACCAGTCAGATACTTTGGTGGGAAACTTTGAAGAAACCAATATCAATGAGGTAGAAAAGTACAGAATGGGACCATAAAATTGATCAAACTACATTTACTTGATGAAACAAATGATAGGAAACTGGCCAACAAATTGACCAAGTTTAAATTGAGTAGGTTAAATAGCTGAAAATGTAACAGCCAATCTCCAAAATATAAAACAAAAATGATCAGAATATATATAACAGTAGAAAACCTCCTTTTGTGAAAATCAGTTTTTTTAGTTCCAAATAATAAAATGTAGCCCTATTTGGCTCATAAGAAAACAATAGTTAAGACAGAAGTTATCAGAAGTAACTAAAAGCAAAGAGAACATGTGAGTGTCTAACATGAAGAGAATAGTTTATCAAAGAACACCAATAAGTTACATCACAAAGAAACTGGTATTTCTCTCTCTCTCTCTCTCTCTCTCTCTCTCTCTCTCTCTCTCTCTCTCTCTCTCTCTCTCATGCTAAGGATTTAACCTAGGAATTGTGCATGCAAGGCAAGCACTCTGCCAACTGAATTATATCCCCAGCCCTGGAAACTGGTACTGAAAAATTAATCATAAATACACTTACATATTATTCAGAAATTTAAAGCTGCTTCATCAACCTGTTTCTGATACTCTTAAAAGGCAGGGAAGTTTCAATAATGTTTTATAGCAACTTTGCTCAATGTTCTCTTAATTCTTACTTAATGCTGATCACATTATCATGATGGAAATTTGAATACATATATTTAATATGCAGTAATTTCTGATTTTTAATATGGCTAAAAAAATAATTAAGTCACTTATTAAAATGAAATAACCAAAAATTATTTCTTACAATTATGGATTACTTAAATACAAGACTTTCACAGTGTGAGTGATGGTAAATATATAAATTTTTATCAAAATGATGAAATAGCCATACTTCTTATAAAAGTCTAAGAGAAAATTATTCCTTGCATTTTCTCAAATCTCATAGCTTCTAGTGTTCTTTAGCTTCTGACCACAAATGCTTCTCTTCTGAGTTAGTGGAGTACTCAAAACACAAAAGATAGATAAGCCTTCTCACAGGGAAGATGATAGTAACATAGCAGGGAAATACCCTCAATTACCACAGGGTATGAGAACCATATTATATGATATGGAAGACCCTCCAATAGACTGACTATTCCAAACATTGCTTACAAAGATAGAGAAAAGTCAGTTACAACTATGCCAATGTACATATGCATATAAAAATATTGATGAAAATATAAAATTAATAAATATACTTTTTGAAAAAAGTGTTAAGGTTCTTCAAATGCTCAAGATAAAAATGATACATAATTCACTAATAATAATTTTGGGTAGCACAGCAAGGCTGCACATGCCTATGCTCCCAGTGGCTCAAAAGGATAAGAAAGGAGAATCTCAAGTTCAAAACCAGTCTCAGCAATTTGGCAAAATCTTAACCAAATGAGTGAGATGCTGTCTCAAAAAAGGGGTACAGGTTGGTGTATAGCACAGTGACAAAATGCCCATGAGTTAATCTACAGTGGTCAATATATACAAATAATAATAATAAATCTAGGTAAAAAATGACATATAATCCAGTAATAATATTTCCGGGCATACATCTAAATGAATTGGAAAACTTTTCTCAAAGAAATAACTGCAATTTCATTTTCATTGTAACTTTATTCATAGTATCTAATACAAAAAAACAAAATATGAAATGCCAGCCAGAAATGGTAGGAAATGCCTGTAATCCCAGGAGCTTGGGAGTTTGAGGCAGAGGATGAAGAGTTCAAAGCAGCCTCAGCAATGGAAAGGCATTAAGCAACTCTTTCCAAAGTAAATGTAATAGGGCTGGGAATGAGGCAAAGTGGTGGAGTGCCTCTGAGTTTAATTCCTGGTATGCACCCCCAAAACAAACTTCCTTTTAAATGAAAGGAACATCAGAAGATTCCTTCCAGCTTCACAGCATCCAACTACTCCCCTTAGATGCTACACACTTATAGTTCAAACTGATCTCTAGAAGTCAAGACTTCTAAATAGGATAAGAGACATTGGTATCTGTGGACACTTTATTTCAGACTGTTTTAAAACTAAGGACTGGGCAAATATGGGATGTTGGAATGAGAATATAACACAAAGTTCTTCAAAGGGAAATCTTAACTCAGACATTGTGATATCTGAAACCACAGTTGAAGATAAAATTAGATTCTTTGCTTCACTGATTTCTGGGTTATTAATTTATTCCAAACAGATATTGAAAAAGTATTAAGGCTACTGGTTAATGTCTATGTAAAACAGGTTATTAAAAATGTACCAGGTTAGGGCTGGGGTTTTGGGTCAGTGGCAGAGGACTTGCCTAGCATGTGTGAGGCACTGGGATCAATCCTCAGATCCACATATCAATAAGTAAAATAAAAATCCATTGACAACTAATTTTTTTCTTTAAAAATGTACCAAGTTACTCACATGGCTTTTGATGTTCAGATTCACTATGTACTCTAGCCCTTGTTATTAAACTTCTTTGTAGTTTAAATCAACTCCAGCCCCATCTTTATTTTCCTCCACACTAGGACAAAAATGTTTGCTGGAAATGTTTGGAATGCTTCTACAGGTCATTTTAATAAAGTGGTTTTACATATGGGGGGGAAACCTCAAGTAAGTTCCCATTTAAAAAAAAGTCTTTAATTAGGACAGTGAGGATGGCCTCAGCCCTGAGCTTAAACAACTCCATTTTAAAAACTCCGATTTGAAACCTGCAGTCTCACCAGTCACACCCACAGAGTACTCCAGTATGGCCTAAAAACAAAGTTAATTCCTCTCAACTTGATAAACAGAGTGAAATATCTGGCAGGATAAACTTGCCTGATAAGAGGGAAAGACAAGAATATCAGGGTGGAGACCACAGATCAGAAGTTTCTGACTCCAGGGTAAATGATGACATGGAGAAATCCCATGATAGCTAATAAAAATTGCTAATAAGAATTGCAATAGAGGTTAAAAGCCCCCAAATTTAGTATAAATAATAGAGCTAATGAACAGGGATTTAGCCAGCTGAAACAAGGATACACTCAAGCTGAAAAGCCTGATGAGGACCTGACATCCCATCTCTTGTCATTGTTCTTCTGATCCTCTGCATGATTTTCTCATCTCTCAAACTCTATCACTTCAACCTGGAATTTGTTGAAAGCCACAACTTCTCCATAGGTCCTCTCCTCAACCTGTTGTCACTCCAAGCCAGGAGAAACCTGCCTTGGTTCTGGACCTGGTGACCATGGTCTGAGGGAGTGTGCATCTGCTGGACTAAAAGCCTAAGGTTTAAGACTTTTGATCTGACATTTAAACTTAGCACACAGAGGGAATGTCTGTCAATAGCCTGTCATGATTAAGTGAGTTTTTCAGTGTTTAGAATTAATCTAGGATTGTTAGCAGTAAATTAATCAACCTATTTTATTTGCTGTGAATGTATTAAGTCTATTGCAGTGCCTAGCATTCAGGATTGTTAGTTTTTTGAGAAAGAACCTATAGAATATAATTGTATTGAGCAATTTGAGTGAATAAAGCATTGAAAGGGGGGAAGCATGTGGACACATTTTATTTCTTTCCTTGACTGCATATGTCACAATTTTGCCCCCTGGTGACTGGGACACATTGACTATAGTATTTTATTTAGAAAAAAAAATCATTATTTTTAATGTCATCTAATTTTTCCCTGCTTTTTCTTATGTGAAAGACACCCAAGGATAAAGCAAAATCTTTTAAAACTGCCCTCCTTAATTTTGCTCATTAACATATCTATCCATTAGCCTCCAGGTGTGGTTAAATAATCTATTTTATTTTATTTTTTTCTCAATCAAGGTGAGCAAGGAACCATGCCTTTGAGAATGTGAAGAGAGCTGGAAATTTGGGATTTAATCTCAGACCTATAAATAGCTAAACTATCAGATAGCCATTCTGGATTTGAGATACTTCTTAGTCTGCATTTAGAAAGCACAGGAGGCATGAGGATGATGAGTTCAACACCAGCTTGAGCAACTTAGTGAGGTTCTAAGAAACTCAGTGAGACCCTGTCTCTACATAAAAATATAAAAAGAGGTTGAGAATGTGGGTCAGTACATAAACACCCCTGGGAATAATTCCTGGTCTAAAATAAACAAACATATAAACAACAACAATAAACACTTAGGAAAAACAAGAACAGAGGTCCCTAAATACACCACAGCTTTTCTCACACAGGAACATAACTAATGAAGTTGGGGTCCTCTTCTGATGATTATCCCAGACTTCACCATACAATCTGGGGATATACTGAGATAATGGCACACAGATGCCCACATAGGAATTCAGGAAGGCCCTGAAAACACCATACAATTATGGAACAAAAACTTGAGGTCTCAAATACTGATCTAAGCTCCACTAGACTAGTCAGAGAAAACTGAAGGCTGAGCTGCCAAGGAGAGACCCTCTAGCCACCAGACTCTGGTGACAATTATAAGGAGTTTCCAGCCACCATTGCCAATCCCACTGTCTTCAAACAGCCTCCCTACCCAGTCTCAAAATAAGAATACACACTTACCATTTTCTGGCTTTCAGGATACTTAGTGTTCCCCATATATATTTTAATTTTCAGCTCCAGTGTAGCACAGCAACCTGGAAGCAGAAAAATGGATTCAATGAATGGCAGGCTCCAAAAACAAAAGGAATACAAGACTGTGGAAGTCCACCCCCTCATCCCTGACTGTGTCTTGTTTGGACAGTTCTCACCCAAGAGACAGATTGGAAAGGGCTTCAGGAACTTCCTCCAAAATTGAGTGGGGTAGAGATAACCACTGGTTATTGGTGACAAGTCTTAGTTTTCCACATGTTGAAGTTTGAACATTAGAGAAGCATGCTGAAGCAAGCATGCGAAGCAGGGTTTATTTAGAAAAGGGTAACATAGACTTCTCCCACAAGGAAGAAGGGGGACATAGCTGGTATCAGGGTATCCCAAGAAGCAAGGGCACATTTACAATCTTATAGTTCCCTGTAGGGAGGGGAAATTCCTGGGACAGGTTACCATGGCAACAGGTTGGAGCAGGGGCAGGTTCTTCATAATATCCCTCAGGGGACAGTCTCCAACTTAGATTCACTCAAAATTGGCTTCCTGGATTCAACCTGACTAGATTCACCTATCTACACTGACTGCCTGTCTAATTCAGTAGGCCTACTGTTTGAGTGACAGTAAATTGTATCCTGATCAGAATAAAATAAGTACACAAAGACAGGTTTTTGTCTGCTCTGTTTTTGTTGATCAAACACTGGGGATCTACCACATGCAGGGGTGCATGCCTGTAATCCCAGCAACTGTAGAGGCTGAGGCAGGAGGATAGTGAGTTCAATGCCAGCCTCATCAATGGCAAGGCACTAAGAACCTCACTGAGATGATATGTTTAAATAAAATAGAAATAGGGCTGTGAATGTGGTCTCAGTGTTCATGTGCCCCTGAGTTCAATTGTCAGTAGGAAAAAAAAAAAAAACACTAGAGATCAGACCCATGGGTATTATTCACTACAGAGCCCAATGACCACAGACTAATGGATTGATGGATTGATAGAAACATAGATAGAGTCCTGGGGAAGGGCCTCAAATTCTCCTGTGATGGCTTTTCAAGTAATTAATATTATAATATTACTGGAATTCTCCAAAGCCTTGGAAATTATTATTATTATTATTATTATTATTATTATTATTATTATTATTATTATTTGCTGTGAATTGCATTAAGTGCGTCAGGATAAAATTATTTCATGGCAGAGTTTCCTCCCAATATTTAGATCTAGCCCAGACAGAAGTGCATTTATATAAAAATTAAATATCAGAATTACTTCAAAATTTTATTTAATATTTCTGTTCTCTGGCCTTATGAGAAAAGAGCTTGAGACTTCAACTCATAAGTAATTCCCTGAAGCAGCATTGTCTCTACTCCCCTACAAAAAATGGGGCAAAAATATAATTTTAAAGTTTCTAGTTTAATAAAATAAACAAGAGGTGAATGGTGCCAGGTCTCTAGATCTCTCAGTATTCCAGAACCTAGAGCATAAGGAATCAAAACATAAATTATTTGCAGTTTTGCCTTGAGCATAATAATAGAATTATGATGTCTGTTTTTTCTTTGGTATGGGGTACTATGATAATATTAGTACAAATCACAGGCATTTATGTCTATATATATTTTTTTTTCTATAATTAAACACAGCCCATCAACAGAGTCAACTTCAAATTTAAATGAAGAAACTTTTAATTATTATTGCCAGGGTCCAGCCCTAGCAGGAATCCAGTGGTCCTGAAGTATGAGTGGCATTAGGTACTGAAGGATAAGTGGCCTCAGCAAAAGAAGAGGAGACAGGATGACAGGTTGTAAGTTACAAGCAATATTCAGAAGGATCTGATGCCCATAGAGGGGACTTTATTTTTATACCTTTTTTTACAGGTATTTATGCATGTAGTTAAAATAGCATCAAAGTTCAAAACTTCTTTTATTTACATAAATTTCAAGAGTTGCAATCTTTTCTCACATACATTAACTTGATAAGATATTGAACACATTGTTTAAAATATGTTCCTGTGCTATTCGCTGATGCGGGCAGCTCGGGGGGCCGCCACCGCTAGAGAGACGCTTTCCTTTTTAATTTTTTTTTTCCATGTGTTCACTTCCGGGTCCGGCGCCGATCCGGATGCTCGAGGCAGAAGGTTTGACCTCCGGATAAGTGAGGTGCCGCTGTGCATTCATTCCCGACTGCATCGGTGGCTACAGCAGCGCCCGGGCGGTGACTCTCCGGCCAGCGGCAGCGGTAGGAAGCACTGGCAGTAGTGCTGAGACCTAGTCCAAGCCGGGCCGAGCTGCCCTACCTCCCTCGCTCGTTCCTTCCCCGCTACCTCGCTCGATCCCTCCCTGCGTGGCGCCGCCTGCGCCCGGGACCGACCCCACCACTCACGGCCTCGCCTCTGAGCTGTTCATTGATATCAGCTTACATCACTTAGAAGATAATTTTGAAGACATGTGTTGTTGAAAAGACAACTGAGAAAGATTTTACAAATGGGATGAACAAGCTCCAGTTGATTGACTACCTACTGCAATTTGAATGTTAACGTTACCCGCCTGGTACAGTTACCTAGTGATGTACCTATTCTCACAATACCCTATTTCAGCGTGCTTGTCTTGATTAAAGAATTCAAAGTGGAGTACCAAAAACTTGATATGGATAATGAAAAGAAAGACAAGGACAAATCAGATGATAGAATGGCACGACCTAGTGGTCGATCAGGGCACAACACTGAGAAACTGGGTCTTCATCATCTGGAGTTTTAATGGTTGGACCTAACTTTAGAGTTGGAAAAAAAATGGATGTGGTAATTTTGGAGAATTACGATTAGGGAAAAATTTATACACGAATGAATATGTGGCAATTAAGCTGGAGCCCATGAAATCCAGAGCACCACAGCTACATTTGGAATACAGATTCTACAAGCAGTTAGGATCTGGAGATGGCATACCTCAAGTTTACTATTTTGGCCCTTGTGATAAATACAATGCTATGGTGCTGGAACTGCTGGGACCTAGTTTGGAAGACTTGTTTGACTGCGGTGACAGAACTTTTTCTCTTAAAACAGTTCTCATGATAGCTATACAACTGATTTCTCGCATGGAATATGTTCATTCAAAGAACTTGATATACAGAGATGTAAAACCTGAGAACTTCTTAATAGGATGACCAGGAAACAAAACCCAGCAAGTTATTCATATAATAGATTTTGGTTTGGCAAAGAAATACATTGATCCAGAGACAAAGAAACATATACCCTACAGAGAACACAAGAGCTTTACAGGAACAGCTAGATATATGAGCATAAACACACTTTTAGGAAAAGAACAAAGTAGAAGAGATGATTTAGAAGCTTTAGGTCATATGTTCATGTATTTTCTGAGAAGCAGTCTTCCTTGGCAAGGCTTAAAGGCTGACACATTAAAAGAGAGATATCACAAAATCAGAGATACAAAACGAGCTACACCAATAGAAGTGTTATGTGAAAATTTTCCAGAAATGGCAACATATCTTCGTTATGTAAGAAGGTTAGATTTTTTTGAAAAGCCAGATTATGACTACCTAAGAAAGCTTTTTACTGACTTGTTTGATCGAAAAGGATATATGTTTGATTATGAATATGACTGGATTGGTAAACAGTTGCCTACTCCAGTGGGAGCAGTTCAGCAAGCTCCTGCTCTATCATCAAACAGAGAAGCACATCAGCACAGAGATAAGATGCAACAATCCAAAAATCAGGTTGTAAGTTCCACAAATGGAGAGTTAAACACAGATGGCCCTACTGCAGGACGTTCAAATGCACCCATCACAGCCCCTACAGAAGTAGAAGTGATGGATGAAACTAAGTGCCGCTGTTTTTTCAAACGAAGGAAAAGGAAAACTATACAACGCCACAAATGACTCTGGACACAGACAGATCATGGGGAGTTACTTACATGTTCATCTGCTGTCTTGTGATTAAAATCATCTCTGTAGTGACCACATATATTTTCAAGGACTCACTCTTAGAAACAAATATGTCATACTTTCATACTTCGTTTTGTGGTTGTCTTACATTCATATTTTTTTCTAATTTAACTTTTATGGAAGCTTTAAAGTTTTGTCAAAACATGAGTGCTTTGCCCATCAATGAATAGAATGGACCAATGAGGTGGTTTTGATGAATACAGTTCTATAGGACATTTTTCAGAAGCTCCTCTCCTGTTGTAGAAAACAGAGCAGTATCTTAAGTGTCAGCCAGTTATATATACCTAATTTGATTTTTTTTATATCTTCTGTAAGAGGATAATCACCAGGAATTTTCTTCCCAGTGGGTAATGTAACAGAGAAAACAGTTGCCCAAATGTTTTTAAAAAAGTTATTTCTTGAGAAGTTCATATTTTGTGACATCTGCATTGATTTCAGTATTACTGATGGTACTGTTATTCATGGATCATATTAACATTCTCTCTGTGAAATCATGGTACAGTCACTGCCCAGAGGTACTGAGGAAAAAGCTCTATGAGTTCAGCAGATGGTTTGGTAAAATGAATCACAATAAGTGCGAGAAATATGAGCTCTGCTTTTGTTGCACCGCTATGTGAAGTACAGTGTTGTAGGAGTGGCAAAAGCACTTATTTTTTAAAAATGCAAAATATTTGTATAATGTAACTTTATGCTTCCAGATAATAATGTATGTTAGATAGCAAGAAATGAATGCTTTGAGAAGTGACATGTTGGAATTTTCTTTTTTTTTTTTTCTTAAATACACTAAGGAAAAGAAATAAATGTGAATCTCTTTGCAATGTATAAGGTTGAACCTAAGGAGATCCCACTGAAACCTACTGCTGAATGACTGACTGCATTCTCCCTTAAGCAGAAAACTTTGGATGTGCCATGCAATGGTGTCTTGTTTATTGTTTTTGCTCTTTGATAAAAAAAAGACCCCCCCCAGCAATAAAAACTGGGTCACTCTTTTTCCCTCTGTGCACATTAGTCTCTTGTATTCAACTTTGCTAGTTCTTGGAATTTTCCTACCCTTTAGTATAATTTTGATGATTGAAAAATATTTTGAAAGGATGGGACAGGTGCTTTGCCTCCATAGTCTTTTGAAGTGCCTGCATATGAACAAAGTAACAATTCTGTAAAAAAGGAAGCCCATTCCACTTTTCAAGCATGCTTTGTTTTAAGCCATAAGGACACAGCTGTACTTTTGTCATGGTGTAGTAGCCCAAGTTTTCAAGAAGGTTTAAAACAAAGACTGGCTAGAAACTGATCAAATCTCATATTCACCTCTCATTTATAAAATTGTTACTCTTTCCATGCAGTCTCTTCTTTGTCTTTAAGTGTGTGCCTCCAGGCATGCTTATTTATTTTTATTATCTCAAGGTAACATTTAAAATGTGTATTAAAGTGAATAAATCCACATTTTTTTTTACTTCATAAAAAATAAAATAAAATAAAATATGTTCCTGTAATCTTGGCCAATCATGATTATGCTTTTACATTTTCACTTCAATCACTAAGTACTAGATTAGGCAACTTGACTACCTGTATCTTGACCTATTATTAACTTTTAACTTTAAAGCATACCTATGATTATTGGTAAACTTTTTTGCTTCTAAACTAAAGTCCTAACAATACATACTTAAAACTGTAAAAGCCTATTACTTAAAAGCCTACTACTCTGAACTAACTCTAAAATATATCTATATAAAATTTTACATTATTCTGTTTTTCCAAAGTAATTTTCTTTTTTCATATGACCTATTTAACTGCTTTTTTAAAGAGTTTTTTTGATCCTTCCTCAAATTATGAATTCTTATGTCTTTATAATCTTTAATTAAAGGGCAGGCTCTGCACTTCAACTTATTTGCTATTAGTATTAATTATGTGTTTCCTATTTTCATCAAGAATTCCTGTGTAGGGCAAAGAAGGCTCTGTTAGTGAAGGGAATGTATGTTGAACAAGTTGTGGCTTTAGAATGAGGGGCTAAGTGTAAATTGTTGAGAAAAGCTTAGGAACCTTGATTTGCAATCTTTTCCCTGTGAATTTCTTAAGAAATAACACTATTGTTTTTATTGTCAGAGATACTAAAATACATCTCAGGACATATCTTATTTGTATCCTTAGTCTCATTCTGGGAATTTTCCTGCAATCTCAGGTAACATGTACTTTTATTATTGATTGTTGTATGCCCTATCATCTATCTCATGAGTATCTTAAACAAAACACTTAACATTCCCCATGGTTCTGGTTTCCAGGTGGTGCAGCCCTGCCACAGCATCCCCCACTGTGACCCTATCAGACAGCAGGTGCAGGAACACCTTCACCACACTATCTATAAGATACCAGTTATTTTCCATATAGAAACTAGCTGGTATCTTGTGATTGAATCGTGGCATCCAGTCAATAGTGAGTGGATTAGTTATCTGTCATTGGATAACAAGTCATTCTAAAATGTATTCGCTCACTGGACCCCTGAGGCAAATCTCCAGTCCTATTTTGTATTTTATTTAGAGAAAGAGTCTCACTGAGTTGCTTAGCACCTCATCTTTGCTGAAGCTAAAATTGAACTCATGATCCTCCTGCTTCAACCTTCCAAAATTCTGGGATTACAGAAGTGTACCATTGCACTCGGCTCTGTTCACATATTTAATGCCAGCATTCCCTCGTTGCCTTGTCAACTGTTTTCTTTTTTCTATTGTACATTTCAAATGAATGCAGTACTTCTAATTTTTCTCCAAGTACTGGATGTCAGATTAAAGATTTTGGTTTCTCTTTGTGAGCATTTCACATGGGAGAAAAGCAGACAAGTGTAACTTGACAGTTTGAAAAATAAGAACAATTTGTCTCTGCTCTTCCATCCCAGGTACAGACACCTTATCAAAATATCTGATTTGAAATTCCTCCTATAAGAATTTCTGATGTGATGTGTCCTCCTTCTAACCTCCTATATTGTCCTACTTGTGGGTTTCACAACTGCTTAACAAAAGGTTTGAATAGCCACCATGTCTAAATTCTTTTCGATTGTCTAGTGATTATCATTCCCTAGGTCTTTTCCCTCTAGAGAGCAGTATAAAATATGAAGTGAAGGCACTCCAGGGAGTCTATGATAGCCCTTCAGCTGGCAAGGATCTTTTAGTGATACAGGGCTGGGACACTCTGAAAAATTGAGGTAGAATGAAGACCACCGCCTTCAAATGCATATTTATTTTCAATCAAAACATAAGTTTCCAAACTTATCAATCAGAGTGGCAGGAAATAAGTTTATTAGAAGTGATGTAAAGGAGGATCAGGGTGACACTCTGACAGAAGAAAGTGTGTTCTCTCTGAAAAGATAATAGCATGGCTCTCTTGAACTCCAGTTTTTTTGAAGATCTAAAAAAAAGATCCCAAAGAGTCCTGCCCAGCTACACTTCTTGACTTTAGACTGACAGCAGGATAACATCCAACTCTCAACTATCCTCTGCCATCACAACTTTAGGTTAATTAGGCTCATGTTCACCATTTCTAATTGAATTCTTAAGCATAAACTCTCGCAGATTTCATGGTTTGTAAGAATTATCTTTATTTCTCTGAGTTCCAGAATCTGGTCTATAGCAGGGTCACAAACGTCTTCACTTCAGGGTAACTTAAGTTGCTCTTATAAACATTATTTTGAAACTGCATTTCTTCTGTAGATAACAGTTTGTTAAGGAATGTAATATATCCTGTGCAGTTAAGCCAGAATTTTCTTGTAAAATAAAGCATGGGGTCAACATATTGGGCCTATTTATTTATATTACTACATGTTGAAAACAGAGAAAGTTGACTGCCCCAGTCTGGCTGGCCACAAATAACCGGGAGGCCATTTTTTTTTTATCATGTAGGCTAGGTATTATTAATAATTGTGTGATTCTGTCTCCTGGTGAAATTACTGATATACCCCTTGGAGAACTGGCTATAATTTTTTATTTCACCTTTATAATCGGGATCAATTACCCCAGGACTTATAAGTCCTTTTAGAGTAGAAGAACTGCGTCCTAATAATAAGCTTACTGTTCCTTGGGGAAGAGGTCCTTTTACTCCTGTGGGAATGATTTGAACTCCCATCTCAGGAGTTAGTACTGCTCCGGCGGAGGCGCAGATGTCCAAACCTGTGCTCCCTCTGGTTTGTCTAATGAGGGATCTAATGGATAATGTGTCCTGGGCACTACCCTGATGGTGTTGCTAGGTTCCTCCAATGCCCCATATATTTGTGGTCATGGGCCCCAGAGCATTGGGCCCCCCTGTTTTTTGGCAATGGAGTCCGATGTTTTTCTCCATGATATCATGGGTAAACACCTGGTCCGTGTCCATTTTTTGATAATGGAGTACCCTCTATAGTAGTTTGAGAATGGCATTCATTAGCCCAATGTCTCTCTCTATGGCATTGTGGGCAAATACCTGGTATTCTACCCCTTTGATCATATCCAGTTTTGTTAAACCCTCCTCCTATGGAGCAACTCCTGCTAAAATGTTCTGTTTTTCCAAAATTGTAGCATGTTTTTGGTCTGGCACCTAAAGCCTATTGTACTGCAGCTGCCAAGACTTGCCCTTGTTCATTAATGTCTCTGCATAATTTATGTGTTTAAATCTCCATGTTTCCATGGTCTAATGGCCTCCCTGCACCATCTATTTGCTTGTTCATAGGCTAGTTGTTTTATTAATGGCATCACTTGTTCTAAATCCCCAAAGATTCTGGTAGCTGTTTGTATAACCCTATCTACAAATTCAGCATAAAGTTCATTAGCTCCTTGTATTACCTTAGATAATTAACCTTGTAAATCCCCAAGCTCCTGTAAAGTTTTCCATGCCCTAACCACAGCTGAAGCGATTTGTGAGTATATGGCAGGATCATATCTGATTTGTTGCAGCTGACCCTCATAAGGTCCCTCTCCTAACAACATATCTAGATTTCTCTGACGATAACCGGCTGCTGCATTTCACCTAGCCATCTCCGTGCAGAATTCCTCATTGGCAACCTTCAATAACAGATATTGTCCTCCATTTAGCACAGCTTTGCACATACTAGCCCAATCTGCTGGTGTCATGTTCAAGTTGGTAATGGATTCGACCATACTTACAGTGAAGGGTGCTTGAGGACCATAGGTTGTTACAGCCTCTTTTCAGCTGCTTCACTGTTGTGAAATCTAAAGCATGGTGAATTTGCTACCCTCCTGCCTCCTCAAATACAGGACATGCTAATCTTTGAGGTCCTGTCACAGGATCCCATCTATCAACTACAGGGGTTGAGGGCCACTCAGCATATACTGTCTCTGTATACATAGGTGGAGCTGTTGGATGGACACCTACACACTCCGGTGATAGAAATGTGTTTGTAGCAACCTCCCATTGTAACTTCTCCCCTGATAGGCCTTCCTCCTCTAAACTTTTTTCCCTTGTCTGACTAACTCGAGAAACTTCCTCTTTTACTCTATATAGGATGTCTTATCCTAGACTAAGCAAACAAGATAGTACCAACATCCAAAATGGTAATGTGCCAACTGGCAGAGTTCCTGGGCTTTCTTTTCTATTCTTTTTAAATCTTCACCATGGTGGTTCCATTGTGATATATTTAACAACCCCTCTTTAATGAACCATGGGCTAAACCTTTGTATCGTCTTAACATATGCCCTAAGTGTTCTTGATTTTACTGAGATGCCTCCTTCCTCTAAGAATTTACTTAACACCCTTTCAGTTTGGTTTTTACTAATTTTTAATTCCATATTTCTGCTATAAAGATAACACGACCCAACAAGATAACACAAAACAAATGGTGTTCATTATTCATTAGACTCCAGGTGTGGGAGAACCGTCAAAGATGTAAGGATAGCTAAACTGAAGTTCTGGGTATCAGCTCTTATGAATTTGAGCTAAGTCATCTTCTTTTTGGTCTGTAGAAATCACTTTAGTTAGTCTCTCTGGAATCCAAATCGGCTGCTCTTCTCCCGCCATGCTTCCCCGTACAGGACACCAAATGCCGCAGTCTGGCTGGGCACAAAAAACCAAGAGGTCACAAGCCACTTGTAGGTTCAAAGAGGAACCACTTTATTGCCAGAAATCAATGAGAACTCCACAAGAACTCAACAGGAACTCCACGAGAACTCAAAAGTAGCAGTCACCCAAGGTAGCAGAAGCCGCCTTATTGCCAAACAGCAGAGTTTTATATATACACAACTGAATACACAGCTTGTTTCAATTTAGCATCATCCAGTTACATCAATCAGTCATTATCTTAATAATTATACACAACTTAATTATCATCTTAATGGCTTCTCAACCACTCCATCTGGCAAAATGCCAGGCGCCATCTTGATTGGTTGTGGCTCTCAACAGTCTACCACTGAGCTACATCAGTGTCACCCTTGCCAGAAATAAGGTTGCAAGGGGATGCAAATATCTCAATCAGGCAAAGGCAGTATCCAATTGACATCACATTCTGGAGCTAAAAATCATAGAACAGGGTTCCTTTCAAATATGCTATGCCAACTTTTTATTAGATGTGGCTTATTTACTATTTTTACTAATTCCAGGAAACCCCTTTGAAATCACAAATTTTATTTACCTTCCAGTCCTCAGAGGGTCATGTTCTTCTCGTGTAGATCCTCAGCACCACATAAAAAATAAATAAATAAATTAAAGGTATTGTGTCCATCTAAAAAAAAAACTAACACCGGAAAACTGGGCACACAGGTACAAGCCTATAATCCCAGCTGCTCGGGAGACAGAGGCAGTAGAATCATAAGTTCAAGGCCAACTTCAGGAACTGAGACCCTGCCCCAAAATAAAAAGCGCTGGGGATGTAGTTCAGTGGCAGAACATCCCTGAGTTCAATCCCTGTCACTGAAAAAAAGCAAAAGAAAGTGACAAAAAAAAAGTAACACCTAGGATTTCCTCTCAGGAATTTTTCCACAGATTTCAACAAAGTAACGTACCTCAGACATTAGTTTCTCCTAGTTCCTCTTTTTTTCGTAATCTTTATTTATTTATTTTTATGTGGTGCTAAGGATCGAACCTAGTGCCTCATATGTGTGAGGGAAGCACTCTACCACTGAGCTACAGCACACTTCTCTGGGCCTCAATATCATTATGTCTCAGGGAGGAACCAATTTAAATCACAATCTTCAAAGAACCATATTTTATGTATGCAAATTTTAAAATATGGCAAAAGAAATAATTAAATCACATGCAGAGAGTAAATGAGAAAAAGAAGTAATGAAATAAGAGCAGAAAGATCAATAAATAAACAACAGAAAAAATAGAGAAAATAGAGAAAAATAAACGAATTAAATGCTGGTTCTTGGGCTGTGGTATAACTCAGTAGTACAGTGTGTGCTTACCATGTATAAAGCCCTGGCTTGATCCCAAGAACAAGAACAAAAACAAAAACAAAAACATAAGAAACACTGGTTCTTTGAGAAGACAGAAAAAAGTGGAAACCACCAGTTTTGCTAATGAGGGAATCCAGTTCTCAAGCAAAATTTTAATGAATTAATTATAATAATATATAAAATGAATAATACCTCATGACCAAAAGAGATTTAAGCTAATATTGCAAAGCTGGTTTGCCATTCAAAACACAATGCACATCATTATATTATCAAACAAATAATATCAATTCAATACCCATTCTTAGTTCAAAAACAACAACAATAAAAACCTTAGGAATAGAACAGTCTCATTCTGATAAAAGGAATCTTAAAAAAAAAACCTACAGTTAACAGCACACATAATAAAAAATAAGATTGAACGTTTTTCTTTTAATATAAGGAACAAGGGAACAAGACAAGGATGACCACTCCCATCGTTTCTATCCAACAATATACCAGAGATTCTGCATAGTTTAATAATGCAAGAAAAAAATTGACATTCAAGTGAGAAAGAAAGAATTCAAACTATATTTTTAAATGATTAGATTATCTATATAGAAAATCCAATGAAATCTACCCCCAAAAAAACTACTGCTAGAAGGTGAGTTTGGCAAAGCTGCTTGATACTAGAGCTAGATACAAAACTGAATTGTTGTTCTATGCTAGTAATGAAAAATTTTATATTAAATTTTTTAAACATACTATAATAAAACCAAAAATGTCAAATATTAAGACAAATTTGAAAGAAATATGCAAGACTTCTACTTTAAAATATTGCTGAGAGAAATTAAAGAAAATCTAAACAAATTGGAAGAAATAACATGTTCTTTTGTTGCAAGACTCAATGATGTTAAGAAATCAATTCTCTCCAAGTTGATTCCTAGATCCAATATCTCAGAATCCCAGCAGGCTGTTTTGTACAAACAGGTAAGCTGATTATAAACTTCCAATGCATATGCAAAGGACCCAGAACAGTCCAAAGAACTTTGCAAAAGAAAAAATCTGGAAGAAAAACACTATTACAAAGGTAAAGTAATTCAGACAATGTGGTACTGATATAGATAAACAAGCAGATCATGCTACAAAATAGAGGCTAAAATAGACCCATGTACACAGAAAACTGATTTTAGCAATGGTACAAAGACAATTCAGCAAAGAGACAATGTTTATTTTTAACAAATGGTGCTGGAACTAAATGCCCATATACAAAGACTTATGAATTCTGACACCTGCCTTGCACCACATACAGAAATTAACTCAAAATGCATCATATACATAAGTGTAAAACCTAAAAAAATAAACCTTGTCAAGGAAACAGGAGCTAACTTCTGTGACTCGGGGTTAGGCAAAGAGTTCTTAGATATGATACCAAAAGTGCATTAAAAAACAATTCGTAAATTGAATGTCATCAAAATTAAGAACATCTGTTCTTTGAAAGACACTGCTAGGGGAATGTAAAACATGTCAGACTGGGACAAAATATCATAAATCTGATAAAGATTTATCCAGAATATATAAAGTATGTATCCAGAATATATAAAGAACACTTAAAACTTAATAAATAAAAAAAAATACCTCCCAAAATAATAGCATACAAGATTTGATACTTTACCAAGGAATGGCAAATAAGCACGTGAAAATATGCTCAACATCATCATCAGCCAATAGGAAAATGCAAATTAATATCACAATGAGGGTCTAGGGTTGTGACTCAGTGGCACAGCACTTGCTTTTCACATATGAGGCACTGAGTTCAATCCTCAGGACTGCATAAAAATAAATAAATAAAATAAAGATATTGTGTACATCTACAACTAAAATTTTTTTTTTAAATCACAATGAGGTGGGGCTGGGGATGTGGCTCAAGCGGTAGCACGCTCGCCTGGCATGCGTGCGGCCCGGGTTCGATCCTCAGCACCACATACCAACAAATATGTTGTGTCCGCCGAGAACTAAGAAAAAATAAATATTAAAAATTCTCTCTCTCTCTCCTCTCTCACTCTCTCTTAAAAAAAAAAAATTAGAAACTATCCTTTTAAAAAAAAATCACAATGAGGTAATACTATGTATCTATTAGAGAAATAAAATTTAAAAAGACTACCAAAGTAAGTATTTAAGATAGATACTTGGGGCGACTGATTCCTCTTTCACTGCTGGTAGGAACATAAAGGGAAACAACAACTTGGAAAACAGATTGGCAGTTTTAAAAATTAAAAATACCCTACCACATGATCTACTCATCTCACTTCTGGGTATTTACCAAAGAGAAAAGAGAGCCTAAGTCCACACAAAGATCTGTAATAAAGTTGTTCAGATGGATTTAGTTCTTAGAGGCAATTGCTGGAAACACCCAAATGGCTGTCAATGATGAACAGGTACATCCATACAATGGAATAATTTGAGCACTTAAAAGAATAAACTACTGATACAATCAGAAACAGAGACAAATCTCAAAATAACTACACTGAAAGAGCAAAAAAAAAAGAGTACATGTGATATAATTCCCTTTACATAAAACCCTAGAATAAGCAAACTAACCTAGAGTGACAGCAGATCAGTAGGTTGGTGGTTGCCCGGAGAAAGGGACAGAGGACAATGAGGAGAGAAAAACAAAAAAAAAAAAATCTGGGGTGGTGATGGATCTTTTCATTCTCCTTATTATGATGGTTTTTTGGGTGTGCACATGTGTCAAAACTGATTAAATCATATACTTTAAACATGAAGTTTATTGGATGTCAATTATACCTTAATAAAACTGTCTTCAAAAAGAGCTACCTCAATTATATAATATCGATTTTAAATTGTCCCTTTTCCATTAGCATACCAAAAACTTTCACTGTAGCAAACTTACTCATGTAACTGCTTCAAATACACCTTTTCCTTTGACATTTACTCTATATAAACAGGACTCTAAAAGTAAATTACTGGACTTTGAATATGGTCAAGTGGCAACGTGCTCACCTGGCATGCGTGGGGTGCTGGCTTTGATCCTCAGCACAACATAAAAATAAAATAAAAATGTTGTATCCACCAAAAACTAAAAAATAAATATTAAAAACATCTCTCTCTCTCTCTCTCTCTCTCTCTCTCTCTCTCTCTCTCTCTCTCTCTCCTCAAAAAAAACAGTATTGGATAGAAAAGTTAACAAATTGATCTCCATGGATTGCACAGTTGTCTGTTTACTGGCTTCAAATGAAGTCTGAATGTTTAGCAACACTACCAGTACTGAAGGCTCAGTCATTGAATACTGAAAACACTACATTTGCAAGCTGCCCAAAAGCAATTCGTTAATTCAAATAAATGTTTACTGCACATGTGCTCTCTGTATGTCACGGTTGAAAGGACTGGATTTTATGCAGAATGGACAGTACCAAATTACAAACTTATTCCATGTCTCTTTTGGAATAATTTGTAAGGTTTAGCAACACTTAAATCACATGATGAAAGAATAGCAATGGAAAGAGGCCATAGACAGCCAAGAACAGTGATTCTTCTAATTAAAGGTTAAAATAATAAATTTCAATGATAACATGACTGAAGAACTGTATACTAACAGCTTAGAATTCCAAAATGACAAGTATTTCTCATATCTTAAGTGAACTCAGAACAAAGATTAAAAATTACTTCCACACACAGCAAGTATGGAGTCTGCCAGCTCTAAGTAGTTGTTCTGGCTTAGAAATATAAAAGGATGTGAAAAGACAGACACCAAAGGATTTTTTTAAATACCAATAACAAATAGGAAGTTTTAAGTAAATTCTCTAACAGCTGGTATCAAAGATAATACAGCATATTCTTCATTACTTCATTACTGAACTCAGCTAACTGGACCAAGAATGAACCAAGTATGGAAATTACTATATCTTATAGAAGATACAAGCTTAATTATTCATACAAATAAAACCATCCATAGCTGTCATAATATACAAGAACTTTTACAGTGTAACAAGGGCATCCATTTGAAAATCTTCCACTATCTTTTTCCCTTGCAATAATACTAACCTTTAAGGTTGTTTCTCTAAAAGAACCCAACATCTGCTCCATTTGTGTACAATGAATTGAAGCATTTTCTTCTGTCATGTATAACTGATTTCAACTAATGAATAATTAAAAAAAATAACCCAGGAACTCATGCTAGGTACCCAAAAATCTATAAAAATCTCTTCTTAGTAGTAATTGTGGATGGTATGTGCTTCAGATTCCCTCAAAAACTTAGTCTTCTTCTAAATTTGTTCAAGTTCTTCAAAACTGTCATGCTTTGTTT
The DNA here is from genome assembly GCF_964194105.1 of Spermophilus citellus. Taxonomy (NCBI): domain Eukaryota; kingdom Metazoa; phylum Chordata; class Mammalia; order Rodentia; family Sciuridae; genus Spermophilus; species Spermophilus citellus. The sequence goes on along the minus strand of NW_027673039.1, from coordinate 261,313 downwards.
TCTCAAAGGTACAATTTTGCTAAACAATAAGCTTTTAATAAATTTTGAATGACACGATTTTTCTACATGTGTTTCAAACACATCATACCCAAATTCATATCTTCATTAAACAATACTAATCCTGAGTGTTCAGTAACCATGGAATCCAGACCATGAGTTCTGCAAGCACAATATCCAAGTATTCTCATCTTCACTGAGAAGCAATATCCACTAAACAAAAGATGAAAACAACCATAATATTCAGTTATTGCATCTTCTATTTATTGATTTTTGGAGTTTAACAAATGAAAATGGTTTGCTTTAGTTAAATTGGTGAGAAAAAAGCAAAGACATTTAACCAATTATAATTAAAATTATGAAATGTTGGGCTGGGGATGTGGCTCAAGCGGTAGCGCGCTCGCCTGGCATGCGTGCGGCCCGGGTTCGATCCTCAGCACCACATACCAACAAAGATGTTGTGTCTGCCGAGAACTAAAAAATAATAAATATTTAAAAATTCTCTCTCTCTCTCTCTCTCTCTCTCTCTCTCTCTCTCTCTCTCCTCTCACTCTCTCTTTAAAAAAAATTATGAAGTGTTACATCTCACCTCTGATACTGATTGTAATTAAAATTGTGAAATAACACCTGCTACAGCTTGACTTCCATTGAAGCCAAGAGCCAATTTATGGTTCCTCTTGACACCTCCACTGTCAATTACTGCCCTCCTGTTAAATTCACTTTGAATAAAAACACTGTTTTTCTACATGTAATTTGTAATACGCTTGGCACTGTGCTTACCAGATTATATGCAGCATCTCTGCTCATCTTCACAACAATGCTATGCTGGAGAATATTATAGACTGGTAGAGTGTCACTGATTTTAAATAACTTATCCAAGGTCACTGAGCTACTTCCCATTACTAATATCACAGAGTATATCTTGAACCTTTTATCAAGAGGGCCCAAAATGGGACCATACCTGCCAGAGAATATGGATTCATCCCATCACAAGGACCTCCCAGTATACTTATTTTTTTCTAATTCACCTTAATCTGACCATCTGCCTTTGCATGGAGAAGAAACAACACAGTGGCAGAGCTGGGTGTGTGCAACAATTTATCTTCCAAGTTTTGGCTCTCAGCTAGCCTTTATTGCCATATCTTGCAATTTCAGGAAACATCAAGATCTCTTTATTAAAATGACGTCTATGGAATGGCCTTACCAGCAGTGCTATTATTAATTCTTACCATGTTTAAAGTGAGTTTAAATATTCAAAATAATTCTGTTCTTAAGTTTAGCAGTGTTTATCACATAAGCAAATAATTTGTGTCAAGTTATAACAAATAAGATATATAAATGAGTAATTATCCTTCATTCCTCCAAACATGACTTTGTATTTCTTTAAAGAAAACATAGAATAAAGATTTATTTGTGGATCTGAGTGTCAAACCCAAGGCCTCACACATGTGAGAAACCACAATGCTGTTTCTTTGAATAATGCTGTAGGAGTAACAGTGTAGTGACAGCCCTGCCTTCCACTGTCCTCTGACAAAATTCCTGTTTAACTGCTACACACAGTGATGTTTAATAGATAACATCCAAAAAAGAAATTTACAGAAACTACATAACTTCTACCCTTTTAGAATTGCTATACACTATTTTTTTCTCTTTGAAATGCAGAAAGAAATTTAAATTAAGACTTCACAAACAGAGACTTGAGATGGGAGGGAAAGGGAGAGAAAAGGGAAATTGCATGGAAATGAAGGGAGACCCTCATTGCTAAACAAAATTACATATAAGAGGTTGTGAGGGGAATGGGAAAATAAACAAAGAGAGAAATGAATAACAGTAAATGGGGTAGAGAGAGAAGTTGGGAGGGGAGGGGAGGGGGGATAGTAGGGGATAGGAAAGGTAGCAGAATACAACAATTACTATTAGGGCATTATGTAAAATTGTGGATGTGTAACCGACGTGATTCTGCTATCTGCATTAGGGGTAAAATTGGGGGTTCATAACCCACTTCAATCTAACGTATGAAATATAATATGTCAAGAGCTTTGTAATGTTGTGAAAAACCAATAAAAAAAATTAAAAAAAAAAGACTTCACTAACATAAGATCAAGAACCAGTTAAACAGCATCTACTGTTCTTTGTCAATTAAGAAGATTGTTCAGCCAGGTCGGTGGCACATGCCTGTCATCCCAGTGGCTTGTAAACCTGAAGCAGGAGGATTGCAAGTTCAAACCCAGCCTCAGCAATTTCTTGGGGCTCTAAGCAACTTAACAAAACTGTGTCTCAAACAAAGAAGGAAAAAGGGTTGGGGATGTGGCTCAGTGCTTGAGCACCCTGGGCTCAATTCCTGGTGTAAAAAAAAGTCAGAAAATAGAAAAACAGAATAAGCTGCACTGTATAAAATGAATTTTAATTACTTTTTCTAGAGACTGATAAGGGTACCTCTGAAAATCCATGTTCTTTAATTTCAGCTCTGTAACAGATTTTAAAAGTGATAAAATGTGAGGTTCTAGGACCTTGGTTCAAAAATTTTTTCATGTAGTTATTTAAGTGCATACAAAATTCAGATTCATGATTTTGATCTCATCATCAAAATCTGAAATGTACTGTTTTCCATACTGAGTAGCTTTGTTATAAGTTACATGCAAATATTACATCATTTTATATAAGAGAGTTTGACATCTGCAGATTTTGGTGTCCACAGAGGGTTGTGAAGCCAATTTCCCACATACAGCAAGGGAAAAACCAATATGCAACTCACTATGATATTGTGTTATATGGTATGGTGGTAGGACAAAAATATTTAGCCTCTAAGTTAATACAACTATATTTTTACCTTACATTTTCAAAAGCAACAAAGAGCCTTTCCCAAGTAGAAGAGTAATATTACTAATTTATATAAACACAATTATGATTTTTCTGAAACTGAAATAATAAAAATTATGGCATACCCAAGCTAACAATACTTTGGCTTTACTGAATATAGAGTGGAGATAAAATTAGAAGCACATTCATCTCAAAATTAGAGTAAAAATATCAAAGTTGACTTCCATTCTAGACTGATACTCCAATAACTATTAAGAGATAGGAATCAGTAGTCAGATTTAAAGATGCCAAAATCTGAAATCTGTAATCATTTTATTTTTAAAGAAGAAATGGAACTACATTAACTTCTGCTACTCAGAAGAGACGATCTTGATATCAACTGAATTCTTACTTTTAAGGTGAACTTTCAGTCCTTTCCATTCATAAATAAGGCCTGATTTATTAAGTTCCCTGCTTTGCATTTCTAGAGTTGATAAAAGCACATTTTCTTAGTATAATATGTATTGTTCCAAGTGTTTTATAAAAATCTTCTGTGAGAGTTTACAGGAGTGATCTGAAATCATTTCCAAGATTTTACCCTATGAGTCAGTTATTCTTAAAAGTAAATAGAGTTTCTCTGCCTTTATCACTTACATTTTCCCTATTTATCACAAGTCTGATTCTAATCTGACACACACACACACACACACACACACACAAAATCACTGGCAGGATTGTCAACAGACAATTAATGGCATTAAATTCTAGGCAGGGCAAAAAGGAAAAAAGAAAACAGGCACAATTTTGTTACTTAGACATGAAAATTACAGATCCACACAATAGCCGAACTTTCATAAAAGTCTTTTAGCCAATAAGAATAAATCTCAAGACTTATCAACCACCTAGCTCTACATGGGGCTCCTAAATCTACCTTTCCTGATGAAATAATCCATCCCGGCCTGCTATGCATGGCCACCTGTATGCATTAATTCACAGATGTGCTCTGGAAACTCATAGCAAAGAAAATAACCTGTCCCTAGAGTGGCTTTTATTAGTGAAGGAAGTCAAGTGAATAGTCACAGGAATGTAACATCTGGACAGTCACATCCCAAACTAAGCTGGTCTAAAAGTGAACTCTGTTTACTTCCTGCATTCTAGTCTACTCACTTGTGAACCTTGTTCTTGGACAGAAATGCTGTCATCACAGGCTACTCAGGCAACAACTTCTGAGGCATTCTCAACCTTTTGCTTCAGATCTTAACAACTGCCCAAGTCAGCTTGAATTACCAAAGAGGAACAGATGGCTCTGCTCCACAATGCTTCCCCAATTCTCGGAATGCTACTGAAGATGGCAGGGAGCTCCCAGCAAAACTTCTGCCTGAGCAGGGGGCAAAAATTTCAAGCCTAAGAGTGATCTTGGGGGCTGGGGTTGTGGCTCAGTGGTAGAACACTTGTCTAGCATGTGTGAAGCACCAGGTTTGATTCTCAAAACCATATAAAAATAAAGTTCATCAACTACTAAAAAAAATAATATAAGTTAAAAAAAAAGAATGCTCTTGGGATTTTAAAAAGCATAGCTGGGAGGAGACTCTCTTTCCTCCCTCTTGTGGAAGAGCCTGAGGATGGCCCTTGCTCAGTCACTTTTAACCCCAAGGTCCTAAAATCATGCTGACCTCTGTGGCATTTCATTCCTTTGCAACCTTCTTCAGAAGTCTTCCTTCTTTAGTAAGCCTCCTTTTAACTTATGATGGTTGACTTCAGCCAAGCATCCAGACTTGCACCTTCTAAAATTTTCCAGTCTGTATATCCATCTCTACCATCAGTATCCTAGCTCAGATCCTCATTAGCTCTCATCTGGACTCGTCCAACAGCCCCACAATTCTCTTATTTCTAGAACTCACAACCAGCATCTGTGCTACAATAACAGGAAAAACCATGTTCCCCCCACACACCAAAACTCATCAATAGCTCTCCATTATTAAAGATAGATCTAAATTCCTTAACAGGACTCACCCCACCCTCTATTCACAATCTTCCCTCCAGCCAAACAGCTTTTCCTCCTTGACTAACATTGTAGCTCTGACTACCCAGAACTGCTTGGGTTTGGGCAGGAACTCAGATACACAAACACACCACACTGAATTAATTAGTAAATAGGAAGTCCCCATTCTTGAAATCCTGAAGAAATCAAAGAAAAGTGGCTTTCTTCAGGCTTACTTCTAGGTATCAAATTCATAACAATGATGTCTACATTTCATTACATCAATATCCATAAATATTGCTATTACAGATAACTGGTGTCAATGTACACAACACACACAGCAGCAAGTGTCTGAAAGGAAGAATCACAGATTATAACAAAAGGTTCTGATCACCCACACATCTCTGCAGACAGACCACCAGCACTGACTCCCTGTGAGGCTTTCTCACCCAGACAGTGCCCTTCCTCCTCCACTGGTGCCACTACCCTCTGTAGAAATCAGTAGCCTGGTACATGACCTCTTGTTCCTCAAGGACAGGACCATGTTCCCAGCATCCCTGGATCTCCAAACCCAGTCAAGTCCTCAAAATACATGAGACACCTATAAATGTCTACAGAATAATATGTGCATTCTGAGCTAAGCAGAACACTCAAAGACATTTTCTGATTTTAAAAAAGGGCACTAGATATCAGGTTTGAAAACTTAGGCTTCTCCCATTAAATTTGATAAAAATATTTAAAAACAAAATATTTTTTAATATCTCTAACCCATGTGTAGTTAATTAAATGACCATTATTTCTGTAGAAAAAAATTTTGATGGGGGCTGGGGATGTGGCTCAAGTGGTAGGATGCTTGTCTGGCATGTGTGCAGCCCAGGTTCAATCTTCAGCACCACATTCAAACAAAGATGTTGTGTTCACCAAAAACTAAAAAATAAATATTAAAATTCTCTCTCTCTCTCTCTCTCTCTCTCTCTCTCTCTCTTAAAAAATTTTAATGGGACATTGAGAAATATGGTCTGTTGTGTCTTTTTAAAACTTCTCGAAAATTTCAGAGAAACTGCACAAGGAGACAAAAAATTGGTAAATTAGACTCCAACAAAAAATATACATGCTTCGTAAGAAGTGAAAAGACTATAAAATAAGAAAAAAATTATACTTCACATATCTGATAAGTACATTTGTGTATATCCAGAATACATAAGAACTATTACAACTGAACAAGAAAAGAACAGCTCAATTTTAAAATGGGCAAAGGATCTGAATAGGCATTTGTCTAACAAAGATAAACAATGGCTAACATGCACATGAAAAAATTCAATATCATTAGTTATCAGGGAAATCCAAATCAAAACCACAATGAGATGCCACTTCATACCCATTAGGATGACTATTATGGAAAAATACCATGGCAAAGTGTTGGCAAGGATATAGAGAAATGGAATCTTCAAACATTGCTGATGGGAATGTAAAATGGTAGAGTCACTTTATAAAACAGTCTGGCAGATTTACTTATGGCCAATAAATTTCACTCCTAAGTATCTACCCAAAAGAAAACATAAGTCAACTCAAAAACAAAAATATTCACAGTAGCATGATCATAAGAACCACAAAGTGCAAGTCACCCAAATATACATCAACTGATAAATGGATAAACAAACTGCAGTGTATTCATATAATAGAACACTATTTAGCAATAAAAAAGGAATAAAGTTCTGTTATGTGCTACCTCAAAAACAAGCTAAGAAGCCAGACACAAAGGGCTGAATGATTATATATATATAACATGTCCAGTACAAGTAAATCCACAGAGAGAAAGGAGATTCATTGCTACATGGAGCAAGAGTGAGTGCAGAGTGATGACCAAAGGGTATGGATCTTCTTTGGAGGTGACAAAAGTGTTTCAGAATTAGACAGCAGGATAGGCACACAACTATGTGAGTATACTAAAACTCAGTGAATTGCACTTTTAAGGAGTGACCTTGATGATAATGTGAATTATATATCAATAAACGGTTATTTTTTTTAAAATGGCTGCACAAAGTCATATAGTAACACCTCTGCACAAGGCTCTGGTTGAATCACTCTGCCTGTGACAGAATAATCTGTCATAAAAACATACAATCTGTTCAAATGGGGAAATAATCTATGTTCCTACCAATGAATCCCTATTGCAACCAATCATAAAACCAGATCCAAAGTAGAAATAGCAAAGAACAAAAGAGCATGCAATTCACAATTAGCTGGCAGGTTACAGAATGAAACTAACCAAAGACTACAAAAAGAAAAATGTTTATTAGGACTACCCACTTCTTATCAATTACACGGATATAAACAAGTCAAAATCCTTTATACTCATAAGAAAATCTGCCAGCTTCTTTATTAGCACATAGCAAGGAAAGACAAGCATTCTCTCCTATAATCAAATTAACATCCCACAGAAGGTCTGTTTGTACTTGGCAGCATGAACCTTTCATTTTGGAGTGCTGCTAAATTAAACTACCCTATGTTGTATTGAACACATTGAGCCAGACACCCTGGCATGTTCCTAGACTTTATTAGTTGATGCTGAGGAACATTAAAAATAAAAAGGATAGTATGAATGAGGGCAGGGGTGGTGAGAGAATAGATTGTCAGTCTTTTCAACATTTCCATTATCTAGAATACAACAATGGAAACAGTCTAACAACATTCTTCTTCTTCTTTTTTTTTTTTTTTTTTTTGGTGGAACTGAGGATTGAACCACACATGGATGTACTACCACTGGGTAACATCCCCACACCTTTTTATTTTAATACAGGGTCTCACCAAGTTCCTGAAGCTGGCCTTATACTATCAATCGTCCTGTTGCAGCCTCTGAAGTTACATACAACTTTCTAAGATTCTAACCAATACTCTTCTCTGTATGATAAGAAAACACTAGAACTTAGGGATAGAGAAATCTGAATTCAAGTGTTTGTTTTTATTTTTTCTTAAACCTGCTAGCTACATGCCTAAGGAAAAATTTCACAATTTTACTGAACAAAATGAAGTAATGCACCCAAAGAGCACAGTGCAATGCTCAATCCACAGTCCAGCACAAAAATCCTAGCTGTTCACAACTCTTCACAGCAAATACTCATTTCAGAACTTGTACCAGAGTAGGGGTAATTAACATTGGCCATCCTTCTACCTTGTAAACATCTAAAGATCTATGAAGATTTCACATTGAATGAATAATCTTCCTCCTTCATTCCCCTCCCACATAGGTTTTTTAAAAAGTTATCAATAAAGTCTTTAAAAATATTAAATCACAGCATGACACAATGTATTCATTCACCTAAAATGTATTTAAAAGCACTGAACTAAGAGAGAGAAAGACATGGAGAGAAACACTCTATTAGACAGAAATGCCTATTTTGCTGGGCAATAATTGGTAATCTTTCCATAAAGATTGAGCCAATATGATTATAATTTCCAAGTGTCAGTAATCTGTTATTAAGGTAAAAGAAAAAAAGAAGTAGGATGGTTTAATCACCATGAAAAAAATGTGGGAAGATATCCTTTCTCATTAACAGCAATTAATGTTTGAGTGATGGCTGTTAGAATGTTCAGACTAAAAATATTTGTTATATTAGAACAGACTGAAATATATCTAAAACAAAACTCAGGGGGTTTAACATACACAAACACAACCTGCACCTAGGTGTCCTCTCTAAACAAACCAAAGAAGGAAAACCTTGTGTGAAATTCCAATTGCACTGCTATAGATAAGGTGTGGGGAGGGGGATAGTGGTTTTCAGCCATATTCCAATGCTGGATGTCTATTAAAAGACAGCATCCCAACTCTGTAGTAATAGACTCGCTGTGCCTGGCTCCACACAAATTTGCATTATGTCACACACTGGAAGAAACTTTCAGGGTTAGGAGAGGAAATTTCTCAAGAGGATGGGATGTTCAGAACTTTGGGAGTTTCACTAAGCTCTGAGCTCATTATGGACCTTGTGCCCCAAAGCTACTGTTATTCCCTCCCCTTTCTAAAATTCCACTCATAAGAATTTGAGTTAACAGTCCCCCTTGGGGAGATCTGGTCAGTTGCAGAGTCTACAGAAGGAAACCCTGAGCGGCTCTCATCTACACTGTACACCAGAACTTGGCATCTCTCCTCCCACTGCAGCTCAGTACTACCGCCCTGATTGCAAAGCTGTTTCATTGCAAAAAGTACAAAGTCTCAAATTCTGGGGCTGGGGATGTGGCTCAAGCGGTAGCGCGCTCGCCTGGCATGCGTGCGGCCCGGGTTCGATCCTCAGCACCACATACCAACAAAGATGTTGTGTCCGCCGAGAACTAAAAAATAAATATTAAAAATTCCTCTCTCTCTCTCTCTCTCTCTCTCTCTCTCTCTCTCTCTCTCTCTCTCTCCTCTTTAAAAAAAAAAGTCTCAAATTCTGCAAAGGAAGACTGAACTTCTCTGTCTACCCAACTTTCCAATCAAATGACCACTTACTATGCCAGTGTAAACTAAGCTTTATGCCTAATATAGGAAGAAACTGTTTCAAATGCACAAAATCCAACCCATGTAATATGTAATAAAGTCTTTTTTCGGTAGTTGTAGATGGACATAATTGATTGGTTGATTGATTGTTGTGCTGAGGATCAAACCAGTGCCTCAACATGCCATGCAGGCACTCTACCACTGAGCCATAATCCCAACCCTGTAATAAAGTCTTAATATCTATTTAAATATAGTATAAAAAATTTAACAAATGCAGCTAACAGGAGAAATAAAGGATAAAACCTTCATTTTAATTACAACTTCTATTTAATCCCTCACTTTCCAGGAATATTTTAGGTAGACTTTAGGGCACACAATTAAAGAAATGAACTCATCAGTAAAATAAAGGGCACTGATATAAACAAATTCCTGTACTGCCACAGAAAAGAGACTAAAAACATCGAACTTCAATATTTTAGAAAACAAATAAGATTACATCCTTAGCCACAATAAGATCCCAGAAGGAAAAGTTCAGGGAAACCTCATTAATTTGGCCCAATAATGAAGACTCAAAAATTCCAAGTCTGCCTTGATTTAATTTTGGACTCTGTATTAAGAAACAATTGCTAGGCGCTAGGGTTGTGGCTCTACCTGGAGAGTGCTTGCCTAGCACATGCAGGGGCATGGGTTCAATACACAGCATCACATATAAATCAATAAATACAGGTATTGTGTTCAACTACAACTAAAAAAATGAATATTAAAGAAAGAAACAATTCCAAGGTAAATTAAAGTGCAAATAAAAATTTCTATAGGATTATTTGATTTTAAAATTTTCACATGCAAATGACTTCTGCAAAAATACTAATTAAAACTAGTTACATTTATTCTTTAGAATCCTGTATTCCAATAGAAATAAACTATATAAAATACAGACTAAAACACTGCTTAAATCTATTATATCGTTAATTTTTCCATCTCTCTGCTTACTTTGGCTGTGAAAAACTGGTTTAGAAGTCAGGAAACCTTCACAGACAGGTGCCAGACAAAAGCTTATTCATTCTACATAGTCTGGCAATTTAAATCTCTGCTTTTATTTTTAAGAATGTGAACCATACAATTATATTTACTTTATTTTGGGGGCATTTACTTTATTCTTATTTTCAAAAAACATATTGTAAAAAATATTGCCATGCCTATACTGGTAAACATAAACAGATCTTAAACAATATCCAGCAGCATACTTAGTTTAAATACTTACTCTGCCCATAATGAAAAAAAAAAAAAAGATTCAAAATACATAGCTTATGTGAATCTAAAAATTAACTAGAGTATAGTCCAAATCAAATTTTGAAACAAAGTACCATCAAATGAAATAGTAGCAAGTGCCATACAGTTATGCACATCTAAATTAAATGAAACTATGTTAGTCCTCTCTAAATTAAAATGTATGGTTATTCATTTTCACATCTTTAACCTAATAATGAATACACATCAACCATTGGGAGATTGAGGCTGGGACAGGAGGCTCCTAAGTTCATGGCCAGCCTTAGGAACTTAGTGAGACCCTAAGCAACTTAGCAAGACCCTATCAAAATGAATGAATGAATGAATGAATGAATGAATGAATAAATAAATAAATAAATAAATAAATAAATAAATAAATAAATAAATAAATAAATAAATAAAAGGGCTGGAGATGTTTTTCAGTGGTACACTGCCCCTAGATTCAATCCCCAGTACCAAAAAATTAAACACATAAGTAAATAATGATTTGGATGTCTGTGGATGCCCACCAGGTAGGTAGGTATTCAGTGCTGAATAAAAACTGGTGAATAAATCACCAGTTGGACCATATGGTCCCAACCTTGGGGTATTCTGTAGACAATGTTAATTGAAGTGAAAACAAAAGCCCCCTCAGGAAAGGCAATCTAGATGTACTTTGTATATAGAAGACAGTTTAATGTTGTCTTATTAAGCCAAAGAATAAATAGTAGGTCAATGACAAAGCTGGGAATCTACTTCATGTGAGGCCATCCTTATATGTAACTCTTATTTGATTGAAATAAAATCTAAAGCAAACATAAAATTAAAAATCATATTTACATCAGGAAGTGATAAAATATTTTGTACAGAAGAAATACATATAGGTTTACACATGAACACACAATCACATAGTTTACATGACTCAAAAGCACTATATCATCAATCAATTATGGAAAGAATATTCTGTATTCTATTCAACCATTTGTATCCATGTTTGAAAATTGTTAAGAAATTTATTTTGAAAGTTACTTTAGACTTCCCTTCAGGTGAATGAAACACAAAAGTACTGCTCTTTGCAGAGGAAAACATTCTGTATTCAAAACAATTATAGCTGGTTGATCAAGTTTTCAATTTTTTTAAAAATATTTACTTTTTAGGTGGACACAATATCTTTATTTTATTCTTATGTTGTGCTGAGGATTGAATCCAGTGCCTCATACATGCCAGGCTAGCACACTCCCACTTGAGCCACATCCCCAACCCCAAGTTTTCAAATATTAATAATGAGTTAAAATCAAGGCAAAAGACCTAAAAACAACTCAATATATTTAAATATTTTAATCACATTTAAGCCTAAGAATATCTGACACATAAGAATCACAAGTTTGTTCTAAAGGAGAAAATTCTCTGTTAATAAGAATATTGAATGAAAGAAATCTTTGAATAACACAATGTTTCCTTCAATAGTTGAGTACAGTGGAACACACCTGTTATCCAAGAAACTCAAGAGACTGAGGCAGGAGGATCACAAGTTCAAGGACAGCCTCAGAAACTTTGCAAGGCCCTGTCTCAAAATAAAAAAAATAAAATAAAAATAAAAGGTCCTGGGGATCTAATTTACTGGTGAAGTGCCCCTGGGTTAAATCCCCAGTACCAATTAAAAACATGTTATCTCAAAAATGTACTTTTTCTTACCTATTGGATTAGCAAAGATTAAAAAGATTAACAAAACTTGGTGTGAGGAAGGGTTTTGAAAATAAGATTCTCATGGACATTGAAGGGGATAGTTTTTACAGATAACAGCTTAGTCATATTTATCATATTATATATAATATGATAAATATGATAAATATATATATATATGAAAATATGATAAATATATATAAAATGTTTGACCTAGCAGTTATACCTCTAAGAAGATAAATGAATGAGTATACTATCATCAACATACCATTATTCACAAGAAAGAAAAACAAGTAACAATCTAAATGGTTATCAAAGGAGTAGACAGATAAAGTATGATGCCTCTAAATGATGGAAAACTAGGAAGCGAGGGCTGGGGTTGTAGCTCAGTGGTAAAGCACTTTCCTGGCACCTGTGAAGAATAGGGTTTGATTCTCAGCCCCGCATATATAAATAAAGATCTACTGATGAATAAAAAATAATTAAAAAAATAAAACTAGGCATCCAGTAAAATGATCACCCATGATTATGCATATCAGTTTCAACTCACAAATAGAGATATATAAAACTCATTAAAAATGACCACATAGCTTCATATAGAGAGAAACTGCTGTTTATTTAAAGTCTTCTATATACTTTCATATCCATCAATAAGTTTCCAAAAGTGAGTTAATGGTGGCCATTTCTTTGTGCAAAAATTGAGGGTTTACTTTTGTGATTATGTTGTTTTTATGGGTAGAATTTTTTCTAATTATTATAATAAAAAATCACAACAAACTTTTAAGATAAACAAGTGCCTCTACATCACCAAAATTACTTCAAGTCTTTTCAACTTCCTATTTAAGAGGAAAGAATTCATTGAATGTTGCAAGTAGATGTCATACAGGATCTCCTTCTCAGGACCACACTTTAAAATGACAAGATAATAGAAATTAAAATATTAGAGTCAAAGAGGTAGGGAAAGACAAACATCATTATTCAGACAGCACATATTATTGGCATCCACCTTACCACCCACAGGTTCTATGAACTCAAACACTCCTAAAACAATATCCCTTTTACAACTTAAGGAAACAGAATAAAAAATAATAACAATTAAAGAATTTTTAAAATGTAAAATCATAAAACATCACAGTGAAAACATTTAATTATTTTCCTATCTTACATTCTTTCTTAGCACCTTTATTAAGAACCTGAAAAAAGACAAAAAAAGTTTGGAGAAGTTAAATAGAATTTAAATGTATACATTTAATCTGATGTTTATTTCGTTTAGATTATTGTTTTTCTGGCACTAGAAAAAAGACATCAAAAGTACTCATGGAAAAATAAGCAAGCATGAATTCCCAGGAATATAAAAAGCAACAAGGGAAAACCTGTTTTAAAAGATGTTAAAACTTTTACAAAATCAATAATTTGATGCTGGTATATGAAGAAAAAGACTAATAGAATACAAACCCCAGAGACACCCTAATACATCCAAAAGTTAACAATACCAAAGAATATTCAAAGAAGGGTTCTGAAATCAATAGGTGAAAATAACAGGCACACAGAAAAAGATAAAGTTGAACCTATGCATCATTCTGAACACCAGAATAAATCCTAGTTTGAACATTTAAATGTAAAAGTGATACCATAAAAATACTAAAAGAAACCATAGGCAAATTCTAAAAATCTTGGAGGCCTTACAATGACTTAAAATCCAGATACCTATGCTGGAGCTGTAGCCCAGTGGTAAAGCGCTTGCCTAGCACTTGTGAGGCACTGGGTTCAATCCTCAGCACCACATAGAAATAAAGAAAAAGTTAAAAAAAAAATCAAGATACCATAATGAGTAATATAAACTATAGAATTCAAAGAAAAAAATGTAAGACTTCTGTATATCAAAAAATGTGAAGGAAAATAAAAAAAATAAGTGAAAATTTGGGGAAAAACTACAATTTATATCACACAGGGCTAATATCTACAATTTATAAATTTCTAGAAATTGATAAGGGGGAAAACAATTCAAAACAAAAATGTGAAAAAACACATGAACAGAGTTTACAGGAAAAGAAATACAACTAGTTTTTAAGCATAAAAGCTCAGCCTCATTAATAATAATAGTAATGTACATTAAAACAACTCTATATTGATAATTCTCATCCTTCAAACTGTTAACAAATTCAAGGGTTGTAAAGACACAGTACATTGGAAAGGCCTCAGAAAAACAGGAACTCTCTCATACACTGCAATCTGCCTTCTTGTATTGTATCTGTGGTATTCAGACTGGATTCGACAATCACAGGTGAAAATATTTTTTTTTAAAAATTGTCATACAGAACACATACCAACTTTTTTCCTTGTCATTAATCCCTAAACAGTACAGTGTAACAACTATTTACATGGCATTAATATTGTATTAGGTCTTGTAAGCAATCTAAAAATGATTTAAAAGTATGCGGCAGATGTGCATAGGTTATACAAAAATATTATGCTTTTTATATAATAGACTCAGGCATCCTTGAATTTCAGTATCCACAAAGGGGTCCTCAAACCAATCCTCCATGGATAAGGAGGAGCAACTGTACTTTTGGGAATTTAAAATGGTGCAACTCTTAAAAAAGGAAGTATTTAACAAAATCATAAATGCCCTGCCCACTGGCGCAGCGATCCCACTTCTAGGAATGTATCCCACTGATGTACCTGCACATGTAAAATGATATGTATACAAGCTGTTTCACCCCAGTATAGTCTGTGATAAACCTAGATAAGACCCAAATACCCACAAGGGACTAATAGAATACAAACCCCAGAGACACCCTAATACATCCAAAAGTTAACAATACCAAAGAATATTCAAAGAAGGGTTCTGAAATCAACAGGTAAAAATAACAGGCACACAGTAAACAAAGCACTTAATAGATGCTGTTTAAACACAGCTGTTTTTTCTTTAAGTGTTTTCTATAAACAAAGATTATATTCTTTCTAAATAAATACTAATAGAAAAAAGATCTCAAGAGCATATAAAGAAAAAAGCCATGGGACAGAATTAGTTACATATTATGCTATAGTTTATATAAAAAGAATATAGTACACTGGCATTTCTCCAACTATAAAAGGAAAAAATTGACATCTATGGGAAATAAATTAAAGGAAGTTATCTAAGAAAGAGGGGTGAAGGGGGGGCCAAAGCCATTGGAAATCAGATTTTCCCAAGCATGCCTGTGTCATTTTAACTTTTGAACCATAAGAACATGCTATCTACATTAAAAAGTTTTTTTAAACATTAAAAAGAATACTTATAAAAAGACACCTATAGATAAGACTTAAAAACAAGCTTAAAATAGATTTTTTGCTCTGAAATTAGATGCTGAAAATCAATCTTCGTGTGGTCATCGCAAAAACATATGTTTTTTCCCCCTTCAATCAATTTAAAGAATATGATAATCTGTTTTTAAAAAGCTATTTGAAGGAGTAAGAAATTAGGAAAGAAGAGAGAAATGTACAATGAGGACACTCTAGTATAATGGTTCTCCATATATGGCCCCTGTACCAGCAGCATGAGCATCATGTGATAACTTGTTAAAATTAAAATTCTCAGGCTCCCACCCAGACTACTGAATCAGAAACTTTGTACTAGTCCAGCAATCCTGGTAATACCCTCAAGTCTGAGAATCACCTATGTTGTCTGGTGCTTCCCACAGATTCACAACAGCACCAGTCTGCATTTCAAACAAGCTCCAGGACCTAGGACCACACTTGGATAAGCAAAGCTGAAGTCCTCCTGGGGGAAAAAGGTATGTAACCTTCACATGGTTGAGTTTCCTATGAAACCTGTCCTTAGTATCAAATAGAAAAAGTCCTTTTACAGGCTTCCTAGCCAAGATATATCATGGAGCTACTTTCTAACATAAGCTTCGTTCACAGAGAATAAATGTTTTCAAATACATTCTTATAAAACAATAACAACAATAAATCATCAAAATTCAACTTAAGGATGTCTTGAAAAAAGTATGAGTGGACCTACAAGCTTTCAGAAATAGGAGAAAGAAACAAAAATAATCCATATTTCATAAATTCTGTTCATGTTTTCTGAACAACTTAACCTCAAATGCATTAACTGCCCACCATGTGCTCTCCATGAAAAAGAACCAAGAAGTTTGTTTCCCTCAAACCCTTTTCAAAAAAAAAAAATGTACTTATGTATATGAACACTGGCCTTGCATTTGTTTTACATGAAAAGAAAGATCTCTATAGGAATCTTCTGAATAAAAAATTCTAGTTTAGACAGAAGGATTTAGAAGTTAAATGTAAATTTAGTGGCACGTGACTATAATCCCAGCAGCTCTGGAGGCTGAGACAAGAGGATCTCAAATTCAAAGCCAGCCTCAGCAATAGTGAGGCACTAAGCAACTCAGTGAGACCCTGTCTCTAAATAAAATATAAAATGTGGCTGACGATGTGGCTCTGTTCCCCTGAGTTCAATCCCTGGTACTCACACCCCACCCCCAAAAAAAGAAGGATAAAAAAATTGTGTATCTTCTTTTTGCAAGTCACCCTTGAATAGTTTTTGGTGCTAAATATTAACCAATGTCCTAACATTTTTTATATATTTTGTATTTCATTGCCTCTGAGATGCCATCACCTTTAAGACACTTAGAACATTTTTATTCTATGTACCACTCAGAAGAAAAAGTGCCATGTGGTTACGACATGCCAATTTTAAGATTCCATCCATCTCAGATGTGCATCTTAAAAATCAATGAAATGTCTTAATTATAAACCACAGAATTGTATGGTAAAGTATTTGTTTTCCTTCTAGCTAACTCTTATGTCTCTCAATGGAAAACAACATAAAGGCATGCATGTTTTGTCCATTGAAAACATATCCTCTATGCTTAGAAACTGGAACATTTTCAATATCTTTGTAATTCATTATTTATTTAGTTTACTTAGGAACATGTGAATATGAAAAAAAAGTAATGATTTTTAACAGTATTTTTTAACAGTACTGACCTCTTTTACTATGGAACATTTTACTTACTCAAAAATTTAAAAGTAATTATTTTCAACTTGGCTGACTTCTCAGGTCAAAGAGATTCAATATATCTCTAGACAATTGAAAATATATCCTCTTCTGAGAAGTGTTTACTTACATGTTTGTTTTCACAACACCTTTCAATAATAATAAGCAACATATACCTTACAAAAATTTTAAAAAATCAAAATAAATATCCATTTTAGAGTTAAACAAGTTGATGAAATTTTTGTTACACTGTAGCTAGTTTAAGCTGAACTTTATTTTAATTTTTCTATGTCATAGCTAGTGTTTCAAATGAAAAGATAATTTGTAATGAGTCATACCATGAAGACTGGTATATGTACATCTATCTACATTTTCCAAATTTGCTAATATGAACACGAGTGAGTAGAAAGGGTTATTTTAAAAGTTATTACAGCTGGGCATCGAGCTGCTTGCTTGTATTCCCAACAATTTGGGAGGCTGAAACAGGAGGATCCCAAGTTTGAGACTGCTTCAACAGCTTCAGAAGATCCCATTTCAAGAAGGGAAAAATGGCTATAACTCAGTGGTAGAGCACCTATGGGTTCAATCCAATCCCTGTAAGTAACCCAACCCCTAAGTGATGACATGAATGTATATTCTACTCAACTCAGACCTGCTGTAGTACACACACACACTGTTGTCACTTTCCAACTCTTTTCTGACTTCAAACTGCTAAAATGATTCTAGTGTTTAGTTGTCAACATTTCTAATGTGAATTCCCATCAAACACAGACAAAATTTTATGACAGAAAATAACCTTCTCTCCCAAGATTCTAGAATAATTGACAAAAGTGTCACTAACCAAGACCATGTCTTTGTTATATGTCAGATATTTCAGAAAAAAAAAACCCAATTTTCCCCCAAGAAAGTTGTTTGTCACCCCTTTCTTGTTAAAATTAAGTAGATAATGGATATGCTCTTAATAGTATTCTCAGTCAGAAATGAGTCAGAAATGTCCTTAAGAAAAATGTCCTTAAGAAAAATTTTTAGGACCCCAGGAAACCAGCTGCAAGCACTGCTGGAAGAAGGACTGGAGGCAACGAAGGGGCACAGGCCTGTGCAGGTATTGGAAGCCCCATCCCACCACATCCCAACAGTGCAACTTTGGGCAGGGCGCTGCACCTCTCTGTACAGCCCTAGCATGGAAGTGCACAAGTTAAGTGCCTGGCATACAGCAAAGAGAACCAGCCATGACCAGCAGTGCCAACCCAGCCATCCTGGGAGACTGAGGTGGGTCTTGGGTCCCAGCGAGCGCGAGGTATGACTGCCGAGGGGGAACTGGCCCAAGGCCCAGCCGCCCCACCCCGCAGGGGTCCAGGATGGCGCAGACCAGGTGGCGCCGCTTCAGCCATAAGCCCTGCTGGACTGCCTCCGAAAAACTGGCCATCCACCAGCCCCGCTCCCCTCGCAAGGGGCTGGGTCTCTTCTGTCTGCTGCTTCCACCCTCTTCAGGCCCCAAAGGCCGCCACCGCCGCCCACAACCCGCCGCTCACCTTTCCCGCTGCCTCCTCCACAGCCGCTATAGCCACGCTGTGAGATCTCGGGAGACTTTGGTCCTCCCCTCACTACCCCGTCCTCACCATTGAGCAAACCCAGCCTGGAACTAGCTTGGCCCCTCCTCTTTACACCGCCCACCGCGCCTGAAGGTCAGTACTACCCGTTCTTGCGAACTTCTCTCCATATCCCCACCCCTGAATCCACTCTGGCCACCCCCTGACCCCAAAGGATTAAAATCCAGGTGCTAGGCAACCCAGGTGCTAGGCAGCACCTGGGTCTCATTTGGCCCGCCTGGTGTTTTTGCGCATGCGCCTGCCCAGGCCCTGGACCTCCCAGCCTCAGCCCCGATGGTAAAAATAGTAATCATAGCCCCTGAGAACTTTAATAACACCACTTGGATCCTCACAACCGCCCTAAGAGGGTACTACCATCCTCCTTATTTCACAGAGGAAAAATTGGTGTGGCAAGATTAAGCAATGGGCTCCAAGTCACACAGCTAGGAAGTGACAAGAGCCCACATTGGAATCCAGGCTCCTCTGGTTCCCAGACCAGTCCCCTCAATGACAACCTCCAGGCCCTGTCCCTGCTTGCACCAAGAGCACTGCCTTTTAGCCCCAGTCTTCACTCCCCACCTCATCCCTGGCCCCAATGTTCACCAAGGTAAAAAGAGACACACCTAGGAGGTCATCTGCTACAATACCCCTGGTCTCCATAAAATTGTTATCAATAAAATGTTTCAGCTTCATTGCATGAATTTCCTAAGGCCTCCCTGTGACATTTCTTGGGCAGGACAAGAATGTATTGAATTCTGTAGTCTCCTTGGTTGACATTTTGCTGAAACGATGTACAATGGAATGACATACAGGACATAGAATATACATGATGTTAGGGAAAAGACACATGACACTTTTTCCCAGGGGATATCATAATAATTGTTTCTAAGGAAGAGGAGCTAACATTTGTTGAAGGCATATATTCTTCCAGTCCTAGAGATGAAGAAACTAGCATAGGTGTTCATAGTTAGTCAGAATTTGAACCTGAGTCTGAGTTTGATCTTGTTTCACAAGACAGCATTGTCTACTTCTGGGTCAAGTTCTGATAAATCATGAGCCTTTAAGGTTTAGTTTACCCCATTGTTGGAGTTTTCCTGGGCTACTGTAGGTTACATGATAGTTATGTCTGTTAGAAAATGCAGGTCCACTCACCCTCCAAGATTGTCCACTCTCCAGGAAATAATTCTGCTATATGAGCCAGAGAATATGAGTCCCCTTCTTCATATCAACCCAACCCAATCCACCAGCTGAAGGAGTGGGTAAGGAGGCAAAATCACATCAAAAGGACGGCTACAAGGTGCCTAGCACAGCTCCAAGTGCTGTCCACTCACTAACTAATTTAGTCTGATAATTCTGTTTCAGTTAGGATAAGCAGCACTGGGCTGACAGTAGCAGGAGTTGAACCAAGGATAGGCTTCTGGCACCTGGCTCTCCAGGGAAGCAAGGGAGAAGTGGTGTTAGTTCATGTAGCCAAGCCTGCATGTGGTTTGGGGCATTTTCCTTTGAAGCTTAGCCTCAAGTTCTTTTCTCCAGCCCTGGCAAATCCATTCATCAACTCTGTGACCACAGACCAGGTACCCAAGCTGTCAGTTTAACATGGAAACTATTATCTGTCACTATGCTTTTCAGTTATGTAAAACAAAGCTTAGAAAACCTCTAAAGATGTGGCCCAGGGTCAAAATAGTTAGCATATGGCTGAATTGGACTCCAGATCCAGGCTTTTATCTATCTACAGCCCAAGGCCTTGGCTGATTCATTTAAGGCCCCCGCTTCTCTTCCAGATTTCTCTCTTATTTCTCCCTTTACCTTGAACCATGTATTCTGACTGCATTAAACTACTTGTCACTGAAGGCCCATAGCATGTTGCAGTGCTTTGGCTTCTGCTGTTGTGTCTGTCTGGCATGTCTTCTCTCAATCCTCACCACCTTGTTTCTGAACCCCAGCCAGGTCATTAAATACTTGGTTGGGTGGCCCCATCCCTGATACTATGACTGCCCCCAACAGCACATTCCTTTACTGGCTGACTGAGCACCTCCATCATTAGTTTGCATTGGGTCTCAGTTTCCTTTCTCTGAGTCATGTAACTACCATTGGGGACACTGTGCTAAAGCACCAGCCATGACTCCATAAATGCTTAACTCAGCTAAATCACATTCCTACAACCCACAAGACAGATCCCTTCAATAAGACCACACAGTGAAATATTTATGAAAGGCCTTTGTTTACTGGTAATTTTGTGACCACTGTATAATTCTCCACCTTTGTGAATCTCAGTTGTCAGAAGTAAAATGAACTAATGGGAGTACCTGCCTCATGGTTGTGAGAATTTATTAAGATGTAAACTTAAGTGCCTTGCCTGGTTTATAAGGGAGACATGAACTAAATCACAACCACCTTGGTTGTTATGAGTATCTTCTTTTTGCAACATTGCTATTATCCCTATTCAGCATACTCGCATAAATGTCATCATTAATATTATCACTCATACTTCCCACCAAATCTAAGTGACTGTTCTAACCATTCCTTCCTAGAATGCATAGTATTCTCAGAATCCTCAAAATGAGTTCTTCACATTCTTGTAATGATTCAGTGTCCCAATCATAAATTATCTCCCTGGTACCTCCAGGAATCTGTCCAGTGAATCCTAAGGAAGTCTGTGACTGCCAGACAGTTTCATTCAGGCTTTCTAGATATGGCTAAGAAAACATAGGTCCTCTTTTATTTATTTTTTAAAGAGAGAGTGAGAGAGGAGAGAGAGAGAGAGAGAGAGAGAGAGAGAGAGAGAGAGAGAATTTTTTTAATATTTATTTTTTAGTTTTTGGCGGACACAACATCTTTGTTGGTATGTGGTGCTGAGGATCGAACCCGGGCCACACGCATGCCAGGCGAGCGCGCTACCGCTTGAGCCACTTCCCCAGCCCCATAGGTCCTCTTTTAGCCTCCCACTTTCACTGACATTCTTCTCACTATGGGTGTTTCCAATTCATTTATGGTTAGCCCAGTCCACTGTGGAGGTGGCCCCCATCTCTCCCTATGATGGCAGTCAAACAGGCCTGTGGGATTCTGGAATCATTGATAACTCTAAAAGGAATAATACCTGCACAAAGCTTATTTTCTTTCTTACTAGAAAGAACCCAAATAATGGGGATTTTTGGTTGGGAATAATAATGCCCTCAGAGTGATCTAATATTGTCCCCCTTCCTTTCTCATCTTTCACATATCTGAAGCACAGTAGGCAAAATTGAGGTTTTGGTGAGCATTTCCAGTTGAGATAGCCTGTTGAATGATTCTGAGCTATTATAAAAGGACAGGAGAACAGATCATTTCCCCACACCCCAAATGTCATCAGAACAGGCAACCTTTGAGGAAAACCAAAGCTCAAGCTACAAAATAAAGAAAAATGGAATCTTGGCTTTTCTGATTGAAAATATTCTGAAGACCCAAGCTTTGAGGGGTGTTTGCTGAGACACCACACTGAGATGAATACCCAGAGGGTCTGTGGAAAATAAAATAGATCCCTGTTTGTAGGAAGAAAAGTAAACAGCAGGTATGTTGGCATTGTTGGAATGAGAAGAGACCAGAAATCAATGAAGAGATAAAGAGGTGGGCCAAGAGGCAAGTTGCTTCCAGGAGGCCAATGAGCAAAGTGAGAGGGCCTCAGAATGGGAATTTTCCCCAGAGGGATAGAGTGAGAAATAGCCTTTTTTTCAGAGCCATGTTGATGCACAACTGCTTAAATAAATGTTCATTCCCATCTCATCTGACTCATTTGGCTGGAAAAATCAGCTTACATTCCATAGCCTTGGCTGAACTTCCTGCACCCCACTACTGATAAAGCATAAAGGGTGTGATTAGTGCTTTTTGCATGAAGAAGGACCATGAAATCAGCTGGCTTCTCATTTATGTAGCTTCTGACAGCAATATATAGCAACCTATCTTGTATTCTTTTGTCAGCCATTTCTAGGGGAGAAAAAAGATGGGGAGGCATGATCGAGGAACATTTTTCACAATTTAGCAATATGTAAGCAACAGCCTTTAATTTAAAAAAGAAAAGGAAGAATGAATTCCACAGTTACAAGTAAGGAAAGAGAAAATTAGCTGGGTGCAGTAGTGCAGGTCTGTGACTCCAACTACTCAGGAAGCTGAGGTAGCAGGATCGAAAGTTTGAGAACAATCTCCACAACGTAGTGAGACACTGTCCCAAAATAATATAAAAAAGTCTGGAGAGCTATCCCAGTGGTAGAATATGCCTGGGTTCAATCCCAAGTACCAAAAAAAAAAAAAAGGAAAGAAAAAAAGATGGTATTAGGATGAACACTGTGGTGATGAATTGAAATTAGTAGTATCATTATAAACTAAAGCTTTTAATGAAAGGAAAAAAATTAATAAAAAAGAGATGTATGTGTATGCATGCATTTATAGACATAACATAGTTCCAAATTCTGAGCACTAAGAGGGCTTAGAACTCATTCCATAGAAATGAGCAGGACATATCTCCACCCACATCTGGCTTCTAAATACTATTCTCCAATAATAGAGACCAGGGCTCTTGAAGATATGGTTGCTCCCAGAACTGGAGCAGGGAAAATGCAAAATAATCCTGAAACCTTATAGTGGCAGAAAATAGAGAGATACTTAATAAGGAATAGGGGCTATTTTTTTTTTTAAAATGGTACATTATAATTACATATATCAGGAGGACTCCTTGTGACATATTTGTAATGCATGCAGCATAACTTGGTTGATTTGAAGGAACTTACTGAAAGCATACAGGAACCGATCTGAAAGAGTTCCCAAAAGCCAAAGTTGGAACAGTTTGAGCAAATAAATAATGATAGTATTGGACTATAAGTCATAGAATTAAATAACCATAAACCCTTATGGATAGAAAAAAAATAAGAAGAAAGAAAAGAATAGAGAAAGAAAGAGTTGTTTCCTTAAAGACAATTACAGTTTATAAATAAAGAAAGGATGAGTGAAATAAAAATAAAATAACATTTAGGAAAACATAATAATAATTGTTACGGGCAAGATCTATGAATGGATGCCAAAAATATAAGTGAGCAAAAACAATTTTTTTCCTCTAGTACTGGGAATTTTATCTAGGGCCTCATGCATGACAGGCCAATATTCTACCACTGAGCCACATCCCCTAAGTAAGTAAAAATTGAGGGAGAAGTAAGATATTTTCAAGGTATCTTTCCTGTCGGGGACTAGAAGGAAATTCTCCTTCAAAGATTAGCCTGACAGCCCCCTGGGAGACATCCTGCCTGGGAGGCATCCTGCAGCTACCTATCTCCCTGGAACATCTGGCGGTAATCAGGATCATCAGACATCTTGCAGCTGGCAGTTTTACCACCCACATCCAACAATTGCTGATTAGAGAGCTTCCCCATCCCCAGCATATAAATACCCCTGTGTGAACAATAAAAATTTGCAGCTTGATCAGACTCCTGTCTTGCTGTCACCTTTTGTGTCTCTTGTCCCTTCAT
Organism: Spermophilus citellus; assembly: GCF_964194105.1. Taxonomy (NCBI): domain Eukaryota; kingdom Metazoa; phylum Chordata; class Mammalia; order Rodentia; family Sciuridae; genus Spermophilus; species Spermophilus citellus. The sequence goes on along the minus strand of NW_027673039.1, from coordinate 237,027 downwards.
TCCTCCCCATCTAGGTTCGCTGCCCACGTTGATGTGTCTTGCCGGTTGATGTGTCTTGCCGGTCCGGACACTTTCCCAAGATATTTATTAATCACAAAGGGAGAAATAGTAAGTTTATAATAAGAAATTCAAGAAGCATCACATGATTGAAATTAATATAACTCCTAACCAGTCATGTTGATGTATCCCCCTTCCCACCAAATAATCCCATAAGGACCTTTCACCTCTGTGGCATCTCCCTACAAAACCCATAACCTGGCCAAGTCATAAGTAAACACCAAACCCAAGGGGAGAGACCTTGTGCAAAACATCTGACCAGCATCTTTTAAAAGGATAATGGTCATAAAAGACTAGGATAGACTGAGGCATTGTTACAGACTTGAAGAGACTAAGGAGTCATTATGACTAAATGCAACACAAGAACACAGACAGAAACAAGACCTTAAAGGAAAATTGGTGAAATTCAAATAAAGTCTATAGATTAGTTGATAGTTTTGTACCCAGGTTTTTGTCTTTGTTTTGATCATTATACTATAGTTATTTATTTATGTATTTATATTGGGGATTGAAGCCAGGGGTGCATGGCCACTAAGAGACATCCCTATCCCTTTTTATTCATTTTTTTTTTTTTTGAGACAAGGTCTTGCTAAGTTGCTTAGGGCCTTGCTTACATGCTGAGGCTAGCCTCAAGCTTGCAATCCACCTGCCTCAGCCCCCTGAGTTTCTAGGATTACAGGCATTCACCCTTGTGCCCAGCCTAGTTAATCTTTTTAAGAGTCAATATTAGAGGAAACTGGGTGAAGGCACTGCGGGAATATTCTGTGATTTTGTAGAGGGGGAAAAAACTTTAAACAGTACCAATACAAAACCCTTGGTTAATAATGATAGAATCGAGAGGTGAGCTCCATGCCAGCATTTTAGGTTAGGTCTGTGTGAGGGCATGTGGCATACTTCACATCAGTGGGCAAATAAATCTCTCCTGCATTTTTTCCCTGGCAAAACCTGGTGTCAGTGCAGGAGACAAATCAGAGGGTGTTTCTTAGCATAGCTAGATCATCAGAAGACAGAGGTGCAAAGAGAAGTCCAGAGCAGACTTTGAAATTAGGGAGTTGAAAAGACACAAATTGTTCTGATAAAGGAAAAAGTGGAGGAGAATATTGGGGAAAGGCAGGAAATATAAAAGGTGGAAATGGACAGAAGTTCAGGGAGCTTTGAAGGAAGATTCCTAACATTCATGTATAAGTTGTTTGCATTAAAGACTCCTTCCATATCCCCAGATCTTTGTAAAGTCCGCTGCACAAACAAGCTTGGTGTCTGTGTCCGTGGGTCTCTGTGTGTCTATCAATTTGTATGTGTGTGCACATGTCTAACTATGTCAGTGTCTATAAGTATGTATGTCTATATTTTTATGTTTTTTTAGTTCTGTGAGGCAGTCCATACATGTTGTGTACATTTGTGTGTCTTTATTTCTATGTGTTTGAGTCCATCCATAAGAGTGCATCTGTGTGTGTATATTTTTGAGCCTGTATGTCTTCTTTGTGTGTGTATGTGTGTGTATTGGAAATCCCAGCAAAGGACTAATTTCTTGTGACAATGAATTTACATACAAAGTCACAGGACTCAGAGGACCAAGAAGACATCAGCCAAGACAGGAGGAAACTGAGGCCTAGATATCATAAGAATGTAAGGTCCTAGGAATTCAATGACATTTTTGCACATGCATTGGAATTTCCCCCAGGCACTTGGAATGCTGGTGGGTGTGGAGTTTCAAGTCAGTAATAGCTAAAGACTTCAGAGGGCAGGATGACCCTACTCCAAGTCAGCTTACTCTGTATTATCTTCATTTTGCATGTGGGGAAACTGAGTCTCACAACAGTACTTTGATGAGACTGAAGAGAAACAGCCAGCTGCTGAGCCAGCAGAGGCTTCTGGGTGAATTGAACACAGTGAACTTCAGTGAGGAAAATCAGCATCCTATCTGTTTGCTTTCAGTCTTTCTGATGATAAAGTCTCTTGGGCATAGTCCATCTGCAACACCTCTCTCTTACTGCTATTGTCTCTTTATTATCAGTCAACACATGCTAGGAGCATCACAATCTCAGGATACAACCAAACATATTCTCCCATGAATGTGCGTAATGACAGCTCTGCAGATATGTGATGTCACAATCATAGCACACCCTTCTCCACCCCCCACCCCCCAAAAAAATAACAAGTCTGGTTGGATTCTTAGGTAACTTGGCTGTCTTATCTACATAAACTTAATGACAGGGTAGATACTTTTTTTCTATTTTTGAGACATTTTAATTTTGTTAATAATTTTGGGAATAAAACATGAATCGTTCAATTCATTAAAAACCATTTAATATCTGAAGGCCCTCTGAGCTCCTAAAAAACTTTTAAAAAACTTTACTTATTTTTTAGTTGTAGATGGACACAATACCTTTTTTAAAATTTAATTTTTATGTGGTGCTTAGGATTGAACTCAGTATCTCACACATGCTTGGCAAGTGTTCTACTAGTTCTCCAAAAAATTTTTGAGATTTGTGCCATGAGAAGTAAATTCAAGAGAGTTTCTGTTTGTTTAATTTTTATTTTGGAAATATTCAAGGCTATGAAAGAGTTACAAGAACAGCATAATAGTCTTTTATACACTAGATTTGACAGCTTATATTTCTTCCCAATTTACCTTGTAAGCTCTTGTGTGCACATGGCTCTCTTTCTGTACATATTTATATGTGTATAGGTATTTGTTTATGCACATGCATATAACACACACACAATTTTCTTAAAGCATTGAGATTTCAATGTTAGGATCTTTAGTTCTAAATATTTGAAGTATTTCCTAAGACCAGGGACATTCCTTTGTATAACCACAAAATGGTTACCAAATTCAGGAATGTAATATGGACACCATGATATTATCCAACATACAATCTATAGTCAAAGTTTTCCGGTTGTCCCAATGAAGTCATTTTCAATAATTTTATTTCTTTTTCTGATGCACAACCATTTAGGAATCAGATTATACATATTTTTTCATTTAACCTGGAATAGTTCCTCAGTCTTTCTTAATCCTTAGGACCTTGATCACAGCCTGTTTTTAACAAAGAGAAAGCAAGCTTCAGGTTTGGAGTCTTGAACTCATCAGAATATCCAGCTAGAATGCCATAGATTTTAGTTTTCTGAGTATGTATCTTCCAATTATCATCTATTTATAGAAAATTACATGAGTTTCTGCTTTTGGTGAATAATTTATGGCATCTTTTAAAATTTCACTTTAAAAGTAAAATATTTAAAAGAAAATACTAGAGAAATAAAAAAAGCAGGCATGTAAATCAGCCACATTTTCTCAGCCTCAGCACTATTAGCACTTGAGGCCACAGAATTCTGTGTCATGGAGTGTCCTTCACATTGTAGAATGTTCTTCAATGTCCCTGGCCAATACCTACTGGAGGCCAGTAGCATCCCCCCACTCTCTTTCTAGTTATGACAGCCAAATATGCCTGCAGATATTACCAAATATCCTGTTGAAGGCAAACTCACCCAGCTGAGAGCCACTGACTTATCCAAAAACTGTGAGTGGAGGGTGAGTTGATGCAGCAGCTCACAGATCTTGGAGAAAAGTACTCGCTTCTGTCCAGTTCAGTTCAAGCCATATTGATCAATCACTGTGCAAATGTCTGGCCCTGTGCAAAGCCCTGGAGAGACAGATGGGCAGGAAATAGTCCAGTTCTTCAGGAGCTGCCCTGAATTAAGCAGGAGGCAGGGGGTGTGTAAGAGGAAGAAAAAAATAACCATGAGGAAGGAGCTGTGAAAAACTACATCATAACCTGGAATTAGATCTTCTTATTAAGCCTCGTCACTCTCAAAAGAGCTCTTCTGCCCAAGTAATTCTTTTTAAAACATGAATCAGATCATGCCAGTCCTCTGATGAAAAGCTTTCACCTTATCACTACACTTAGAACCAAATAACTTTCAAACTCTTTGTGGGACCTGCACCATCTAGCTCCTGTCTCCCTTTTGGCCTTAATTTTGTTTGCTCTCTTTTTGTCTTGAGCTGTAACTACCCTGGGCCTCTCTCTCCTGAGATCTCCCCATGATCATTTTCAAACAAAGGTCTTTGCATTGTGATGTTCTCTATGTGGAAAAGTGTCCCAAGTATTTTCAGGGCTGGCTCCTGGTCACAGAGGTTCAAATGTCACTTCCCCTGACTACCTTCTGCACTGAATCCCTCTAACCAATTACCCCATGTAAATTTCTTCCATGGTACTTTTGTAAGGGTCCAGTGAAGTGTTGGAGGAAGAGACCACCAAGAGACTGACTCATGCAATTTCAGAAGGGGATTTATTGGGGATCCATTCCAGCACTCTGGGGCTCCATGCTCACTCAAGAAGGGAGAGCAGCCCAAAGCTCCGGGGAGGGGTCGAGCAGTGCTTAAGTACACTTTTTGGGGAGGGCGGGGGCTTTGCATACATCAGAACAAATCAGCATGAGGCTTGGGAAAATTGAACAGCAACTCTCATACATGATTAGCACATTCATTGGCGGGAACAGGTGGGGGGAGGGGGGGTGTGGGGGTGTGTGTGTGATTGGTCACTCCTAAGCGGGGTACACATTCAAACTGATTGGTTCGGGCCCTGTATGCCTACCAAACTGCACAGGGCCCTAGGCTAAATGGCCAGTAGGGCGTTGTCTTAACTGCCTCAGGAATTTCAGGTTCTGGATGTAGCAGAGGAACTTAACAATACCTGGTCCTTCACTTTTTTACTCAGGCCTTGCAGCTTAGAAACTTTACAATGCCCGGTCTTTTACATTTTAACTCAGGCTTTGTAGCTTAGAAACTTTACCCTTTCACTTTCTGTATCAGGCACTGTTGGTGGTGGACATGACTTCCATTGACACTGCTCTTCTCCTTTGTGGCCAGCTGGTCAGAGGTGGCCCATGAGAGATGCAGAAATCTGCTTGCCCTGCCTGAAATAGATACTGTCTCTGCCTCTTTACCTCCTGCTGAACTACAGGAATGAGGACAAGAGGGGAGGTGTTTGAACACTGCAGGACCCCAGGGAGGATGGAAATATGAGAGCCACATAGCCAGTACCAGCATCCTCCTATCTTCTGCTCCAGGGAGAAAATCAAAGGCCTGGGGTGTGAGCCATGGTATCAGGTTATCTTCTACTTGCCTCCAAAAACATGCCTAACTAAAATACTATTTGAAATTACTGTAAATTCTGTTGCTTGCTTTAATATGTGTGTATGCATTTAATAAATATGTGTATATGAATTTTAATTGGCACATAATTGTCCATGTTTACGGGGTCTTGTGTGACATTTTGATACATGTATACAATGCATGGTGATCAGGTCAAGGCAATTGACATACCCATCACCTCAAACATTTATTATTTCTTTGTACTGGGAGCATACAAATCCTCTCTAGTGGCTACATTGAAATATGCAATTGAATGTGATCAAGCATAGTTACCCCACCATGTTCTAAAACATTAGAAGTGACTGTTGTCGTCCTGAAATTCTGTACCCATTTACCATCCTCTCCCCTTTCTTTCCCCCAGTTGTTTGGCTTTTGTGCATATCCCACCCCTGGGCACAGAGCTAAATCAAGATAGAGTTCCACAGCTACTGACCTATCTGTTCTCTAATTCATCTCATGTATAAAATAAGAATCATCACAGCACCTTGAAATATTGTGAGGACTGAGTGAGCTAATCTGCATATAGCACTTAGAGCAGCACCTGGCATCCTATCATTGCTCAAAGAATTGCTAGTATTTGTTGACTTAATGAACTAATTAATGTATGGAGAAAGGGTTCTTTCTCTGCTTGCTTTTTCAGCCATGTCCTTTCGCTCCCTCTTTCTCTTCAAATCAAAGTTGTATTTACTTGGTGCTGACAAGTCAGGCTATTGATTAAGAAACATGACCACACAGTGAGGAAAAACTCACACCTCTTAATTTGAGCTGCTGGATTAGCACTTGCTGGAGGTGGAGAAGGGACAGACATTGCACATAAAAGGACAAGGTGCATAAAGTGCAGGCTAGGAAATGCCAGAAATGAAATTCAATATGCAATTTTGCTGTTGCACACTGTGGGAAGGGTAGAATCCAGCTCTTCCAATAAGTGCACAAAAAAAGCCTCTCGGAGGTCAAGTGAAGGTTATAGGGACAGAGATTCAAACATGTAATGGGGGAGGCTGAAACCCATCTGAAACCAAGAGGTACACTTATTCATTCACTCAACAGAATATTAAGCACGCACTATGTGTGGTGTAGACAGGGATCTGGCATAGACACAATAAGAGGATACCCATGAACTTCACAGTCTTTCTTTCATAATAGCCTTGCCACTAAGTAGACACAATCCAAAATTTCAAATTACATATGGCTTAGTTCATGATCAGTATTACTGCCATTGTCTAATAGTTCCAGTACTTACTCTGTACTAGGCACTATGCTGAGAACACTTTACAATTTATGGTGAGGGCCACTTACTAGGAACCTAACCTGCATCTATTTCTTTCTTCCTTACTAGAAGAAAAACTCACTTTTATTCAGGGTGGCATCAAAGAACACATATCCCCCCCAAACTGGCACTCATACTTTGTCACTAGCATCCAAACACACATGTGAGTGGGATTCAGAGATGTTATTTTACCTCAGGAGTCAGTGAGGTGGGGGTTAATGTTATTCTCATTTTACAGCCAAGCACACTGAGATTTAGAGAGTTTAAATGAAATGTGAGAGGTAATACAGCTTCCTGCTGGTGGAGGTCAGATGTGAATCCAAGCAATCTGTTGTTTTGGTTTATTCTTATTTGAACAGATAGCACATATATGCACAATGCTATTTAGTCCTCTCAAGAACTTAGATGGGCAGGGTAACGAGTAAAATTTTCTGATAACTGCCACCATTTGTTCTCTAATCATCTGGCATCTTCCCTTGGATCACCTCTCTGCCAGCTTCAAAGGCTAGCCCCTTTCCAGTACAATGGTGCCTGGAGTGTGGAAGAAGAAGGAGAGACAGGTAGGGAAGTGATCAGTTTTTAGATCTAGGCAGAATTCCTAGCAAAAGATTGCATATACAGAGCATGGAAAAGTCAGAAACAGAAAAGATTTGGCATCATTTCCTATGTGAAATTCTGAGTAGGGACAATGTCAAAATAAAATCAGCATACAATACGGTTAAGCAGAAGGAGGGTTGAAGTTTGCATCCAGAAGCTTCTATAAAGTTCCATGTGTCCTAAAAAGGGATACAGAAAGGAACTGATTGTGGTGGTGAGACTAATGGGAGCTGCTGTTGGGGGGAGGGGGTAAAGTGGCTTTGAGACTGAGAGCTACAAGGTGACCAGAGATGACCAAGGGGAAATGGGTGGGGCAACAAGTTTCCTAGCAAAAAATCAGCACCAGAAGTGTAGAGCTGGTCAACTGGGAGCTGCCTGGAGTGGACTTAGTGGACTACCACTATCTAGGATTCCAGCAGTTGTAGACCCTGCAATTTTAGCCTGCTGAGTCAGTGACAGAAGGCAAGGAGTTCACTGTCCCAGAGTTTGGCGAGTGCTTACATAACAATAGCTTGAGAAATTGGATTTCCTTCCACAGCCCCACATCACCTTGGTGAAACAGAGAGGAAGGAATTCTGAAACAATGGAATCTCATGAACATCCTCTCAAACCAAGGGAACATGGGTCATGGAGCCACCATTCGCAGACAAGTTCTAGTTGTTCTCAACAGAGGGTTGAGCCTGGGAGGAATACTGAGGGAGTCACAGACCTCCAGAAGCTGCTTAGTTCTACATACCCAAGTTGCAGGGAAAGCGTGCTTATGGGCAGATCCATGAAGCAGATTGGCAAAGGTCACAGGCTAGACAGGGACCCTCCACGCTCATCTTCCCTTCCATCCTGCTGGCTTCCCATGGACACTGTCACAGTCATGCCAGGAGCCAGCTGGGACCAGGGTGGGGACTCAGTGACTAGAAAGAGACTGACAAGCATCATTTTAATGCTCAAGTAGTGTCATGTCACCAGAAAGTTTTTATGGATACTTAGTTGATTTATTGAATGAATGAATGATTAACTCAGAGACCATGGGAGTCATGAACATCAATGATGTCAAGAAGGCTCTGATGTGCTTTTGGTGGGATTGCCTAAATAGCAAAGACAGTCATTTTTTAGACTTAGTGTGAATATCGCCTTCTGAGAGAGGACTCCCCTGATACCATCATCAGGTTTACGTGCCCACTTTGTGCTCTTCTCTACCCACCCCCCATATACTAGATGGTTCATTGTGGTTTTCATTTGACCTTGAGTTCTTTGAGACAAGGTTACATCTCATTTAATCTTCCTGCATCCCTAGCAGGTCTGTACCAAGGAAACAACAAAAACCATTTATTGTTTTCCAGGTACCAAGCATTGTGCTAAGTGCTTTAGATACCAATATGCTTGACTACATGAATATAAGGTACCAGGGTGACATTACCATGCCATTGTGCAGGTGAGAACACTGAGTTTCAGAGGAGGTAAGAAGCCTGATGTTTCTCCCTGCTTTCTGCATCTTTCTCTACCAGACAGCCTGTTCTAATTCTTGAGGTTTGGGAACAGTATGAAACTCCCAGTGTTCAAAAGGATTGTGTATAATGCCCAAGCCCATGGGTGCTTGGTAAAGTGATGAGGCAGTCTGTCTGTCTTGCTAGGTGGGTGGATAGGAAGAGAGAACAAAGGAGAGACAGTACATGTTAGCAGCTAGCACCCATGCCACATGCCAGACACAATGAATTCTCTATCACAGAACCACAGCACTGAGACCTCCCCAGGAGAAGTGCCTCATGGATGGCCTCTGAATGGGGAGTGTTCACTTTGGCCACTACAGGAACCATCTGCTAGTTGATTGAGAACAAATTGGTACATGGATGCACTGTTAGGTGCATGATATTTCTGGCAGGAAGACCAGGAAAAACAAAACCAAAACAACGTCTTGAAATAACAACACACATGGAAATTTGCAGAGGTGAGGTGACATGGAATAGAGACAGTAACACAACAATATTGACACCCACAACCAAAAGGAAAGAATATTTCAGCACCCTGTTTGCACATCCAGTTTCAAAAATAAAACAAAATAGGGCCACGATCTTCCAGATATTGAACCTACAGAAGCTAAATCACTTAGCTACATCACAAGGCCTTTTTCATTTTTTTTTTAATTTGGAGGCAGGATATTACTAATTGCTCAGGATGCTGCTGAGTTGATGAGGCTTGCTTTGAACTTTTCATCCTCCTGTCTCTGCCTCCCAAGCTACTGGAATTATAGGCACATACCATGGTATTTGAGTAGAAAATGATTTCTTTTCTAAATGATATTTCTTGAATTGTAATAAAATGTTAAAAATATAAACAAATAACAATCCCAAATTCTGTTTGTTAAGTAAATAGATTCCTAGAAGATGGAGTTCCATAGAGCCATTAAAATTGTGGAGAAAAATATGCACTTGGTTTATAGAAATAATCACATTTAATAATATGCTATCATATTTGTAAGAATTTTATAATTAATTCAAGTTTTCTCCCTTGCAAAGTGCTAACAGATAAGTCAGAAGTTAAAAAAAAAAATTCTCCTTCTTATTTCTACTGGAATAAAAAAAAAAAAAAAAGGATTCCGCCCCTTCTTTCAATCTAGGATATAATTGTGGGGTTGTTGTTTCAATTCTGTATTTTCTTGCTTAAACTCTGATACCCTCTTTTTTAGCTCATGAATCTCATTTTCCAGTTGTGCATTTTTTTAACCTGAAGTGAACACTGTGTGCAGTGACCTTTTTTGCATTTTATTATTCTTTGAAGTGATAGAACTGCTTTCTGTGTCTTAGGCTAACAGAATCTGTCAGAAAAAAAGAAGATAGAGTCCGGGCGGTTGGGCGCGAGCGAGAGAGCAGGAGGCAGCCGCGCCTGCCGCAGCCCCAGCTCTGTATGCCGCTCTCCTCTGGCGCTGCCACGGCCGATTGCAGCAGCAGGAGCCGCCATCGTCGAGGTTGATGTGGTTGGGCCGGGGCTGAGGAGGCCGCCAAGATGCCGCAGTCCAAGTCCCGGAAGATCGCGATCCTGGGCTACCGGTCTGTGGGGAAATTCTCACTGACATTCAGTTTGTTGAAGGCCAGTTTGTGGACTCCTATGATCCAACCATAGAAAACACTTTCACAAAGTTGATCACAGTAAATGGACAAGAATATCATCTTCAACTGGTAGACACGGCTGGGCAAGATGAATATTCCATTTTTCCTCAGACATACTCCATAGATATTAATGGTTATATTCTTGTGTATTCTGTTACATCAATCAAAAGTTTTGAAGTGATTAAAGTTATCCATGGCAAATTGTTGGATATGGTGGGGAAAGTACAAATAACAATTATGTTGGTGGGAAATAAGAAAGACCTGCATATGGAAAGGGTGATCAGTTATGAAGAAGGGAAAGCTTTGGCAGAATCTTGGAATGCAGCTTTTTTGGAATCTTCTGCTAAGGAAAATCAGACTGCTGTTGATGTTTTTAGAAGGATAATTTTGGAGGCAGAAAAAATTGATGGGGCAGCTTCACAAGGAAAGTCTTCGTGCTGAGTGATGTAATAACTGCTGCAAACCTGAGGACACTGGGAATATATTCTACCTGAAGAAGCCAACTTCCCGTTATCCTTTAAGACAAACTATGCTTCTTTTTTCTTCTGTTAACCTGAAAGATATCATTTGGGTCAGAGCCCTCCCCCCCACCCTCAGATTATGTTAAACTCTGACTCTGTCCAAATGAGTTCACTTCCATGTTCAAATTTTAAGCAATCATATTTTCAACTTATATATTGTATTTCTTAATAATATTATGACCAAGAATTTTATCGGCATTAATTTTTCAGTGTATTTTGTTGTTTAAAATAATGTAATCATCCAAATGATACATATTGTTACACTACTATTAACTAGGAGGCTTCAATATATCAGTGTTTATTTCATCTGCCAATTCAGCTGCGTGGAAGCCTGGGCAAGGGTAAGCACAGTTCCATTCTGCCACTAGCAGATCCATGTGGAGGTCAGGCCCAGGCCTGATGGTCCCTGCTGAACTGCAAGGCAAGCCCAGGCAGAGGGTAGTCACAGGTCCATTCTGCCTCAGGCTGACCCCTGCAGGAGCTCAGAATAAGCCCAGGAATGACTCCGCCCACTGTCAGATGTCTTCCAGAGCTCTAGCCCTACCCACCACTGACTCTGCCTACTGGAAGACATCTGTCAGAGTTCAGCCCCAGCCTAGTTCAGCCTTACTGACAGGAGCCTGGCTCCTTCCCACCACCAGCAGACCACCAACAGAGCTCAGGACATACCCAGGACTCCTCTGCTCACAGGTGTACAACTTCTGGAGCTCAGGTTCCTCCCTGATCAGCAGCCAAGTCCAGCTGTGTGGGAGCCTGGGCAAGGGTAAGCACAGTTCCATCTTGCCATGGGTGGAAAGCTGAGGAGGTCAGGGCCAGGCCTGATCCGCCCTGCTCAATTGCACTCAAGCCTCTTCTCAGAGTAAGCCCACCTCCATCCCACCACTGGCTGACCTCCGACAGAGCTGGGGCTCTGCCCTGATCAGCCTATTCCACCTGCGTGGGAGTCCATACCTAGGCTAGGCCTTGGTCCATACTGCCACTGGCTGACCCCCAGGCGGTGCTGAGAATCAGCCCAGATACAGCATGCCTGAAGTGCAAGGGAGCCCGGGCACAGGTTAGGCCCAACACCATCTTGCTCCCGTCCAATTGCCACTGTAGCTTAGGCTCAGCTCAGGACCACCTCACCCACCTGCGTGGCAACTGTGACCTGGGTACACCAGGTTCCACCCTGCCACTGGCCGACCCCTGCTGCAACTCAAGCTCTGCCCAGGACCTGGGCCCCAGGGAAGGCCCAAGTTCTACCCGCCACCTGCTGAAGTCAGCTCAGCCCAGGAATGCCTCCACTCATCAACAGACAACCTTGGGAGCTGAGGATCCATCCAGATCTGCTAGGACACCCTGTGGTGCAAGCCCAGGCACAGGATAGCCACAGGTCCGTCCGGCAACCGCCACCTGCCCACCACTGCCAGAACTCAGCCTTGGCCCAGATCTGCCTTGCCAACCTGCAATGGAGCCAGGCTCAGTAGAGCCCTGTGTTTCTCCTGCCACAACAGAACCCAGCCTGAGTCTAGGCTCTGCCCAGAACCGTTCTGTCCATGGGCAGACACCTGCTGGACCCTTGGAAAACTTTGGACTTTGATTGCAAATTGAGAAGAAGAACCAGAATTCTCCAGTCGGCAAAGGGCCCTCTGCAAGGGGGAAAAACTGTTGCCAGTTGCTAGAGATGCTCTTTGGGGATGCTCCTGTGGGTGTCTGCACAGCTCACCACAGCTTAATCACAGACCGAGCTCATTCAAGTCAATAAGGAGAAAAAAACAGCAGAAAAAAACGGGAAAACCCAATATCGGCTGTTTATAAAAGATGACATACCAAACATTGAGATGAATTTCCACAATACAGTCAATCCACGGTAAGCATGAAGTCATCCACAATACAATCATCCACAGTAAACATAAAGTACATATGTGTTTTTGCCTAACAAATATAAAGAATAAAGAGAGTGAGAAAAATCTAATGTCAACGTGTTGGAAAATGGAATTGTCATGCTCTGAGAGCTGCAATACAAAATGTTCATAACTCTTCTGCAGAGAAGTTTCAGAAAATAGGCCAAAATTGAAAGTGCATGCCTATCTTTAGCCCAAGAATTTCAATTTAAATAAGTTATTCATTGTTATCGTGTCAAATTTTTAAATTTTACCCTGAAGTTGTCCATTGTAATCATTTTGCATGCATGTATATAATCTATTTTTATTATTGTTTCTTTGAGGGGGTGTAGTTGGACACAATGCCTTTATTTTACTCAGTAATTTTTCTGTGGTGCTGAGGATCAAACCCAGGGTCTCTCCCATGCTAGCCAAGTACTCTAACACTGATCTACAACCCCAGCCCCTCTAGTGTTTTATTTCTTAGAAAGTACTTTTTACATATCTGTACACATAACCTTACATAATTATGGCTCGGACACATTTTTCAAAAAGTTACCACATGACCTGGGACTGTAGCTCTGAAGTAGCACACTTTTCTGGCTTGTCCGAGGCACTGTGTTCCATTCTCAGCACCATTTATAAATATACAAGGACAGCAGGAGAAGAAGCATGATTGCCTTAGATTGTGGAAAAGGATCCATGGGGTATTCTTATATCTAAACATACCCCTAAACAGGATAAATGTGTGCCAGTGACCTGCCCTGAGAGGTTTGGCTCCTAGAAAACTCGCAAGCTGATGACTTCTGGTGTGGCAGAGAGCCCTATCCAGGTTCCCAGGTCTTTCCTTGAAACAAATGTTACCCTTCGAGTGTTGGGCACAGACATGCCATATCTTTATCAGCCTGGCTGGATGTGACCCTCCACAAAGGCTCTCTCTCTCTGCCCCCTATCCTGGGTATTGTTTACTGGAGTGAGCAGCAGCCAGTTTCTCTGCAGCTTGTGAAGCAGGGGACCACAGACAGCTGGTATGGTTATGGGGGCAGGGTGGGAGGGAGGCTAGGTTTCATGGTACTGTCACTGCCACTGGGTCTTTGATTTGTGGGCGTGGCAAGGGACACTGAGGTGCCTTCACCTTAGAGCCATAATAAAAATATTATTCCTTGGTAACCCATTCTGTACAGAATACACTAAATTATTTTCTAAATCCCAGTCCTTTGGTAAATAGGATTTGTTTTTCACTGATGCTCTTATGACTTTTTGAGCCTTATAGTTTTAACTTATTGACTGAACATGACCCAGTGGTTTGAATTGTTTATAGTTCATGACATTGGTACAAAAAAAATTCTAAGAATTGAGCTACTTTGAAAGTGAACTGTCATGCCTTATTAAGTCCTATAAAAAGTCAATGTCTTTTCAGAGTTTTGGTATCACTGTCAAAACAACTATGCATGTCAAGGACAAGATTTATTCTCTTTCTTCAGCTTGCCCAGTAGCCAAATCTGGTTTACTCAGACAACATCTACTAAGTAATTACCTGTATATCTCAGTGACAGCTGGTCATTTAGCGCTCATCTTCCCCCCAGAATCTCCAGATCTGTGAGTTGAGCAGATCTCCTGTTGCAGATTCACCTTAAATGCAAACACCATGCTATCCTCAAGTGGCTTTTTTCTTGTCTCAATGTACTTTAAGAGTTGATAGTTTAATCCTGTGTTTTCTAACCAGAAGATTCAGAGAACCTGAATCAGTTATACTTCCAAACAACTGAATGTAAAACACCTTTAGCCAACTGTTGAATTCCATGCACCTGTTTATTTCCAGTATCTTTCTGTAAAATAGACAAATATTGTTTGCATGACTGTTTCACATTCTCCCAGGAACTCTACTGTTTCAGAGGGCTGTGGGTCTAGCTGTGTTGTTGGCAGTATTGCCTCAGCCCTTATCCTCAAATAATAGAGTGTTGTGAAATTGTTTCATCTGATGTGGATTTCTGTAGGAAAGAGTAGAAGAAAGAGGTGGAAGGCATAGATGATCTAGCTTGGAGAAAAAATAAATAACTGTATTAGTAGCTATTTATGTCACCCAAACTTGGGATGAAATATTTCCTGCACCCAACTCCTGATATAAACAGTTGTGCTATCTCTAGCTTTATTTTTGTCCTTTTTGTGGTTAAAGCAACTTTACCTTATGTACAAATGCATTAACACCATTTACTTAAGGCCATAGAGCACTATTTGCCTCCTTTTACTATTTATAGAATTCGTTTTTTCACATCACTTTTCATAAAAACTAACTGTAGAAATAAACACATTAAAATTTGCCCAGCTATCATCTAAGCCCTCTTGATTGACTTGGCCATGTGGCAGTAGAGTTCTAATATCTGTAATAAAGTGATTTACTACTATAGTTGAAAAGTGTTGCCCCTATAAGGAAACAATGTGTGCCTTTCCCTCTTGATGCACACTAGATTATAGAGACCCAGAGTAAAGAAATATTTGTTCCAAATTTTTTAAATAGTATGCAAAATCAAATTCTTGAAGAGTGATGTTTTTCCTTAAACGGAAAGTATGGACCGCAGTGGAGAGCGGGAGCCAAAGGCCTCAGTCACCATGTCTGTGTTGGACGTACTTTGAGAAGACCCGGCCGTCCGTTTCATCGTGTCCTCGCAACAAATGAAAACCAGACCTGGGGAAGTCCTTATTGATTGCTTAGATTCAATTGAAGATGCCAAAAGAAATAATGGAGATAGAGTTTGAAAATGACCAAGTTAAGACATCAAGTTCAGGAGCCCCAATTTTAAAACCAAAGACTCTTAGTAACAAATTTAAGAATTATCTGGCACTCTTTGGCATTGCCCAGAGTCAATCTTTCTATCAGTTACAACTGCATATTGAATATTACAACAAGGACTGCTAACTCTAAATTACAAGGTCAAACCGAAGCTCTTTTTATACTAACAAAGTGTAACAGCACTCGCTTTAAATTTATATTCACAAATTTGGTTCCTGGAAGCCCTAGACTTTTTACTTCTGTGATTGCAGTACATAGAGCATATGAAACTTCTAAAATGTATCGTGATTTTAAATTGAGAAGTGCGCTAATTCAAAACAAACAACAAAGATTACTACCACAAGAACATGTATATGACAAAATCAATGGAGTATGGAACTTATCCAGTGATCAGGGAAATCTAGGAACCTTTTTTCTTACCAATGTGAGAATCGTGTGGCATGCAAATATGAATGATAGTGTTAATGTCAGTATACCATATCTGCAAATTCGTTCGATAAAGATTAGAGATTCAAAATTTGGCTTAGCTCTTGTCATAGAAAGCTCTCAATAGAGTGGAGGATATGTTCTTGGCTTTAAAATAGATCCTGTGGAAAAACTACAGGAATCAGTTAAAGAAATCAATTCACTTCACAAAGTCTATTCTGCCAGTCCTATATTTGGAGTGGATTATGAAATGGAAGAAAAGCCACAGCCCCTTGAAGCTCTGACAGTTGAACAAATTCAAGATGATGTAGAAATAGATGCTGATGATCACACGGATGCTTTTGTGGCTTATTTTGCTGATGGCAATAAGCAACAGGATCGTGAACCTGTATTTTCAGAAGAACTGGGGCTTGCAATAGAGAAATTGAAGGATGGATTCACACTACAGGGACTTTGGGAAGTAATGAGTTGATCTTGAGTTGAGCTGGATTTCTATTTAAAGATATCTCAAGATTACAGACATTAGTCGCCTACTATAAGGCATGGAATACTTTTTATATTTACAGCTTTTATATTTAAAGCTTTTAAGAGAGATTTTTAATGATTAAGAAAAAATATTTTTAGAAAACTCTGTTTTCGGGGCTGGGGGTGTGGCTCAAGCGGTAGCGCGCTCGCCTGGCATGCATGCGGCCCGGGTTCGATCCTCAGTACCACATACCAACAAAGATGTTGTGTCCGCCGAGAACTAAAAAATAAAAATATTAAAAATTCTCTCTCTCTCTGTCTCTGTCTCTCTCTCTCTCTCTCTCTCTCTCTCTCTCTCTCTCTCTCCTCTCTCATTCTCTCTTTAAAAAAAAAGAAAACTCTGTTTTCTAAAAATTATATCTAAAATTGTAATTGAAATGTATCTAGCTTGTAAAATGTTTATTTTGTATCTAATACTTGTATAAGTTTCCAGATTTTAAATGACTGTATTATGTTGGGTTTAATAAAGAATTTATGCAGCACCAAAAAATAAATAAATAAATAAAATAAACAGAAAATTTTTATGAAACCCCACATGCCACTGAAAACCTGTTGTAAAACCTGACTCAGGCATAATACCATGCATTTCCTCGAAGGCTGCAAAAATTACCTTATTGTAGTTTTCCTGGCAGTGTGGGTTAAAAAGCCTTGAGGGCAAACTGAAGGAGCTATTCAGGCCTTTCAGTTTGAAATAAATTCTAGGTATGCAAATAATGATTTTCTTAGAAAACTTCACTAAATAAAACTTATTCATAGCACAATAATGTGTGTGATTATCAGTCACATACTCTTGTGAATTAAATTGTAGCAAAAAGCTGATTAATATAAAGGCTTCTTAATAGTATTGTAAGTGTTGTACCTGTTACAAGGCAATCTGAAGTACATTAACCTACAGAAACACATCCTGGAAATTGAATATTAATGAAGAATCATGAAAGACTTAATTACAAAAAAAGTGTTAACATTCTCAATTATAAGCAATTTGTAAGAAAATAAATCATTCCAGACCAAAATGGCAATATAAGTTTTTGTGGTTTAGTTTAATGAGAATAGGAAAACTATTGGTTCACTAATAAATTCTGAATAAATTAATAGTGAAAAATGTAATATTTTAATGAGACACTACATAGAGAATATGCTCATTACAAAGTAAATGTGGTGCAAAAAAATTCCTGCACCTCCATGCATAAACTGTTAGTCAAGACTGACTTGGTGTGCTGCTACTGTATTTCCATATAATTCTTTAATAATGATTGTATTAGTAGCAACTATGGTATAAAAATGATATTTCCCCTAGAAATAGTGAGTAAACAATATTAATTGCTTAACTTCTTTTCTGTTGATTAGTAAATGCAATAATTGTTTCTTATCGATGAGATGTGTCTAAACAGTTCTGAAGATTTAAAATTCCCTAATTATGGCAATGACCAGTTATATGAATGCAGAATATTATGTACCTACATAGGATTTTGAGATTTTTTTTTACTATGATTTGATGGGTTGAATTTACACTTGCTGCTGTTAATTAATAAAAATGATAGTTTGTTTTATCAACAAGAGTGAGCGTTCCATATCTCTCACTAGGTGATACCCCACATCATCTTTAACTCTACAATCAAAAAGGCAATAAATAAATGTGGGCCTTTGAGTTGGACTTTTAAAACCAAGAACCAAATTTAAAAAAGAAAAGAAAAAAGAAACACTGCTAATAAGTTGTATTGTTTATAGAATAACAGGAAATGAGTACGTATACTGCCAAAAACCATATCATTATACAATAAATTATATAAAGTGTGAGATATAATAACAGTTAGTAATACATTAAATTTATAGAAACATATAGACCAATATACCCAATCAATAAAGAAAGAAATCACATTTTTTTTTCTCAAATGTACGCAAAACATTCTTTAGGACAGATTATGTGTTATGTCCCAAAAGTATTTAAAAAATTCAAGAACTTTGACACTTTATATAGTGTATGTTTTTTGACTACAGTTGAATGGAACCAGAAACTAATAAAGGAAGGAAAATGGGAAAATTTATAAGTCTGTAGAAATTAAACAACATACTCCTGAACAACAAATGGAGCAAATAAGAAATCAGAATGTGTAGTAGAATGTATCTTGAGAGAAAAGAAAATCAAAACCCAACTCATAAACTTAAGAGAGGTAATAAAACCAGGAAGTTTATAGCAAATTTTGTCAGAATAAATAAATCAATAAGTTTACAAAAAGAAGAGAGAACATACACAGCTAACCTAATATTACTTTTATGATCATCTTGTGCAGTGCTGGTGATAGACCCTAGAGCCTCACATATTCTGGACAAACACTCTATACTGAACAACAATAAAATATACTGAGCAACAGGAAAATAAGCACAAAGTCATTAAAATACAGAATGCAATTGAGCACAAATAAATAAAATGGAGAATTATAAAATAATAGAGAAAAAGTTGACAACCAGTGAGAGTTTTTTTTTTCCTTAGAAAGATAAACAAAACTAATAAAACTTGCTTATATTAAAATAAAAGAAAGAAAAGAGAATACTCAAATAAATTAAATCAAAATGAATGAGAAAACATTCTAATTGATTCCACAGGGGAAAAATCATGCAGCAGAGATTACTATGAGGTTTTGGAAAATTATGCAACAAACCAGATGACCTAGAAGAAAATGACAAATTTCTAAAAACATACAACTTTCCAATACTGAAGTATGAAGAAATAAAACATGCCAATAATAGTGGTAAGGGAACTGAATAAGAAAGGAAAACCAGTTAAAAAGATAAATCCCAAGAACAGATCAATTCACAGGTAAAATGTCCTGATTTTTTCTAATATGCCAATTCTTTTTTAAACTATTCTTGAAAAGTGAAAATAAGATAACACAATTAATTTTATGGGTACAGCATTATCCTGATACTAATGTTAGACAATTTATTAAAATCATGTGAAATTACAGGTTAATATCCCTGATTAAAATACATGTTAACCTCTCAAAGAATAATAGAAGACAGTTATCTAATTGTACAATAAAAGATTATATAAATGCTCAAACCAATTAACATGATATACCACATTTAAACAAAAATATGATTAAGAAAGAATCTAAACAGATGTAGTGAAAACATTTCCAAAATTTGGCATATTTTCATGGCAAAAAAATCTCATAATAAACTTATTAAGTAGGATTTTAATTCAATATAATCAAATCAATATATGAAAAGTCCACAGCTAATATTATAGTCAACAATAAAAAAATAAAGCTTTTCTTCCAATATCAGAAGCAAGACAAGGAGGCCTACCTTTATCACTTTTCTCCCATTTAATACTGGTAGTATAATTCAGAGAAATAGAGGAAGAAAAGGAATAAAAACATCTGCATTGTAAACAAGTGAAAATACCTCTGTTTTCAAATGATTAATCTTACATGTAGATTCTTCCTAAAGAGTCTACAAATAATTTTGTCAAAATAATGAATCCAGTTTACAAGATATGAAATCAACAAACAAAATTCAGTTATATTTCATATGTTAACAATAAACACTAAAAGCAAAAAATAAATAAATTTCATTTACAATAGCATAAAAAACAGTAAGAAAATTCAGAATTAACTTAGCTAAAAGGTGAAAATTGTTCACTGAAAACTATAAAACATTGATAAAGGAAATTAAAGCAGGCACAAATAAATAAACATCCTGTAATTTCGTGTTAAGAGTTGATATGGGGGGCTGGGGATGTGGCTCAAGCGGCAGCGCGCTCGCCTGGCATGCGTGTGGCCCGGGTTCGATCCTCAGCACCACATACCAACAAAGATGTTGTGTCCGCCGAGAACTAAAAAATAAATATTTAAAAAAAAAGAGTTGATATGGTTAAAATATCTCTAACATCCAAAGTAACTTAATAATAATAATAATAATAAATATTAATAATAATAAATAATAATAATATTAAAATATTATTTTCCTTGCATAATGACAGACATATGTAACACTGAAACAGAGAACTTAGAAATAAAACACACACATATGCCAATGAACTTCAGCAAAGTTTTCAAAAAGACACAAAGGGGAAAGGACAATATTTGTAACAAATGCTAATTAGAAAATTGAATATACACTAGTAAAAGAATAAAATTAAATTTTTATCTTACATCATAAAAAATCACATCAATAGACATTAAAGACTGAAATATAATACCTGCACTGTAGGTCACCAAAAATTAACCACTGTAGAAATTAGAAGCTTTTTATCAGTAACTTTTCTTGGATATGATTTCTTGGTTATAAAACCAAAACCACAGACAACAAAAACTGAAATGGAGAAGTGGAACTAAAAAGCTTCTACACAGCAGAAGAAACAATCAAAACAATGAAAATGTAATTACAAAATTAAAGAAAACAACTTCAAACCACATGCCCCAATAAAGGATTAATATCAAAAACGTATTTTAAGTCTTTTAAATCTTTAAGAATAACAGGCACACAATAAAAACATGGGCCAAGCTCTCTTTTCTCCAACCTATGTATTTGGGCCCTTTGTCAAGAATCAAATGAACATATATGCATGGGTTTGTCTTTGTATCTTGTATTCTAGTCCATTGATTTCTGTGTACACTTTATGCTACTACCATGATTTTATTGTTGTTGTTTTGACTCTTCAGTGTAATTTAAAATGAGTATTGGGATTTCTCCAGCATATTTATTTGCTTAAGATTTTTAGACTATTCTTCAGGATAACTTCAATTTAGATTGCCTGAGCTTCACTGTTCTCATTCTTCCATAGACTAGCTTGCCCAGGCTTGCAGTATTCTAAGGGTGAGGGTGAGAATTAAAGCATGGGAAGACTTGACACAAACTTGAACTGATTCAACTTTAAGTTTCTTGAATGTTGTTGTTTAAACCTTGTCACCAGAGCATTTGGACTGGTTATTTCCACTACAAGAAACATTATTTGACAGACATACAAGAGAACTCAAAGTTTGTCAAAAGGATAATATAAATAAAGGACTTAATTGCTATGTGGTGACATGGTTTCTTTCACTTAGCAAAATATCTTCCAAATCCATTCATGTAATCATAAATTACAGGGAACCTCAGCAGTCATGGCCAATCAAGCGATCACGTCAACACTACCAGGTCCCTGGATCGGTGCCTGCAACTTTGCCACAGCCAAGTTTGGCTCGAGTTATTTAGTGCCCAGCGCTGCATTGGCCAGAACTGCAGTCCTCCCATGAGTTGAAGCCAGGAGGGCTCTGAGTGCTCTCTTGGCTCCAAACAGCAAAAGGTGTGCATCAATTCCAACCGCTACCACCAGGGGACTCTGCGCTGCCTCCTGCGCTCTGGCAGAGTCAGGGATCTTGGCCCATCGCTGCCTGGGCAAATTCTGCAGCGCCTCCCTGCAATGGAATCTGCTTGTGCAACACAAGCCATCCTCCCATCCTCCAGGGAGCTCTGTTTCCTGTTCGACCCGTGTCTGCCAGGTGGCCTAGCCCCAATATCACAGGGCACAGCCCTGCCCTTGACTCACAGGTGCCTGTAGGACATACGCACGGATGTGCGCACAGACGCACACACTGATGCACGCACTGAAATGAAGGGACCCACCACCGCAAACTGCTTCTGCGCAGTGGGTTTCCAGCAGCCTAGAAGTGTTTGGAAGATGGTGGAGAAGCACGTGTCTTCAAGTCTTGAGGTTCTTCCTACAGAAGGCTGCCCAGGATGCTCCATTCCTGGCTATGCAGCTTTGGCACCCTCTGGTAAGATGTAGCAGCTGTCCTTACCACTTCAAGTTTCCTGGTGAGGATGTGAGGCCTCCCACTGGGACAGGCTGGTGCTCACCACTATGCTCCTATTGGCCATTGTGGATCCAGGAGAAGAGCCTCAGGTTGGGAGAGTGCCAGTGTGTCCAGCAGTTTGTGGGGGTGCAGCCCTGGCTGGAGTGGCATCCTGGGTTCAGAGCTGTGTGGGGTAGTGCTTGGAGAGGAGGCACACTGTGTCTCTTCCTGCGAGGTGGTTCATGGAAAGGGTGACCTGCTGAGGCCTGTGGGGGATGGGACCCTGGCTGGAGAGTGCTTAGGGAACCAGGAGCCGGGTTGGGTAGGAGGTGGATGGGGTAGGAGGTGGGTGAAGTAGGAGCTCCCTGGGGTAGGAGTGGGTGGGGAAGTGCAGGGGAGGGGACGTTCTGTGCCTGTCCCTGGGAGGCAGTGAATGAAGGGGTGACTATGCTGAGTCTGTGGGAGAAGTGTCCTGGCTAGAGATTTTAGGGTACCCAACCTGGGTGGGGTAGTGTATGGACAGGATGCGCACCATGCCTGTTGCTGCTAGGTATAGCCTGGTAATATGCCTGGGCAAAGCCCTGCCTTCAAGGCACAGGTGTATGCATGATGCACACATGCTTGGGTGGGCATACTGCAAACTGCTTCTGCATCATGAGTTTCCAGGTGGCCAGAAGTGGCCAGCAGACAGTGGAGAGGCACGTTCCTTCAAGTACCTCAGACCCTTCCTGATGGACCCCGGAGGAGAGCCTCAGTTAGGGAGGGCTCCAGTGTCCTCAACAGTGTGTGATGTATATGGCCCTGGCTGGAGAGGTGTTGGGGGACCGAACTGGGTGGGGTAGGTGCTAGGTGGGGTACTGTGTGAGGAGGGGGCATGCTGTGCCGGTTTCTGTGAAGTGGTGCCTGGAGTGAGTGCTCATGCTGAGTCCTATGTGGGGGGCACCGCCCTGGCTGGAGAGGGATGGGGGACTGGGCCTGGGTAGGGAAGTGTCTGGGAAGGGGGCACAATATGGCTGTCCCTGTGAGGTGATGCCTGGAAGGAGTGCTCTTGGTGAGGCTTGTGGGGACGTGGCCCTGTCTGAACAGGTTTCAGGGGACCAAAGCTGGGTGGGGTAGTAGCTGGGTGGAGTAGTTTGTGGGGAGAGGGCACACTGTGTTTGTACCTGTGAGGAGATACCAGGAGGGGGCATTTTTGTTGAGGCCTATGGGTGCAAGGCCCTCACTGGAGAGGCATTAGGGCACCAGCAGCTGGATGGGGTAGTGCGTGGGGAGGGCTCTCGCTGTGCCTGTAGCTGTGAGGCAATGCCTAGAGTGGGCGCTTGTGCTGAGGCCTATGTGGGTGCATCCTGGTTGGAGAGGCATTGGGAGACTAGAGCTGAGTGGGGTGGAGCTTGGAGGGGTAGGGGCTGTGTGGGGTAGTGCGTGGGGAGGGGGTGCACTGTTCCAGTTCTTGCTAGGGGGTGCATGGAGGGGGCGCTTGTCCTGAGGCTTGTAGGGGCATGGCTCTGGCTGGAGAGGTCTTAGGAGACCAGAGATGGGTGAGGAGGGGCATACTGTGCCTGTAGCTGTGAGGCAGTGACTGGGAACATCCCTGCACACAGCCCCACCCTTGACACACACATGCATCAGTTTGCACACATTCACTGATATATGCAGGGACTTAGCCCAAACTGTGTCTGTACAGTGGGTTTTTGGGCAACCTAAAAGTAGCCTGCAGATGACAGAGAAGCTAGTGCCTTCAAATCACAGAGATCCTTTCTGCTGATGGCTGCCTGGGCTGCTCCGGTACTTCCCCCACAACTATGTCACCCTCTGGGAAGATGCTGTTACCATTCTTTCTCCTTTACAGTTTCTGGTGAGTATGTGGGGCCTCCCACAGGAGCAGCATGGCCCTCAACACCACCTCCTGTTGGCCGTTGTGGACTTGGGAGATAGTCTCAGGTAGGGAGGACTCCAGTGTCCCCAGTGGTGTGTGGCATGCGGCTCTGGGTGGAGAGGTTTTGGGGAACCGGAGCTGAGTGTGGTAGGAGCTTGGTGGAATAGGTTGTGGTGAGGTGGCACACTGTGCCTGCCGCTGTGAGGCAGTTACTCAAGGTGGCACTCATGCTGAGGCCTGTGAGGGGTGTGGCCCTGGGTGGAGAGGCATTGGGGGACTGGAGCGGGTGGGGTAAGAGCTGGGTGGGGTAGAAGCTGTCTGGGGTAATGTGTGTGGGGAGGAGTCGTGCTGTGCCTGCCCCTCTGAGGTGGTACCTTGAGAGAGCCCTCTTTCTGAGGTCTGTGGGGGTGAGACCCTTGCTGGAGAGGTGTACTGGGACTAGAGGCTGAGTGGGGTAGTGTGTCGGGAGGGGGTATGCAGTGCCTGTGGCTTCAAGGTGATGATTGGAGCAGACACATGTGGTGAGACCTGTGGAGGCATAACACTGGCTGGAGAGATGTAGGGAGACTGGCAGCTGGATGAGATAGTGTGTGTGGAGGGAGCATTCTGTGCCTGCTGGGAGGGAGTGCCTGGAGGGGGCACTAGTGCTGAGGCCTGTGGGGGCAGGAAAGTGGGACATGAGTTAGTGTGCTGTTTCTGGGTGCTCTTGGTGGCAGCTGGGTGGGTAGGCGTAGGTTGCAGGGCAGTGGGGCAGAGGCATTTGGGTGCTGTTCCTAGGTGCTCCTGGAGGCAGCTGAGCTTCTGTGGTGGAGGTTGTAGGGCTGATACCTGGCTTTAGTAGTGGAACCCTGTCTGGGGAGTAAGTGTGAAGAGAAGCTTTGGGTGGGGAGTGGCCTGAATGGGGGAAAGTTGAAGGGAGAGAGCACAACACCTGGTTTAAAGGGGAGTATACATGTGTCACTTTAAAAGCTGTGTCCTGAACTTTATCTGCCAGTGTTTTCTTTTGTGATTTTTTCCCCAAAAGAGTAACTTGCAAGTTTTCAGTGCAAGTCTATTCTCTACACTCAGTACATCAGTTCATGTTCAATGGGTGGGAATTTATTAAATATATGATCACCATTTTGATAAAAGAAGCTGGTAGAAAAGTTAGGGCTAATTTTCATTTTTACCACAAGGTCATATGTTATAACTAGGTTTTACTTGGGGTTTTACAAGGTAACACTGAAGCAGGCAATTAAGAATATTAACATTCACAAGCACTATAATAATTATTTTTTTTGCTTTTGTGATTTCACAGTGAGATTTAGAACTACATGAAGAGTATCATTTCATAGAAGTTATTTTAAGTGTAGCAGCTTAATAAATATGCCTAGATGCAACCAAGCTTACATATTTAATTGAAATATTAAATCCTGAAATCCTGGGCTGGGGTTGTGGCTCAGTGGTAGAGTGCTTGCCTGGCATGTGTGGGACACTGGGTTCAATCCTCAGTACCACATAAAGATAAAGTAAAGGTGTTCTGTCTGTCTGTCTGTCTGTCTGTCTCTCTCTCTCTCTCTCTCTCTCTCTCTCTCTCTCTCTCTATATATATATATATATATATATATATATATATATATCCTGAAATTCTGTCACCTTTTGATCTTTTGATTTTTAATTATGTAGAATACCTTTATGAGTGTTGATTATATTTGTATGAGTTCATTTCATGGTTTTTGCCATATAGAATACCCCAAAATGCAAATGAGGGCTCTCATGAGGAAACTAAATGTGTAAATTTTTATTTTCCCAAAGAAGTTCTTTGGCACATCCCAGGGCCTCTAATCCCCTGCTAATGGTTTGGTTTAGGATGATGATGGTATAAATGGAGAAAAGGGATGCATACTTGATTGTTTTATTTGTTCATATGAATTATACATGACAGTAGAATGTATTTTGACATATCATACATAAATGGAGAATAACTTCTCATTCTTCTGGTTGTACATATTGTAGATTCATACTGGTTATGTAACCATATGTGTATATAGGGTAATAATGTCCAATTCATTCTACTATTTATCTTACCCCTTTACCCCCCTCTACTCCCTTCACATTCCTCTGCCTTATCCAAAGTACCTCTATTCTTCCCTAGAGGGCATCCTCCTATCTCAGTCTCCCAACTCATGGGCATTACAGGTGTGCACCACTGTGCCTGGATTTTCTTTGCATTTATTCTGACCTTCCAAGCAATATTTCTTCTCTCAAAGATTTATTTTAAAACATGGTAGATACATATTAATATGGTACAATATAATCACTGATTCATGGGTAATATCTACTCAACTTTTATCATTTCTTTATTGTAAATATATTTAAAAAATCTTCCCTTCTAGCTAGTTTCAGTTACGCAGTGCATTACTTTAGTTATATTCACCCACCTCTGCCATAGAACACCAGATCTTATTCATCCTAACTGTGATGGTCTTCTGATTGACCAAAATCTCTCCATCCTCCCACCCACCACACTCTTCCCAGCTTCTGGAAACAACTATTATCTCAACTTCTATGATATTGACTGCTGTAGAATTCACATATAAGTGAAATCAGGTAATGTTTGTTTGTCTGTGCCTGGCTTATTTCATTTAACTTAATATCTTTCATGTTCATCTCTGTTGTTGCATATGAAAGAACTTCATTTAATTTTGTGGTCACATAATATTTCTTTGTATATAACACATTTTATTTATCCATTTGTCAGTTTATGAGCACATCTGTTGTTTTCATTTCCTGGCTATTATGCACAGTGCTTCACTCAATAGGGTAGTGCAGGTGTTTCTTTTCCATGCCCATTTCATTCCCTTTTGTATACACCCAATAGTGGAATTTCAACGTTATGTGGTAGCTCTATTTTTAGTCTTTGGAGGGCTCTCTTTACTTTTTTCTATAATAACTGAACTAACTTACATTCTAACCATCACGCTCTTCAAAAATGTTTTTTGTGTCTTGCCTACCACATGTATCCCAATATTTTCCTAATATTATGGCTTTCCAAGTATGAAAATATCTACCTAGCCAAACCGTTAACTCACTGTCCTCAATACTGTCATGTAAATAAAAAGTTTTTACAACTGTTTCTCAAACAAACAATGACAGTTTCTGTCTGGAACTTTACTAGATTTTTGTGCAACAATATCTTTGACTTTCTCAATCATTTACATAGTTCATTCCAGTATTTTTAATTTTAAGTTTCTAATGTGTTATTATAAAATTGATTTGTCATTTTAATTTTACTATATTTATTAATAGTACCTCAAATTTACCTTTATATCCCAGACTATATATATATATATATATATATATATATATATATATATATATATATATAGTGCTGGTGTTTTAACCCAGGGCCTTGTGCATGTGAATAAAGCACAATTTGAAATCTGACAATAAAGAATTACAGGGAAGAGGTAAGTGGATCCATATCTCAGAATGGGTTTAAAAAAATAGAATATTTGTGAGAAAAAATAACTGTGTACTGTTGTTTCATATCACAAATATTTGGGATTTTAAAAAATAATATTTTTCTGAGGTATGCCCTTACGCTTCCTTATTCTCTGACTTTTCTGAAGTATGAACATTTTTGGCCAGTGATCTCTTCTCTCTGGTAAGAATAATGATGATGATGATGATGATAATTATGATGATAATAATGATATCCTTTCTTTCAGTGGGTTTTGAGTTAGCTTTATTTTCTTTATGTAGCAATCTTACATTTAAAGCACAATTTAAAAGAAAAAAATGAAAAATTCAAAAAAAAATTTAAAAGACATTTTCTTTCTTAGTTAAAAGATTTTAAAAGTGTATTCAAGTTTCATTATTTATGTGAAATTTAAATATTTTAGATAAAAAGGAATTTGCATAAATATTATATTAATAGTATGAAAAGATAAAAGATACATAAACAATATTTCTGAAAACGTGGAAGAAGAAAAATATTTACATTAAACAGAGAGGAAAATTTCTAATTTTGTTGAAAAAGTTTTAACAAGATAGTAATGTAATCATTTTTAACATCAACAAGAAATTTATTTGAAGATTCATTCCATGCTAACATGTAATTTTAGTTTATTAAACTCCATGAAATTAGTAGTTGGTGTTTTACTTCCTAAGAAATATCAGAATGATGCAGAGAGTAAAATTGCAAAATAAAAATTGATAGCATGTACCATAGTGTCTTTGTTTTTCATTAAAAAATGTATAGGACTATGTTGATAAGTGAATTGTGTTCTTTTAAATTTATAGATGATACATAATTTTAGGTGTAAAAATACATATTTCCTACATAGAAAAACATCCTCTTTAAAGTTGTCTAAAAAGCACAGTAAAATCAGAAATATATTTCAAAATTTAGGAATATAAACATTTTTCAGTCACAAATTTCAAAGGCAGGTTAACATTATATATTTTTATTTAAATATAATGCAATACCTAAATTGCATATATTACTAGAACTACTTTTGGGAATTGCTACAGGGGAGTTACCACAAAATAGGGACAGAATAGGTATTGTGGAAATTTAGTCTCTTAGGGTGTGGATTCAGGTATTTTCATTGTTATTTTGGACACATGCAAAAATGAAAAAGAGCTCAAATATTAGAAAATATATACAGATATGAATTTGAATTCTCATTTTAGTACCTCACTATTTTTAACACAACATGTAGTTGTTAAAATTAATTTAAAAATCATACTTTTATTTATTTCTATCAGATTATGTTGTACTGAGAGATATATATCCATTTCAGCTTGCCAGTTTATAATTTAGTGTAAGAGAATCTGAAAGAACTCCCTAGATATTTTTGTTCTAGAACATTAAACATTAAAACATTGCTTTATGTTGCATACACATATATATGTATATGCTAAAATATTCACATGTATGCTTAAATGTATTTAAGTGTGCATACTTCACAGTGTTCTTTGAAAATTGCATATATTACTTAGAGTGTTGTCTGCTTCATATTTTGTTTAATAGATGCATTCCTGCTATCATATATATTTACATGTCTTATTTTTAAATTTATCTGGTATATACAATATCTATATAAAATATTCAGTTTTAAATTTTATTTTATTTTATTTTTTGCTACATGTGGTAGGTATTGAATATAAGTTTCATGCATGGTAAATAAAACTGAATGGGTCCTGAGTGTTATGAACAGGCTTTTCTGAATATATTGATTATCTTATGGCATTTTGTACTTAACTTAAACCTGAACATTTGTTTAAAGTCATCTCATCTATTGTTGATGCTTTGCATTGCATTTTTAATTTGGTTTATTGATTTCTGCATTTTGAGAATTTCTGATTAATTTTTCTTTAGAACTTCTATTTTCTTATTGATATTTTACTTCTTGTGTCTTCTTTGTGATTTTACTTTTTACATTATCTTATATCTCATAGGTCAGTTGAAATATAAACTTTAATTTTTTTTTTCTGATGTTTTCTTCACTGTGATTTTTGTGGAATCTGCCGTTGAGTCATTCTGGTTTGTTTGGGATGCTTTGTTCCCTTGCTTGTTGATATTGTTTGTGTGTCTACTCATGTATCTAAATGGATATGTAGCAACAGAACTTCTAGTCTGTGCATTTCTTGTGATCCTATAGATATCCTATGGCTCAGAGATGGGGGGGAGCCAAATAATTGCAACCAGTTGTGCATAACATATATAGAACTAAATCACATACTTCATTTTTATTTTCACACAAAGTTAACTGGCACAATAAACAGAACTGTATCAATTTATATCAGTAAAGACAGTAAGTAATCATGATTTATATTTTTTATAAAATAAAAAAGAGGTGTTTTCTATAGCTTCAGTTGTATTAATTGTTGCTTTAGCATTAGTGGTGGGGTGTGGAGTTTTATAAATCAAGATTGCTGGGAGAAATTAAAAATAGAGTTCATTATGAGGAAAGAAGCAATGGCGATAGAAAAAGATTAGCAGTTTCAAGATGTGGATTGGGCAGATGCAGAGGTGATAGAAAATGTTTTGTTTATGAGGAAGATGGAGAAAAAAAGTAAAAGAAATAAAGAGTAAAGAGAGAATAATGGAATTTGACTGTAAGAGAAAAGAGAGAAATAGAAACAAAAAGAAATAAAATTTTTGAAACAGAATACAAAGTCAATCTAAAATATGCTAATTAAAAACTTTAATCCTCAACAAAAGAGCAAGAAAAAATAACTATGTTTAAGAATGGTTCAAATGAGAAAGCATAA
Source organism: Spermophilus citellus (assembly GCF_964194105.1). NCBI lineage: Eukaryota > Metazoa > Chordata > Mammalia > Rodentia > Sciuridae > Spermophilus > Spermophilus citellus. Next base: position 206,808 of record NW_027673039.1, on the reverse strand, counting down.
ACAAATATGTACATATACAAGTGTATAAATATTCATCATGTATCCATCAGTACACATAGAAAAACTAAAAAGAAAAAAAAAAAACAGGATTGTTACTGAGAGTATGTGCTTGTTGTCTGTTCCAAAGTGTCTTTCCATCTCTCAGTTTCCCTTCTCCATGGGATGGTATGTGGAGCTGTGAGAGGTGCTGTCAGCTCCACCCCCAGGGTATAAGTCATGCTAGGTTCTACAAGATGTTCTCAGGGGAGACAGTGAATTCCAGTCCTTGCCCCAGGTGTTTCATTGCATGGGGAGTTACTGGGCATAAATAAATCAATGCACAACCTAGGACTATACCCCACTCTTTTCCCCAGGGCTATATTCATGGGACAGGGAAGCCAGTCCTTTACCAGTTCTGTTTTCCCAGGGTGCTGTTCTTTCTGACCTTCTGAGGTCTGCCTCCAAGCACCAAGCTCCATCACTCCTGCTCATTGAAATTTTGAAGCCACTGACACAGGTCTTGAGCACTGCTATGTCAAGGGAAGAGAGGAGGACAAGCTTTCTTTGTCTTATCTGACTTGCATTACCCCCAGAAAAAAATACTGTCAATGCCATAAATTCTCGTGATTTGCTAGGCTCAGTTTAAGTCTTGTGGCTAGTGTCTGCAGATTTATGTATCGGACTAAACCTCAACACATGGATCTAAGTTCCAAGTCTTAGTTGGTGCCACCACATTGCAAATGTTTATGTCTCCAGCTTCAGCTCCCTGTACATAGCAGGCAGACCGGTGGTGACTTTCATGCCACAGATTAATGAGTAGAATAGCTTGAGTCCTCCCAGGGCAGGCTTGACCCTCTGGTCCCAGATTCTGCATTCCAAGACTGTCTGCAGCACTTTTCTTATTATTTTTATTATGTTTTTAAATTTTAGGTGGACACAGTATTTTTATTTTATATTATGGTGCTGAGGATTGAACCCAGTGCCTCATGCATGCTAGATAAACACTCTACCACTGAGCCACAACCTTAGCCCCTTGTCTGCAGCACTTTTCAGTCTTTTCTGTCCTTGTGTACTGATTTCCCCCACTCAAATCAAAACCTAAGCTCCAGTTCTGTTTTTCATATTTGTCTGATGCACCCCAAATTCCCAAGTTTTCAAGGCTTAAAGAAAAAAAAATGTTGAGTATCAGTGGCATGCTGTTATCACCCACCTCACAGAGAAACACTTTTCTCACTCTCTGAGTCCCATGAGAAAAGAGACTTTCTGCTAATCCACCATCGTGTCTCTCCTGGTTTGACATTTATATCTTTATGCTACTTTATGTGACAATGATAAGGTTTTCTTTCATTTTTGCAGCTTTTGATAAGGATTATGGTTATGGGACCAAAGATTTAAGTATCAAACTTATAATTCCCATGATTATTCCTTGCATTTGATAAACTCAAAGTGGAAGACATAGGAGTTGTCAATGCATTCATTACTTACCTGTCAGAAATACAATTAATATTATTTCTAAAAATTTCTCTAAGTATGGGCCTGGAGAACATTTTATAACAAAACATCAGTCATAAACTTTTAATATTTTATATTTCCATTTTTGATTAAATTTATTTTACTTTTATCTTTAATAGTGAAAGAACATTCTAAAGATGACTCATTAAGAATTTATAGATTTTGAATAAAAAATTACTATTACCTAAGTGGAGAGTGAAGGTAAAAGGATTTGGTGAGTATTCTAGTCTGAGACAGACACCACATTCAATTGTTAACACTTGTTTCCTAAAGTTGTCTTGTAAGTACTTTGAAAGTACCTGTGCTATTATAACCTGTTAATTACTAATAAAGCAGCTGTCATTCATAGAGATTTACTATTTGTCCCATATTTGCCTAATTAATAAGTTTCAGGCATGTGTTTAGACTTTAGTCTTACCTGGTTGACAACTCCATTGTGTTGTTCCACTGTACAGGTTGATACCAAGTGGGACCTATACAGGAAAACTCAATTTTACAATTTATTTCAATGTGTCTGACAAATATATTCTAAATAGCATATATATGCCCTTTTAACTTTCAAATTGTATATCATCAATTTAGAAAGTCAAAGAGAGTTTTGTGTTAATTCTGATTTATATTTTACCTGAGAAGCCAGGTTATAGTCCAAGATTTTGTCCTGATATTGACAGTTCCACTGGTAACCAAATTTTTCTTAATATATCAAAACTTTTATGGAAACTCTTACAGAGCTATGACCACATGGTTTCTAATAAACAAGATTAGGCAAGTGCTGTAGAGAAATTATTTTTCTAGAAGTGAAGAATAATATTATTCACAAAATGTTTTATTAATTATATTAATCCTTAGAGGACATTCAAATTTCTCTACTTCCCGATTTTCCAGTTAGTTTCTCTTCAATTACTACCTCTAACCATTTTATGAAGACTTTTACTTTTATACTTTTTTTCTTTTTCTATGACTATACTCTTTTATTTAATTTCTATTTGTATTTTCTGTTTTGTTCTCTTTGTATTTCTGTTTTACTTTGTCAATTGAATATTATTTCTTTTTATGTTGACAGAATCAAAAGTTCAGAAATTTCAGAATTTTAAGGAATTTTAGCAACCATCTAGTCTTTCAGCATATGTTTAACATGCTGGCCAAATGATAGTTTTGAGGATGAAACTGAAACTTAAATATATTAAAGGAAATTTTCTGGGTACAAACAATAACAGCAATGAGATTTGAACTCCAGTTCCTTAATTCTGAGCTCAGTACATTTTCTGTTTATTATTTTTAAGGTGAATTTTTTATAATAGATTGAGGATTGACTATAGGAACACAACTAAAGAGGAGAAGACTAGAATTTTTAAGTGAACACAGTGATAGAGGATCAAAATTTAACTAGTGAAGCAAAGGGATATTCTTATGAGTAACAACACTGTGTTGGATAGGAATAAGGGTTTAAAAAAAGAGACCAAAATTGTGGTCTTTGCCACATTTTCTTTATACACTAATCTGTTGATTGGCACCTAGGCTTCTTTTTGATAGCCTTTCTATTTTGAATTGTGCTGCCATAAAATTTGATGGGGCTGCATTCCTAAAATATGCTGATTTCAAATCTTTTGAATATATACCAAGAACTGGGAGAGTTGGGTAATACATTACTAGTGTTTTGAGGAATCTCTTTATTGCTTTCCAGGGTGTTTGTGCTAATTTACAGTCCCACCAACAATGTACAAGTGTACTTTACTTCTGCATCTTCATCAACAGTTACTATTACTTGTGTTTTTGATAATTGCCATCCTGAAGAGAGTGAGATAAAATCTCAATGTAGTTTTTATTTGTACTTTCCAAATGGCTGGAGATGTTGAACTTTTTAAAATATATTTATTGTTCATTTGTAATTCTTTTAAGAAAGATTGCTTTAGTTTTTTTTAATTTATTCTGTGAGTTATTAATTGTTTTGTGATAAGTTTTTTTGAGTTCTTTTTATATTCTGGATATTAACATGCATTTGTGAATCAGGTGGCAAAGATCTCCCATTCTTCAGGCTCTGTCTTCATGCTCTTATTTGTTTCTTTTAGTGTTCAGAAGTTTTTAATTTGATACCATCCTACTTATTTATTCTTGGTTTTATTTCTTATGCTTTACGAGTTGTTAGGGCAATTGATGCTCATGTTAATGTGTTGAAAAGTTCACCTCACAATTTTATCTATCAATTGTAGAGTTTCTTGTGTAATTCCTAAATCTTTGATCCACTCTTCAGTTTACTTTTCCTCTTCATATTTGTGTCTATTTTTTCCCAGACCCACTTGTTAAAAAGGCTGTATGTGTTGTTTTCTAATAGCAATCCATTGTAATGTGATAAGGGCTAGAGGGAATTATTTTGTTTTTGCATTTACTAAGACATGCTTTGTATCCTAATATATGATCTATTATAAAGAAAGTTTTTTGATTGCTAAAAAATTATGAGTTCTGTTCTTGTCCAATGAAAAATAGTGTGTAGACAACTATTAAGTTGACATGATATAAAGTAAAAGTTATATGTAGGACAGTTATTGATGTTTTGTCCACCTAACCATTCACTGTTAATAGTAGTATTAACCTCACCCATACTTATGTTTTTTTTTTTTTTTATTGCATCCTATCTGTCCCTTTAGGCTGAATACTTATTATTTTATAAAACTGGTTGTATTGCTTTTCACGTGTAAATATTTACAGCCATTTTTCTTCTTGTTGGATTTTTCCCTTTAGCAGTATGTAGTGACCTTCTTTGCTACCTTTGAGTAATTGTTGCTTGAAGTCACCTTTATCAAGTTTGCAAATAGCTACTACTTTTTTTGGCTTCCATTTACATGGAATATCTCTATTTTTTGACTTTTATTCTTTGAACAAGTTTGCAAGTCAAGTGTGTTTCTTGTAGACAACACACATTTAGGTCTTGTTTGCTAATTGAATATTGCAGTCAGTGTCTTTTAAGTTGATAATTAACACAATGTGAATATCCAGTTTTAAAATAATGAGGTGTGTTTCTTTATAATATAGGGTTCACTCTTAATTCCCATTTGCTTATCCACTCTTCTAGTTACATTCATTCTTTTGTATTCTCCCATGATTTATTTTAATCATCTTTTTGTGTAAATAGAATTCCATTATGAATCTTCTACACTGACAGCTTAGTTGTCATAGTTTATTTTAGTTTATTCTTGTCTTGAGAGGTCTTTATTTCTGAAGAATAACTTTGATGAAGTTAACAATGTAGACTGGCAGTACTGAAGTAAGATAGATGAGACTGGACACCAGAGGAATTAGCAGGAAGCAAGATTATTGTCTTCAGGCTGTCCAGAGGGGGCTTTCCCCTAAAACAAATTCTCTCTCTGAATGCTGAGTCTAGATATTTGTTGATCTTTGTACACAGTGGTGTGGAGAGGGGAGCTTGCAGGTATACGTTTTTGCAGGGGTCTACATGAAAGTTATTTTTTTTTTCTGTAAGTTCTCAGAAGTTACCTATTGTCTCATTTCTTAGAACTGTCTGGGATTTTACAGATTATACCACAAAAGCAGAGTATATTCATTAAGTCCAGGGGTAAATTTAGCTTTTACAAGACAGAGCAGATCAACAGGAAAGAGGGTGTCTAACCACATTTGAGCCATTTTGTAGAGACCTTTGCACAATTGTGGTGAGGGTCTCTGGGTAAGCTTAATAAAGATTCATTTGTGGAGGAGGAGGTGCCACTATAGTATTTCTGTTTTAGTGCTTGAAATATATTATTGCATGTCCTGCTGGCCCTTAGAGTTATCCAGAAGCATTATCATTTACCAATGACTTGGTGCTTCTCTCTGGAATCTGTAAAAATCTTTCTTTGCTCTGAATTTTGGCATTTTAACCCAAATATGATGTGGACAGTTTCTTTTTGGCCATGTCTACTTGGCCTTCTAAATGCTTTATGTGCATGATGTTCATCTTATTTCCACAATTAAGGATATTTTTCTGGTGCTAGTTCACTGAATAAGTTTTCTATGCCTTTAATCTGTATCTACACTCCTTCCTTCAAGACCTTAGTTGCAATTGGTCTTTTAAGGTTGTCCTAAAATGCTTATATATTCTTTTTAAAGTCTCTCCTTTTTTATTATATTAGAAAAGTTCTACATCATCCACCTTGCCTTTAAGACTTAACATTCTTCCATCTACCTGATGTAGTATATTTTCAGTACTTCTCATTTGGAATTTTATTTGAGTTAATAAACTTATCATTTCCAAATTTTCTGCCTTTTCTCTTTCAGAAACTCTATTTCATTTTGGGATATTCTTTCAAAACCTGTTTTTTCTTCATTAAATCATGTTTTAGTCATTTAGTTTCTTGAATTATTTTCATAATAAATTGTTTGAATTCTTTGTTCACCATGTCCTACACATGAATGTATGTGTAGTAATTTATTAGGGATTTAAACACTTTGGGTAGTATTTCAGTGCCTTTCTTTCTCATGTTTCTTGTTTTAACATACAGAGGTTTGTGCAGATGTTCAAATAGATCTCTATTCCCCTCTCAGATGTGGGTCATTTTGTTCAGTAGATTTCTCTTCAGATATTCCCCAAACAGAGTGTATGTTCCATTTTTGCAGCCCCAACTCATTGACAGAAGTGCTAGGATTACTTATCCAAAGCACTTTAAGAAGAAAGAATAATCACCAGTAATATCAAAAAGTTTGAAGCTAAGCACATGTTGACTTACAACCAAAGCAAAAAGTTTTTGTAAATGATCTCTACAACTCAGGTAACCAATGAAGAAGTGGTAATAATAAACAATGTCCAAAACTTAGGCATTAGTGATTCTAAAATTAATACTAAAATACACAGAAGGCGACATGAAAAAATAAGAATAAGAAAAAGAAAAAGAAGCCAATTAAAGATTCAGTGCCAAGAAAAATATGATTTGCTTATCTGATGTAATTCAAATATAGGCAGTTTCTTCTCCAACTTCTACTTTTAAGATTAACCATTTTGGGGGTGTTTATGGGGAGTAACTATAGTTGTACTTGTTTCTTCTCAATTCTAGCCCAGATAGTCCAGTACTGGTTGTGGAGTCTTGAATGTTGAAAAGTTTCATTTGTGCCTACCAGGAAATGCTATAGGACCATTTTTATATTGCTTTTTATTTACCTGTGTATGAGACTCTGGCTTGGAGTCAGATAGTAGGAGCTATCAACAAAACTCTCACACATGAAGCCTATGGGTCAGTCTGTGCTGAAAATCCCAATTCCATACTTCTTTCAGTGAGCTTAAGGTTATGCGAGACTCCAAGTCTCCTGTGGTGTTGGTTTCACTTTCTCTAAGCATAGTATAGGTGGACTGCCTGCAGGATCTGTGCTTGGTTAGGGGAGATGAAGGAAATAAGCTTTTCAGAAGACCTTTCAAAGCATTCCAAAAATGTTCTGCCCCACAAAATCACACACAACTCATTATCTTTTCTGTTACTAATCTCAAAACACCAGTTTTAACAGGGAGATGTCCCTACTGCCCTTTATTCTATAAGGCGGCCAACCAGCACACCATACTTTCTGCTGACCAGAGTTTTCAACACATCTCTGTTAATCTGAACCAAAAGGGTGGGTATCCACAATTCCAGTAAATAGAGGCAGTCCCCGTGTCTTGGAGATAAAACATGCAGGAGACTCTGATATCTCAAAGACAGAGTTCCAGCAATGGGACCTTTCTAAAGGGGGAAACCCCTTGGTGAATCACCAAGGAAATGACTATAATTGCTTCAGTTGAATAAGTTCTTACTTCCCATGCCTCTAAGCACAGTGAAATGGCCAGACTCTGGAGATCACCTCTCCCCTCTGGAGATTATAGCAGCAAGTTTTCTACCAGAACCAATCCTGACACTCTTATTTCACATAGTTCCTACAGGCACATTTAATTGAAACTCACCTCAGTTTCTATCCCTTGAAAGACCATGTAACCATGACTACAGCTTTCCAGAGCTCCCTACAGATATGTGTCTCAGTTACTATTGTTGATAGAGCTTGTTTTTGTTGTGGATGCTTCCTGACCTGCCAAATTCATGTCATTGTTGGGTCTTGGAAATATAAGAACAAAAAGGCCAGTGTTTCTGATCGGCCATCAAGAAAGTCTAGAAAAAGGACCCCAAGTAAAAAAGTTTCTTGAATAATAACTCATGATTCTGCTGAGGAGAATCTGCAGTGCACCTGTCCTCCATTGACATCTCAGGCAGAATCCAACTGGCTGAAACTCGTTATTGGAATTTAAAATATGATTTTCTTAAGAGTATAGAGGGTGTGAGCCTACCAGAGAAGAGCTTCCACCTAGCCAGTTTTTCCCTGATAACTTCTGCAGTTAAATTCTTTTATTAACTCTTTTATTACTCTAAAACACATATTTATGGGCCTTATCTGTTCATTGGCTCTCTGTAATTGCACTCCACGGTGTGCCCCTTACCCGTATTTGTGCAGAACCACACTAGTTGATTTGACTCAAATTCAGGGTGCAGTCAGTAACCACTGCATGCATCTACATATATGCCTTTTACCATAGTATAATATTTTGTAATTTTTCCTGAGTGGAAACTGTATTGAAAAAGAAAGAAAACTTTTTAAAAACCAGTTATCATTTTATTAAACTAGTTTCTCTATCAGTAAAAGTTTCACCAAAAGAAATTTAGATTTCTGTAATCCCTTGCTTCCCTGAATAAAACAGTGGGAACATGGCTTTTTTTTCTACTTGATGTGACATAATTCAGTCTCTGTAACAAAATATCTTAGTTCAACACTAAAAGCTTATAATTAGAATGTTTTAAATGTTTAATGATGTGTAGCAAGTGTATATATACATATATATGTGTGTGTGTGTATACAACTTACATTTTATACATGTTATATATTATATATGTTATATATGGTAGAAGTTCCTCTTATTTTTAGTGGTAAGTTATGAGTAGTATTAGGTGTAATTAAGTTAATTCCTGAGAGAAATATACACATCAGTTAGTGTGCTGTTGGTAGTTTTCTCTCTCTTTTTTTTCTTTATTCTTTTAGTTGTTGATGGACCTTTGTTTTATTCATTTATATGCAGTGCTGAAACTTGAACTCAGTGCCTCACACATGCATGTCAAGCACTCTGCGACTGAGCCACAACCCTAATCCCCATGTTGTTAGTTCTCTATTGTCCTTCTATCTTGATTTTATAGAGTTAGTAGACAAGTGAATATAGTATTTGGCTGATTTGCAGAGGATATATGACACTCTGATATAAAAATATTTCAATTTTTAATGTGTACTTCTCTAGTTTTTAAATCTAATTTATTTCAAAACTGGAAAACTAGTTGTCTCCTTAGAATACTGAGTAGGCAATCTTCATATAACTCATTCATGATATTACCATGGTATCTCTCAGATTCTTCCTCAGAATAGTGTTGGTCATTAATTTGGTGATGCACACCAAAGAGCAAAAGATGTTGTAAATGACATATAGAAGGTAAGAACCACTCATTGTAAAATCATTGGATATAATGCTTGTTTAAAACATGAGCACTAGTATGATTTAATAGTGGAAGAAATGAAAATAATAAATAGTAAGGGGATTGAAATAGTGTATCTTATCAAGTTGCAACCACAGGGTAAGTTGGAGTGTCCCTAGAGGAGTTGAATTATTAGGTCCATTTCCAGACCTGCTTAAATTAGAGCAAAGTTGGGACATAAGGAAGAGGAGGGAAGAATCGGGAATGAAAAATGAGAAAAGACTGTAGGCAAGAACAACAACAAAAAAAAAAAAAAAAGGAAAAAATAAGCAGGTGCACATTGATCATGGCCTGATAAAAGATTCCCTGGAAAGATTATGACTTCTAATACAACTACAAATTTGGGGACAAGATAGGTAGAATTCTAAATAGGTAAATTAAATGGCCAGGCACATGTTGCATGCCTATATTCCCAGTGGCTCTGGAGGCTGAAGACAGAGAATTTTGAGTTCAAACCCAGCTTAGTAACTGAAGGAGGCCCTCAGAAATTCAGCAAGATCCTGTCTCTAAATAAAATTTTAAAAGGGATGGGGATGTTGTTCAGTAGTTAGAGAACCATGGGTTCAAACCCCAGTACCAATAACAAAATAACAAAGCAAAAAGAAGCATCAAATAGGCACATTAAGTTAGAGGAATTGGTAAAAGTTTAAGCATGCATAAGGACTCTCAAATTTTAGTGAATCATATGTTGGGGACCATGTACAAAATACATGTTCTGACTCAGCAGGTCTTTGGTTTTACATCCCAAATACATTCAAAGATGCTTCCAATGTTACTTGATCCACAGTCCACATTCTGAGTTGAAGAGCAGTTGAATGAACTACCCTTTAGAAAATCTAAATTAAGGGCTGGGGATGTGGCTCAAGCGGTAGCGCGCTCGCCTGGCATGCGTGCGGCCCGGGTTCGATCCTCAGCACCACATACCAACAAAGATGTTGTGTCCGCCGAGAAGTAAAAAAAATAAAAATATTAAAAATTCTCTCTCTCTCTCTCTCTCTCTCTCTCTCTCTCTCTCTCTCCTCTCTCACTCTCTCTTTAAAAAAAATAAAATCTAAATTAAGAGCCATTATGTCTTAGTTGAGGGCATAACCATATTAAAGCATAAATCTTGCATTGTTTTTCATTATGTCTGTTGGCAAAGGGGAAGAACAAATGGATGAATACATAGAAATTGTATTTTTTTAAAGACGTTTTAGCTGTAAAAGGACACAATACCTTTATAGTATTTATTTTGTGTGTTTCTGAGGATCAAACCCAGTACTTCACATGTGTTTGACAAGCACCCTACCACTGAGCCAAAATCCAGCTCCTAGAAATTGTATTTTTAAGATACAGTTACTGAATTAGGAAGAGAAACTAGTGGGAATAGTCTAAACGACAAATGTTAAAAAGAAAAAAAAAAAAACAAGACCACAGATCTATAGATAGCTTTTGAAAAGCAAAGGAGAGAATAAAGTTAGCTATATCATTTTTAAGATAATAATAAGGACACTGATAGAATGTATTTCAGCTGGTTTTAGTATATTTGCCTTCAAACCAAAGTAAGAATTAATGGTCCAGAGATGGTTTTAAGCAGGGAAAACTGTTAGAATTGGGGCAACCAGCCACTATTAATTTCTTTGCTCCATAACTAACAAACATAGGGAAGTAATGATATCAGTAGATGAGATGAGAAACATAGCATTTAAGAAACACAGGGCACTTTAAAAGATAGATATATATTTTTTTCTTTACTGAAACCATGGCTTTGGGCATGCTAGGATTGCACTCAATTACTCTGCCAAGTCCTTATCTCTAGCTAGCTAGTATTCTGATAGTACAGATATTTTATGAAAATTCTTGAAATCTAAGATAATATACAAAACCATGCTCATTTTGTAAACAGCAGACTCTTCAGGATAATTTTTTTGGATACCAAAGCTGTTATTCTTTGTATATATGCCAATGAATTTGAAATATGAAAGGTTACTCATATCTTATAATACTTTGGCATTTCAGTTCACTTTTCCCCTTTGTATTACCATATTTTAATATTTTATGCTTATTAAAAATTATTTATTAAATACAGTTCCTGTGTCTTCTCAAATTAATGTATCAAGAAATTTTGATTGGGTATAACCTTTTAATATATCCTCAGACCAGAGTATATATATTTTTTTTTAAAAGAGAGAGTGAGAGAGGAGAGAGAGAGAGAGAGAGAGAGAGAGAGAGAGAGAGAGAGAGAGAATTTTTAATATTTATTTTTTAGTTCTCAGCGGACACAACATCTTTGTTGGTATGTGGTGCTGAGGATCGAACCCGGGCCGCACGCATGCCAGGCGAGCGTGCTACCACTTGAGCCACATCCCCAGCCCCCAGAGTATATATTAAAAGAAGATACACCACTGTCCTTCATGGGTATGGAAAAATAGATTATTTTAATAAGTACATATCTAAGCTGATCAATTCAGAGAACTTCCCTCAATGCAAATGAATTATACTTTCCACTTGACAATTATTACAACTTTGGACTTACTATATTTAGGACAATGAAGAAACAGGATACATACCTGTAGTAAAGTTAATTAAATGATTGTGATAGGCTACATTAAACACAACTGCTGTTAAAGTATTTGTTTTATTTTATATATTTATGCCCCAAAGGTCATCCTTTGCTCCTGTGTTAGATACCCCCATTCCCTCAATCTATCCACACCTTTACTTGGTATGTGTACATTCCCTATTATATTTATGGTAATTTGAACTGTAATCTCACTTTTGAAAACTTAACTCCATGTTTAATTAAACTAATATTGGATATTTTTCTTCAGTATGTTTGAATCATGCTGTTGTACTCAACAAAAACAAGCAAACAGGAACCCAAAAGCTAAAATATCCTTTATCAAAGCTAACCCATGGAACTCAAATCCATATTGATTCAGCAGGAAGGTGTAGGTGGTTTTATCATTTTCATGTTTTGTGGATTGGATTGTATATTCCTTCTGCTTTGCAATATTTCAGGATTTCACACATCCTTTTGTCAAGGTAATTATAAACTTCTATGTTTATCTTGAATTATTAAATGTGTATAGTATGAAATGTACAACACTTACTTAATATCTACTTTCCAAACCCTTCAGCCTATCATTTTCTTCAAAAGAATACAGTGGGGACAACAGAAGAAAGGATATGCAAATCAGGTAAATTTTTCAATCCATATTCTATAGAAAGAACTATATTAAAATATTTTAAATGCTAGGATATTTTCTCCTAAGTAGTAGGAGGATTTAAGGTATAGGCATGCCAGTGTATATATTGGCATACAAGTTTAAAATTACATCTTTAAAGTCACAACAAATGATTTCTAAAAAATGTTTATCTCAGACATTTTTAAAATTAAAGTTCCCGGAATTCTTATACCTGTTAGGTGAATTAAGAGGCTCTATTTTCCTCTGATATTTTATAAAAACTTACTGCATAGCTGCCAATAATTTCCAAATCTTGGGAGATGTACATAAAAATATGTATTTGAACACAGGGATTAAGTATAGTGTGTGAAAAAAAGATCCATTTAAAATTTAATTTCAATTCTAGTATAATAGCCCCATTTAATGAATAATTACATTGAACTCATGTTGTACTTTATGCAGATGTTGATTCTATGTCCATCAGTACTCATGATTATCTCTGTAATAAACCATAAAATGTATTATTGTGTATTATTTATATTATTCATGTACTATAAAACTAATAGAGTATTTTTAGGAAATTACTATTTCCTGATTTTTTTAACCCACAGTTGTAAATTCAAAATTACTTACAGAAACCATTTTATATATTCCCTCTTCATGCATTCTTTTGTTGTTGGTAGTGGTGTTGGTGGGGATTTTTTTTGGGGGGGTTGTTTTGTTTTCAATGGTAGAGACTAAACACAGATCCTTTCACATGCTAAGCAGTGGCTCTACCACAAAGCTTTTTCTCTTATTCATTGGTGGGTTGGGTAAATCCAAGATTCAGGAAATTGACCCCCAAGCACCGAAATGAGTCCCTTCAATATACAAAACTGTTAAATTCAAATACTATGTGGTAAACCCAGAGAACTTAAACAATTGCTTTGTTTTATTTTACGTGTCATGTGAAACCTTGTGTAACAGTTCAGAGTCTCTTATTCCAGAGACTCAGCTTTGTCCTTTATTTACTTAATGAAACTCCATTCTACACTGGTCCCAGAAAATGATATATCCTCTAGGTTTCTTGGAACATCCCTTCCATTCTGGCCTGCTTCCCTCTATTTGGCACTTCTGCCACCTTCTTATTCATTTCTGCTCATGCATATTCTCTCCACACTCATCCTATACCCAGAATTTGGAGCCATCTAGCTACAATGCAAATGTGACCATGAACCAGCTTTTAAAATTACCCAGAAATGCTTCATAACATGAGTTCAGCCTAACACTTTATTCTTTCCCTTGACTTCACTTTCATCTGGATGACTCCTCACCAGTCCCTATATTTTCAGACAAATACTGACCCATTTAATGCTTGACTCTGTGTCTAGATACAGCCTTTCAAGCTCTACCCACTTTCTGCGACTGGGTGGTAACCTCACTACTTTAGTCTCTCCTGAGTCCTAGCTCCAGGAAAGCCACTATCCCTGGCACCTTTTTACTCTATTCTCACAGGGAACATAATAATTGTGGGTTCAAATAAACTGTTGATGCTAAGGTGATATAAAAGAGGTCTCCTCAAGTCCACGAGCCAAAGGGCTAGACAGGGGAAGGCGTAATTTACAAGTCAGCTGGTAGATACAAAGTAGAACAGTGGCTGGAATGCTAAGACCCCAAGGGGGTAAAAAAAAACATTTTATGACAAATAGATTAATAATCATGAAGGACTGAACAGAATGAGTCTTATAGAACACATTTTTCAGAATAATGTAGAAAAACATTGCATATGCAAGGTGTTCATTGAGAAGAGTATAGAAAGTATCAGTCATTGTGGAAATGACTACTGATGAATAGTTGTTTTTAAAAGTTACTGTTATGAGGAAGAGAATAGCAAATTGTGTGGATCTCCACATTTCTTTAGTGTTTTTAAAATTTATTTCTGGCAAATTTTCATTCATCTTGAGTGGATATACCTTTGAATATTTTTGTGTCTTAACCATGGTGAAATGTAGTGTCTCCCCAGGTAGACTGTTGAAGTTTTATATCACTAAAAACATTCCCTGAAATAGTCTGTATCTGCTGGGTACAGTGGGTCACCTCTAAACACAGCTACTTGGGAGACTGAGACAAGAGCATGGCAAGTCTCAGGCCAGAAAAAAAAAAAAAAAAAAACTTTAAAGAGACCCAGTCTCCAAAAATAAATAAATATACAACTCTGGAAGAGCACTTGCCAATGTTGCAATATTCTGGGCTTAAATCACTGAGTACACACAAGTATACCTCACCAATAAATAGTTTAAAAGGTAATATTACCTAAAATTCAAGCTTATTATTTTTTTTTATTTTTGACAGACTATTATTTTCTCTAAATGTTCTAAGTAGTTTAAGTAAATCTACACACATTTTTCAGCTGAACTCCTTTGGTTCTCATCATCTGAAGAAGAGGAGGAAGGTCTTGTTTACACCAAAAATAAGCGGCCACAGGTGTGTTCATATATATTTAATTTCTGATTTCCTCCTGTATTCCTTGTTTTAAGAAAGTCAATGCAGGAAAATTCAATTATCTTTCATAAAAGTGTTTTGAAATCTATAGATGATCATTTAATATTCAAGCCTAAAAAAGTTTAACTGATTATGAATCTTAAAATAGCATTAAAATTCAGGATAACATGTAGGTAAACATTATCCTTGTAATTGAGGAAGAATTTTTTCTGAGTATTGTTTGGGCTTCCATTTTTCTAACCCTCTTAAATGATGAAGAAGTTAAAATTAAATGGTTTTGCGAATATCCACTTTAATTAATGAACATATATAGTAGTGATTGTCATTGAGTCCATTTATGGTAAAGATGGTTCTTCCCAGTGGCTCACTTTTAGTTACATATGAACATGTTTTCATGCCCAGGTGAAAGATTTTCATGTAGCCTAATTACTAGTGTCTCTGTCAATGCAAATAGTAGCCTCATAAAAGATATCCAATGGCCTGTTAATGAAATTGAAACTTCCCAGAATGGACCATTGCTTTTGGGTAAAAGGAGGAACTCTCTATTTTTTTTTCTTTCCATACCATAAGGCAGTCAATATTATTAAACATTTTCATTCAACCTCTTTAGTGAATGATAGAAAAAAAGTCTTTGAATGCTGTTATTAGAGAATTAAGGAATTTGAGCTGTTTTCTGCATTTTTTCATGTTGTCTGTGTTAGTAAGGCCAAGGTTTCTCATGCATTTGGATGAATTTCCCTTCCTAGAATATGTGTCTGTCATTTAGTGCAAATCTTTCTCTTTGGAAAGCACCCTGGGCAGGGGTGATATCTC
Source organism: Spermophilus citellus (assembly GCF_964194105.1). Lineage (NCBI taxonomy): Eukaryota > Metazoa > Chordata > Mammalia > Rodentia > Sciuridae > Spermophilus > Spermophilus citellus. The sequence continues at coordinate 191,333 of NW_027673039.1, read as the reverse complement.
AGCATCAGGTACCCAACTTGACATGACCAAGTTGCTAATTTTGCCCACCAGGACCTTTCTAAGAGTAGAGAATAATCTCAGTAAGAATGACAATTTAAAGCAGAACATATATCACCTATTAAGAAAATGTTTGTTTAAAGTGATCTTTATAAGTCCACAAACTGGAGAGGTGTGGTGAGAAATAACAGTATACACCTGCCTGAAAAAAAAAAAACAAGCAGTAGTGATCATAAAATTATTTGGGTGCAATTCAATAAGAAAGAAGGATGAAACTGATGTCACCAAAAATAGCTGTAGGAGGAAACAAGGAGAAAAAGTAATAAAACTGAGAAAGTATTGGTTTTGAAGTGGCAAGAAGAGGTGGTATAGGGGAAACATAAAAGAAAGAATCCAAAATCTTAGAAAATGAGATGGAACATGAAGAAAGAAATGAGGAAACCCCTTACACAACATCTCACACATAAGCCCAGAGCAGCAAGAAAAGCATAATTTTTTTTCTTGTTAATGAAATTGGGGAATTTCTATACAGAATCTTCAATTATAGAAACCAAAATCATGGTGTGATGGCTTAAAGGCAGATGTAGTCCAACCCTTTTCTGGTCTCTCCAGCTGAAACACACTTAATCTGGTAGTGATGTGATCGTGGAGTCCACAAGCTGAGCTCCTCTCAGTTATGCTCAGATACTTGTATAGGGCACCTAGGGATAGTTTCCAGTGCAGATGAAAACTCACCCTCAGTATTTTTTTTTCCACTCAGGGATGGAGTATGTCTCTCTGATAAACCCTTTACCATAGAGTCTGGGACTGGTCTGTGATGCATACCCCAGTTGGAGACTCCTGCAGTCAGTGACCTCAGGGGTGTCCAAGCTTCCCAGTGTCTTGAGGGATTTTCTGGCACACTCTTTCAGCATGGTAGATTAGGTTTGTTGACAGAATCTGTGTGCTTTGCTCTGGAAAATGCAAGAAAGTATCTTCTCACCAGAACTTGCCCCTGGTCCCCTGGATCTTTCTGTCTCTTGGATTACTATTCAGCTTTTCTCCCTCACAACCACTATTCTCAAAGTACCTATTTGAAATGTGCATTGCCCTGTTCGCCTCTACTGTATATTTTCTAGTTGGCACAACAAACCTCTTGCTGATGAGAGTATTCAGCACATTCCCTTCAGTCTCTGTTATGGACCCATAGTATCAGGTCAAACAGCTGCCATCCTGTGAGGAGAATTTGAAACTGCATCTTGGAAATACAAGACAGGCAGTGCTTTTTGATCTTTCACACAGAGAGATACTTCCAGAAGGGGGTGGACCACAAGGGTCTATTGCATCACTCTTTTTCTTCTAAGGGAAGAGCTCAGAACCACCTCTGTGGCAGAAATGGGATCAAATATTCCAAAAATCACTGATCATGGTGGGTTGACATTACCTGGGATATCTGCTCACATGTATGGTGATTCATGGTATGAGTGTTCTACCAGAAACATCCATTCCTGGCAAGATTTCACATAACTACAAACACTACATCAGAATGAAAGTGCCCTGGGCTTTTCTAGTTCTTCTGTAGACCACAAGACATAGTGTAGCTGCCCAGAGCTCTTGGTGTCTCTGTCTCTCATTTTCTCTCCAAGAGCCAACCAGAATAATGTTGGGATATGACTCCAGAGCCACTGAATTCCTGACACATTAAAATATTGAAAATATGTTTTAAAAATTTCTGGGGTTTCTTATCTCCTATGTGAAATAACTAGAAAAATGACCCTGAGTAAAGGTGGCTTCTGTCCGGCACCCTAATACTGCTAGCAGAAATTTGCAGTCCATTCATCTATCTGGGCTGGTTGTATAACTTGTATATTGTAAATTGTACTGCTAAAAACAGTGATGTTGATATGTCTGTGATAGTAGGAGCAAATGTGACTCCATTTTGTTTTATGACTTCATCCTGTAAAACAACCATGCCAAGTAGAAGAGTCATGACTGGAGCAAGATGTTCTTTTCCTTTTGCTATAGAATCCTTTTAGAACACGGAACTACCTAATGGGGTATTGTTTCTGTAACTAGGGTAACGGGGCTCTGTTTCTGTAACTGGGGTGACTGGGCTAACTGATTGGTTAGGCTTCCCTCCGCTTGAATGCACTTTCCCACTTCTGTAACCTGGCTTGCTTGCATTGGCTAGACCCCCTGAACATCCCTTTTGCGGTTTTCAGGCTTATAAGGAGTACCCTTGCAATTGTTCGGGGCTGATCCGGGGAACAACTTTATGTTCTGGTCAGCCGCCACTGGTGTGCTTCAATAAAGGCTTGATTCGATTATACGTGAGTGGTCTGGAAGTCAGTTTATGAAACCCTGGGATGAAGCTTTAACTATAACAGTCTTACTTATAAACTGATTTTTAGTTCCTCGTGATAAATACCAAGGTGTCCTATGGCTTGGTGTTAAGGTGGTTACATTCCTAGATTTCTTGAGGAAACTCCACACTGTTTTCCAGAGTGGAAGTTCTTATTTTCAGGCTCACCAACAATCTGAGTATTATTACTTTCTTCTCTGATAACTAATGGGGTTGGTAGAATTCTTCTCCTTATCTTACTAGAGGAGCTTCCCTTTTTCTACATCATGGAATTTCCCCCTAACACTGCAGCAGGACATTTCTCATATTGTCAATATATGTGACGGAATCAGGGTCACTCCAGGTGAATTGTGCTGGCACTAAATAACCACACAGACACAGAAAATACCTTTCTATGGGGGTCAGGATGGCTCCTCATCAACCTCAGCTTCCACAAGGAAGCCAGAGAAAGGCAAGAGAGGCAGGCAAAAGAAGAGAGAGAGAGCATGCCTGAAACCCACGTTGGTTTATTGGGGAGAAGCCATTCATTGAATATTCTACCCAAATAAGGCAAGGGGTCGGGTTTCGGAGGATGGACTCTTGTTTGGTGATGTGTTGGCCAGCAGTCTGACATCTTGGAAAACACACTCATCTCAGGTGCTGTGTGGGGATCACAGGAAGAGAGAGTGAAAAGACACACATACATTGCAGAGCCCAATCAGGCAGCAATTTCAGACCAGTTTTCCTCATATATTCCAATTTGCATAGTTCACACACACAGCCCATGGATGGCTGGTAACATCCTATGAATTAATTTACTATTCTAAATGCCAAAATCCTGGATTTTATTTGGTCTGAGGCTCTCTACAGTGCCGCTCCAGTTTTTTATTTTTATTTTTATTTTTCCCAGCTGCTCTTTTTCATCTAGAAAGCACACATGAGTCAATATGACTCAAGCTCTGAAAAATGGTCAGGAAGTGCTGTACATTTTTGTGCTGTCATCTTTCTTCATTGGTGTACTTTTTAGTTCTCTCTCAGAAGAACATGTTATTTACCCAGATTCTGTGTGCTGCTTTCTAACAGCATGATAGAAACATTGCGTCATTTTATTAAATTGGATTTCCTCTCAGTGAAACAATTACTAAAAGGTCTTTAGATCCTGTGAGACTATGATGACCAAAATGAGGCAAGTCCAACCAGGTTTTGTTTCTGCATAACATCATATAATCCAACTCTCTTATCACACCAAGTCTCATATTTTAATACTAAATAATTCTGTAAGTCTATTTTTTTAAAACATGTAATGAAACATAATATTAATTATATTTCTCAAGAATGTTTAATTAAGGGCTGGGGATGTGGTTCAAGCGGTAGCGCGCTTGCCTGGCATGTGTGCGGCCCGGGTTCGATCCTCAGCACCACATACCAACAAAGATGTTGTGTCCGCCGAGAACTAAAAAATAAATATTAAAAAATTCTCTCTCTCTCTCGCCTCTCTCACTCTCTCTTTAAAAAAAAAAGAATGTTTAATTAAGTATTTAATGCATTCTCATCATGTGGTGTTGTGATATATGGTTGGTTACACTCTTAGAGTACAGGCATTTCTGTTATTGTATTGTCAGGGAATGCCTTTTCTATGATATCCATCCTGCTTTAAAGAAATTAGGAGCCATTGGAAGATAAGAGTTCAGCTTCTTCTGGAGCACAAATACTAGGTTGCCCTATGGAAATTATGACTGTTCAGTCTGTACTTATCTACAATTTAGTTAGCTACTTTCAATACCAAAATTTGGGTGATGTCTAAAACAGTGATAATAAAGTCTTCATGCAGCTCATTGGGGTCCTTTATTTGCCAGATATTTTCTGAGGGTCATCCACAGATGTGCGTTTCTCACTCATCTGGAGAGTAACATCATAGACCTAAAGAGAAAGCAGATGAACATGTCCATGGTAAGAACAACATACTCTACACAGTTATTTGGACAGAATATTGATTTCTAACATGAGTGCTGATATATTCTAATACTTGGAGAAATGAACCTAGTAAACAGGGAATAATGAAAAAGCAAGAAAGATAAGGAGTTGTCTATCTTAAGACCAAAGTCTGGCAACAGGTTATAGTGGGAGTGTCCCTCTTTGTTTCTCTACAAGACATGCATAGCACAGGGGTGTTGGAAAACTTGAATTGTTATATTGGAAAGAATAGTGTTCTTCAAATTCTACCTGCTTTCTATGCATTTCTCATTGTATTCTCATTTTCCTCAGATAATCTTTTCTGTAGATCAGATTCCTCTATTAGATCACAAACCTCTTTTATAATATCATCTGTCTGAAATTATAATGATCTTTTTATGTGTCTTTTCCATTAGATGTTAAGCTAAAGAACAATAGGAGTCTCATCGCATCTGCTATATGTGCAAAGTGCATCATATTGTGTCACATGTTTATGCACTCATTGGTTTAGTGTATAAATAATGCATGTAAAATATACAGCATTCATATATGTAAATTAGTCACATATTTTACTTCTACTATTTCTCTCAGATTCTGTTAGCCTGTTGAGAACCCAGAAAGCAGTTTCTTCACTTCAAAGGGTAGTAAAATGCCAAAGAAGTCACTGCACAGTGTTCAGTACATGTAAAAGAAATCCTTTATTCCAGTAGAAATAAAAAGGAGATGTTTTTAACTGCTGACTTATCTGTTAGCACTTTGCAAGGGAGAAAACTTGAATAAATTATAAAATTCTTACAAATATGATAGCATATTATTAAGTGTGATTACTTCTAAAAACTAAGTGCATATTTTCCCCATCACAATTTTAATGGCTCTATGGAACCCCATGTGCTAGGAATCTATTTATTTAACAAACAGAATTTGGGATTGTGATTTGTTTATATTTTAAACTTTTTATTACAATTAATGTTTCAAGAAATATTATTTAGAAAAAATCATTTTCTACTCAGATACCATGGCATGTGCCTATAATTCCAGCAGCTTGGGAGACAGAGACAGGAGGATCAAAAGTTCAAACCAAGTCTCATCAATATAGCCAACTATTGAGATGCTGTCTCCAAATAAAATAATGAAAAAGGCCTTTGGATGTAGCTAAGTGATTTAGCTTCTGTGGGTTCAAAAGATGGGGTTGAGAACAAAAGAAAAGAAAAAATAATTTTCTATATTTCTGTTTTCTTTGAAAAAACTTCAATATAAAGTTATTTGGTTAAAGTTGGGAAACTTTAAAAAGATTTCAGGATTTTTAAGTTGCTCTCAAGAAAGTTTGTATCCCACCAATGAGGCATTTTTCTGTTTTTGTTTTTTTTTTTTATTCATCAAATTTCTTTTTTTTAAATTTTTATTGTTGGTTGTTCAAAATATCACATAGTTATTGATATATTATATTTCACATTTTGATTCAAGTGGGTTATGAACTCCCATTTTTACCCCGTATACAGATTGCAGAATCACATCGGTTACACATCCAATGATTTACATATTGCCATACTAGTGTCTGTTGTATTCTGCTGCCTTTCCTATCCTCTACTATCCCCCCTCCCCTCCCCTCCCCTTTTCTCTCTTTACCCCATCTACTGTAATTCATTTCTCCCCCTTGTTTTTTTTTCCTTTCCCCTCACTTCCTCTTGTATGTAATTTTGTATAACCCTGAGGGTCTCCTTCCATTTCCATGCAATTTCCCTTCTCTCTCCCTTTCTCTCCCACCTCTCATCCCTGTTAAATATTAATCTTCTTCTCATGCTCTTTCTCCCTACTCTCTTCTTAGTTACTCTCCTTATATCAAAGAAAATATTTGGCATTTGTTTTTTAGGGATTGGCTAGCTTCACTTAGCATAATCTGCTCTAATGCCATCCATTTCCCTGCAAATTCTATGATTTTGTCATTGTTTAATGCAGAGTAATACTCCATTGTGTATAAATGCCACATTTTTTTTATCCATTCGTCTATTGAAGGGCATCTAGGTTGGTTCCACAGTCTTGCTATTGTGAATTGTGCTGCTATGAACATCGATGTAGCAGTGTCCCTGTAGTATGCTCTTTTTAGGTCTGTAGGGAATAGACCAAGAAGGGGAATAGCTGGGTCAAATGGTGGTTCCATTTCCCAGCTTTCCAAGATATCTCCATACTGCTTTCCAAATTTGCAGTCCCACCAGCAATATACAAGTGTACCCTTTTCCCCACATCCTCGCCAGCACTTGTTGTTGTTTGACTTCATAATGGCTGCCAATCTTACTGGAGTGAGATGGTATCTTAGGGTGTTTTTGATTTGCATTTCTCTGACTGCTAGAGAGGGTGAGCATTTTTTTATGTACTTGTTGATTGATTGTATGTCCTCCTCTGAGAAGTGTCTGTTCAGGTCCTTGGCTTATTTGTTGATTGGGTTATCTGTTTTCTTATTGTTTAATTTTTTGAGTTCTTTGTATACTCTGGATATTAGGGCTCTATCTGAAGTGTGAGGAGTAAAGATTTGTTCCCAGGATGTAGGCTCCCTATTTACCTCTCTTATTGTTTCTGGACACAGAAACCAATCCACAATATTACAACTATCTTATATTTGATAAAGGGGCTAAAAGCATGCAATGGAGGAAGGATAGCATCTTCAACAAATGGTGTTGGGAAAACTGTAAATCCATATGCAACAAAATGAAACTGAATCCCTTTCTCTCACCATGCACAAAAGTTAACTCAAAATGAATCAAGAAGCTCAATATCAAATCAGAGACACGGCGTCTGATAGAAGAAAAAGTTGGCTACGATCTACATACTGTGGGGTCGGGCTCCAAATTCCTCAATAGGACACCCATAGCACAAGATTTAATAACTAGAATCAACAAATGAGGCATTTTTCACTGCCCTGAAAAATGTTTTTATACATTTATAGTTTTGTTCTGATGTTTGGGATCAAACCCAGGGTTTTGTGAGACTAATGTGGTGTGCTAGTGCTGAGATAGACCCTCAGCTACACTTTTAACAATAACATTCATTAAAAAATAAAATGGAAACTGATTACAAATTATTTTATTCAAATTCACTCTCATTCATAAATTAAATTTGTTTAGATTTCTATATTGAAAGGACATATACCTTTTTATGTTTTTTAGGTATACATGACAGTAGACTATATGTTGATATAAATTTATTTCTGTTATGGCTAATATTCCATTGTGTGTGTGTATAAATATATAATATTTTCTTTACCCATTCATCTGTTGAAGGACATTACTCTTCATTATTGGATTAAATACTAGGTCCTTTCTTGTTCAAAATTGGATTTTAAGTTCTTTGTAAAATACATAATGATTAACGAAAGTGTTACCATAAAAGAAACATAAAAAGAATAATAACAGGTATTAGATTGCTTATCCCAGTTTGGGGTTATAGTAATACAAAAGTTACATTTTTATATCTTTATTTTATTTATATGTGGTGCTAAGGATTGAACCCAGAACCTCACCTATGCTAGGCAAGCACTGTACCTCTGAGCTACATCCCCAGCCTCAAAAGAAGATATTGAAAGAAGAATTTCTGAATATGCTATTACACTTTAAGCTAGTTGTAGGTATACCTGACATATTTTATAAAGATAAATCATATTACTACTGAATCCATAAGTTTGTATATAAACCATAAGTTTTTAAAACTTATTTGACTTGAAATTACCTTTTTAACTGGGGTGGATCTATGATACTGCAAGAAAAAAAATGATCTTAAACTTGTCAATTTACCAAATAATTTCAAAATTCCTTTTCTGTAGTGTCTACTTTTAATTATGTATGTTTTAGACAAGATTAAAGGAGAAATTTAAAATGTTAAACTAGAAAAGCTTCTGAGATGAAAGAATTTTTATTGGGATACTAAATCAGCATAAAAAGATCCAGAACATAAAAAGACTTTTTTTTTTTCTGGCAAAAATCAATTAAAAGTTACCATACTTAACTTCATATATACCTTAAAAGAAGAAGAGGCAAAGAGAAAAAATGATAATATATTACATGAAAAAAATAAGAAACTGTTAAAAGAAGCATAATATAACAAAGAGGATCAAGTGAGAAAGCAAGCTGAAATCTCTGTTTGTACAATAGATACAGAATTGGAGACTTCAAGGAATCATTTTAATCAGGTAAACGAACCTTCTGTAAAGTTTCAAGTTTTTACTTTATTTCATCTGCATTATTTATAACATCCTTTTAACTTACTGTATGTGGCCATGTTTCACTTAATGATGGCAATGTGGTGTGAGGAATGTGCTGTTTGGCAATTTCACCAACATGCAGTCATCATGTGTGTGTACATCCACACACTTCAGACATCTCCCACAATGCCAGAAAATACAGACTTACAGGACCTCCATTATATGAAGTCTGCTGTTTCTCAAATCTTTGGTATGTGGGGTGTGAACTACTATCTTGATTTAAAACACAATGTTATCTGACTCTAAAATTAAATGATGACATTTATGACAAAACTAGTTACAGCAAATCTTGGCATCTGGTAGATGTTCAGCATTTGTTTCCTGAATGAAGAAGTTTAGTTTAATTACTGACATAAATACCAATTTAGGGGTTTTTATGTTAAGATACAGACTAAATAGCTATGCAACTAGTTAAAACATTTTTTTAAAAAGTGTCACAATTACATTTCTGCCTGTATTTAAGAAATGTTTTCACTCACCCAAATTTATCTGTCATTTGTGAAGTTGAAATGTAAGACATTGACTCATAAAGAATAAATCTACCTTTTAGTATTATTTTTTAATCTTGAATTAAGCTTTTAGACTTTTATCACCTGCTGATATACAGGCAATACCTTGCTGAAATAAATTTGTAGATTTTAGCAGAACAAAATGAAACCTATAGACAATTTCCCTGAGACCAGAATTTATAATATAAAATTTCAGTAATACATCTTTGCAAACAAAGAGAGAGACATGCAGAAAGGAAATGTTTCCTGAATTATTTTCTTCTGTTTTCAAATGAGTGTGTGTGTGTGTGTGTGTGTGTGTGTGTGTGTGTGTGACATAGTTAAACTGTATTAATCATGGGAAGGTATAGAGGGTTTTAAATCCATATATGTATAATCATAATGTATAAATTTTAGAGGTGAGGGTGGTATGTTTTGTCCCATTGAATTAAGTAGTGTTCTTAATTCAACTCTATTTCTTTGCAGCAATCCCATAATGACTTTCAGAGTAGCCTATAAAGAGAAAAGACTTTTAATATGTTCCACAGGAATAGATGGTTTTTCTATGACCTCAAAACCCTTGCTTCTAATAGTAGTTCTTCTAGTTTGGGGAAGTGACGGCACTCTCTTGTTGTGTTAACCTGTATTACTATTCTCACTGTTAAGTAAGGAGGAAAAGTGGGGCCAGCAAATACCCTGGTTTTGTATATCATTTTCTCACTTTTGAGAAGAGAAACAATCACTTTCCTCCAAGTAATCTCCTACTTCAGTACAAAACACCTTTGGAAACAATGTCATACCATATGTTCTTAGAAATAAGTTACTGGTAAGTATTTGTTCTTAATACATAAGATCCATTTATTTCCCTTATTTTATATTGACTCATATTTCAAACTTCACTGAGATGAAACAAATGCTCCTGAGTAGCAAACTTGGGATTTTCTTAGTACAGACTTACACATTTTGCCTTCTTTGTCATTTTTTACTTTGAAACATAGGCTTCTTTGGTGTTTATCCATTCACAGGACAGAAATAACTGACATTGTGGATGAGAACTAAAAGCAGAGGCAAAAGACATGGAGAAATCCTGCAACTTGCCTATGCTTTTAGCCTTGTGCTAATTTTCAGAATTGTGATACATTGTTCATTGATATACATAATGTGTTTAATGCTGTTCCTACATTTCTCATTTATCAATAGATGCAATTCTTATTCCTGGCTACAAAATGTTAGAAAACAGAATATGCTAGGAATATTTTTAGGAAAAGACATTGGAGAACTTTTGTTTGTCTTGGTAGATGTAGAGCTAATAAGGCTTTTACTATGGGCTGGTTATATAAGGTGTCAGATTGTGAAATTATTCTTCTTAAAGTTAAATGTTCTTTTATTCACCACTGAAGCTATCCCAATAGATAGGTCCATAATAAAATATTTTGAATTTTTAACTGTTTAACATGTAGATCATATGATCCTATAGTGGCTTTTACTATGGGCTGGTTGTATAAGGTGTCAGATTGTGAAATTATTCTTCTTAAAGTTAAATGTTCTTTTATTCACCACTGAAGCCATCCCAATAGATAGGTCAATAATAAAAATATTTTGAATTTTTAACTGTTTAACATGTAGATCATATGATCCTATAGTGGATCCAGATGAGAAGTAGTGAATTATTATTTTTATTGACTTTTTTCAGGTATACATTACAGTATAGCTGGTTTGGTGTATTACACATACATAGCATATAACTTTTTCTATTTAAGATCCCATTCCTGTGGTTGAAAATGTCGTAGTTTTGCTGGTCATGTATTCATATGTGAACATAGAAATGTGATCTTAGATTCATTCTACTTTCTTTTCCCTCCCCTCTCAGCCCTTTATTCTCTTTTGTCTAATACAACAAACTTCTATTCTTTTCTCCATCACCCTTAGGTGTGTTACCATCCACATATTAAGGAGAATATTCAGACTTTGGATTTGGAAAACTGGCTTATTTCACTTGACATGATAGTTTCCAGTTCCATCCATTATGGTAAATGCCATAATTTCATTCTTCATGGCTGAGTCCATTGTTTATATATGACACATTTTCTTTATCAATTCCTATGTTGAAAGGTACCTATGTTGGTTCCACAGCTTAGCTTTTGTGAATAGCTGCTATAAATATCTATGTGGCTGTGTCACTATAGTATCATTTGAGTATACACTGAGGAGCAGAATAACTGGGTCAAATGGTCATTCCATTCCAGGTTTTCTGAGAAATCTCTATATTATTTTCCTGAGTGATTGCTTGGTGCAATGTATGAGTGAATCTTTTCCCCATATTCTCACCAACATTTATTGTGACTTGCATTGTTTATATTTATCATTTTATTTGTACAGAGGTGGAATCTCAGTGTAGTTTTAATTTATATTTTTCTAATTGCTAAAGATGTTGAACATTTTTTTCATATATTTGTGAACTGTTGGCACATCTTCTTTGAAGTGCCTGCTCAGTTCTTTCATTCATTTATTGATTTGGTTATTTGTTTTGTGGGGGGGTGATTTTTTTGTGTATGTTATTTTTTTTGAGTTGTTTATATATTCTGGAGATTAATGTTCTATCTGAGGTGTCAGTGACAAAGGTTTTCTCCCATTCTGTAGGCTGTCTACTCCCATTGTTGATGGTTCACTTTGCTGTAAAGATACCACTCCATTTATTCATTATTTATTTTACTTTTTGTGCTTTAATAGTCTTTTGGAGGAATTCAATTCCTATACCAACATGATGGAGTGCTGGGCCTGTCTTGTCTTATAGTAGGCCTAGAGTCTCTTGTCTAATGTCTAGGTCCTTGATCCACTTTGTGTTGAGTTTTGTGTGGGGTTAGAAATAGGGGTTAAATTTCTCCTACTACATATGGTTTTTCAGTTTTACCAGCACCATTAGTTGAAGAACCTATCCTTTTCACAATACATGTTTTATAGTGTTTTTGTCTAGTATTAGATAAATGTATATATGTGGATATTCTCTGTGGCTTCTCTTTTGTTCTACAAAGTTTTTTTTTTTTTGCATTAGAAAACTAATCACTTAATCTATTCTTTCATTCTGGTGTAATGCAGATTTTTTTTCAATCCTTAATTTTTTTTATAATCAAGAGTTGAGTCAGGGTGTTCAACCACTGAGTTGCGTCTCCAGCCATTTATTTATTTATTTATGAATGAGTCAGGATCTCACTGAATTGCTGAAGACTGGCTTTGAACCTGTGATCCTCCTGCCTCAGTCTCCTGAGACACTGGGATTACAGGCATGTGCCCCTGAACCTGGTAGTTCTTACATTCTTTATGTTGTAACTATCTTTTACTCCCATAGATCCATTTTCTTGAATTAACTTTTGGACTCATGGGAATTTATATTTCTATAAGCTCAGAAGTTACATCTAATTTTTCTTCAGGTGGGTATCTATTTATTGAAACCTTTTCACCATATAAATGTACAGGTTATTCTTTAATTTCAATGAAAATTATGAAATATCATTTTATTGAGTGCTAGCTAAATGTATCATTGGTTTTATTTAGGTTTCTACTAGTAATGGGACAGAGAACAAGCTACTGCATAAATATTACAAGAATAAGGATGAAATCTCCATGAAGAGACTGGGAATGGACATAATAAAATATCAGAACCAGGAAAAGAAGTGCTTTGAGAATATTGAAATTTTAACAACAAAGAATAGTAGTCTTCCATGGACACAAAAATTGAATGAGGAAACACGGAAATATTCCAGGACAATGAACTGTTGGATATTTGGAAAGCTGAGAGAACACTGGAGAGTGAAAAACTAAGCATAGAAATATCAGAAACAGAAGTCAAATCCCACCCTACCGACCTGGTGCTGCTCAAAACCATCATGGTGAAAGAACAACACCAAAAAGAAATCTAGATCTTGCTTTCTAGACAGCAAGAGATAACGACTTTAGTTCGCAGGAAGAAAATAATCTTGATATATCTAACCTAAAAATTAGTAGTGAGATTTCTTCCCAAGAGGTTCCAATGCCTGAAAAAAACAAAAACAAAAACAAAAACAAACAAAAAAAAAACAAGTGACCTAGAAAACGAGCTGTTTCAGATAAGAGGTCCTCTGAGAATAATGACTTTGGCTACAGAACAGGTAAACAGACACCTAAAACAAAGACAGTGCCGACTGAAGGGGTGGAACACGGGTATCAAAATCAACACACAAAAAAAGGAATGAACACCTCAGAAAGCAGGAAGCTTCTAGAGAGAAAGTATCTAAACTACAAAGTGAAACTACATTGCGTGAAGACCAATGGCATTACTATCAGAACAGAGGTGACAATAAAAATGGAGTTATTAATATCCAACAAAATTTTATGATGTTATAAAAAAAAATTCAAGCTCAGAATGACCGACATCATCTCATGCTGGAAAAAAAATATTTGGAATTAATCAATGAAACTAATCATTTAAAAGAACAACTGGATCAATATGGAAAAGAGAAAGCAGAAGAAGTAAGTATCAAGCAAGTTAACTGTATAAAGGAATATTCAAAGTGATATCTTGTCGGGAACTAGAAGGAAATTCTCTTTCAAAGATTAGCCTGACAGCCCCCTGGGAGACATCCTGCCCAGAAGGCATCCTGCAGCTACCTATCTCCCTGGAACATCCTGTGGTTATCAGGATCATCAGACATCTTGCAGCTGGCAGTTTTACCACCCACATCCAGCAATTGCGGAGACCTTCCCCATCCCCAGCATATGAATACCCACTCAGCAATTGCTAATTAGAGAGCTTCCCCATCCCCAGCATATAAATACCCCTGTGTGAACAATAAAAGTTTTCAGCTTGATCAGAACTTTTGTCTTGCTGTCACCTTTCATGTTTCTTGTCCCTTCATTCCTCCCCATCTAGGTTCGCTGCTCACGTTGATGTGTCCTGCCGGATGGGACAATATCCGCTTAGGGCTAAATGTTGAATCTTGATGAATATAAAAATGTAGATAGTATAACTGTGTTTTCTATATCAACACAGAAGTACAACCTGTGTTCCAGAAAATATAATTTAGACCTCATTCACAGCACAACCAATCTGTGTTTGAAGTGCTCAGTCTTCAATTTTCCTGCTCTGATTCTTACACACTGTGTACATATTTTAAAATAACTATAGATACTCATGTGCCAACTGAACACAAAAGACTTAGGTAAAATGCATTTTAATATTTAAAAAGGAGGAAATTTTAAAAACTTGGGCTTGACAGATCCCTCAGTTTAAGAAATTATGTTTCTTATAAAGATTTAAGAGATTGAGTTACAGATTTTTTGTAGATGTATATGCTGACATTAGTAATATGGTATCAATAATGCTGAAACAATATCTAATTTTGGTGCTGTTAATTCAACCCAAAGTTTACACATGCTCTAAGAATGAGCTACATCCCATCACTGAATAACAATTTTCATATGTTCTTATTGCCATACTTTAAGATCACAATGAAATAGATAATAGAAATGCTCATACCTAGTTTCAATTAAATTAGTTACTTTGACAGTTCATTCCAGATTTCCCAGTTGAACTGAAATGTAGATTCTGTATTTTGTAACAGACTTTCTTCACTATATTTTTATATATTTCTAATTGGTAAATTTATTTTAGTCATTTCAATTCAACATAAATCTGAAGATAACTGTCCTGATATTTTTGTTTTCATTCATGACTTGTCCACCTCTTTAAAAGCATCTATATGTCATTATCATAAATTGGAACTAATGTGATGAATTGCAGAAAAACCACAGTTTTTCATCTGTAATTTATTTTGTATATCCATGATAACTTGCTAATAGTTTTCTTCATTTCATGGCCCAATTCCTATTCTGAAAGTTATATAGTGTCTTTAAGTACAAAGATAATTGTAGCCATCTAAAGTTCATTAATTTGGCACTAAACCCCCATGTCCAGACTAATGAGTGTGGCAGGGTTTATCTACAGCAGGAATGGTTTGAGGACCAGTGAGAATTCTTGGAGATGTGGACAGACAGTGAGGTGAGGTGGAGACCAGGTTACCTAGGGTCTCCTTTATTCTTTGTGAATGTATATTGGAATTATTGTAGCAAAGTTTAAAGACATGAGGATGTGGGGTATTAATTTGAGCTTCTAATGAGAGAGGGCTAATAATCTCTGTAGATTTCATCACCACCAGTGAGACCTGTGTAACCATTTCTGACTGAGAATTCAGTAGGTTGTTAAACATTGCAACTTTATCAAGGGCAGTATCTAGAGATACAGGGCTTGACCCTGTTGTCTAAGGAATGTGATAGTTATTAGGCAGGAGTAAACAACCTTCTGTTTTCCTAAGGGAATTCACAAATAAACAGGAGTGTACACACATGTAAAAAAAAAAAAAGAGGATAAACTGATGTATGTAGTGATTTTTTTTCAGAGTAAACATAATTTTAAAATGTTATTAATATATTTTTATAGAGCTGAGTAACAAAATTATTAACAGAAATATCAGGTAGTTGTGAAACGTCTTGAAAAACAACCAGCTGGTAACCTGAAATTACAATGTGTATCAGAGGTTTCACTAAAAGGTTTACCACATTTTCACATAAATTTAAAAGATAAAGAGAGGATTTAATGAAGACACTAAGACAAATGTCACGTATGTACAAAATTGAACATGTCAACAAAAAATCGATACCTAATTAAGTAATAAAAATGTTCTGGGATAGTAATTTCAACACCTTTCTTTATATTTTCATTAAAATTGATTTTATTATATATGGGGATCTTTATACAGCACTTATTTCTTACACTTAAAATTGTATTTTGAAATTTTTCTCTTACAAAATCAGACACCTTTTATTAAAATATCTAGTCTGAGGAAAGCTGAGACTTTTCTCTATAACCCAGCAGCTTTTAATGCTTTCTCTACTTTCATGGTACAATAATGAAAATTAAATCAGAAATGCTGTTTAATAGAATGTTTTAGAAATTTTTTTATTATTTTCTTTCATTTTTGTGCATCTATACAGAAACTAGAGGTAATTACTAAATTAAGTTTTGAAAAATGTGTACAAAACTTTTCATGTATTTCTCAAAATACAGATATGTTTAGGTTATTGTTTAATTATTGAAAAACTTGGGCTGTATCTTTATTTTTTCTTTTATTTTAGATATATTATTAAAACATATAAATATATGTATTATGTCTGGACTGATATCCAAACTAGAAAATAAAAAAAAAATGTTAGCTAAGTTTTTTTTTTCAGTAGATCTCTTAAAAGGCATTTTTATGATATATGTAATACACATGCCATCCAATTCACCCATTTAACGTGTAAAATTCAGTGTCTCTTAGTTCATTAACAGAGTTATATAACCATTTAAACAGTTAATTTTTAGAACATTTTCAAGTTTTGAAAAGAAACCTGGAACCTCTTAGCTGTCAGTTTTTTAATCCCTACACTTCCAAAGTCCTAGAAAACCACCAATTTTTTTTAGTTATTTATAAATGTAAACAATAATTATTTAGTTACTTATTTATTTTTCTTTTTAGATATACATGACAGTAGACTGTATTTTGATATTTACATGCATGAAGTATAAATTTATATTTTTATATTTGTACATAATGTGGAGTTACACTGGTCATGTATTCATATGTGAACAGAGGAAAATCGTGTCATATTTATTCTATTGTTTTTTCTGTTTCCATTCTCACTCCCATCCCTTTTGTCTAATCCAATTAAATTCTATTCTTTCCTCCCCCATTTCTTTTTTTTATTGGTTGTTCACAACATTACAAAGCTCTTGACATATCATATTTCATACATTAGATTCAAGTGGATTATGAACTCCCAATTTTTATCCCAAATGCAGATTGCAGAATCACGTCGGTTACACACCCACAATTTTACATAATTCCCTATTAGTAACTGTTGTATTCTGATACCTTTCCTATCCTCTACTATCCCCCCTCCCCTTCCCTCCCATCTTCTCTCTCTACCCCATCTACTGTAATTCATTTCTCTCCTTGTTTATTTTCCCATTCCCCTCACAACCTCTTATATGTAATTTTGTATAGCAATGAGGGTCTCCCTTCATTTTCATGCAATTTCCCTTTTCTCTCCCTATCCCTCCCATCTCATGTCTCTGTTTAATGTTAATCTTTTCTTCCTTCTCTTCCTCCCTGCTCTGTTCATAGTTGCTCTCATTATATCAAAGAAGACATTTGGTATTTGTTTTTTAGGGATTGGCTAGCTTCACTAAGCATAATCTGCTCTAGTGCCATCCATTTCCCTGCAAATTCCATGATTTTGTCATTTTTTTAGTGCTGCGTAATACTCCATGGTGTATACATGCCACATTTTTTTATCCATTCATCTATCGAAGGGCATCTGGGTTGGTTCCACAGTCTAGCTATTGTGACTTGTGCTGCTATGAACATCAATGTGGCAGTATCCCTGTAGTACGCTCTTTTAAGTTCTTCAGGGAATAGTCTGAGAAGGGCAATAGCTGGGTCAAATGGTGGTTCCATTTCCAGCTTTCCCAGGAATCTCCATACTGCTTTCCAAATTGGCCGCACCAATTTGCAGTCCCACCAGCAATGTACAAGTGTACCCTTTTCCCCACATCCTCGCCAGCACTTATTGTTGTTCTTACTGTGTGTTAGCATCCACTTATGAGAGAGAACTTCTAGCCTTTGGATTTGGGGAATTGGTTTATTTCACTTAGCATGATGATCTCCAGTTCCATGCATTTATTGGCAAATGCTATAATTTCATTCTTTTTTTTTAAGAGAGAGAGAGAGAGAAAGAGAGAGAGAGAATTTAATATTTATTTTTTAGTTTTCGGCAGACACAACATCTTTGTTGGTATGTGGTGCTGAGGATCGAACCCAGGCCGCACGCATGCCAGGCGAGCGTGCTACCGATTGAGCTACATCCCCAGCCCCCATAATTTCATTCTTTCTCACAGCTGAGTAATATTCCATTGTGTGTATATGACACATTTTAAAAAATCTATTCTTCTATTGAAGGACACCTCATTTGGTTTCATATCTTAACTATTGTGATTTGAGCTGCTACCGACATTGTTGTGGCTGTGTCACTGTAGTATGATGATTTTAAGGATTTTGTGTGTAAACCAAGGAATTAGATAAGTGGGTCAAATGGTCGTTACATTCCAAGATTTCTGAGGACTCTCCATACTGCTTTCCAGAGTGATTGCATCAATTTGCAGTCCCATCAGCAATGTGTAAGTGACCATTTTCCCCACAATGCCGGCAACATTTATCATTACTTGTATTCTTCTAAATTGCCATTCTGACCCAAGTGAGATGCAATCTCATTGTAGCATTTGCATTTCTTTAATTGCTAGAGATGTTCAAATTTTTTTCATGTATCTCTTGACCATTTTCATATGTTCTTCTGTGAAGTGCCTTTTCAGTTTTTTTGCTCATTTATTGATTAGGTTATTTGGGTTTTGCTGTTGTTGTTCTTTTGGTGTTATATAATTTGAATTATTTGTATATTCTGGAGATTAATGTTCTATCTGAGGTGCACATGCCAAAGATTTTCTCACATTCTGTAGGTTCTCTGTTCATATACTTGATGGTTTCCTTTGCTGTGAAAAAGATTTTAGTTTGATACCAACCCATTCATTGATACTTTTTAAAAAATTAGATGTATATATACCACAATAACTTTATTTATGTTTATGTGGTGCTGAGGATCAAACCCAATTCCTCACCCATGGAAGGCAAGCACTCTACCACTGAGCTACATTCTCAGCCCCTTATTGATTCTTTTAAAAATTATTTTTAGTTGTAGATTGACACAGTATCTTTATTCATTCATATGTGGTGCTGAGGATCAAACCCAGAGCCTCACACATGCTAGGCAAGCACTCTACTACTGAACTATCAGGCCCCATTTACTGATTCTTGGTATTACTTCTTGCTTTTGGGGAGTTTTTTTGAAGAAATTGGCTTATAGTTCCAAATCTAAATTACTCTGTAATGGATATTTTATACAAGTAGATTTATACAACAGTAGGTCTTCCTTTTTTTTTTAACCAGTTTCTTTGACTTAGAATACTGTTTTCAGGGATCCTCTGTAGAATTCTGTTTTATGACTATGTCACTTAGCCAATTTTCAGTTGGTGAACCTTAAAATGCCTCCACCTCTTGGCTACACCAGCAGTACATGGCTGGTATTTACAACTTAATGTTTGGACATGTTTTATTACCATGCCTCTTGGTGTGATCTTCATGAATTGTGCTGAGTTTACCATATCTCTGTCTTACTCATGCTGTGCTTTCTGTCTTGTCTGGTTTTATTTACTTGATCTCTTTTATTCAGAGCTCACATAAAAATAAATTTTTCTTTCTCATGAACTTTCTATGATTTTTCTGTCACCAACTCAAGGTGAGGGTAATATTTACACCTGCTCTAGAATGAATGGAATATATTACTGCCGAATAGTTTTTTTTTTAACAAAATTACTATTTGATATCACCAATAATTTTTGTTAAGAGATTGACCTGTCAAGACTTTTATTCTATTTCAGTGATAAAATATAAAATTAAATTAACTTAATCTAATAGTGAATTCATCTGTAGAATGTTCATACTTTTTTTAGTATGGGAAAAAAATCTTCTATATAGATTTCCTCAACATTTATTATGTAGCAAGAATAGGGTTGTATAGATCTGTAATCCTTGACCAACTGAAAAAGCTAATATATTGTATTATAGAAACTTAATCTACTCATCATAAAGCTGGTAGAGATTATGTTTTGTTGCAATTGAGTTTATGTAAAATTTATTGAGTTTGTGTCAAATATTTTAAATATCTTATCTTCATATTTTGTTATTACATACTTATTTTATTCATGCAGATGGATGATCTTACTGCAAAGATGGACACTGTGTCTTCAAGGCATTTACATTTGAAAGCAAATTATGACTGTTTTATGCAGAACTTGTTTTTTTTTTTTTTGAAAAGTATACAAGATTCACTTTTAAAAAAGAGAGAGAAATCAAAGGAAGTTGGAAAAATGTAATAAACTTCCCAAGGAACACACAGAGCACTAGAGTAGAACAAGGCCAGAGAGTATGGGGGGAATGTGACAACAAGCAAGATGGAATTTAGAGGAGAAGCAAAAACGTACTTCTGGTTTTACAGGCTGTCTTATTTATCTGCAGTGTGTTTTGATTCATTTCATTGTAAATTGTATTTTGTACATATACATTATATGTGTATTCTGTATCTCTTGAGGAAAGTTATTGTGTAGATTTCCAAGAGGAAGAAAACATGTGATACTCCCTTAAAATACTTCAGTTTACATCATTCTTAAAGCTAATTCAATCTGAGTAATGATTTTCATCAGATAACTGTTGGATATTTGATGATAGTGGGCACAAATAAGACTATGAGGAGACAAGAAAAAATGGATGCAGAAATATAACATACTTTTGAATTGTTAGGGTAAAATTTTCAACTTTTATAATTTGAATTGATTCTATTATTTTTTAAATTGTCAGATGATCTGAGTACTAAGATGAGAATGATTCATGACTGAGAGCACTGTCCAATGGTACATAGCTAGCCTAGCCTGTGCAAGGGCCTGGGTTCCATTCGCAATAGAAAGAAGGAGGAGGAGACAGGAGACAGGAGAGGGATAGAGAGGAGGACGAGGGCAGGGAATAAGTAGGGAAAGTAGGAGAGGAAGAACTCAATTATTATTAGTTCAGATTTAATGTAATTGATACTGATGACAGAAGTTTAAAGTCTGGCATCTTTTCTCTTCACATTTAAAATTGCTGTCTGAATTTTTTACTCAGAACTAAATAAAATAAATACATAATAATTATTTTGGTTCTAATTGTTTCTAAAATATATTCTTTTTATTTTCTATAGGCACAAGCAGTAGCTGTGGAAATTTCAGAGCAGTTAAGAAAGACTAATTTTGCTTCAATAAGAAGTCAGATGGAACTCAAAATTAGCAATTTGGAATCCAAACTGAAAATTCTAAGAAATTACACTGAAAGAGTATAGGCACTTCCACATAGAACAATCCAAATTCCAAAAGTATGTCAAAACCTAGACAGAAAGAGAGCGACTTAGTCTCCTTAATTTGTCTGTACTGCATAACTTTGAGACAGGTTTATGAGATCAGTAGCATGCAAAAGCTAACTAGACCATCTAATTTGTGGAGGTAATGTTAAGAAATGAATGTACTTTTGAAATATTAGTCTAGGAAGTTTATCTTTCACCCACCTTTTCATTTTACATCTGGAAGCAAACTATCAAGCTTTCTTCCCCTAGTGTTCTCCTATATGTAATCTGGTCTATTAAACTTTTAGGTAAGTATTTTTGAAGTTTTGTAATTCAGGTAGTTATATTGTGACAAAGCTGATTCTACATGGAAACATGAAAAAGTTTCACAATTACTGAAAGATTATATCTTAAACCTTAAGTGTCCAATGTTGCTATAACTACACTGTGAGCACATTCTGATTCCTGATAGATTAACTGCTATTTATTTTAATCTTTGATATTATCCTTACATGTACCTAGAGACAAAATGTTCTATATAGTTTTTCCTCTCTACATTGTAATACTTGTTGAAACAATTCCCCACGCAAAGACACTTCGCCGGGAGAATTCCAATTTTATTGCAAAAAGCTGTGTGCTTATATAGAACTAAAGGGGAGATGGTAGGGCTTAGATAAATGGCAGGCCACCTGTTTATTGGCAAGTTCTTCTAGATATCAGCTCCAGCGCCCAGGAATTAGTTCTCATTGGGACTAAGGTTCCCCGCCAGCGAGGTTTGAAATTGGCGCTGGCGGGAGAGTTCACAAGGGCGGGAACTTTTCGCGCCACTGCAGAGAAGAAGAAGGTAGGAAGGAGAAGTCCTTAGGCGCCATGTTGGGGTATTTTCTCTGGGGTACGGCTGCTGTTTATACTTTTCCCAACAGGAAAGGTATCAGAATACAACAGTTACTAATAGGGCATTATGTAAAATTGTGGATGTGTAACCGACGTGACTCTGCAATCTGCATTTGGGGTAAAAATTGGGAGTTCACAACCCACTTGAATCTAATGTATGAAATATGATATGTCAAGAGCTTTGTAATGTTCTGAACAACCAATAAAAATAAATAAATTTTTTTTAAAGTTACTGTATATTCTCAAATCTTTCACATGTCAGATTTCCTTAGCAATTTTTTTTTCTTTATGGTGAAAGACCCCAGCCCCATAACCTAAGGCCTGATTATAAAAAGTAGAAAGTATGTAGTGAACAGGTGAGCTCACCACATGACCTGTTAGAAAGGGCACCCTGCCCGCATCACAGGACATGCTTGAGCAAACTGGGATCATAAGCGGGAACAGGGAGGAAACACAATGTAAACCTGTTAGATTGATGAGTTTTTCGGGAACCTATAGTGAAAAACAAGTTCATCATAGTGAAAAACAAGTTTATCATAGTGAAAAACAAGTTTACCCTTTAAGTGACGTGTATGCTGGATTCAAAAACACCTGTTATTGTGCTAGGTAGAAAACAACTCCTTTTTCCCTATAAAAGATCTGTACCCCAAAGCCCGGTGTGCCAGTTCACCAAAGCTTCGGCTGAGGTTTTGCTGTGCACCCGCAGGCGCCTGTGTATTAATAAACTTGCCTCTTGCTTTTGCAGCCAGTGTGACGCTAGTTCTTTTGGACGGGGGATTTGAGGGTCCGGGGGTCTTTCAATGGTACCTGGGATTGAACCCAGGGGCACTATGTGACTGAGCTATGTCCACGGCTCTTTCATTAAAATTTTGAGCGAGGGTCTCTCTAAGTTACTTCGGGCCACGTTAGTTGATGAGGCTTGCCTCAATATTGTGGTTTCTTGATTCAGCCTCCCAAGTCCCTGGGAGGACTTGGAATTTCTTAGTATCTTATATTTTACATCTTTATGCCCATGAACTAATTTAGCTTTAAGAATTTACATTTTAGATAATATCCTGATTCAGTATGTACAAACACAAATTAAATATTAATTATTACATATATGAGAGGCTTGCATGAAAGTCAATACATGTTTTCCAGAAAAAAATATTCGGACAGTAAGTTATTACAATTTTTTCTCAAACAGGGGTTGTGGATGTAGCTCAGTAGTGGAGAATGTATGGGGTCCTGGGCTTGAGATCCAGAATTGCAAAAAAAAAAATTGAGTATCAATTTTATATCTAAACTTCTTTGAGTTTGGAGAAATGCCACTGCTTTCTTGAAAGATGGAAGAAAACCTGGACTCCAAGAAGACTCATATTTTAAGATTAGTTTGAATACTTATCCTTTATTGAAATCCTCATAATGGAGTGTACCTGGATCTATTTTAATTTATGGTTTGGTTTTCCATAATAATTCCACAAATATATATAGAAAACAATGCAAAAAAATGTGTTCTTTCTAATATTTTATAATAGCAGTTGTGTGAATAGGTCAGAGTCTGACATGATAATCAAAATACATAAAATATGTAACTATATAGAAAAATTAAAATAGTCATAAGCTCCATCAATTTTCTCCAAACAGAGATTTCCAGTGTACTGTACTATTCTGGTAATTTTTTTCAGCTCTCTGATTAGTGACAGAAGGTTATCAGATATTAAAACAATCCTAAGAATTCTACCAACTGACATAAATGAGGTTCTGCATTTTAAAAATTAAAATAATCCTGAAAAGATAACCTGTGCAGGAATTCCTCTGTGTGTGACTTGTGTGTGTCATCCTCCTTACATCTGGATTCATTAAATAAAAATTCCCCAGGGCACACCTTCCTCAGCAGCAGGAAAATGCTATACTACTACATTCTGTTTTTATAAATTATATGACCCAAACTTCCATCATTTACAGGTAGATTTACACCATGTTGATACTTTTGTGAGTGACAGTTACATGGCCTAATAATTTCAAGATTCATCTGTGGTTTCTTATACATCAGAATCACCTTCCTATTTTATGCTGCTTAGTATTTAATGCAATATTCGGACTTTGCATATTATACTACTGAAGATTCCACCCCACTCTATGTAAATGTATAGAGTTTTGATTCTTATGCCTATGAAGAGGATCACCATGTACCCTCTTGACAGAATAAATTCAAGACTCATCTGTGGCTTCCTATGCGTCAGAATCTTTCTCCTATTTAATGTTGAGTGGAATTCCATGATATATCCAGACCATATTGTTATACATTTATATGCTTGGGAATATCAGACTGTCTCTATCATTGACTATTATAAATATGGTATCCTGAGCAATGGTGCTTAAATAATAGTTGTTGCTATATCCAGTTTTGTGTTATATTCCTAAAAGTTCAATTGATAGATGAGATGGCAGTTTATAATAAGGGATGTTTACAATCTATTAGGCATAAAGGAGATTTCTGAGACTCTTGATTTATTAAAACTGCTGCAATCTCTCACACACCTTTAAATGTATGGACTGATTCAGAAAAAAAAATGATATTTACTACCTAGGGTTCCTTTCACACACCAATCAGAAATATAAAGTTACTAGCTTTGTTGGAGCCATATGGACAATAATCTGTCCTGTTTTTCCCATTTTCAAGCTTCAATATAATCATTTTTAAAAACCACTTTATGCATTCATCCAACAAGGAGAGCAAACTCACTATGCCATGATGCGTTGATGCACGGCAGTGCGGTGGCTCAGGTCGAGAACTGACCCATCATGCAATGATTCAACGTTGACTGTCTTTCCCCCACAAATATTTCAAAAAGGCAACACTTTGTTTCACCGTGCAGATAAAAACCAAAGGACTGATGGTGGCATAGCCATTGGACACCATGATCTGTTCAGAATGGCACACAGGGTCATTGTTCCACATGGTTTTTGAGGAGGAGATGATGCAGGCCAAACAGTACATGAGCACAAAAAATTCCATGAGCACCAGGATGGCCCTGGTGGCCCTCTGTTCTGGGGAGGCTTTTGGGGACAGGCTGGTGCTATGAAGGTGCTGGCACTGCCTCTTATGCCTATACAAGAGGGTCACCATGTACCCACTGGAGAGGGCCATGAGCCCTATAAGGAAGACATCTGGTAATGCACCTAGTTCAGTAAACAAATTCCTGAGGAAGTTGCTCATGGGTAAGATAGTGCAGGAGTCACTGAGGAATGTAAGGCCCTGTGAGGTCACAGTGGAGTTGTCAACAGCAGAGATGGAGAAGTGGCCACTGAAGGACATGTAGAAGACCCACAGGAAGAGAAGGGACCTCAGGCTGTCCTGTGGAGACTTAGGCTTGAACTTTGTCAAGCAGGAACTTCTGGGCATGAGGGTGATGCCCTGCAGGACACTCAGCAGGCAGGTGGCAAAAATGGACAGGCCCCTCATCAACCTGTACAAATAGGCAACAGATTTACATGTAACATCACCCCCAAAACCCCACATGAGATGAAAAGTGTCTGCACCTATGAACCCCATGGTGAGCAGCATCAGTAGGTGGGTTAGGGCCAAGAGACTGATGATCCAGTCCGTGTCCTTGAGCCTCTTGTAACACAGGAACTTGATGACAGAGAACAGAAAGAGGATGGTGTTGGCCAAGATCCCAATTCCAACTTCAGAGTAAAAGGTGCTTCTTAAATTAATAACACCATGCATGATGTGGTTTTTTTTTCTCATCTTTAGGGGTAAGGAATCATGAAGTACATATCTTAGGGAGAAAAGTAAGAAAATGCATTATCACAAATATTAAATTTCATCCATCTCAGCCAACACTGTTGCCAGGAGGAAAATTTGGTGGCCTATCCTAATGCCCCCTTTTCCCTTAAACTGAAGTTTTGCTGACCCACCCTGGAAAGCATTCTTTCCTCTCTCATTTCCAATCATTTCTCAATCATGGCTGGATTACATTTTAGGCAAAGTATAAAAGGATTTCCTGTGCATTAAAAATGATCACAACTGTCATATATTTCTCATTCACAAGCTCTGATTCTATAGAAAATCTTTCCCTAATGCAACCTTGAATTTTTCTTGGTGATATGTTACTGCAAGGGTGGAGTATGTGTCCTTCCTGTAGTAAGGACCATGTACTTTTGGGTCAATTTAAATTGTGGGGGTTTAATTAGAAAGAAAACCCTCCTAAGCAAAGAGTCTCGATGTATTAGGCCATGTATATTTATGTTAGCTTCCTGTTACCTTTATTCTGGTTGTTCATGAACATATGTGATTTTGTTAATATTTTCACAGAGAAAATGCTAAATATTGCAACCTCTGAAGTCATATGGCTTGAATAGACCTATGTAATCTTCCATTTAAAGGATAAGTATTCAACTTTGAGAAGTCCATGAAGCTGGGCTCAGGGCTCATCTCATCTATAAGCTGAAGAAAACCTCATTGTCTCTGTGCATGAGACACCATGCAGGAAACAGGATGGAGAACGTTTGCCATACAGGGAAGGCTTGCTGTGCAGAAAGATCCCTGTGGAATTGTTCATTTTTTTAGACTTCTGCAGATCCTCATTCATAGAAATCTCCTAATAGTTGATCATCTCTATCACCCACTGAGGAAGGCTAAATATTACCAGAATTAAAATCTGTTGGGAATCTCTGTTCAGAGAAAACTGAGTGGATTTTAGGACTATTTGATTCCCCTATACAGCTACCTATGTTAAGAATTTTTGTTATCAAATCACAATTTGACCTATTTGATCCAAGTTCACTGTCAAATACTAGCAGAAACACATTTCAATATTTTTCTACTTAAATATGGGTAGCCAGGCATGGTGTCACAGTCCTGTAATCCAGCAATTTGGGAGGCTGAGGCTACAGGGTTGCTAGTTCAGTGCTAGCCCCAGCAATTGTGATACACTTAGAAACTCAGTGAGACCCTGTCTATAAATAAAATACAAAATAGGGCTGGGGATGGGGCTTGCTTGTTCAATGTCCCTGAGTTCAAATCCCAGTACCAAAACAAAACAAAACAAAACCTTAAATACATGGAATCATTGTGGTAACCATAACCATAATTAAAATAGATGCACATTCACTCCACTTGAGGAATTTATTACAGTGTAAGTATCCAACCTAACTTTAAAATATGAGTCTTTTTGGAGTCCGAGTTTTCTGTCATTTTTCAAGAATGCAATGGACCCCGACTCAAAGGGTCCACATGTAAAATAGATACGTGGGTTTATTATATTGATGCCTCACATATACCAGATTCATTTTCTACTACTGAACTATATACCCAGCTCCTATTCTAGAGAATTTTGTAATGACTTACTTTCAGAATATTTTCCCAGAAAACATATGTATTTTCTTTAACCCAAGCATCTCCTATAATAATAATTGAAACTTAATTTGTGTTTTCACTTACTGAACCATAATAACACCTGAAATAAAAGTCTTAAGGCTAAATTAGTTCATGAGACTATGGATGTAAGAGACACTAAGGGAATCCCAGCTACTCAGGAGGCAGAGACAGGAGGATGTCAAGTTCAAGGCCAGCTATTAAATTAGTGAGACCCTGTCTCAAAATAATAAATTAAAATTGGGCTAGGGATGTACCTCATTGTTAAAGAGCACTGGGTTCAATCCCTGGTACAAAAACCAAAATTTATAAGGAAAGCTTAAATGTTAAAGATGTGTGAGCATTGGACAACAAATGAGAATTCATAGTATAAGTACAGGTTTCGTTTAAACTTTGAAATGCAGACTTATTTATTTTTAATTTTACCTTTAGCTGACATAATATCTGGACTTAGGGAGTCTCATATTAGAGTTCAAGACATGTTTACATTGGTTGCTGAACACTTTATAGGGGAATTAACATTTTGATTTTCTTAAATTGTATAATTTGTAAGTGTGTGGAGTATCAAAACTCTTATTTGGTTACATGTAATCACCTGATGTAGACTCTGGTGACCACATTGAGCTATAGGCATGAGACCTTCTGACCCCAGCCCCACAGCTGTGCCCAGGTGCCCCTCACCCTTCCTTTGAATCATCCTTCCCCTGCCCCTTCCCATATTCTGCTGAGCTGCACTTCTATGTCAACAACATGTTTACATTACCTATATGAGTGAGGACATGCAGTATTTCACAGAAAGGAAAATTCTAAAAAATTAGGGTAAAAAGTTCATTTTTTCAGAAATGAGGTGAACAGGCAAAATGACCATTTTATTTTTTAACTCATTAGCATATTTGGTCTGCTCCCAGGACAAGCTTGGGAATGACACTAGAAGTATTTTACATAAGGGGACATCTGTTAGATGTTATATGGATCACAGATGATCACAGGAGCATGGCCCTGTTATTTTATGATGTCCTTGAACATAAAACTGATGCACATCTCTTCTTATATACCAGTTAATTTTAAGGTAATATATATATATATATATATATATATATATATATATATATATACTGGTGAAGAATTACAGAATGTCTATATATTATGTATATTATCCATTGTTTTGTGAATTGAAATGATTTAAGTAAAACTCAAAATTTCTAAGGTAATATCTATATACCTGTCTGGCTGTCTGTCTATCTGTCTATCTATCTATCTATCTATCTATCTATCATCCATCTACCTGTCTATATGTATACATATATAATGTTTATTTACAACATTCTAAAATGAAAAATTTAAAATGATAGTGCTGAAGTTGCATTTTTTATGCTATTTCTGGAAAATGAAGACTTTATTTCATTATGTTTAATTGATTTCAATACATAGGGCCACTCAAACGCCTACCATTATAAAATTTATAGTAACATTTCAATCACCTGTACATCTGAAAATTAGATAAAATTATTTTCAGTGTTACTTAAAAATCTATTCGTGCAAAGGTAGACATTTTGGAGAAAGCATGGATGAGAAGAAGCCATGAATTTCCAGTACCATGCAGAAATTATAACCTCAGTTCATTGTTGCTTTAAAATGACCAGAAATTCTTATTTTTTTCTGAAAGGAAAATTCCAGCATAGTAGCAAGAAAAAGAAATATCCTTTCTCCAGTACATATGAGAGTAAGTGAACACACTAACTGCAAAAACTAACTTTGCCGAAGAAGAAGAGATCACGTGAAAGCAAACTATCCTAAAAAAAATACTGGACAGTCCACAGAGGGGAACATGAATCACAAGGAAAGTAACATGGGTTGTGCATGGTGGGGCACATCTGTAATCCCCACAGTGTGGGAGTCTGAGGCAAGAGAATTGCATTTTTGAGCTAGCCTCAGCAACTTAGTGAGGACCTAAGCCTAATAGCAAGACCCTGTCTCTAAATAAAATGTTAAAAAGACTAGGGATGTGGCTCAGTGTTTAAGCACCCCTGGGTTCAAACCTTGTACCAAAATAATAATAATAATAATAATAATAATAATAATAATAATAACAACAACAACAACAATAATATAATAGCAGCAGCAACAGAGGGACATAATTTGTTTTTTCTTTTCCATGTACTTAAGCCTCCCCCCTGCTGTCATCAACTACTGTATGTTAACTAAAGATGAACAACTGAGTTCTGGGAGGGGGGCTGCTCCTGCTTCATGCCAATTTTAGACTGACTTGAAATTGGGCAGCAAGTTGTACTTTGCATCACAGTTCTAGCTGGGAAACTATGAAGAACACTACGGAGGAACAGCTTGCACATAAGGGAGGGCACAACCACTACCAGCCAGGTGCTATGCTGTGTGAAAAGCCACTGTGAAATATACAAGCTACAGGAATATGAAGGAGAAAATCTTGTAGAATATTTGGATAAATGAATGATGGTGATTCCTGAAAAATCTGGTTGATGATTATCCATTGTTTCCATTAATTGGAAAGATTTCAGTAAAGCTCAGGGTTCCCAGCTGCGACTACACAATAACAATAGTTTGAAATCTGTCTTCAGATTCAGTATAAGAAAAGTTACTTTTCTAACAGCAACAAGAAACTCCAAAGAGCTTCATCACATACACTAAGCTGTCCTTACTGGGAAACCCAAACATACCTTCAGGAGGATCTGTTTCCCTGATGAAGTCAATAATGACATGAGTCAAGTTCAATTTACTTAAAGAAGAAAAGGGGATAGGTTCACATTTGTTCTGTAAATGCATTTGCATGAAAATATGAACACCTGAATAGTGTGAGAATCAACTTTTCCCAATATTCTCCCTAATAAAATGCCTATCACACACAACCATTTTTAGGGAAATGGGAAGAAGAATTTTAAAATGAATAATAAAAAGAGAACAAATTAATGAGCCATATATTATTCTGGCTCAATTATTGAAAATTATATTCCCAGATCCTTGGGGGGCA
This sequence comes from Spermophilus citellus, assembly GCF_964194105.1. Lineage (NCBI taxonomy): Eukaryota > Metazoa > Chordata > Mammalia > Rodentia > Sciuridae > Spermophilus > Spermophilus citellus. The sequence continues at coordinate 161,006 of NW_027673039.1, read as the reverse complement.
AGGAAAAGAACACCACTATCGGGTTCACTTGCCTTTTCATGTGAAGGTGACACAGGACCACTGCCCTCTCACTCGAAATTGGCTAGTAGGCAGAACACACAATCTGGAGAGGCACCATTCATTTTTAGTTTGTGAGATGAAATGTAGGACAAGTAAGATTTCATGAGAAATTACAACACATGGTTGTGGTAATATAAGGTCATCCCTATTACTTTCAGGTTTATACAAAATCACTTTTTAATTTCTCAATATTTAGAAAGTCACCTATCAATGAACATTCCATTTTTTCAGGAAGATGAGAGAAGCAAAGCTAAGCATACTTAATAAAAAGGAGACAGGGAACATTATTACTTCTCTGATTATTTGTATAGGACTAAATAACATAGAAAACAGGAGCTAGCACAGATAGCATATGCAACTTTCCAGAGAAAATTAAATAGGAACCTGATATAGTGGAAATTTCTTAAGGAAAACAATGAGTAATTTTCTAAGTCTCAAAACTAAAGAATGACACATCCTAGGAAGATTTCCTTTATTGCATCTCACAGAGCAACGTTGTCTGGTTGAGCACCATGGTTAATGATGGATGGCTCTTCTAAAGCTACCAAAACCCTCACTAGGAAACCCAGTTTGCCCCTTCCTCCCTCCTCATAAAAGCCCATGTACTCACAGCCTACATCCAAGGAAACAGAGAAGAGCTTGGCTGGATGGATGCTGGCCACTAGGTGCTCCTGAGAATAACCTGCACACTTTTAAGGAAAGGGTGTGTGAGCTCATCTCTCTGCAGCCTGTCATTTTAGTGTCTATATATAGATGGCAGGATCCCACTGGGGAACCCAGGATGATGGAGTCCCCAGTAGAACGTTTCACTTGCCCCTTGATTGGATTCTGTTCTGGATAAGAGCCATCTGGGGAGAGAGATATGCTCAAAATTTCCTCCAAGTTCCTTTTTTTTTTATTTATTTTTTTTTTTAGAGAGAGAGTGAGAGAGGAGGGAGAGAGAGAGAATTTTTAATATTTATTTTTAATTATTGGTGGACACAACATCTTTGTTGGTATGTGGTGCTGAGGATCGAACCCGGGCCGCACGCATGCCAGGCGTGCGCGCTACCGCTTGAGCCACATCCCCAGCCCCCTCCAAGTTCCTTTGACAAAAAAAAAAAAAAAAGTCTGTCCCAATCATGTGGAAACCCCAAGTTCTCTCACTTCCATCCAAAGTTGAAATTAGCCCATACCCATTCCACATGTCATGATGCCTGGATTCTGGGCAGAGTCTCCCCGTGCCTCCTGTGGCTCTGAAGGTCCTCTATTTACAATGTCTGAAAGGAACCCTCTTCCCCACTCCATTCTCATGTGGGTCACCTGAGTTTTTTATGTTACTGCTCATGTGCACTAGGACTTCCATACTGATGATTTCAGGATCCAAGGTGTGGCATCACACAAAAGTGCACTTGAAAGGAAATAGAAAAACAGAGACAGAGCTATAGGCTCTGAGCTGCAGTCATAGCAGAAGATTGAACATCCTTGAATGCATGAGCTCTCTCATTCACCGAGGAAGTCCACGGAACAAGGTAGAGGAGAGTGTGGCTGCAGACTCACTAATCAAGACCTCCAGAGACCAAGCAGAAAGCAGGTCTGATTTTATTATGCAGTTACCGTGTGTGTGTGTGTACACATATATATTCAGGCAGTAGCTTAGCAGATTATAGACAGCCAATAAAATTTCTGGCCAACTGTCCTTGCAGAGACCAATCAAGGATTGGGTCATGGAGCAAGTGCAACGCTGAAATATATGCCCTCACACCCAAGGCTATGCCTATGGGGTAAGGGGTTTGCCGCTCACTCGCCTAGCACGGGGGAGTGGCCTGCCACTCAGATGCCCTTAACATATGCCATGTATGCAGTACTCCATGCACTTGTCCTCACATCTCCCCCCTCTGACTGTGCTGCAAGGATTTCAGCCAGCATTGTTTTTTTTCCATTCCCTGGCCTTCACAGGATTACTTAAGTGTCACACAATGCAAGAAAATATTATCACTATAATAAACAGTAGGGCCAGGGCGATAGCATTATACAGCTTAGTTAATTTGGCTACCAGGTCTTTCCAATGTTCAGTCAATCCCTGGAGGAAAGACGAGGTTGTCAAGATAGGCACCTTCATCTCATTGGTTTTGACAATTGCCTTGGTAAGATTATGCATGGTCATAACATAGTTATGATGCCTTCTGTAGGATTTCCATGCTCAGATTGTTTTGACTACAGTGGGACTCATTCCTCCAAATAAATTTTAAGATTTTTTTTAGTTCTATGGAAAATGGCATTAGTATTTGATGGAAATTCCATGTATATATCATTTTTGATTATAGGAGCATTTGACTGTATTAATTCTGCCCATCAAGAACACGAGACGTTTTTGATCTTTTGAGTTTCTCTTCAATGTCTTTCTTCAGTATTCTAGTTTTCATAGTAGCAATCTTTCAACCTTTGGTTAGATTAATTCCCAAGAATTTTTTGAAGCTATGTGAAGGTGAGTGGCTTTCCTGATTGCTTTCTCAGAAAAGCTATCAATTTTTGAGTATTGACCTTGTATCCATCTACTTTGCTAAATCCATTTATTAGCTCCAGAAGTTTTCTGGTGGAATTATGGGGGGAAGTTTCAAATATATTTATATCATGTCATTAGCAGACAGTGATAGTTGACTTCTTTTCCAATTTGTATGCCCCTAATTTCTTTCTCATGCCTGATCACCCTGACTAGAGTTTTAAGACCTATATTGAATGGAAGTGGTGAAAGTGGAAATCCTCATCTTGTTCTTTATTTTAGAAGAAATACTTTCAGGTTTTCTCCATGATGTATGATTGTGGCTATGGGTTTGTCATATAAAGTTTTTATAATGTTAAGTTTCTTGAATCCCTAGTTTCTCTGGTGTTTTTAAAATGAATGCTCACTGTATTTTATCAAAGGCCTTTTCTGCTACTATTGAGATGATCATATAATTCTTGTTCTTAATTCTATTAAGAATGTGATTTATATTTATTATTTGTGTCTGTTGGACTGGAAGTGCATCCCTGGGATCAAGCCTACTTAATAATGATGTATTATCTCCCTAATATGTTTTTGAATGCTGTTTACTAATATTAAGGGGTTTTGCATTTGCGTTCATCAATGTTGGTCTGTGCTTTCCTTTTTAGATGGTTAATCTATTTTGGGCATCACAGTTATACTGTACTCATAGAATGTGTTTGGGAGCATTGATTCTTTTTTAATTTCATGAAATAATTTAAGAAAGACTGGTATTATTTCTTCTTTGAAGGTCAGGTAGAACTCTCTTTAGAACCCCTCTAGTCTTGGATTTCTTTGTAGGTAGGCTTCTTTAAAAAATAGATGATAGGGGCTGGGGATGTGGCTCAAGCGGTAGTGCGCTCGCCTGGCATGCGTGCGGCCCGGGTTCGATCCTCAGCACCACATACAAACGAAGATGTTGTGTCCGCCGAATACTAAAAAATAAATATTAAAAATTCTCTCTCTCTCTCTCTCCTCTCTCACTCTCTCTTTAAAAAAAATAGATGATAGATAGATAGATAGATAGGTAGATAGATATCTCAAGGGGACTTTATTTTTATTTATGTGTATGCTATGCTGGAAATCAGACCCAGTGCCTCACACATGCTAGGCAGTCATGCTACCCCTGAGCCAAAACCTGAGTCCCTTTTCTGAGACTTTTGATTAAAAGTCACTGTTTCTGTTTAATGATTTGGTATTTCTGTTTTGACACTGTATATTCCTGATTCAGTTTAGGCAATTTGCATGTTTCTAGAAATCAGCCAATATCTTCTAGATTTTTGAGGTTTGGGGTGTGTACATTTTTCAAATGTCTTTTGTTTACCACTTGATTTCACAAGAGTCTGTGCTGATAGTTCATTTTTTAATCTCTCATTTGTTGATTTGGGTCTTTACTGTCTTCCTTTGGGTCATCTTAGCCCAGCATTGATCAATCTTATTGGTTGCTGATATTTGTTCTTTCTACTTATACAATGAGAGAGGACTGTATTTTGTCATATTGTTCATACCCAGAGTATAACTTATTCTAATTAGGATCCCATTCTTTTGGATAAAAGTTATGTAGAGTTGCTCTTGTTTTGTACTTATATATGAACAAAGGGAAGTTGTGTCTGGTTCATTCTACTGTCCTTCCTATTCCCATCCGACTTTCTATCCCTTTTCTGCCTTTGGCTAATCCAATGAACTTCTACTTCTCCTTCCCCAATTCCTTATTATGTGTTACCATCCACACATCAGAAAGAATATTTAGCCTTTGGGATTTGGGGATTGGCTTATTTCACTTAGCATAATAGTCCCTAATTCCATCCATGTACCAGCAAATGGCATAATTTTATTCTTTATTTTGACTGAGTACTATTCCAACACCTAGGTTGATTCCATAGCTTAGATATAGTGAAATGAGCTGATACAAACATTGATGTGGCTGCCTTACTGTAGTGTGTGGAGTTTAAGTCCATTTGGGATATACTGAGAAGTGGGATGACTTATTGAAATGATGATTGTATTCTACATTTTCTGAAGAATCTCCATGCAGCTTTCTATAATAGTCACAGAAACTTGCAGATCCACCAGCAATGTTTGAGTGAAACTGCCCCCTACACACACACACACATCCTTGCCGACATTGATATTTGCCATTCGGACTGGATTGAGATGGAATATCAGTGTACTTTTAATTTGCATTTCTCTAATTGCTAGACATATTGTTCATCTTTCCAGTTTGCTTGTCATTGGTATTTCTTCTGTTAAGTGTCTGTTAAGTTACTTTGCCCATTTGTTCATTTGAGTGTGTGTTTGTGTGTGTGTGTGTGTGTGTGTGTGTGTGTGTGTGTGAGAGAGAGAGAGAGAGAGAGAGAGAGAGAGAGAGAGAGAGAGAGAGAAAGAGAGAAATATATGAGTCCTTTGTATATTATAGAGGTTAATTTTGTGGCTGAGAGACAAATATGTTCTCCCATTCTCTGGCTTTCTCTTCACATTCTTGATTGTTTCCCTTGCTATGAAAAAAAAATTTAGTTTGATAGCATCTCATCTTGATTTTCCTTTTTCTCTTTAGGAATCTTGCTAAGGGACTCTGTTCATACAAACAACATGATATTCAGATGTGCCTATATTTTTCTTCTTGTGGACACAGGATTTCTGGTCTAATACCTAGGTTCTTGGTCACTTTGAGTTGAGTTTTATGTAGGGTGAGAGATAGAGGTTAAATTTTATTATACTACACACGAAAGTCCAATATTCCCAGAACCATTTTTTGAAGAGTTGTTCCTGAAGAATTCGTTAAGAATGAAAAGAAATTAGCTTCACATATTTTTTTTGCTTCTTTTGCTATGGTCAGAATGGATATTTTGGTAATTTTCTTAAATTGAAACAGCCCTGAAAACCTCCAGCTGAGTTTGGAAATCCTACTAGACATATTACCCCAACCACATGGTCAGCATGATAGTGGACCAAAAAAGATGATCTCACATTTTAGAGAGTGGACCCCAGAGCCACTTGGAATCTATGCGTGGAGCCAGGATTCACTCATCCCAGAGTAGAAGCATTGCAGGGTAGAACGTGGTTTGGGACTAATTTGAATGTAGATTTTTAAAAAGAGAGAATGCTTGTGGTCTATGTGTTTGGGAACCTTCAGATCCCTCACACAGATGTGTGCAGGGAATTAAGAGAAAAGTTTTGAGTTCGATTCTCCCCAGGTTGCTACTATCCAGCAGAGACTAAAGTACAAGTAAGAGACAGGTGACATGTTCCCCTGGGGGAAGCCACAGTTGTGCATTCTCCAGTGGGAACCTGTCACCTCCTAACAGATTCTAAAATTAAAGCCCTACAGAGAGGTGAGCTAAAGACATCTTTTTCTTAAAATGGTGCAGGATCCGCTCACGTCCCCTGACTCCCCATGCGACCTGCCCAGGTAAGTGCCTTTCTCTTCATGAAATGCAGCAGCAGAGTGTGAGTGGGCTTCTGTGATTGTGATGAAGGATCAAAAAATCAAAATAGCCAAATTGTGTGTTAGATTCTTTGGTAGCTCTGAATTATGCATCCAGTTCTACCCACACTCAACAGCTTCGAGGACTGAAGAAAATTTTCTTCTTACTATCTTTTGCCTTTAAATTTGGTTACTTCTGAACATTTATTATTTTTTTCTAATTTTTTCAGTTGTTTATGTACAGTTATTTAATTTTTTAAAATGTGGTGCTGACCATCAAACCAAATGCCTCACACTTACTAGGCAAGAACTCTGCCACTGAGATACAACCTCAGACCCTTGTCAAATTTTTAATAAGAAAATTTAATTTTATTAAATTTTTAGTAAGAAAAAAAAATTTAAATATATCATTTTAGGTTTCCATCTATTTCTCAGACCGCAGTGAGTTTAATTGCTATTTTGCTCTATCAGTTCTCAAAGTACATACTATTAAGTTTTCTGGTTATTTCTGCTTCAGCATTGCTAATTTGTATTCATATTCACTACAGAAGAGATAAAATTTTAGACCAGAATTTTATTAAACACAGTTGTTTTTCTTTATCTTCCCTCAAAATCTCAATTTAAATTCATTTAAGCATTTCCTTCTATAGCTGAGATAATGAGAAATATTTATATACACAAGATCCTTTTTTTAGCTAATCAGAAGGAAATTATATTGTGGATTTTTTTCAAATATGATACATATAAATAAAGTTTATCTTCACATTTTTAACAAATAGCAAATAGCATTTTCTTTACGCTGATGTATTTTTTTCTCAGGTTTGATCTAACAAAAGTACAGCAATGGTGCTCTGGATGCCTGAAGATTTCTAACTAGAGCTTGGATCAGGGGCTGCAATTGCTTAATTTTACAAAGTGACAGTAGTGATTGCCCCTTCCTGGCTTCCAAAGATCCCATGGTGTCTTCTCTCCAAAGAGATAGGGGATGTTAGTGAAGAGGTGATGGTGATCTGTGCAATAAAAACAAATGAAATATGCCCTTTCATGAATCTAAAGCACCTCATTAAATGAGGACACAAATTACACAATTTACATGATTGTGTCCATGGTGCACCTGAGAAAGAAGATATGTCCTCCTCCCTACCTCCAGCCTATGTCTCTCCACACACAAGCCCTAGAAGCCCAAGATGCTGTTGGGATCTACTTTTCTCACCAGTGACTGGGGTGCACTGACCTCAGTGTTCTTCACTAGTTTCTGGCCCATTGGGAGATAACATATATCTCAGGGTTGTTTGAGATTTGGACAATGGCAGAATGCAAAATATTTAACTGATGGCTTGTTTGTTCATGACAGGAAAGGAATTGTCCACTGGGTTAAATTTCCCAGGAAAGGACTTCACTCTGTCAGCTTTTAGGACCCTAGCTATATACCTTAAAAAAAAAAAAACAGAGTTTCATTTCCATTTTATTCTCCACTTCTGTTTTTATCCTTGAATCTGCCCACTTAGATTTTCCCCCACTGTACCTTTTTAGACTGGGACCTATTTCTGAACTTCTTTTCCACATTATTTTCTTTGAACTTATGTCATCATATGTGTAACCTCCAGTCTGAGGATGGCTTATTTTTTTCATATTCATACCTATGACCTGGGGCTTGGCCCATCAGGGCTGCCAGAAGCTACTTCATCACCTCTCTCCCCAGAGCTCTGAGGAGAGATTCTTGGGTCATCCTGGTGACAGACAGGCCTTCTGTCTGCACCCTGATCTCCTGGTTGGACTAGTCCTGGCAGGTGTGAGTGGGGTGAGGCACAGCCAGGAGGGGACAGGCTAAGAAGATTCATTTATCTTACATTTATGAAATGTTGACGTGTTTCAGGATGTTTTCTAATAAATATGATAATGTAGGATGGAATAGAAACATTTTGTTCTCTATAATTAAACTACCTGTGAACCATGGAGGGCACTGTGGGTCTCACTGATACACACGTGTGTGACCCATACAGTGTGCAGATGGCCAGCTGCTTCTCTGTCTCCTGTGTCCTGGGGCTGCAGGGAGCTAATTCTTGTGGGGGACCCATGACAGCATCCGACTCTGCCACTTCCCATAATCAGCACTTTACTAAAGCGATAAGGTTTTCCAGCTGTAACCAGGAAATTTCTCCTATAGAAAAAAAAAATAATGTTCCACTTGTTCAGGCAATGCTCCCTGGAAAACCCAGTTCTCTACCTGTGTTTGAAAGTCCATGGCCCCTCCTGGCTCCATCCCTCCCTCCCATGACAATGCAGGCAGGGTGGCCACCCAGCTGGCAGGGCTGAAACCAGAGTCCTGTGCCCTCCATCCACAGATAACTCAGACAGACTGCTTCTCCTCTTTTTCAATACTCTCCATTTTATTTTCTTAAACTGCATTAAACTGAACTGAAGAAAAACCTGTATTTTATAATATTACAGAAAATGAAAAAAATATGATTTTTTCTGTAATTTTATTTTTTTTTCATTTTCTGTAATTTTTAAAGGACTTCTTCAAATGTTACATATCCAGTTTGTGTTGCTGTAAAGGTATTTTGGGATCAAAATGTCAGCATATATCTTACAACTCACTTCAAGTGTGCACACAGGAATAGGCATCATCTACCCATAGCTTCATGGAAAATAAATAAACCATGTAGTGCTGTGCCTACTCATAACCATCTGTGACTTTTCAAATGTGGAGACTCCTAGACCATTATTATATAATCTTAGACCATTATATTAGCCTTTTTCTTTCTTTCTTTTTTTTTGAGAATAACAAGGGAGGAAATCTTTTGTTGAAGATGTGACTGAATGGAAAAAAAAAACTTCTTACTAAATTAATCATTTGGAAGAGATTAAATTTTTCTAATGTCTTTAATTAATTTTCACTATAGAAAATGACCCTTCCTCAAATATTTCCAAGCAATTAATTAACTAGGCTAAAACACTAAAATTGTCTTGACCTCTTGCCTCTTTTGCTCACCCTTAGTAACTGACATAATCAACCTATAATATTCTGGGTAGCTATGAATATAATTTAGAGTATTATTGATGAAAGAATGTGTGGAAGTGTTCTAGTCTCATTGTACATGTTACATATACAGCAGAATTAAAACTGAAATAAAGAAAATGCCTTCATTCTATAGGGAGATATTTCATGAAGATGTTCTCATCAAATTGTCTATTACAATATTTCCTCCTTTGTCCTCTGGAGAAATATCATTGCTGACTAAAAGAAGATAAGAAATCTTGTTCTCTTGTGTAAACTATTTAATCAGGGTGAGGTCTGGTCTTTGTAGCCCAGTTAAAACACTCAAATGTATGACCCACAAAGTATTGAAGTTTTCCTGTTGCAGTGGTGCGTGCCTGTTATCCAAGCAGCTTGGGAAGCTGTTGCAGGAGATTTGCAGGTTCAAGGCCAGCCTCATCAACTTAGTGAGGCCCAAAGCAACTCAGTGAGACCCTGTCTCAAAATAAAAATAAAAGATCTAGAGATGTGACTCAGTTGTTTTGTGCCTTTGGGTTCAAATCTGGGTTTTAAAAAGGCACTTAAACTATGATAATTTTTATTTTTTTTAAAGAGAGAGAGAGAGAGAGAGAGAGAGAGAGAGAGAGAGAGAGAGAGAGAGAGAGATTTTTAAATATTTACTTTTAGTTTTTGGAGGACACAACATCTTTATTTTATTTTTATGTGGTGCTCAGGATCAAACCCAGTGCCCTGTGCATGCCAGGCAAGCGTGTTACTGCTTAAGCCACATTCCCAGCCCCTAATTTTCATTTTTCAATATGCCAAAGAGTGGACAGAAAAGAGATTTTGGAATAAGATCCTACTAACAATTGATGATTCTGCCCACTTTGATATGTTTTTTTCTGGCATAATCAAATATATGTAAAATATTATAATTGGTTAAGCAATCCTGGGTTCAATATTTTATATATATATATAAAATCAAGAAGTCTGAAGTCTGATTTCAGAGCCCATATTTTGGTTTTTCATCTGCAAACTAGTGAGAAAAAAATCTAGAAAAAGAAACACTAAAATTACAGAGTTTTACAAGGGTCCCCCAAGGTCATTCTTCTGTTGAGAGTTCTATGTGAATATTCCTGCACCTTGCCTCACTTGAATTCACTTCAAATGCTACATACTGAGCTTTCCTAGCAGGTTTCTGTGCATAAAAAGACAAATTAATCATGGCCCTACACAGGAGAAACAATAACCGAAGATGGAAAGGGCACATTAAAAGTTAATTATTGGGCTGAGATTGTGGCTCAGTGGTAGAGCACTCGCCAAGCATGTGTGGGACCCAGGTTTGATTCTCAGCACCACATAAAAATAAAGGCATTGTGTTGTGTCTATCTACAAAAAAAAACTGATTCATATTCATTTTCTCTCTCTCTCTCAGAAAAAAAAAATGTTAATTATAAGTATGAACATACTTTGAGATGGGGAGGCTTGGTAGTTGGGGAGGTTGAAGCTGGTAACAACTGTCATGATGAGTATTTATCCTCAGACATGGACTCTGTAACATCTTTTCACCAGAAAACAAAATGACCAAGAGCAGCACACTTCACATTTTTATTGCCGTAGAAAATGTCTTTTCTTACCAAATTATCCTTGGGATCACAGCCAATGTCTTCCTGCTCCTCTTCAACGTCCTCAGGTGCCTTCTCCAGCGCAAAATCAGGCCCGCTGATTTCATCATCGCTCACCTGGCTCTCATTCATCTACTGATGCTCATAATCAGGATGTTCCTGGACATAGATATTTTGGGGGTTCAATATATTTGGAACAACATCTCTTGTAAAACTGTCATCTACCTGTACAGGCTGATGAGGAGCCTGTCGATCTGCACCACCTGCCTGCTGAGTGTCTTTCAGGCCACCACCCTCAGCCCCAGAAGCTCCTTTCTGGTCAAGTTCAAGCACACATCCCCACAACACAGTCTGTGGTACTTTCTCATTCTCTGGGTGTTCAACATGTTCATTAATATCCGTATTTTAGTCTCTATTGAAGGCTCCTCCAATGACACATTAAATGTTTGGTTTTCCACTGAATCCTGTAGGGAATCTCCCACAGGTTACTATTACGGGATCTTATTTTCCCTGGTAGGAATACTCCAGGATGTCTTCCTTCTCGGGCTCATGGCCCTCTCCAGTGGGTACATGGTGTCTCTCCTGTGGAGGCATAAGAGGCAGTGCCAGCACCTCCACAACACCAGCAGGATTGCACAAGCCTCCCCAGAGCAGAGGGCCACTAGGACCATCCTGCTCCTCATGGGTTCCTTTGTGGTCATGTACTTTATGGACTGTGTGATCTCCTCTTCTTACAGTAAAATGCAGAAGAAGGATCCGGTTCGCCTTGTCTTCCAGATGCTGGTGGGCAATGGCTACGCGACCGTCAGTGCTTTGATGTTCATTTGTACCGAAAAACGAATAATCCAGTTCTTCCAATCCACACTGGAAAGGATGAGGACATGTTTAAGCAGGGCCAGATAACCCCTCACAGTGTCATCCCACGTTATTTTCTCCTGAGTTTCCAAAAATTAGTTGATGTTGGAAAAAAACCTAAATGGGGATGAGGGAGATGAAATTTCTGTTGTTCTTTGTAAGATCGTTATCAAACCAGGTGAGGTGGTGCACACCTGTCATGCCAGTGGTTCAGGAGGCTCAGGCAGGAAGTTCTCAAGTTGAAGGCTAGCCTCAGCAATTATGTGTGTCCCTAAGCATCTTAGTGAGACCCTGTCTTTGAATTAAAAAAAAAATACAAAGTGCTGGGGATGTGGCTCAGTGGTTAAATGCCCCTAGGTTCAATTCCTAGTTCAAAAAAAGAAGGTGTTTGATGATATATGGGCTGTTTTCTTACTGAGCTTGCCTAAAGCATATACCTTCCCTGTCCATAAATGGACCATGACTGTTAATCCTTTGCTTGAAGAATACATTTTGGAAGAATAATTTTGTTGAGTCTTGGGAAGAGAAATATCTTCCACAACTACAACTTTTTTGATATACCTGTGGCAATTAAGTGTGGCCTGTCCAGATCCCAACAGGTTACGCCCATCTCCAGAGCTACTATGAAGTATCTTCCTAGTAGACTCGAGACAAATGTCACATAGTTTGGACAATCTATTGCCCTTGGAGAGCCACAGGTAGTTCACAATGCCAAACCTAAATTTCCCTGGCTTCCATTCCAGGAGAAGGCCCTCACGTAACTAACAGATGGCCCCCCACTACATCTGCCTAGGCAGGAGCTCAGGAGAATTGTAGGTTTCAAATTGACTCCGAACAGTCTTGTGATTCTGCAAGATGCTTCCTACATAACCTTCCAGTTTCACTTAACTTTTGGAAGGGCCGACATAATGTCCATCTCCAGGAACAATAAAGGACGATTGTGTTCTCTTTCCATGCCCAAGTCTGACTGTGTTTTGGTCATACACTTTCTGCCAGGTATCTAAGACCAAGTTGGTCAAAATGGACCTTTTTCCTATCTATGTACAGTTAGAGTCAGCTGAGACTTTCAGAGATTACTCTTGGGAACTTTTGGGAAGCCTCTTGGTTTATTTTTAACTTTTTCTCTACTAGTTGTGCCATATGACAGGATGGGTCAGCATCGTGTTAAATGATTTTGGCTTCTCTTGGATATATCTGAAATGTTTCCCTGTCCAGTGACCCTCCTCTTTGCAGGATGTGCTCTGGTTGGATCTCTGTTTTCTTGGGTCCTTTCAATCCCTCTGATGGGGCTTTCAGGTGCCTCACCAGTGTCATGGGGACCTTAGAGGGGCACCATTATCTTCTGTATCCGAGCTGACCTTAAAGGGTAAGGAATACAATATTGGCTGCTTTTACCTTGGCCCTTTTGCATCCTTAACTTTGGTGTCCAGGTTTTGATTTGAAACATCAGACAGGTCAGTTTCACCAGTGTTGAAATGTGAGTCCTGAGCTGTAACTTCAGAGTGTATAATTTTGTAGTGACTCTTTCAATATAATTGAACTGGAAGTCAGTTTTATATTCTATTTGTCCTGTAGGAAGTACAAGAATTGTACTTACTTCTGGTCTACATGGGAGCCATGCTAACTTAGAGTAAGGTGAGAGGCAGAGACTTATCTCAGGTTAGCTTGTGCTTGTGGCAAATACTAGCTAATGTGACTTATTTGTTGAAGCTGATCTTTGCATTTGTGAAAACATTGGAGGCTGATTATTACCAATTGAGGCCAGACTCAGCAAATTAGCATGAGCTCGAAGTAACTTAGTGAGACTCTGTCTCAAAATAAAATATTTTTTTAAAAAAAAGGCCTGGTGATGTAGCTCAGTGGTATAGTGCCCGTGGTTAAATCCATGGCACAAAACACATATGAACAAAAAAAAAATGCCAAGAAAAGATGACAGGTTAAAGTTTTGTGAACATAGGGTGACATTTATGAGTTTAGACCTTCAGTGGATGTTTGGGTAGAACATTGAAATGCAGATTTGTTCATTATTTTGAGCTTTAATTGATATAATGTTTAGACATCGAATTGGAATACAATATTATAATTCTAGACATGTTCACAGAGTTTGCTGATCTCATAAGCATGATTAAATTTTATATTTCCTCAAATTTTAGCATTTTTGAAGTTTGAGGAGTCCCAAAACACTTCTCCTTTATTCTTTGGTTATATATAATCACTTGATATAGACTCTGGTGGTGACATTGAGCTATAGACATGAGAACTGCTGACCCCAGCCCTGCACTGTGCCCAGGTGACCCTCACCCCACCTCTGACTGCTCCTTCCCCTGATCCTTCCCAGCCTCTGCCTAGTTGCATGTCTGTGTGGTCAACATTTTTAGTTTCCATACATGATTGAGGACAGGCAGGGTTTTTTTTTTCTAAAAAGAAAATTCTATACACCATTAAGAAAAAAATGTCATTTTTTTTTCAAAATGGGATGATCAAGAAAAATGACAATTTTATACTTTCACCCACTCTGCATTTTGGTGTCTGCTCCTAGGACAAGCCTGAGAATGACTAGATAGATTTTCCATGAGAACACATCTGTTTCATATTTTATGGGTCATTGAAGATCAGATGCACTGAGCCCTGTTATCCTCTGACATTTTTTTTTTACATTAGAAATGACACAGGTCTGTTCTCCTATATTTGATTTATTTAAGGTAAAATATATACCAAGGAAGGTTTAAGGAATGAATTTATGTAATCCAAATTTTATCATTTGTGTAGAAAATTATAAAAATAAAAACTTAAAAAAATAAATAAAAAAATTAAAAAAATTAAAAAAATAAAAAAATAAAAAAATAAAAAAACTTAAATGCTAGTTCTTAAATTGTGTTATTTTATACCTTTCCTGTAAAATGGAGATTAGGGCTTTGAGTATTGTTGCAAGCCCTGCCTCAATGAAAACTTGTCTGACCTATTCATATGCCTGTATACTTTTTTTGTACTTTTCTATATGTACTGTATCATCAATTTTTTTAAAAAGCAAGAAAATAAAAACTGTTTGCAAATCAATCTTAATTAGGATTAGCAATGTATAGATGACAGTCTATTAGACCGTAGTTACAGTCTGTGTTTTCATTGAGGAATTATTGGTATGGATAAGAACTTACACTTGTTGTCCTAATTATTTTTCTGGTTTTTCATCCTTTGTATATTTTGGTATGTGTTATGTCTCTTTCTTTCTCTATTATTGTTTATTATTGAGGTTGGTTGTTTTTGTAGAGAGATTAAGTTTGCCTCTTTTGCCCTCATTTCTGTAATACAGCACCAATGATTTATTCAGTTTCATGTGCTGTTAAACTATTTTGCTAATGTGTTTTCACCATGTGCAGTGATGGGGTTAAGTGTGACATCTTCATACACATGTGCAGTATCCTCTGATTGAATCCATTCTCTGTAAATGCAGCTCTTCTAAACCTCTATTTATTTCCATATCATATCCATTTGACTTATTTCATTGTCATCCACACAGGACAGAGTCAATGCAGGGCTTCTGTTTCTGTGTCTGGCTTATTCACTGAACACAGTCCTGCAGTTCTATCTATTTTCTATACCCAACAGGGCGCCACGTCAAGTCCGAATTGCTTTAAGAGGAAGAAAAGAGATAGTTTTACACTTTTTTTTCTGTAAGTGCATGTGCATGAACAGATGTACTTTAAAATGAGCATACATACCTGAACAGGATGAATTTCAGCTTGAAGTCTAAGTATTCTTCCTAACAAAGTGCCTTTCAGACCATTCATTATTAGCAAATTTGACAAGGTGAATTTTTAAATGAATAATTAAAAGAAAAAAAACTAATGGACAAAAACATTGTTTCCACCCAGTTATTGCAAGTTATAAACAAGGGTATTTTGGAGCAAGGAAAATGTATCTAACATCAAGATCACTTATCTTTTTAATATTTCATGTGAAGGTGATATCAGGATCACAGCCTTCTTCCTGGAAATTTGGTAATGGGATTTGGAGGGGCATCATTAATTTTCAAATTGTTAAATGTAGGACAAGAAAGGTTTGAGAACCTAAAATAGAAGCTTGCAGCAATGTGAGTTTACCCTATTACCTTCTGGAATGTCTCAAGTTAGTTTCTAATCTCTCAAGGTTTAGAAGCCACATATTAGTAATAGTTCTATTTGTTCAGGAAGATGGGGGGAGCAACACTCAGTATTTTAAAATAAAATTCAGGAGAGGCTGGGGGATGTGGCTCAAGTGGTAACACACTTGCCTGGCATGCACAAGTCGCTGGGTTCAATAAATAAAAATAAAAATTATAAAAATTGTTAAAAAATTAAAAATAAAGATGTTGTATTCACCAAAAATTGAAAAATAAATATTAAAAATCTCTCTCTCTCTCTCTCTCTCTCTCTCTCTCTCTCTCTCTCTCTTTCTCTCTCTCTCTCTCTTTAAAATAATCAGGAAAACTTTTTACTTCCTGCCTATTTTCACAAAAGTAAATAAAATATGAAACACGAGATCGTATAGATGGGCATATGTAACTTGATTGCTGCTACATCTGGCTGATAAAAATGTAACAGAATTCTGATATAATGGACATTTCCTATGGAAATCATTGACAAATAATGTGTCTCAAATTTAACAGATGACATAACTTAGGAAGAATTCATTCATTGCGTTTTACAGAGCACTGTTGTCTGGGTTGAGGATAGTGGTCAGAGCCGAGTGTCTCTTCTAAATCTACAAAAAAAAAAAAAAACTAAGAGACTCAGTTTCTCCCTTCCCAACCTCCTCCTCCTAGAAGCCCCATGCACCAACTTAGCACTTATCTGGATAGATGTGGGGCAATTGCTGCACCTGAGAATAACCTGCAGAGTTTTGAGCAAAAGGGGCTGTTAGATCATCTCTCTGAAGCCTCTAATTTTAGTGTCTCTAGTAAGGTGACGAGATCCCACTGGAGAGCACAGGACTATGGAGTCCACAGTGTAATATTTCACTTGTCTCTTGATTTTATTCTAATCTGGATAATAAGCTGCCATCTGGGGAGAGTGGTCCTCAAAATTTTCTCTAAGTTTCCTTGACAAAAAAATAATGTGTAGCCATCATTTAGACAACACAACTACTCTCACTTTGATATGAAGTTAAAATGAGCTCATATCCATTCCTCATGGTGTGATACCTGAATTTTGGGATTAATAATTCTTAGTGTCTCCCATGTCTCCGAGGGTCCTCTCTCTACAATGTCTGATTGGCACCCTCTTCTTGACTCTATTCTCAAGGGTATCACCTGGTTTTCTGACATTTCTGCTCATGTTCTTCATGGTTTTCATGCTGAAAATTTCAGAATTCAAGCTGTGCATCACTTGAAAGTGCACAATAAAAAATATAGAAAAACAGTGGTACCTCTGGAGGCTGAGGTTGAGGTAATAGCAGTCAGATGAAACATACTTGAAGCTCAGGCAGAGTCCATTCTGTTGGAAACCTGAGACATTATTCCTCATCATCATGAATAAAGAAATTAAAAAAAAGAAAGAATAAAACTAAAGAAATATAAGTAGAAAAATAAGAGTTAAAACTGCCTATATTTTCTGATGACATCACTACACATTTTGAAGACTCATAAAACTTCACTCAAAAGCTTCTAGAACTCAAAAATTCAGCAAATTAGCAATATATAAAACTAATACCCACAAATCAGACCTGCAAGACTATCACCAAGGTCCCTGCAGATCTGGTTACACCAGAGGTATCCCTGCTTGCATACTTCTTTTGATTCCTTTTTACTTTTCCTATGATCTAATACCTCTGTGTTCTCACCTCCTACCTCAGGAAGCCTACATTATACACCCCACTCTTTGCCCATGATAAGAAACTGTAAATGCTTATGCCAACCTGATATATATATATATATATATATATATATATATATATATTAGACATTAATTGAACACATCATTTCTGTTTATTGTGACAAAAATGTAATTGTCTAAACAAGAGCTGTTGGGTTTAAGGCTGCATATTGTTTGCATTGGGTGCTGTAAACATGGATCTCCCCCTTAAATGTGCAGTATTGATAACCTGCAGGGACACTAGAAGATTTTACTGTAGAAATTTTAATACCTCAATTCCTCACTGCTAGAGAGGGAGACACAAAGTCAATATGAAAAATAAAAAGGGAAGCAAATGCTCTAGACAAACCAAGATGATATAATAACAGAATTCACTCACAGTACAGTAGATGAAATGTCAGATAAGAAGTTCCAAAAAAACATGATTAAAATGATCTGTGAAGTGAAGAATAATAGAAGAGAACAAATACAGGCAACAATGGATCACACCAACAAAGAGATAAGAGAGGAAATACAGGTAGTAAAAGTTTATTTCAAGAGATAGAGATGCAAAAAAAATTGAAATGAAGAAAACAATAAACCAAATAAAAAAATCAATAGATCCCATCACCAATAGACCACATCACCTATAAGACTGAACATCAGGCAATGAAGAGGACATATATAATCTTTTTTTAATATTTACTTTTTAGTTGTAGTTGAATGCAATACCTCTATTTTACTTATTTATTTTTGTGTGGTGCTGAGGATGGAACCCAGGGCCTCACCTGTGCTATGCAAGCACTCTACCATTGAGCCAACCCCAAGCCCCGACAACATATATAATCTTGAAAATAAAGTTGACCTCACAGGGAAGATGGTAGGAAACCATGAACAGAATTTTCAAGAACCATGGTACAACATGAAAAGACAAAATCTAAGAATTATCAGAATAGAGGAAGGCAAAGAGATACAAATCAAAGGAATGCACAATCTCTCCAATGAAATAATATCAGAAGATTTCCCAAACATGAAGAACGAACTGGAAAATCAAATACAAGAAACTTGAAGAGACATCAAATGTACAAAATTTCAGAAGTATGACACGGAGGCACACTGTCGTGCAATGCCTAGCATACCCAATAAAGATAGGCTTTTAAAAGCCACCAGAGAAAAGGTTCAGATTACCTATGGGGAAAACAATTCGGATCTCAGACATATTTTTTTTTTTGTCAAAGGAACTTAGAGGAAATTTTGAGCACCAATCTCCCCAGATGGCTGTTATCCAGGACAGAATCTAATCGAGGGGAAAGTGAAATGTTTCGCTGGGGACTCATTCATCCTGTGCTCCCCAGGGAGGCCCCTGTTATCTAACTATAGACACTCAAATGAGAGGCTACAGAGAGATGAGCTCAACCTTTCCTTAAAAGTGTGCAGGTTATTCTCAGGTAAACCAAGTGGCCGGCATCCATCCAGCCAAGATCTTCTCTGTTTTCCCGGATGTGGGCAGTGAGTTCATGGGCTTCTAGGATGAGGGAGGAAGGGGCAAACTGGGTCTCCTAGTGAGGGTTTTGGTAGCTTTAGAAAAGCTATCCAGCCTTATCCACGGCACTCAGCCAGATAACTGCTCTGTGAGATGCAATGAAGGAAATCTTCCTAGGATGTATCATTCTTTAGTTTTGCGACTTAGAAAATCATTCCTTGTTTTCCATAAGAAATTTTTACTATTTCAGGTTCCTATTTAATTTTATCTGAACAATTCCTATGGCTTATGTGCTAGCTCCTGTTTTCTATGTTATTTAGTCCTATACAAATAGTCAGAGAAGTAATAATTTTCCCTGTCTCCTCTTTATTAAGTATGCTCAGCATTGCTTCTCTCATCTTCTTGAAAAAATGGAATGCTCATTGATACGTGACTTTCTAAATATTGAGAAATTAAAATGTGATTTTGTATAAACCCAAAAGTAACAGGGGTGACCTTATATTACCACAACCATGTGTTGTAATTTCTCATGAAATCTTCCTTGTCCTACATTTCATCTCACAAATTAAAAATGAATGGTGCCTCTTCATATTGTGTGTTCTGCCCAGTAGCCAATTTCGAGTGAGAGGGCAGTGGTCCTCTGTCACCTTCACATGAAAAGACAAGTGAACCTGATAGTGGTTTCCTTTTCCTTGCCCCCCAAAGATCTGGGAGTATAATTTTCAATAGTTGAGCAGGAAGAATACATGGTTCAATCATCTGGTCTCCTTTTTATTATTCATTTTAAAATCCTCCTTCCCATTTCCCTAATAATGGTTGTGTCTGATAGGCATTTTGTTAGGGAGAATATTTGAAAAAGTTGTTCCTCCTTCTGTTCAGGTGTCTGTGCTCACATTTATTTTTTAAGTTCATATTTGCATGCAAATACAGTTACAGAACAAATGTGAACCAGTCTAATTTTCTTCCTCTTTAAGTAAATTGAACTTGACTCATGTCATTATTGACTTCATCGGGGAAACAGATCATCCTGCAAGTATGTTTGGGTTTCTCAGTAAGGCCAGCTTAGTGTCTGTGATGAAGCTCCTTTGGAGTTTCTTGTTGCTGTTAGAAAAGTAACTTTCCTTATACTGAACCTGACGACAGATTTCAAGCTATTGTTATTGTGTAGTCACAGCTGGGAACCCTGAGCTTTACTGAAATCTTTCCAATTGATGGGAACAATGGATAATTATCAACCAGATTTTTCAGGAATAGCCATCACTCATTTACCCAAATATTCTACAGGATTTTCTCCTTAATATTCCTGTAGCTTGCACATTTCACAGTGGTTTTTCACACAGCATAGCACCTGGCTGGTAGTGGTTGTGCCCTCCCTGATATGCAAGCTGTTTCTCCCCAGTGCTCTTTATACTTTCCCAGCTAGAACTGTGATGCAAAGTACAGCTGGCTGTCCAATTTACCCTCAGTCCCAAACTCCCATGAAGCAGGACCAGCCCCCCTCTCAGAACTCCATTGTTCATTTTTTGTTAATGTACTGTAGGTGATGGGAGTGGGGGTAGGGGGGTCTTAAGTACATGAAAAAGACAAAACAAATTATGCCCCTTTGTGTCTGCTGTTATTGTTATTGTTGTTGCTGTTATCATATTATCATTATATTATTATTATTATTATTATTATTATTATTATTATTATTATTATTATACCAAGGTTTGAACCCAGGGGTGTAACCACTGAGCCACATCCCTAGTCTTTTTAATATTTTATTTAGAGACAGAGTCTTGCTATAAGGCTTAGGTCCTCACTAAGTTGCTGAGGCTAGTCTCAATAATGCAATTCTCTTGCCTCAAACTCCCAATCAGTTGGAACTACAGATGTGCACCACCATGCCCAACCCATGTTACTTTACCCGTGATTTATGTCCCCCTCTGTGGACTGTCCAGTATTTCTTAGGACAGTTTGCTTTCTCTTATTTAAAAAAAAATTAAATTTATTTTTTGATTGTTTTTGCTTTGAACAGTATGTTTCCAAGTACCATCACTGTGTTAAGAGCCTTAGTTGAGGAGGCCCCTTAAACACACTGCAGTGGGGGTAGGAAGTTCTCATCTTGTCCTGGAGCCTCTAGACTCTTCTGTGCTAAGTGGCAGGACTCATGGCTGGGAGAGGACATGCCTTATAATTTATATTAGTTTGTATTATGAAGGGCTCCGGATCACCAGAATGCTTTATAATATAAAGGAGACAATAACACAGACATAGCTGTATACTTACCTTTAGAATACTTACATATCTCATAATATGTAAGTGAATAATGTATATGTGTGTGATGCATATAATAAACTAATAAATCTGTACGTGATCTAAATTTGGACAGAAGTCAGGCACAGTCGTGCATGCCTATAATCCCAAAATAAAAAATGAAATTGTCATTTTACTGTTCACTACATTTCAAAATAACTTTTTTTTCCTAATCGTTTATAGAATTTTCCTTTCAGTCAATTACTGCATGTTCTCACTCATGTAGGGAATGTAAACATGTTGCCCACATAGCAGTGCAGCTCAGCAGAATCTGGGAAGGGTCAGGGGAAGGAGCAGTCAGAGGAGGGGTTAGGGGCACCTGGGCACAGCTGCAGGGCTTGGGTCAGCAGTTACCATGTCTATAGCTCAATGTGGTCACCAGAGTCTGCATCAGGTGATTACATATGACCAAATAAGAGTTTTGAAACTGCACACTTAGAAATTATACAATGTGAGAAAATCAATCTGTTAATTCCCCCATGTGTTCAGCAAGCAATGTAAACATATATTGAATTCTAATAGGAGACTCTCTAAGTCCAGGTATTATGTCAGCTAAAGGTTAAATTAAAAAAAAAATAGATCTGCATTTCAATGTTTAAACAAAACCTGTAATTAAACTCTGAATTCTCAAGTGGTGCCTATGTTCACACATGTTTAACATGTCAGCCTTCTTTAGCACTTTTGGTTTTTGTACTAGGGATTGAACCCAGGATGCTTTACCAATGAGGTACATCCCTAGCCCAATTTAATATATTATTGTGAGACAGGGTCTCACTAATTTGCTAGCTGGCCTTGAACTTGATTTCCTCCTGTCTCTGCCTCCTGAGTAGCTGGGATTTCCTTAGGGTCTTTTACATTCTCTAGGCTCATGAACTAATTCAGCCTTAAGACTTTGTTTTCAGGTGTTATTATGGTTTAGTATGTGAAAACACAAATTAAAACTCAATTATTACTTATAAGAGATGCTTGGGTTAAAGTAAATATATATGTTTTCCAGGAAAATATTCTGCCAGTAAGTCATTACAAAATTCTCTAGAATCAGAGCTGGAGATGTAGTTCTGTAGTAGAAAATGTATCTGGTAAGTGTGAGGCATCAATATAATAAACCCAAGTATCAATTCTATATGTGGACCCCTTGAGTCAAGAGAAATGTCATTGCAATCTTGAAGGACGATGGAAAACTTGGACTCCCAAAAGACTCATATTTCAAAGTTAGGTTTGATACTTACACTGTAATAAATCCCTCAAGTGAAGTTAATGTGTATATATTTTAATTATGGTTCTGTTTACCACAATGATTGCACATATTTAAGGGTTTTTTTGTTTTGTTTTGATTTGGTGGGGCGTGAACTCAGGGGCATTGAACAAGAAAGCCCCATCCCTAGACCTATTTTGTGTTTTATTTATACACAGGGTTTCACTGAGATTCTAAGTGCATCACAGTTGCTGAGGCTGACACTGAACTCACAATTCTTTAACCTCAGCCTCCCAACCTACTGGGCTGCTGGGATTACAGGTGTGCCCCACCGCACCAAGCTTTGCACATATTAAAGTAGAAAAAATATTGAAATATTGGATCACATAGGTCAAATTGTGATTTTCTAACAAAAGTAATTAACATAGGTAGTTTTTTAGAGGAATCAAATAGTCCTAAAATACACTCAATATTCTCTGAACAGAGATTCCCAAACAGATTGTAATTCTGGTAATTTTTTAGCCTCTCTGAGTTGGTGATAGAGATGATCAACTATTAAGAGATTTCTAAGAGTGAGGATCTTCAGAAGTCTAAAAAATAAATGAACAATTCCATAGAGATCCTTCTGCACAGCAATCTTTCCCTGTATGGAAAACGTGCTCCATCCTGTTTCATGCACGGTATCTCGGGTACAGACAAGATGAGGTTTTGTTCAGCTTATAGATGAGACGAGTCCAGAGCCCAGGCTCATGGGCTTCTAAAAGTTGAATACTTATATTTTAAGTGGATAATTATATAGGTATACTCAAACCATCTGACTTCAGAGGTTGCAATACTTAGCATTTTCTCTGTGAATATATAAAAAAAATTACATGTGTTCATGACCAAACCAGAATAAAGGTAACAGGAAGCTAACGTAAATATGCATGGCCTAACACATTGAAACTCTTTGCTTAGGAGGGTTTTCTTCATAATTAAACCCCCATAATTTCAATTGACCCAAAAGTACATAGTCCTTACAACAGGAAGGACACATACTCCACCCTCACAGTAAGATATCATCAAGAAAAATTCAAGGTTGTATCTGGGAATGATTTTCTATAACATTGGAGCTTGTGAATAAGAAATATATGACAGATAAGATCATTTTTAATGCACAGGAAAATCTTTTGTACTTTGCATGAAATGTAGTCCAGCCATTATTGGAAAATGATTGGAAAATAGAGAGAAAAGAAGGGTTTCCAGTGTGTATGTCAGCAAAACTTCAGTTAGAGGGGAAAGAGGGCATTGGGATAGACCAACAAATTTTGCTCCTGGAAACAGTGTTGACTGAGGTGGATGAAATTTAATATTTGTGATAATACATTTTCTTACTTTTCTCCTAAGACATGTAATCCATGATTCCTTACCCCCAAATGATGAAAAAAAAAAAAAAAACACATGGTGCATGGTGTTATTAACATAAGAAGCACCTTTTACTCTGAAGTGGGAATTGGGATATTGGCAAACACCCTCCTCTTTCTGTTCGACATCATCAAGTTCCTGTGTGACAATAGGCTCAAGAACATTGACTGGATCATTGGTCTCTTGGCCCTAACCCACCTCCTGATGCTGCTCAACATAGGGTTCTTAGCTGCAGACAGTTTTACATCTCAGGGGGTGCTTTGGGGTGATGTCACATGTAAATCACTTGCATACTTGTACAGGTTGATGAGGGGCCTGTCTATTTCTGCCACCTGCCTGCTGAGTGTCCTTCTGTCCATCACCCTCAGCCCCAGAAGCTCCCGCTTGGCAAAGTTCAAGCCTAAGTCCCCACTGGACAACCTGAGGTCCCTTCTTTTCCTGTGGGTCTTCTATATGTCCTTCAGTGCCCACTTATCCATCTCTGCTGTTGACAACTCCACTGTGACCTCACAGGGCCTTATATTCCTCAGTGACTCCTGCACTATCTTACCCATGAGTTACTTCCTCAGGCATTTGTTTACCATCCTCCATGCCTTACGGCATGTCTTCCTTATAGGGCTCATGGCCCTCTACAGTGGGTACATGGTGACCCTCTTGCATAGGCATAAAAGGCAGTGCCAGCACCTTCATGGCACCAGCCTGTCCCCAAAAGCCTCCCCAGAACAGAGGGCCACCAGGGCTATCATGCTGCTCCTAGGATTTTTTGTGCTCATGTACTGTTTGGACTGCATGGTCTCCTCCTCAAGAACCATATGGAACAATGACCCTGTGTGCCGTTCTGTCCAGATCATGGTGTCCAATGGCTATGCCACAATCAGTCCTTTAGTTTTCATCTGCACAGCTAAACAAAGTGTTGCCTTTTTGAAATATTTGTGGTGGAAGGACAGTCAACGTTGAATCATTGCATGATGGTTCAGTTCTCGACCTGAGCCACCACACCGCCATGCATCAACTCATCAGGGCATAAGGAGTTTGCTCTCCATGTTGGATGAATGCGCAAAGTGGTTTTTATAAATGATTACATTAAGCTTAAAAATGAGAAAAACAGGACAGATTATTATCCATATGGCTCCAACAAAGCTAGTAACTTTATATTTCTGATTGGTGTGTGAAAGGAACCCTAGGTAGTAAATATCACTTATTTTTCTGAATCAGTCCATACATTTATAAGTATGTGAGAGATTGGAGTGTTTTTTATAAATCAAGAGTCTCAGAAATCTCTTTTATGCCTAAAAGATTGTAAACATCCCTTATTTTAAACTGTCATCTCATCTATCAATTGAACTTTTATGAATATAACAAAAAACTGGATATAGGGACAACAACTATTATTTAAACACCATTGTTCAGGATACCACATTTTAATAGTGATAGAGACAGTCTGATATTCCCAATTGTATGAATGTATGAAGATATGGTCTGGATGTATCATGGAATTCCACTCAACATTAAATAGGAGAAATATTTTGGTGCATATGGAATCTTCAGTAGAATAATATGCAAAGACTGAATATTGCATTAAATTCTAAACATAGCATTAAATGAAAAGGTGATGCTGATGTATAAGAAACCATAGCTCAGTGGTAAAGTGCCTGCCTAGCATGCATGAGGTCCTGAGTTCAATCCCCATCACCACATAAAAAATAAACAACAACAATAAAAATGATATTTAAAAAAAAAAGAAAGAAACCACCGAATCTTGAAATCATTCGGTCAAGTGACTGTCACTCACAAAAGAATCAACATTTGTATAAAATATACCTGTAAAAAATGGAAGTTTAGGTCATATAATTTATAAAGACAGAATGTAGTAGTATGGCATTTTCCTGCAGCTGAGGAAGGGTGCGCCCTGGGGAATTTTTATTTAATGAATCTAGAGATATTTTAGGAATAAGAAAAACTGGGGAGATGGTAGAGAGAATCCATGCACCCACATTTGAATTTGCTTAAGGCCACTGACCAGTACTCTTAATCACAGATAAATGATAAATATCATCTTTTGTGTACTTACATAATAATAAAATGTTTCAATTACCTTATAATCAAGGGTGAGGAAAATTTTCTCTGAAATTACAAAGAAAACTGCAAGTAGCCCAGGGTGGTGGTGCCCACCTGTAATTCTCAACAACTCAGAATATCAGGCATCACAACGTGTGGAGTCAGGAATGGGCTAATTTGAACTTTGGATCAAAGTGACAGAACGTGACATGGTCCATATGATTAGGACACATTTTATTTTTCTCAAGCTCCTATTTGGCAAAGTTAAAGCCTAAATCCCCACAGGACAGCCTGAGATCCCTTCTTTTCCTGTGGGACTTCTATATGTCCTTTAGTGCCCACTCCTCAATCTCTGCTGTTGACAACTCAACTGTGGAGTTATAATCTCAGTGATTATAACTCAGGGCCTTATAATCCTCAGTGATTCCTGCACTATATTACCCATGAGCTACTTCCTCAGGCATTTGTTTACTGTATTGGGTGCATTATAGGATGTCATCCTTATAGGGCTCAGGGCCCTCCCCATTGGGTACATGTTGACCCTCTTGCATAGACATAAGGTGCCAGCACCTTCACTGCACCAGCCTGTCTCCAAAAGCATCCCCAGAACAAAGGGCCACAAGGGCCATCCTGCTGCTCCTGGGTTTCTTCTTGCTCATGTACTGTTTGGCTGCATCGTCTCCTCCTCAACCATGTGGGAAAACGACCCTGTTTCTTGTTGTATCCAGATGATGGTGGCCAATGGCTATGCTCTTTGATTTTCATCTGTACTGAAAAACACAGCCTTAACTTTTTGGAATTCTTATGGGGGAAGGAGTGTAAATGTTTGATCATTGCATGATGGATAAATTTTCATAATGAGCCACCACACAGCTGGGCAACCATTCATCATGGCACAGTGTAGTGTGCTTTCTGTGTTGAATGAATAGACAAAGGGGGGCTTTTTGTGACTTCTTTGAAACTTGTGAATTAGAAATACATGCTAGTTTTTTTTCCATATACCTCTGAGATAAACTAAAGTCATTATATTATTTGAGCCACATCCTCAGCCTGATCTTGTGTTTTATTTAGAGACAGGGTTTCACTGAGTTGCTTAGGACCTCGCTTTAATTGATGCTGCCTAACACATGATCCTCCTGATTCCATTTCCCGAGCTGCTGGAATTACAGGAGAATTTCACTGTACCTAGCAGTACGTTGTATTTCTGACTGAAAATGTGAGCATGACCCCCCCGAGAGGTAAATCTCAATTTTATTATCTGCATTAGTCCCTATATTTATAAATATATGAGATTGGAGTAGCTTTTAATAAGTAAATCGTCTCTGTCATCTCTCTTATGTCTAATAACTTGTAAACATCTCTCATCATAAGCTGCCATCTGATTTATCAATTGTGCTTTTTATGAATATAACAAATAATATTGGCAAGGACTCAAAACTATCACTTGAACACCTTTGCTCTTGGTACCATTATTTATAATAGGTAATGGTGCAAACAATCTGATATCCACATGCATAGGAATGTATAAACATGGGGTCTGGATATATCATGGGGTACCATAAGAAACAACAGATGAAAGTTGAAGACATTATGTCCAATGAAATGTCACTCTAAAAAGAATCATTATTGTACAAATCCACACAAGAAGGTGGAACATTGGGTAATGTAATTTATAGAGACAGAATATAGAATAACATTTTCCAGTAGCTCAGGAAGTGGTTCAGTAGGGGAATTGTTATTTGATGGATATAGAGATCATTTAGGGAGAAGAAAATTTTCTGGACATGGTGGAGATTATACATGCACACAAAATTGAATGCGCTTGATGCCGCTGACTGTTCTCTTAAACATTGGTAAATGGGAAATTTGATCTTTGTGTATTTACTCATCATAAAATATTGCAATCACTTTAAGCCAATTGTGAGAAAAAAATCCTCTGAATTTACAAAGAAAAGTGAAATGACGCTCAAAGTGTCAAAATATTTTTTCCAAGAATTTGAAAATGTTTCAGCAAAACTGTGCCAAACAACCTGGTTGTGGTGCTGCATGCCTGTAATCCTACTGGCTAGGGAAGCTGACATAGGAGGATTTCAAGATCAGAATCAAGCTCAGCAACTCAGTGAGGCCCTAAGAAAATTAGTAAGATGGTGTCTCTGAGTAAAATATAAAAATGGCTGGGGATGTGGCTAAATGGTTAAGAATCCTGAGCTCAATGGCTGATACCAAAAATAAAACATAAAATACAAACCTATTCCAAACAGTCATTTGAAGATGATCCCCTGAAGTCCCCCATCACACCAATTTTTGATGAAGAAGTAATTGAAGTTCTGGTGTGAATTCAGTCTGGGCACATCATCTATCTCAGTGTTGTCTTAAGTAGTTCCTGTAGGATAACTATCTGAATAAAGTGTTTTAAATTAGGACAAAATACCAGATTTAAGCAGCATCTGGAAAATTACTAACCTTGATAACAGTTCATACTATGAAAATATGAACCCTTAAAATTCTTTTAAATCAAGAAAAAGAGTGAATAATAATGTCAATTTCTTTTTTATTTAACCAGGAATGCTAGGTTTATTTAAGATATTGCAATGCTATTTTCAAATAGCCTGTATCATTTTATCAGATGCCAAATGATACAGGCTATTTGAAAATAGCATTGCAATATCTTATCCTTCACAGAGAGTCACACAAATGATCCAACAATCTCAATCTGTGTTTTATCCACCAAATGTGTATGTAAGCATTCATAGCAGTTTTATACATGATCACTATAAATTGAAAAAAAAAATAAATTGGATGTAATAAAGTTGTACTTGAAAAAAAAGAATGGTTAAGAAAATATTGTTCTTCCAAAGGAGCCACTTCCAATGACTCTGTTGGTTAACTCAATAAGAGAAATGAATCTCAATTGCATTTGAATAAGTGAAACAAGTGTCACTTCACCCAGCCTCACCAGCCTGTGAATACCTCCACCCCCACTCCAGCTTCACCTGCACTCTGAGTATTTACTTCAACACATTTCAATTCCAATTTAATTTGCACTCACACCTTGAACCCAGATTCTTGGACTTTGAAAAATGGAGAGCAGAGCCAACACTCCCCAGAAACCAGGTCCACCCAGTAAGAAGGTGCTGAGGGAGAAGATACCCATTATCCATGGTAGCTGAGACACCAAGCCAATGGCAACTCACAGGGGTGCCAGGAACATCTCAGACCAGAAAGTGCCCTGATAAAATGTTAGGTGATTTTAGACAAATTTGGCCCATGTCACAATGTAAGAAGTTGATGCTTTCTAAATGATTGGGATGACTGTGACCCCCCAGTACACATGTCAATTAACTTAAGAGAAAAGTTGTTAGTCCAGTTCTCCCTAGACAGCTGTTATCCACCTGAGCACAAAGTCAAATGTAGGGGCAGGTGAAATGTCCCACTGGAAACCTGATGGTTTGGTTCTCTCCAGTGAGACATTGTCACTTTCTTACAGACACAAAAATTAAGGCCCTGCAGAGAGATGGGTTAAAGCCCTCCCTTCCCTAAACCAGCCCAGGTTCAACTCAGGTGAACTGAGTCTTCCCATCACCTCCATCTGGGTAAGTGGCTTGGGATACTCAGATGCAGAAACAGTGGTCATGGAGGTCCTAGGAAGGCTGTGGGAGAAGGAAGTTTGGGTTTCTTATTGAGGTCGTTGGTATCTGCAAAAGAGACCTGAGCTCTATGAGTCCGTCTCAGGCAAGGAAGAAGTGCCCTGTAAGGCACAATGAGGACATTTCCTTCCTAGCCTCCTCATGACTTTACAGACTGATAAAAAGTGTCTCCAAATTTGCATAGAAGACCTCAATAAGTTTTAGGTTTTCATGAACAAGACTATAGTTACTGACTAGCTCCGTGAATATGCAAGCTCCCTATACAATGTTATGTTCCGATTTTAAACATTAATTATTCAATGCATTTGACCAGGCACGTGACATGTTTTAATTTCATATTTTTGATAAATATACATAGTTCTGTTTCTGTCATTATTACAACTCAAAAAAGAACTACTGTTGATATAAGTGACTTCTGTGCTCTGTTTGTTTTCATGTTTTAAAACAATTAATTAAAAATTGATTTTAACAAAAATTAAAACAATTTATTGTTCCATGTTTTAAAGTCTTTAGAAGGAAATCTTCTATGTTCAAAACCTCATCTGATAGCGGGTAACCCCACATTACTGCCAAGTATATCCTAGGATTTTCTAATGAAACATTTCCTGCCACAATATATACTATAAGCCCTGGCCCTGTGCTCTGCCACTTAGGAAATTTCACATTACAGGTGCAGGATGTTGAGTTTGCAAGTACATTAAATATTTAAAAAGTAAAGATGGTGTTTTTTCCCATTTGTGGCTACAAAACACCCAGCAATACAAATTCCTAGAGCTTGGGAACAGAATATCTCAATCCTTAAATTTAGCTTTTGGGATTTGGAGGATTTTCCTGGGATTACCAGGTTGGCAGGACTCTGCTCAGTCCCCATTTCTTCAAAACAATAAAAAAGCACTCTCTTCTTCTCCCAAAATTTCTAAAGATTTATTTTAAAATATGGGTAATGTCAAGATTCTAAACACAAGCTATGCTGACAAATCTTTTTTTTTTTAATTGGTTATTCAAAACATTACAAACATTGCAGAATCACATTGGTTACACACCCACATTTTTACATAATGCCATAATAGTAACTGTTGTATTCTGCTACCTTTCTTATCCTCTACTATCCCCCGTCTCCTCCCCTCCCATCTTCTCTCTCTACCCCACCTACTGTAATTCATTTCTCTCCTTATTTTTTCCCATTCCCCTCACAACCTCTTATATGTAATTTTGTATAACAATGAGGGTCTCCTTCCATTTCCATGCAATTTCCCTTTTGTCTCCCTTTCCCTCCCACCTCATGACTCTGTTTAATGTCAATCTTTTTCTCCTGCTCTTCCTCCCTGCTCTGTTCTTAGTTGCTCTCATTATATCAAAGAAGACATTTGGCATTTGTTTTTTAGGGATTGGCTAGCTTCACTTAGCATAATCTGCTCTAATGCCATCCATTTCCCAGCAAATTCCATGATTTTGTCATTTCTTAGTGCTGCATAGTACTCCATTGTGTATAAATGCCACATTTTTTATCCATTCATCTATTGAGGGGCATCAGGGTTGGTTCCACAGTATAGCTATTGTGAATTGTGCTGCTATGAACATCGATGTGGCAGTATCCCTGTAGTATGCTCTTTTAAGGTCTTCAGGGAATAGTCCGAGAAGGGCAATATCTGGGTCAAATGGTGGTTCCATTCCCAACTTTCCCAGGAATTTCCATACTGCTTTCCATATTGGCCGCACCAATTTGCAGTCCCACCAGCAATGTACAAGAGTACCCTTTTCCCCACATCCTCGCCAGCACTTGTTGTTGTTTGACTTCATAATGGCTGCCAATCTTACTGGAGTGAGATGGTATCTTAGGGTGGTTTTGATTTGCATTTCTCTGACTGCTAGATTACCAAGCATTTTGTAAAATTCTTATCCTATTCTCCGAAATAGGACTTCCATTCATTTGCTCCAGTATATCCCACGGTTGTGAGGACCATACGCTGTGTGTCATTTATTTCAGAGAATTCCCTGAACGCAGCAATGTTGCCTAGCTGGTGAGGGTTTTGTCTCCCCCCAACTCACCAGCTGTTTCTTCATAATGTTCTTCTACTTCCAAGCTCGACTTGGGCCAAAAAAATACAGCATGCAGCCCACTTTATCCATATTTCCTGAGTCACTTGCCTGAAGCAATATCAGTCTCACCTTCCAAGAGATCAAATTTTAAAACTATTTCAAGAAGGCAATGATAGAGACGATAATGATGGTAAACTTGAGCTATTGTAAAAAAAAAAATCACCTGAGTGACAATGACAAACCAAGTTCTGCTCTCTCCTGTGTGTGTGTGTGTGTGTGTGTGTGTGTGTGTGTGTGTGTGTTGGGGGGGTGGACATGGAGTGCTAAGTGACAGAGATGAATCCTGTTTTTTACACCTTATCTGCATCCTAAAAGGTAGGCATGACCATTTCAAGTTTCAGAAAAGAGATACTGGTCCCTTCTTCATTCTGGAATATGTCGACCTAAGTGTCCAATCTCACGTTGCAGCATACAAACAGCTTTTCTCCTTCCTTTTCACTCTCCAATTCCTCCCAGACCCCAAGTTCAGGTGCAGCATCCTGAACCCTCCTTACTAGTTTGGGGACTTATTGGATGACGTCATGTATCTCAGGTTTAGTATGAAATTTTGGCAGCTGCCAAATGATAACAATGTCTTATATGTTCAGACCCTGATCCATTTAATAAAGGAGACTTACTGGGTTTTCCTCCTCTGAGGGGTCCCCATGCCTCACTATCAACTTGAAACCATTCTGCTGGTGGCCTACCCTGCCCTGTCCCCTGATCTCCAGGACCCTGCTGTGCTAGCCAGGTGAGAGCCTGATGAGACACAGGTATGGGGGACATGCTAGAGAATTTCTGTTTCCATAAAGGGAGCATGCTCACCAGACTGTTTTTCCACTGAAATGACTCATCAGTGCAGGTGCAGCTAAATACATTTTTTAATAGTCACTTATTGCATGATATTGAGATAAAGTCCAACTGAGGTGATTGGCATGCATAGCTCGCTGATAGTGGTGAGTGTGTGTGATTTGGAAGTTAGAGTGTGACTAGGGTACCCCAGTCTAGCCTGGCTCTACTTTGAGGAAGCTAAGGGGGTGCTTTTGATGATGTGAGATCATTGCCAATTTCCTTGAGCTGCAATCAAAAGAAAGTTCATTTTTCATATTGCTATGGAGGGATTTTGCTTCCAGAAAAAAAAAAAAACGTTTTAGTCATTTTCAAAGCTCCACTGGAGCTATGATTTCCTGAATATTAATGTCAATTCATAGCATCTGTACACCCCCGCCTGTTCTAAAACTTTTAGGTCGACAGGATTACAGTTTCTAAAGGTACTCTGCAGCCAACCCCATTCAGTGCCCTGATTTATTAGATTATTAAACTGTACTCCTTGAAGAGCTCAGTAATATAAAGTATTTCTACAGCCCATGCTTTTATTCTTATTTATTCACTAGCTGAATTTCTTGGTTTACTTAATATTCTTTATTTGAATGTTTCTAGACACAGTATCATTGTACATAACTGTGGAATTTGTGGTTACATATTGATACAGACATACAATAGAATGCAGTGTGGCTGCAGGTTCTTTGAATGATTTCCACTCAATGAAAGAAAAAATGGCATTTCACAGAAATTACATGAGCTAAAGTAATTTTACAAGGATTTTACAATGGTAGCTCTTGGACGATAATATGTATCTATTTAAGATTATTCTTTGACCTAGCAGTTTGGGAGCCTGAGGCAAGTTCAAGGCTACTGTCAGCAACTTAGTGAGGCCCTAAGCAACTTAGAAAGACCATGTCTCAAAAATAGAAAAGTTAAAAAAAGATTGGGGATGTTGCTCAATGGTGAAGCACCCCTCGGTTCAATCCCTGATGACAAAAATAAACAAACCAATAAGGATTATTCTTTGAATGCTATCACTGGACATTTTTTATCTTACAAATGATAACACGCTTATATCATTACCAGTAAATATAAGGTTTCAAGTCATCATTTTTGTGAACAATAAAGATTAGAGATAGGGGGTTGGGGTTGTGGCTCAGTGATAGAGCACTCACCTAGCACCTGCAATGCCCTGGGTTCGATCCTCAGCACCACATAAAAATAAATAAATAAAAGAAAGATATTGTGTCCAACTACAATGAAAAAAAATATTAGAGATATTTGTAACTTTGATATTTTACTTTGTGTTTCTGGGATTACTGTGCAACCATCTCAAATAGATTGGATAACTGAATGGAGAAATATATCACATTACTTGATCATGACTTCTTAAAACCTGAAATTTTTTCTCCTCGATCATCTTTGTTCTTTTTGTACTGGCTTCTCTTTTTTGAGAAAAAAAAGAATAGGAAAACAAAGCCATAATTTATATAAAGAACTTTACAAATCAATAGCAATATGGCAGTAAAATTTACTTAACAAGGATTTTATTCCTATTTGGTATACAAGGTCCATGAGCCTTATTACAGGTACCTTTTTTTTTTTTTCAAACAACGTTATAAATTTTTGTATCAGGAAATCTGTATTCCAAAACTTTTAACTAAAAACATGCTTCAGGTCAGAATTATTCAATGGGTTCCAATGTTTGAGAGTGATTAACATTTTTCTTCCCCTTAGAATCTGACATTAAACCAGTAGCCATAAAAAAATTGCTCTTATATGTTTGCTTTTCAGATGAAATTTTTTTCTACTATGTGGCAGAAATATTTTACAATACCATGTATCTCACATGAGTTATATTTAATTACATATACACACTCTTCAAAAAAAATATTATCCCACGAGATCACTCATCAAATTTTTCAGCATAAAATTCAGGCTTGGGA
Organism: Spermophilus citellus; assembly: GCF_964194105.1. Taxonomy (NCBI): domain Eukaryota; kingdom Metazoa; phylum Chordata; class Mammalia; order Rodentia; family Sciuridae; genus Spermophilus; species Spermophilus citellus. The sequence goes on along the minus strand of NW_027673039.1, from coordinate 126,799 downwards.
CTCTTGAGTCTGGAGAAACGTCACCTTTAATTTGTAATCCAGATAATATCTGGGGACCCAACTTTCAAGATTGGGTTGGATACTTGTCCTTTAATCAAAACCTTGAAAAGAAACAACAACTCTATTTTGCTTGTAGTTCTAATTATTACTCTGATTGTAAACCATGGGAAAGGACTAAGAAACGGACTATGCTCTTGGTAATATTTCTGGAATATTCTACCTGAGGCTCGTTATTCCAGCTTGAGGATAAAAAAAGTGACATGTACAATCACATCAGAGGATTCCAGGAACAGACCTATGATTTCAAAAGAGTTCTCTGAAAGAGACTGTGGAAAAGTTCTACTATATTGGAAATTTCTAATTTTTGGTATCAGACATTGAACTCAGGAATGCTTAACCACTGAGCCCCTTCCCCAGCACTGTTTTTTAATATTTTATTTAGAGACATATTTTGTTTAGAGAAATATTTAATACTTTATTGCTGATTTGCTGAAACTGGCTTAGAACTCAGGATCCTCCTGCCTCACCCTTCCAAGTGCTGGGATTACAACCATGTGCAACCAGGCCCAGCAGAGTTTTCCAAATTCTCTCCTCTCTTTTCAGGCAGCAACACAGCTGTTTTGTTATGAAAATAACTGAATTGATTCTTCCAAGTCACATGGATTAAGAACTGTATGATAATAAAAATAAACATTTCTATAGAATTTATAGAAATTCTAAAAATTTCTAGAGAATTCTAGAATATAGTATGTGTATCAACTTCCAATATTGATACACATACTATATTTTTTTTGCACCAATCATACCTCCAGGGTATACTTAAAGTGTAGTTATGTTGATAGCTGAGATGACTGTACCTCAGCATTACAGAGTGCTTAAACTAATGCTATTGTAATTGGCAGCTCATATACACACACTAACCAGTCTGACAACATTTTCTTGTTTATATATTGTAAATATTTGGTGTGGCAATAAATAAGCCATAATTAACAGGGTGTAGACATACAGTAACTCTGTGCATATTGGATCTGTGATACTCTTTGCTTAGAGGGGCTAATTTCCTCTTTCCTATAATCAGCCCCAGTTCAATTCACCCAAAACTGTAGAGCAACAATTATATACCTGACCAACAATGTCAGGCACATAAAAATCATGTATGACTCTGTCTTCACCAGAAAATCTCAGACATGAGATTGTAGGAGGAAATTATGTTCTAAGATAAATGGTAATTCTGTTTTTTTTACCACAGGGGTGCTGAAGAGTGAGTTATACCACCACACAATTTGTTTTTTCATTTAGAAATTGGGTTGTGGCTAAGTTACTTAGGGCCTTCCTAAGTTGCTGAGGCTGTCTTTGAACTTCCAATCCTCCTACCTCAGCCTCCCAGCATCTTGGATTACAGGAGTGTGCCACTGGGCCCAGATGGCAATTATCAATATACAAGAAAACTGAAGTAACATTATGTATGACATTGTGGAGGCCCCAAGGGAAATTATAACCCAGCCGAGACTGGGAGATGTGAGGACAAGGGAGAGCATGGGCATGGGTTCTGGGTGCTGTGAGAGAGAACTAAGGGGGTTTGTTTGTTGGCTTTCTTTATTTTGTGCTGGAGATTGCTCGGTGGTTAGGTGCACCAGCACCAATTACACCCAGTCCTTTTCTTTGTGTATTTTGAGAGAGGGTCGCACGGAGATGCCCATGGTGGCATCATACTTGTGATCCACCTGCCTCAGGCTCACAAGCACCCAGCATCTCAGTCATTGGAATTTTAGGCAGGCATCACTGTTCCCAGCACCAGAATTAACACATCACATGGAATAAAGGAATGTTTTGATGAATCCTCTTTATTTTCCCGATTGCAGGGTTGTCCATTGGGATTGATGAAGGACATATTTGCAAAGAGGACATTTTCTTGCCTTTTTTCCAAAGGTATTCACAGAATTATTTCCCCCATAAGATGAACATAGCCAAGAGACTGTACAGTAATATTCACATAAAAAACACCGTGTACACCGTGATTGGCATTGGGGTCATGGCCAATGCCCTTCTTCTTCTTGTCCACATCTTCTTGCACATTACTGGGCAAAGACCTAAGCCCACTGACCTGCCCATTGGTCTCCTGGCCCTAATCCACCTGGTAATTCTGCTCATCAAGTGCTTCATAGCTGCGGAAATTTTTACACCTCAGGGGAGCAGGTGGGATGACCTGAAGTGTAAATTTCTCATCTACCTGTACAGGTTGATGAGGGGGTTCTCCATCTGTGCCACCTGCCTCCTGAGTGTCCTGCAAGCCATCACCCTCAGCCCCAGGAGCTCCTGCTTGGCAAGGTTCAAACATAAATCCTCACGTCTCAACCTGTGTTTCCTTCTCTTCCTGTGGGTCATCTATTCATCCTTCAGTAGCCACCTCTCCATCTCCATTGCTGCTACACCCAATTTTACCTCAGACAACATTATGTACATCACAGAGTCCTGCTCCTTTATCCCCATGACCTTCTTCCTCCGGCACAGCTTGTCCATCCTGCTGACCTTCAGGGAAGTCTCCCTTATAGGAATAATGACCCTCTCCAATGAATACATGGTGGCTCTCCTGTGCAGGCACAAGAGGCAATCCCAGCGTCTCCACAGCACCCGCCCGTCTCCAGTGTCATCCCCAGAACTGAGGGCCATCAAGACAATCCTGCTGCTCATGAGTTGCTTCGTGGTCATGTCCATCTTGGACAGCATTGTCTCCTATGCAAGAATCACACTGAAGGGTGATCCAGTGTTTTACTGTATCCAGATCATTGTGGCTCATAGCTATGCCTCCTTCAGCCCTTTGGTGTTCATTAGTACTGAAAAACGTATAATTAGTATTTTGAGATATATGTGGGAGAAGACAGTAAATATTTCAGTAACCAGTGCTGGATAAATTCTGTTAAAATGAGAAAATGTGATTTCTTTGGGATGATGCACCATGGCACAGTATATATGCTGTTTTCTTTAAATATAATATAGAGTTCTTCTTCTCTTAGAGCTGTATACTTGGATATGTAAGTGGCAAATACATAAAAGAAAATCAAGCCATCTTTATCTGTGAGATATTACCAAGGTTTTATGTTTCTCATTGAGTCCTCCAGCAGGGACTCTGAGGAGGATGCGACTTTTCATGACCTGGGCTATTCCAAACTATTTTTAGGTACAATAGTCACAATGATTTTCAATAATTGTATTGCCTCAGTTATCTATATTTTTTCAAATTAGACATGTAAACATTTGTTACCATAAAACACCATATCATAGAGCATGCATGTGTGCACATGTGCACATGCACATTCACACACACACACACACACACACACACACACACACACAGTACATGCAGAGAATCATACAGTCATTTCCACAGCATTGCTCATAAAACCATGTTTTAAATAATCAAATGTAGAAAGAACCCAACACCCAGAAACATAAGAATATATAAACAATATGTTATTCAGACACTGGACTATTAACACTTAAAATGAAAGAAAATTCTAGCACAGGATGCCAAATAGCTCAGCCCTCAAGATACTCTACTCAGTGAAGCAAGTCAGTGACAAAAGAACCAATATTATATAAAAAGAACTTAAAGGAGGTTGAAGTTGGAGTTCCCAAATTGATAGACACAGAAAACAGAATGACATTCCACCAACCCGAGGATATGGGGTCTCAGGAATGTTGTTATCTTAACCCAGTGGTGGAAAATATCTTTTCTGAAATTAAAAAGCAAGTGATCAATTTCTTTTTAAAAAAAACAATTTAGGTATACTTGGACATATGTTTATGTTTTATTTTATTTATTTATTTTTTATGTGGATCAAACCCAGCACCACACCAATGCCAGGCAAGTTCCTGTCCACTGAGCCAAAACCCCAGCCCAATGATAAAATTCTTAAAATGCCACAATGTCATTTGGTGAGCTTAAAATATTAGAGCCAATTCCTTTCAGTGTTTTGAAGATGTGTTTTTGAAAACTCAAATCTTATTCTCAGTCTCTCACCCTATGATTATACATGTTAGCAAACGTAGTTAAATGCACATGAAGTTTATTAACTCATTATTGCACTGTTACAAAAATAAAGAGAGAAGAATCAAATATAATCCCTCTAGAAAACCAACAAACCTCAATGATAATTAATAAAAAAGAAAGGAAGGAACAAAGCAAATACAAAAATATACAAAGGATACTAAACCAGAAAATCATTAGGACCACAAGTGTAAGTTATTATACGTGTCAATAATAACCTGGCGTGTGAGTGAATTCCTCAATAAAAATACAGAGACTGTCTACATGCATTGCTAATCCCAGTTGTGATTGATGTGCAAACAGTTTTTATTTCCTTACTTTCAAAAAAATTTGATAACTTACACATAGAAAAGTACCAAAAAAAAAATGTTCAGGTGTATAAATATGTCAGACATGTAGTCCTCAAGGCCAGGGCCAGCAACAATACTTGAAGTGCATGTCCTCCAGGCCCTAATCTTCATTTTACAGAAGTGGCAGAAAAGAACACACTTTTAGAACTATCATTTACATTTTTATTTTACAATTTTGTACAGAAATGATACTATGTGTGTTATATAAGTTGATTCTTTAAAGCCTCCTCAGTATCTATTTTACCTTAAATAAAGCAGGTATATGAGAGCAGATCAATGTAATATTTTTGGGTGGTGCTGGGGATGGAACCCATGGCCTTGTGCATGTGAAGCAAGCACTCTACCAGCTGAGCTATGTCCGCAGCTCTAATGCAAATTTTTTTAATGTATAAATATACCAGAGAACAATGGGGCTCTGTGCCTGTAATCTTCTGTGAGCCATTAAACAGATGTGCACTCATGGAAAATCTTTCTAGTGTCATTTGAGGCTTGTCATGGAGCAGACTGAAAAATGTTGAGTAAGTGAAATAATAAAATTGTCATTTTGCCTGATCATCGCATTTTGGGAAACATGATTTTTTTTTCTAATGGTGTATAGAATTTTCTTTTTAAAAAACACCCTGCCTGTCCTCCCTATGTATGGAGGCTAAAAAGGTTTCCCACATGGAAGTGCAGCTTAGCAAAGGCTGGGAAGAGGCAGGAAAAGGGGCACTGGAAGGTGCAGTCAAAGAAGGGTGAGGGGTCCCTGGGCACAGCTGCAGGCCTGGGGTGAGAAGTTCCCAGGAGTAATCTCTGAAGATCTCAGCTGAATCTAGAATAGATAGGAAAAAGGTGAACTTTGGCCAACTTGGTTTAGACACCTGGAGTAAGAGTATAACCAAAACAAATCCATACATGGACTTTGAAAAGATAAGACAATCATTTTTTATTGTTACTGCAGATGGACAGCATGTCCGTTCTTCCAAGATCCAAGTGAAACTGGTAGGTTATGAAGCAAGCATCTTGATCTGGGAAGGCCTGATAAATATCACAAAAAGTTCCATCAGTCCCAAGTCTGTTCTGAGCCAATCTGAGACCTACAAACCTTCCTGACCTCCTGCCCGGGAAGACTTGATCTGTGTGTGTTTTTGATTATTTGTCTGTTAGCTAAAATAATTATGATGAAACCCCAGGATTTCCAACACTAACTGGAAGACATGGTGGCTGTTTTTCCTTAATGATCATATCTGGTCCCTTTGGTAAATGACTCTACAGGTCACACAAGATCCAAACGCAGACATATCCACTCTCTTTCCTAACAGAGAACAACAGTTTCTCCCATATCCTGATGATGTTACAGAGAATGGATTTAGTTGACCATGAAATGCTTGAGGGGACAGGAAAAGTTGTAGCCTCAGCACTAAGTTGATCCTCTGTAATATTTGAGCTGGGCACCGCATTGTGCAGCTGCAGTTCCAGCGACTCAGGAGGCTGAGGCAGGAGGATCTCTTGATCGCAGGAAGTTCAAGACCAGTCGCTGCAATGGAGGAAGATTGCATCTCAGAAACAAAAAAAAAGAGACAATATTTGAATATTTTCTGCTACAGAGTATTAATAACTTAGAGGAAGTGAGGCAAAGAAATGCACTCCATGCCTAACCTTCTTCCTCTGGTTCAAGTAGACTTTTAAGAAGTCAGGAGAACTAGCAGCCTCCTACCTTTGCAACCAGAGCCCTTGGGAGACCCACCACCACACACCCAGAAGTGCATTTGGATCCTCCACATGCTGTTCCAGAAGGAAGATGATGGTTTGTGTCCTCTTCAGGGGTTTAAAATTCTGCCACTGAACAGCATTCACACTGGCCTCTTAGGGTTCAATCAGCAGCCTGACTTCTTTGGTTCAGGCCACATTACCATAGGTCAAGCCATAGCCACCTGCCATCCAGCTGTATTTCTGGGCTGGAAGGATGCAGAACAGGTTGGCCTTTTAGTCTCAGGTTGTCTGTATCATTGGCTGTGACCCCTGTGTGCCACTTTCCTATGCATGTCATAGGTCTAGCAAGAAAGACAGACCATTGGTTAGGCTCAGGACCTGTAACCTGGGCTTGAGAGTTCAAATCCTGACTTTCCTCACCTATTTCCTCTGCAATCCACTGACTTAATTTATCTGGGTTTTGATTTCTTCACTGTAATGTGGGGGATCGTAATACTACTGCATTCAGAGAATCACTAAGAAAATTAAGAGTTAATACATGGTGTCTGTGTACACAGAGGTGAGATGCTACTCTTACCTTTTCAATGTCACAACATGATGTATAAATTGCATGACATCCTTGGTCGGGGGCCATGCTAGTAATCTTATTTGCATCCTTCGAATCTCAGAACAACATGATGCCAAATGAGTGCTATTATTTGTTCTCATCCACATGATAACCCTAAAACAGATACGGTCTCTATTTTACACTGAGGCTGAAAGAACTAGGCCACTACTTCAAGGCTGCAAGGCCAATAAAATTTAGATGGGAACATGGATTAGATCTGTGTGTTTCCAAGACATCTGAGTGCTCTCCTGCACTCTGATTCCTGATCACCTACTTATGCTTTTTTCTCCCCACTCTTTATTGGTTTAGCATTCAGACGAAAATAAAATAACATTAAAAAAGTTAAATAATGAAGTCAGAAAAAAATACATGGAGAAATAATGTTATAGGTATATTGGGAAAAAACCTGGAGTTAACATGGAGGGGATTTCATTATTCTTATTGATGTTTGTTGCTCTAATAAAAAAAAAAAAACATACATCAAAACACCTATTGCCTCATGTACCTCAAAAGAGTTGTACTTAGGCAAGATATTTCTGTTCCTAACTAAACAAAACTATTCTTCCAAAATGCTTTCTTCCAGCAAAGGGTTCACAGTCATGGTCTACTTATGGACAAGGGAAGGTATCTGCTTTAGGCAAGTTCAGTAACAAAACAGCCCATATATCATTTAACACTTTTTTTTTTGAAACTATGAATTGAACCCAGGTGCATGTGACCTCTGAGCCACATTCCCAGAACTTTGTATTTTTTTTTTATTTGGACACAGTACCTCACTAAGATGCTCAGGGACTCACACAGTTGTTGAGGATAGCCTTCAACTTGAGATCTTCCTGCCTCAGCCTCCTGAGCCGCTGGCATGACAGGTGTGCACCACCTCACCTAGTTTGATAAAGATATTACAAAGAACAACAGAAGTTTCATCTCCCTCATCCTCATTTAGGTTTTTTTCCAACATCAACTAATTTTTGGAAACTCAGGAGGAAATAACGTGGGATGAAACTGTGAGGGGTCATCTGGCCCTGTGTAAACATGTTCTCGCCCTCCCCAGTGTGGATTGAAAGAACTGGATTATTCGTTTTTTGGTATAATGAGCATCACAGCACTGACGGTGGTGTAGCCATTGCCCACCAGCATCTGGAACACAAGGCGAACCAGATCCTTCTGCTGCATTTTCCCATAAGAGGAGGAGATCATGCAGTCAACAAAGTACATGACCACAAAAGAACCCATGAGGAGCAGGATGGTCCTAGTGGCCCTCTGCTCTTTGGAGGCCTGTGCAATCCTTCTGGTGTTGTGGAGGTGCTGGCACTGCCTCTTATGCCTCCAAAGGAAAGCCACCATGTACCCACTGGAGAGGGCCATGAGCCCGAGAAGGAGGACATCCCGGAGTATTCCTACCAGGGAAAATAAGATCCTGTAATAGTAACCTGTGGGGGAACCCTGCAGGATTTAGTGGAAAACCAAACATCTGATGTGTCATTGGAGGGGCCTCCAATAGAGACTAAAATATGAACATTAATGAACATGTTGAACACCCAGAGAAGGAGAAAGCACCACAGACTGTGCTGTGGGGACGTGTGCTTGAACTTGGCCAGAAAAGATCCTCTGGGGCTGAGGGTGGTGGCCTGCAGGACACTCAGCAGGCAGGTGGTGCAGATCGACAGGCCCCTCATCAGCCTGTACAGGTAGATGTCGGCTTTACATGTGATGTCGTTCCAAATATCCTGAACCCCCAAAATGTCTATATCCAGGAACACCCTGATTATGAGCATCAGCAGATGAATCAGAGCCAGGTGAGCGATGGCCATGTCCATGGGCCTGGTCCTGCGCTGGACAAGGAACGTGAGGATGTGGAAGAGGAGGAGGAAGATGTTAGCTGTGATCCCAAGGACAATTTGGGAATAAAAGACATTTCTTACAGCAAGAAAAATGGAAAGGGTGCTGCTCTTGGTCATTTTCTTTTTTTTCTGGTGAAAAGACATATACAGTCCATGTCTGAGGATCAAATAAAGATAAAATTCTCATCAATCACAGTGGTTACCAGCTTCAACCTCCCCAACCACCAAGTTCTCCAACCTCAAAGTAAGTGGGCACTTATATAATGCACCCTTTCCAAACTCTCAATACACAAGCAAAATATCTTTTCTGTTTATCTCCACTGGTAGGGCCAGGATTAATTTGTCTTAGCATGTGCAGCAACCTCATAAATAGCTCAGTAGGTAGCATCCAAAGTGAGTTCATGTGGGGCAGATGGCTGGGATGTCCACATAAAACCCTCAAGGAAAGAATGTGGATGCTGGATGAAGTCCCATTCAGTTCTATATTTTCAGTGTTCTCTGTTCTGGATTGCTCATCACCAGTTTAGAGACAAAATATGAAAAATGTTAGCTCTGAAGGCAGACTTCTTGAATTTGTTTCTATATATATTTTTGGTACCAGATATTGAACCCAGGTTTATATAACCACTTTTATTATTTTACATATATTTGATTATGCCAGAGAAAACCATAAATAAGTGGGCAGAACCATCCATTTTTAGCAGGATTTAATTCCAAAATTTCTTTTCTGTCCCCTCTTTGGCATATGCAAAAATTTTGAAAAGTAATCATGATTTAAGTGTGTGTGTGTGTGTGTGTGCGCGCGCGCGCGTGCGCGCGTGTGTGTGTGTTTTAACCAGGAATTAAACTCAAAGGTGCTTAACCACTGAGCCACATCCCTGTTTTATTTTTTTAATATTTATTTTTTAGTTGTATTTGGACACAATATCTTTATTTTTTTTTATTTTTATGTGGTTCTAAGGATCAAACGCAGGACCTTGCACGTGCTATGTGAGCGCTCTTCCACTGAGCCACAGTCCCAGCCCCTTATTTTTATTATGAGACAGGGTCTCACTAAGTTGATGAGTCTACCCTTGAACCTGAAAACCTCGTACATCAGCTTCCCAAGCTGCTGGGGTAACAGGTACGCAATGCAACAGCACACCAGGAAAATCTTAAGTACTTTAGGGGTCAGAGTTTTTAGTGTTTTAATTAGGAGAAAGAAATCCAAACTCACTCTGATAATGGAGTTTACATAAGAGAACAATATTTCATATCTTCTTTTCATAAGCAATGATATTTCCCCAGAGGAGAGAGAGACAATAGTGTAATAGAAAATTTGATGGTTACAATCTCATGGTATAGCTCCCTATAGAATGAAGGTATTTTCTTTATTTCCATCTTAATTCTGCCTTATAGCTATGAATTATGTAACATTTACAATGAGGTGAGCAACATATCCCCCCATTCTATCATCAAAAAAACAAGTGGGTAAGACTAGCAGTCATCCCCACAGCTACCTAAAAAATTATAGTTTGATAACATCAGTTATGAAGTGTGAGAAAAAATAACAACCAGGAGTCCACACAATTTAAATATTTTAGCCTAGTTAAATGATTGACTTGAAATCTTTGTGGAAGTGTCATTGTAAATAGTGGAAATTAATTCATGATATTAGAAAAATGTAATCTCCTCCAAATGATTCATTTAGTAAGAAGTGTTTTTTTTTCCTTCATTCACACATTTGTGTAAAGAACATTCCCTCCCTTGTTCTGCTCAAGAAAAACAAAAAGAAAAAGTGGTAATATAATGGTCCAGGAGTCTCCACATTTGAAGAGTCACAGATGGTTATTAGTAGGCACAGTGCTACAGGTAGCTATGGATAGATGATGCCTATTCCTGTGTGCACACTTGAAGTGAGTTGTAAGATGTACACTCACATTTTGACCCCAAAATACCTTTACAGCAACACAAACTGGATATGTAACTCTTGAAGAGGCCTTTAAAAAATTACAGAAAATGAAATAATGATGATTCCCTTCTATCATGTTATGAAATACAGGTTTGTCTTCAATTCAGTTTAATGCAGATTAGAAAATAAAATGGAGAGCATCGAAAAACAGGAGAAACAGGCTACCTGATATATCTGTGGACGGAGGGCTCAGGACTCTGGTTTCAGCCTTGCCAGGGGGATGGCCACCCTGCCTGCATTGTCATGGGAGGGAGGGATGGAGCCAGGAAGGCCCATGGACGTGCAAACACAGGAAAACCTTATCGTTTTCCCACAGTGCTGATCATGGGAAGTGGCAGGGTCACATGCTGTCACGGGTCCCCCACAGGCATTAGCTCCCTGCAGCCCCAGGACACAACAGGCTGAGAAGCAGCTGGCCGTATTCACACTGTGCGGGTCACACACGTGTGTATCAGTGAGACCCATAGGGCCCTCCATGGTTCACAGGCAGATGTTTTATAAAGAATGCAATGTTGCTACTTCTGTGCTAATTGATCAGTTTTATTAGAAAACATCCTGAAAATGTGGACATTTCATAAAAGCAAGTTAAAAAGAATCCTCTGAGCCTGTCCCCTCCCGGCTGTGCCTCACCCCACTCACACCTGCCAGGACTAGTCCAACCACGAGATCAGGGAGAAGACTGAAGCCTGTCCATCACCAGGATGATCCCAGAACACCTCCTCAGCTCTGGGGAGAGAGGGGATGCAGCAGTTCCTGGCTACCCTGATGGCCCGAGCCCCAGGTCATGACTCAATCCCTGGTGGAAACAAGGTCTCCTCAGACTGGAGGTTCTGAATACGATGATATAAATACAAAGAGAATAATGTGGAAAAGAAGTTCAGGGACAGGTCCCAGTGAGGGAGAGTCCAGTGGGAAAGGACAAGGAAAGTCTAAGTGGGCAGACTAGTGGAGAACAAACGGAAATGGAAATCTAGCTTTTAAAAAATTATCCCCAGGGTCCTTAGAGCTGAGGGTATGAAGTCCTTTCCAGGGAACTGTAACCCAGTGGAGACACCATTTCCTGCCCTGACCAAGGAGCCATCACTTAAATATCTCACATTGTGCCACTGTCCAAATCATGGACAACACAGAGTTACATGTCATCACCCAGGGGCCAGAGACTAGTGAACAATCCCGAAGTTGATGCATCCCAGTCAGCAGTGAGGAAAGCAGACCCACAGCACTTGGGCTTCTAGGGCCTGGGTGTGGAGGGATACTGGCTGGAGGGAGGGAGGGGGACATAGCTGCTTTCTCAGGTGCCCCATGGACACCATCATGTAAATACTATCATTTGCATCCTCGCTTCCTGATGTGCAATCGATACATGAAAGGGCACATGTCATTCGTTGCTATCGCGCAGATCAAGTTCACCATCATCTCTCCACTATCATCCCCTTTCTCCTTGATGACCTGGAGGGAGGATACCATTGGACCTTTGAAAGCCAGGAAGGGGCGGTCACTACTGTCCTTTTGTTGTGATATTAAGCAACTACACTCCTAGTTCCTGCTCCATAGCTGGAGGCATAATTTAGAGCTATGTTAGAACCTAACATATCATTTGGTTATTTTGATTCTTCATCACAATCACAGAAGCCCCCTCACACACTGGTGCTGCATCTCAGGAAGAGAAAAGCACTTACTTGGGCAGGTCGGTTGGGGAGTCAGGGGACCTGAGTGGATCCTGCACTGTTTTAAGGAAAATACGTCTTTAACTCACCTCTCTGTAGGGCTTTAATTTTAGCTTCTGCAATAAGGTGACAAGATCCCACTGGAGAACTCAGAACTGTGGTTTCCCCAGTGGAACATGTCACCTGACTCTTACTTTTACTTTAGTCTCTGGTGGATAGTAGCAACCTGGGGAGAATCAAACTCAAAACTTTTCTCTTAATTCCCTGGACACATCTGTGTGAGGAATCTGAAGGCTCCCAATCACATAGACCACAAGCATTCTCTCCTTTTTTAAAACCCATATTCAAGTTAGTTCAAACCCACATCATATATTGTAACAATTTTACTCTGCGATAGGTGGTTCCTGGCTCCTCCTATGGATTCCAAGTGGCTCTGGGGGTCCTCTCTCTAAAATGTGAGACCATCTTCTTGGTCCACTCTCAAGCTGACCATGTGGTTAGAGTAATATGTCTTCTGGGATTTTAAAGCTCAGCCCCAGTATTTCACGTCTGTTTCAGGTTAATAAAAATAACAAAATATCCATTATTATGATAGCAAAAGAAGCAAAAGAAATTTAAGCCAATTTCTTTTCATTGTTCAGGAATTCTCCAGGATCAACTCTTCAAAAAATATGGCGCTGGGAATACTGGCCATCCATTTGTAGTACGATAAAATTTAACCTCTATGCCTCCTCACCCTTCATAAAACTCAACTCAAAATGAACAAGGACCTAGGTATTAGATCAGAAACCCTGTGTCCACTGGAAGAAAATATAGGCCCATCTCAGTATCATGTTGGTGTAGGAAGAGACTCCATTAGCAAGATCCCTAATGAGCAAAAGGAAAACAAGAATCAGTAAATAAGATGCTATCAAACAAAGCAAAGGAAACAATCAAGAATGTTGGGCTGGGGTTGTGGCTCAGTGGTAGAGCACTTGTCTAGCACATGTAAAGCCCTGGGTTCGATCCTCAGCACTGCATAAAATAAGTAAACTAAATAAAGGTGTTTTGTACAACTAAAAAATAAATATTTTTAAAAAACAAGAATGTAAAGAGAGAGCCAACAGGATGGGAGAATGTCTTTGCCATCTGCCCCTCAAATAGACACATTCATCTCCAGGATATACAAAGTCTCATCTATTTGACACCAAACAAATGGGCAAGGTAACTGAACAGACACTTCACAGGAGAAGAAATACCAATGATCAGCAAACATGCAAAGATGATCAACATCTCTAGCAATTAGAGAAATGCACATTAAAACTACATGGAGATTCCAGCTCAATCCAGTCTGAATGGCAATTATCAAAGTTAGCAAGGATTCAGGGGGAAATTTTTACTCATACTTTGCGGGTAGGCTTTTTAAATTTTTGCAACTCCCACAGAGAGCTATATGGAGACTCTTCAGAAACCGTGGACTGGAACCATCATTTGAATCAGTTATCCCACTCCTCAGTATATACCCAAAGGACTAAAAATCCACATAATTTAGGGAGCTGGGGTTGTGGCTCAGTGGTGGAGTGCTTGCCTAGCATATGTGAGGCACTGGGTTCGATCCTCAGCACCACATAAACATTAAAAAATAAAGTTATTTTGTCCAACTACAATTTTAAAATGTTTTTTAAAAATCCACCGTAATATAGTAAGGCAGCCACATCTATGTTTAGAGCAGCTCAATTCACAACATCTAAGCTATGGAAACAACCAAACTGCCCTCCAAACGATGAATGGCTAAAGAAAATGTGGTATATATACACCATGGTATATTACTCAGTCAAAATAAAAAAGAAAATTATGGGCCTGGGGTTGTAGCTCAGTGGTAGAGCACTTGCCTAGCAAGTGTGAGGCACTGGGTTCAATTCTCAGCACTGAATAAAAATAAATTTTAAAAAGGTCCATAGACAGCTAAAAATATTTTTACCTGATTTTTATTTTTTAAATATATGACAGTGAAATGCATGACAATTCTTATTACACATATAGAGCACAATTTTCCATAACTCTGTTTGTATATAAAGACACCAATTTGTGTCTTCATACATGTACTTTGGATAATGATGTCCATCACATTCCACCATCCTTGCAAACCCCCTGCCCCCTCCTTTCCCCTCCCAACCCTGTGCCCTATCTAGAGTTACCCCACTATGAGTCAGTTACCTTATATCAGAAAAAAAAACATTCGGCATGTATTTTTGGGATTGGCTAACTACACTTAGCATTATCTTCTCCAATGCCAACCACTTACCTGCAACATTACCTCCCTACAATGCTGAGGTCTGGCTTTGAACTTGGGATCCTCCTGCCTTAGCCTAACCCGCCACCAAGGTTATCTGTCAGTGCCAGCATCCTAGCTTCTGCCCAAATTTTCTATCACAGAGCAAGGATCATACCTGAGTCCCATAAGGCCAAAAGGAGTCTAGACCCTGGTGCCTCCTGTGTGAAACCTCACGTGCACCCATGAAGCACCTGAGGGACCACAGCTGCAGGCTTCATTCCCCGCTTTGGGGATGCAAACTTTGCGCAGAAGAAAGGCAGGCTCCCACCAGCCTCATCTCCCCCTCTACCTGGTGACCTTGAGCAGGGGACTCCTCTCCAAGTTCCTTCTGGGGTGGAAGTGTCACTGAGAAGTCATGAGAAGCATTATTGTCCCCCTGTCAGGTTTTGCAAAAGAAGCTGGGCGGAGCCAGAGTGCTGGGCGGAGTGGTCCTGGGAGGCCAACCCTTGGGAGCAGTGGGCAGGGCGGGGCCCAGCGAATGCGCAGAGCTGGGGGCGGAACCGAGCAGAGTGAGCGAAGCCCCCCCCCTCCGCCCCAGCAGGCGGGGCGGGGCCTAAGGAAGGAAGTGGGGCGTAGCAGAGCAAGGGGAGCCCAGCGAATGGGTGGAGCTGGGGGCGGAGATAGCGGGTCTGAGTGGAACCGGACTAGTGGGCAGGGCTGAGGGCGGAGCCGAGCAGGGAGTGAAGCCCCACCGCTAAGAGCAGCGAGGGGCGGGGCCAGCGGAATCACAAGGGAGGCGTGCCTGGCCCAGGCTCCCCTTGAGAGCCCAGCTCGAAACAAGGAGCCTCCAGGGCGGGCGCATGAGCACTAGGCGAAGAAACCCCAGAGGCACCTGTATCTGGAAATCCCCTCAGAGATCGCCTTGGACCCGGGGGGAGCGGGCCCTGTGCCTCCCCTGGCCCGAGATGTGACCCCAGAGTCTGCTCTGCTGGGCCACAGTTCCCCACTCACACAGGAGGCCACGGAGGGAGGTTCAGGACCCGCTGCGCAGCCTCGTTCGTCCCTCCTCACGGTCGCGGTGGACTCTCCGTGTGTCCAGGTGGGTTGGGATCCAGGGGTCTCTGGGAGGGTCCTGAGATGTCGCCTTGGAGACTTGGTTTCTGGCGGAGAACCCTCCTGGTACCCGTGGTGTAGACTGTGAGACCTGGAGGCCGAGAGGGTGGCGGGTGACGCGGCTGTCACCTCTTGTCCTGGTCCGGCCCCCGCGGTGCCCACACCGACCCCCGCAGGGCGTCCTGGCCCTGGGCAGAGTGAGAAGCGCGGAACAGGAGTGGCCTCGATCCCGCCAGGGCGACCTTGGGGACTCGCTGCAGCAGGACACGGGCGACGCCGCCTCTCAGGCTGGATAGAGGCCAGCGCAGCTCCCGGGTCTCTAAGGGATGGTATGGCGGTGGCAGCGGGGAGGGGGGAGAGCAGGGTGACGGCGACATCCTGGAGATGGACAGGTGGACAATAGTCAATACTCCGTGTCCCAGGCTCCGCCCTGGACAGTGAGGACACAGGTGAAGACCCCTGGCCAGGAGTCCCCGTGTCCCCTCCTGTTCCTGGTCTGGCCCGAGAGTCCAGGCGCTGAGCAAGCGTCGGACACTAGGTGGCACCAAAGCTGCGAAGGCGCCAAACAGGCGCGGGCTTCTTTGGGTCCCTGATGTCCTGACACCCTCCATGGGGACGTTTCCACTGCTGAGTTGTCACACTGTCACTCAGCTCCCCTGAGACCCTCCTAACTGAGATAAAGGCCTTCTTCAGGAGATGGCCCTCGCCGCCTTCTGCAGTTGCGTCTCCATGAGTCCCCCAAACTTCCAAGGACATCTATCAACCTGTCCTACCTGGTGCTTGTTTTCTGCGTTTAGTATCATTTCCCCCATTAGAAGTGCTGAGCTGCGCATTGGACACGAGGTGGTGCCAGAGCTGCATGTAAACTCTCCCTGAAGCCACAGCCTTGGGCTCTGTGCTCATCAGCCTGGTTCCTGGAAAGCCTTCAGGATTCCTCTAAAGAGCAGCAACTAGTTTTAGTGTAACTCAGTGAATTTGATGCATGGGATGAATTTTCACGCCAGGAAAGGGAGGATTATTACACTCTACCCAGAGTGTTTTGGGTCCATCTTCTTGGAAAGCAAAATACACAATTAGATCCCCAAGTGGATGAGGGTCTTAATTCAGCCTTGACCTCTCCCTACAACTGTCATTACTGGGAGGCTTCTGGAATCCCTGCCAATGTTGGAGGCATTTTCTTCTCTTTTTGGAGTTCTGATTTTCATAAGCCATGAAATAGATATCAATCAGAATCATCCCCACCTGATGAGTTCCATTAGTGTTCTACTGAACTAATACTACATAAAGATCAAGTAATGTGCTCTGGTTTCTAGAAAAAGTTTCACTTCAAATGCATGAACCTTGAATTGCTTGCTATCTGAGAAGAAATCATAAAATAAAATTGCATCAAAAATCATAATAGTGGATGACACCTTTTTTTTCTTTATTTCTTGTAGGGGGTGGGGGGAATTGGGGATTGTACCCACAAATGCTTAACCACTGACCCACATATCCAGCCATTTTTTCTGTATTTTATTTTGAGACAAGGTCTTTGTAAGTTGGTGAGACTGGGTTTGGACTTGTAATTTTCCTGCCTCAGCTTCCCTGAGCTGCAGGGATTACAGGTTTACAAGGGCCCACCTGGCTTACTGCTTTTAAAAAAATACATTTTAAAATATACCTATAAAGTATACATTTGTGGCATGTAAGGTATTTATATACAATCAATCACTTGCTTCTATAAAGCTTTCGTTTTGCAAGATACCTCTGAGAGTATCATAGGGAAAATGCCTATAAGTCTTGCTGGGTTTTTCCACAAACCTCAGGCCCAAAGAAATCTGTGGGACCTGAAAGTTCCTTTTAGGAGTATCTCCTGCAGGGTTTTGTCTTTTGAAAATGCCTCAGTTTCTTCATTTGGAAAATGGGGCTCATGATCTCTGCTTCGTGGTGTTGGGAGAATTCAGCCAGATGTTGGTAGGGGACAGCTAGCTTCCTTAGAAGGCCCCTTAGGTGCTGAACCCATAGAACATGTGCTGTCAATCCCTCATCCCCTCTTAGAGTCTGTGGCAGTGAGATTGAATGGGACATTTATATGAAGAACATCATGGGGACTTTAATAGGAATTAAAGATCCTTGCATTGGATCTGTAGAGTGCTTTCAGTAGTATGGTGTTTTAACAATATGAATTCTGCTTATCCAAGAACGTGGGAGGTCTTGCCCTCTTCTGAGGTCTTCTACAATTTAGGGAGGAGGGTCAGAAAAAAGAAAGACAGTCACATGAACCTGACCTGACTTTGCTCTGCACATATATGAATACACCACAGTAAATCTCCACATCATGGACAAATACAGGGCTGCAACCTAACTAGAATAAGACCTATTCCGTGGTTGTATAAATATGTCAAAGTAGACGCTATTGTCATGTATAATTTAAAAGAACAAATAAAATAAATATGAGCCAGACACAGTGGCATACACATGTATCTCAGCAGTTCAGGAGGCTGAGGCTGGAGGATCCTGAGTTCAAAGCCAGCCTCCGCAAGAGGGAGGCCCTAAGCAACTCAGTGAGACCCTGTGTCTAAATAAAACACAAAATAAGGCTGGGGATGGGTCTCGGGGGTTCAGTGCTCCTGAGTTCAACCCCTGCTACCCCCCAAAAATAATTAATTAATAAGAAGTGTGCATAAGATGTAAATATTCAAACCTTTGCATAATTACAGATTCAAAACTAAAAGAAAAAAATGGGAATAAGAGGTAGAAGAAATAATTGACTAAGTTTTTTTACAAGCTTGATGAAAGAATATTAACCAAAAAACTGGAAGTAATCCTATATCAAAATATCATCAAAATGAATGGAAATCCTCTTGCTGAGACCAGGTTAAGAATTATACAAAATTTCTTGTAAACTTAAAAAGCTGTAAGTACAGTTTCTGTTTCAGAATATTGACATCACCAATATTTTTAAATAAGTCTCCAGGAGTTCAGAGAGAATAGAGAATGTTTTTTTTTAAGTAAAGAAATGGGGGACAGGCATAGTGGTGCACACCTGTAACCCCAGCAAAAATCCTGAGATCCCAAAAATATAAGATTAATGGACATAAATATTATTTTCCCAAGTTTTAGGAACTTGTATTCCTGGATATTTTGTCACCAGGAATGGGAAACAACCACAACCTTTTCTCTATAAATAAACTTGCAACCTCACTGTCATGCACCTAAGTGGTTGAGTACAGGATCAGGACTGACTCTATTTGCTTGTAATTTGTGAAATTAGTTATGGACAAGAAATGCTTCGTGAGAAAAATCCTAGCAGATGTTTTGCAGTAATGCAGGGTCACCCTGTGTAAGCTGAGGTTTTGATATAGAACCCAATTTCCTTCTAAGGTCTTTGAGACTTGGAAAAATTGCAGAGTACAGAGTCACGTATAACCATAGTATTTCTAATTGAATTATAATATACACAAATGACAATGTCACTTTGCATTTAAAATGCCTGAAAGCAGGAGGTTGCTTAAAAGCAGAGGTCGCCCTCCAAAATCAGCACATCAGGTGCCTTAGAGGACAGTGAGAGCACATTGCTTCCCGAGACCCTGGGACCCAGAAGACAACAAGACCATGTCTTTTTTTAAAAAAATTTAAATTTGTTTTAATTAGTTACACATGAAGTAGGATGCATTTAAGCACTTTGCTATATCCTACATAGATGGGATACATTTTTTCTCATTTTTTCTGAGTGTACATGTTGCAGAATCGTATTGGCCATGCAATCACGTATATACATACATTAATAATGTGGGTTTCATTCTACTATCTGTCTACCCCCACATCCCCTCCGTATCTTAAAAGTGTAAACAAAAACAAATAAACAACTCTTTCCCTCCGAATGTTATACATGAAGACCGAATCATTTTTCAAAAATAGAGTTGAAAATGACGTTTTTCAGATACGGAAACCTGGATGTATTCATACACAGGGCATACGCAAATAGAATATGTCCAGGATCCAGATGAATCAAAACACGAGTTGTCCAGGATTCAGATAAATGAGAAATGATGGCAACCTGGACCTTTGGATCGAAAGGAAGAATCAAATGCATGATCAATGCCCAGGAGAACCCAAGACACTATGTTTGATCTGCGTGGCAAAGAATGGCAGCAGATATGGGTCCATCCATCCCTTCTTCTCATATCCCGTTCTTTATTGGACTTTGCTTACAAAACACAAGTACAATGGTGATATTTATCAGAATTTCTCGAGGGCCGTGACAGGCATCCAACCAGGCACAGGGCACCTTCCACAGTCATGGTGACCTTTCCTTTCACATCATCGCCCTCCTGACTACTGTGACAGGACACCTCGTGGTGGCTCTGATTGGCATTTCCTTGAGAATTGATGTATGTTGAGCATCTTTTCATTGCTCACTGGCCACACATGTGTTTTTGCTTGGTTGGGATATCTATTTATATCTTATGCTATTTCTAATGAGGTTATTATTTTTTTTACTAAGTTCTGAGTTTTTAACAAAGATTAATTTTTTGTGGTTCTGGGGACTGAACCCAGGGCCTTGTACTTGCAAGGCAAACACTCTACCAACTGAGCTCCATCCCCAGCCCCAAACGTTGAAAATCAACCTCTTTCCTGATATATGATCTGAAAATGTAGTCTTCATCCTGTATATTGTCTGTTGACAGCTGATTGTTCACCTTTCTGTATAGAAGATTTGTAGTTTCATGTCATCATATTGCTGACTTTGTTGCTTGTACTTTGGTGTGATATCCTAGAAATGGTTTCCTATTCCAATGTCATGACGATTTCCAACTGTTTTTTTTTTTTTGGGGGGGAGGGCAGGTTCACAGATTCAGGTCTCACACCTACATCTTCAATCCATCTCGACTTGATCCTTGTGTGTGCCTTAGGACAAGGGTCCATCATTTTCTTTTGCATACAAATATCTGTTGACAAGACTATCCATACTACATTGGCTATATATGGCAGGGCTTTGAAAGATATCTCCATGACATTGTATGAGGACGTTTATCAAGACACCCCATTCTGTTCCACTAGTATATAGGTTTACTATTATGTAACTATACCATAATATTTTTTTTCTTTTTTCCTTTTTTATTTATTTTGTATGTAGGTGTGTTTTTCAAGTGTTGGTGATGAACCCAGTGCATGCTAGGCAAGTGCTACATCTCCAAGTTCCATCCCCAACCCTAACACACTGTTTTAATTACTATAGCTTCATAATATATTTAAAATTTTAGTGTGGTTCCATTAGTTGTTTATCACGGTTGATTTACCTATTCAGGGTCTCGTATGCTCACATATGGATTTTAGCTACATCATTTCCTATTTCTGTAAAATTTCCTCCTGAAATTTAGATAGGGATTGCATCTGAACTGATCTGTACATAACTCTGATAGCATGGACATTTTGATATTGATTCCTCACATCATGAATACGATGCATGGCTCCTCTGATTCATGTTTGCTTTAATTTCTTGCATAATTTTATTTTTCTGGGTACAAGTGTTTTCCTTCCCTGGTCAAGTTTATGCCTCGGTATTTTGCTCTTTATAATGGTTTATTGTGGGGATTGTCCTCTGAGTTTTCATTTCACATATTTTGTAGCAATTGTAAAGAAACAAAACAGAATTCTTGGGATGTTGCCTTTGTGTTCTGCTGAATACCTGTCAGAATCCTGAAAGGAATTCTGTGGGATCTTTAGTGTTTATACATATGTGAACACATCACTCATGAGACATTGTCTCTCCTTCCTTGGAATTTGTATGCTATTGGGTACCCCTATAATTAATCCGCATGTACTGAGTCACCTGTGACCCATGGATAAACCCCAGGCCTTCACCATGGATGATGCTTTCAATGTGTTGAATATGGAGGACATCAAGATGGTTTGGTGCTAATTGTTCAATATGTAGCCCTCCATCATGAAGTCCCGTGTCTCTGGGCTCCTTTTTGGAGAGGTGGGGTGTCTTGTGTTACTGGTTCACTCTCCTCCATCAATAGTTGCTCTGTTCCAGTTTCCAACCTCAGTGTTCCGAGGTTGTGTGTGTCTAGGGTTCTCTTTTTCAATCTGGTTGTGAATGGAAATGTGTTGCTTCACATCTCTGTGACATTCTCCTGATGCACCCCCAAGTTCTAGTAGGTGGTACTTTGATCCTCGTTTTGCTCAAGGAAATTTCTGATGTCACTTGTGAGTTCTCCGTGTGTGACTGGTTAAACTGTGTTGTTTAATTTCCACGTAGTTAGGACTGACAGTTTTCAGTCTTTAATTTTATCTTCACTCTATGGTGCTTGTTGATATACTTGATAGGATATCAGTGTCCTTAAGATCGAGGAGGCTTGTTTGTGACCTGGTGTGTTTCCTTTTGTGAGCGCTGCTCTGAGCACATCAGAGTAGTGTATTCTGCCCTTGCTGGGATGTTCTGCATGTCTCTTGGGTCCTTTTGTTCTGGTTTACAGCTACACCTTGATGTGCAGTCTTAAGTTTGTGTTGCTGTTATTGTGATCTCAGCCGCCCAATATCAATTGATTGAGGAGTTTCATTGATTCAGACTTAACACCTATTCATAATAACTTAAACAGCCACTTTGTTCTGTTTTATAATCTTTCAGACACCTTTCTCCTCTTTTCTATGTTCCTTTTCTGATTTTTAAAATGTTTAATCTAATATTCTTTGCTTCCTTTACTACTTACATTTTTTAATAAAGACATTTGATTTGAGAGTATTTTAAATTTGGCTAATTTTCCCAATTAAATAGAATATGTGACAAGTGCATAATTTTTTCAGCACTGCTGTCATGATTGGTAAACTTCC
The DNA here is from genome assembly GCF_964194105.1 of Spermophilus citellus. Taxonomy (NCBI): domain Eukaryota; kingdom Metazoa; phylum Chordata; class Mammalia; order Rodentia; family Sciuridae; genus Spermophilus; species Spermophilus citellus. The sequence continues at coordinate 104,457 of NW_027673039.1, read as the reverse complement.
ACGTGTGACTTACTGTCTAAACCTGGTGTTTTGACCACATGCACGTTTCACCCAGGAAAGGAGCTACCCACTTTGATGCTTAACGTCTTTGGAAGGCTGAGCAGCACAGAGTGGTGCCTAAAAGCATCCACATGGAGAACACATCTCCTAGGAGAGGCTGAGATCAAAAGTGAGCTTCTCAAAACCAATCTTCAAATCACTGAGACAAATCAGCTCCGATGTTTCAAAGCTCACCAAATGACACTGCAGCACGTTTAGAGTCTTATCCCTCACTTTATAGTTTCAGAAAGAATGTTTTCCACAACTGAGTTGATAATTAAAAACACTTTTATGAGGATAAAATATATATATATATAATAAACATTCTGACCATTTTTCAGCATTCAGTCAAGTGGCCTGGAATCTATTAACATTATTGCACAACAGTCACCACCACCCACGTCACCACTCACAACCTAACTGAATAGAGGTTCTCCACGTACCAAGGGACAGCTCCCCACTGCCCCCTTTTCTTGGTCTCTGGGACGTCCTTGCTCCATCACTCTGCCCACTCCAACTCCCACCGTTTTAAAGTACATTTATACAATGTTTGTTCTTTTGCGACTAAACCGGCTTCACTGAGTAGAGTAACTTGGGGACTCAGCTATGCAGCCCCGTGCTCCAGAATATTTTCCATTATAAGGCCATTGCGTATTGTTTACATATTCTTATGGTTGTAGATGTTGAGTTGTTTTTAAGTTTAAATATTTAAAGCATGGTTTTAGGAGCAGTGATGTGGAAATGACTATTTGACTCCCTGCATGTAAAATGTGTGTGTGTGCGCCTATGAGTGTGTATTGTGTGTGTGCTGGATCATGTGATATTTCATGGTAGAATATGTTTACAAATGTAGTTTGGGAAAATACAGATAATGGAGATGATGCAATATTTGAGAAGCATTGTAACTCTTGTGTATCTAAAAAGAGTTTGGAATAACCCAGGTTATGACAAGTGACATCCAACTCACAGGCCCCTATTAAGGATCCAGTGAGAAACATGACATCCCCATAATATTTCACAGAGTCACATGGTTTGGCTTTCTTTGATATAATTGTAATCCACGTATGTCCAAGTGTATGGTTTAACAGAGGAAGTGAGACTTTGCATTGCATTTAAACAAAAGACTCTACACACTCTGTCAAGATAAATCACTCCAAATTCAGCACAGTTTCTCACCTTAACAGAACTTATCCACCACTGGCTACTGCAATGTTTACTGTCTTCTCTCACATATATCTGAAAATACTAATTATACATTTTTCAGTACAAATAAAAACCAAAGGGCTGAACGAGGCATAGCTATGGGCCACGAGGATCTGGAAACAGTAAAATTATGGATTATCCTTCAGTGTGATTTTTGCATAGGAGACAACGGTGTCCAAGATGGACATGACCAGGAAGCAACTCATGAGCAGCAGGATTGTCTTGGTGGCCCTCAGTTCTGAGGATGATACTGGAGACAGGCTGGTGCTGTGGAGACGCTGGGATTGCCTCTTGTGCCTGCACAGGAGAGCCACCATGTATCCACTGGAGAGGGCCATTATTCCTATAAAGGAAACTTCCCTGAAGGTCAGCAGGGTGGACCAGCTGTGCTGGAGGAAGAAGGTGATGGGAGTGAAGGAGCAGGATTCTGTGACATACATAAAGTTGTCTGAGTTCCAATTGGAGGTAGCAGCAATGGAGATGAAGATGAATAGTTGGCTACTGAAGGATGAATAGATGACCCACAGGAAGAGAAGGAAACACAGGTTGTGATGTGAGGATTTATGTTTGAACTTTGCCAAGCAGGAGCTCCTGGGGCTGAGGGTGATGGCTTTCAGGACACTCAGCAGGCAGGTGGCACAGATGGAGAACCCCCTCATCAACCTGTACAGGTAGATGACAAATTTACACGTCAGGTCATCCCACCTTCCCCCCTGAGGTATAAAAATGTCCGAAGCTGTGAAACCATTGATGAGCAGAATTACCAGGTGGATTAGGACCAGGAGACCAATGGGCAGGTCAGTGGCCTTAGGTCTGTGCCCAGTAATGTGCAAGGAGTTGTGGATGAGAAGAAGAAGGGCGTTGGCCATGACCCCAATGCCAATCACTGTGTACACAGTGATTCTTATGTGAATATTACTGTACAGTCTGTTTGCTTTGTTCATCTTATGGGGGAAAAATATTGTGACCACAATAACACACAAAAAAATGTCTTTTTTTGCAAATCTGACCTCCTTCATCAATCTCAAATGAACACCACTTCCATGAAAAAAAGAAGATTCATCCAACTGTATTTTTATTCCACATGAAAATTCATTTCTGATGCCGGGCACAGTGGTGTCTGCCTGAAATCCCAATGACCCAAGAAGTTGAGGCAGGAGGATCACAAGAGTGAAGCCAGTCTGGACGTCTTAGTGAGACCCTGTTTCAAAATACAGAGTCAAAAGGACCAGGTGTAACTTGCTGCTGGTGCACTTACCCACCAAGCATCACCCAGCACAGAATTAAAAAAAAAAAAAAACTGTTCTATTCACACCCTGGAGAATGCATCTCCATGCACCACCTTTTCTCAGTACCTTCTAATCTCACTGGAACCTCCAAGTGGCATACATATTGATACTTCAGTTTTCTTGTACATTAAGAATTGTCAGCCAGGTGCCATGGTGCACACATGTAATCCCAATGGCTCGGGAGGCTGAGATGGGAAAATGGCAGGTTCAATGCTAATATTAGCAAATTAGCAAGGACCTAAGCAACTTCCTGAGACCCTGTCTCAAAGTGAAAAATTTAAAAAGCCAGTGATTTTTTTTTAAATGGGGCCATGTCATGGCTCAAAAGAAGTGCCATCTGTCTTAGAATATATTTTCTTCCTATTACCTCATTACTGAGATTGTCTGTGGCAAGACAGAATCTTACTTGATTTTCCATTTCCTGATCTTGTATGTCAGGTGCATAATAGGAGGTCTACGAGTTGGGCTAAATTTCAGTGGGCGTTAATTGCAAGAGACTGGAAGTGAGACTCTCCCAAACAAAAGTGTCCACAGACTGGACCTGCATGGAATTACTTCATGTCAGCACCATGTTAACTCTGGCTTATTTCCCACCAGACCAAATGTTTGTTATATATAAACAAGAAAATGTTGGTGTGACCTGTGATGTCGGACTGGTTGAAGTTGGGAGTCGGAGCTTCCATTTACCATAACTCCTTCTTAAGCACCCTGGGATGCTGAGGTCCAGTCATCTCAGCTGTCCACATAAAGAGTCCTGTTATGTGAATCCTGCAGAGACTATGTGGGAAAAAGTAGAGTGTGCCTACAAACCTTGGAAGTGTTCATGGCACATAATGAACTCTCTAGAAATGTTGGCTTCTGATTTTATTATCATACAATTTTTCGTGCACATGACTTGGGAGAATCAATGCAGTTCTTTTAATAACAGATCAGCTGTGTCCCTGCCTGAAAAGAAAGAGTAGAAAGAAATTACCACAGGACGTGGGGGTGCATGCCTGAAATCCCAGCAGGTCAGGAGCCTGAGGCAGGAGGATGTGAGTTTAAAGCCAGCCTCAGCCACTTACACAGGCTCTGAGCAACTCAGCAAGACCCTGTGTCTAAATAAAATATATAAATAGTGTGGAGATTTGGCTCAGTGGTTAATTGCTCCTGTGTTCAAATTCCAGTTTAAAAAAATAGAAAAACCAACATAGTAGAACATTTGTGCAATCCTATTCTGAGGACGTGAAACTTTATGTCTGTCCTTGGAATCCTCTGAGGTGGCTATATATGTCATATTTTTGTTCATCCTCTAGCCAGAATAACTAGCCTATGTTAGTACATTCTGGAAATATTACCAAGAGCATAGTTTTTTTTTCCTTCTCAAGACTTTACAATCAGAGTAGTAAATAGATCTACATTTAAAACAGACTAGGGGGCTGGGAATGTGGCTCAGGAGGTAGCGCACTCGCCTGGCATGCGTGCGGCCCGGGTTCGATCCTCAGCACCACATACCAACAAAGATGTTGTGTCCGCCGAGAACTAAAAAATAAAATATTAAAAATTCTCTCTCTCTCTCTCTCTCTCTCTCTCTCTCTCTCTCTCTCTCTCTCTCCTCTCTCACTCTCTCTTTAAAAAAATAAATAAAAAAAAATAAAACAGACTAGGTGCTGTTTTAAAACAGAGTTGGTGTTTTAAGGTTTTAATTAAAGGACATGTGTCCAGCCCATACTTGAAAGATGAGCTCTAAGATATTATCTCTATTACAAGTCCAAGGTGACATTTTTCTGAAATCAAATGCCCAAGACTGAAATTTATGCTGGAGAATTTGTTGAATGATCTTCTGGAACAACATTTCTTGTAGAGTGTGTGCAATGCTTTTTGGGTTTCGTACATGAGTAAGAACATGCAGTGTTTGTCTAAAAGGGAAATTCTCTACACCATTAGGGAAAAAGTCCTTCTTTTCCCAAATGTGGTGATCAGGAAAAATAAAATTTTATTCTTTCACTTATTCAGTATATTCAGGTTTGCTACCATGACAAGTCCATAAATGACACTAGGAAAATCTTCCACAAGGCACACATGATCACAGGCACAAATGATATTCCCTTACATCTTTATACATAAAATTACTTACATCTGTTCTTATAACAACTGTTTCATGTAGGTAACATATATTCTGATGAAGCTTTAAAGAATAAATTAAATGTCTGTTTAAGTATAATCATTTTTGTACAACACTTTAAAATAAAAATTTTAAATTTTAGTTCTAAAATTGTGTTCTCTTATGCCATTTGTGTGAAATGAAGACTTTGCTATCGTTTTGTTTAATTCATGTTAAAACATGTGCAAGACAAGCACACAGCATTGTAAAACTTTCAGTAACATGTTTAAATCACTTCAAATCAGAGCATTCAAGGACATGATTTTCAGTCTTACTTCAAAATATATACTTGTGCAAACATGAAAGTTTTAGAAAAAGTAGTAATTAGAAGAAGTCAGGAGTTTTCAAAGATATTCGGAAATTAAGACCTCAGTTTATACATGTTTTAAAATGACCAGAAAGTCTTATTTGTCTGAAGGCAAAACTTCACAGTAGCAGCATGAAAAATGAGTCTCCTTTCTCCAGAGCATTAAGGAGAGTGAGCAAACACTTTCAACAACTAAAATGGTGTACACCCAACAGCAATTATGTATTTCTGAATATATCCAGCTGTGACCAAAGCATTTATTTTTCCTACCAAGAATTGAACCCAGGAGTCCTCAACCACTGATACACAGCCCAAGTCCCCCTCCCTCATTTTTATTTTGAGACAGGGTCTCACTAAGTTGCCCAGGGCCTTGCTAATTTTCTGAGGTTGCCTTTGAATTCACAACCCTCCTGCCTCAGCCTCTGAGACCCTGGGATTACCGTGCCCATCCTCCATCTAAATTTCAGATCACATCATAATGTATCAGCAAATCATTCATCCAATAGAGAAAACTGATTCACTTAAATATCATACAATATGTAAGTGACTTTAAAACATACGTAGCTACATCTGTGTTAATAGCTCATTGACATTAGAATGCGTTCTAGTGAATAAGAATGAACCTTTTATAAAAATGAGCTAAAAGAAATTGTCCAGCATTTCCTCTCCCAGCCATTGCTCCTGCCACTCACACCTGACTAGCACAGAAGAGTCCAGAGGTTCAGGACCAGGATGAAACTTTCTGCTTCCCTGCAGGGTAATGAAGAAGCCTCCTAACCTGTGGCTCTTAGGAATGTGATGGTATTTGGTTAACACGCTGTTCAAGGAAAACTATCTTAGAAAGACTGCACCTTTCATAGAGAGGGACATAAGTCACAGGAGAAGTAACATGGTCCGGGTGCAGTGGTGCACACCTGTAATCCCAGCAGTTTGGGAGGCTGAGAGAGAAGGATCACAAGTTTGAGGCCAGCCTCAGAAATGTAAAGAGGCCCTAAGCACCTTAGGGAGACCGTGTCTCTAAATAAATGTGAAAAGTTCCGGGGTTGTGGTTCAAGGGTCAAGCACTCCTGGGTTCCACCCCTGGTACCAGAATAATAATAATACCAGCAGCAATAAAGGAGCACACTTTGATTCACGGTTGCCACATAGTTCAACTTTACCATGGTTCCCTTCGCTAAAGTAAGATGGACAAGTGATATCTGGGAGGAGGACTCATCCTGATTTAAGTGGGTTAGGATCTCAGGAAAAATTGGGCAGGAAGTTCTTCTCTGTGGCAGAGATCTAGCTGGGGAAACTTAGAAGAGCACTAAGGAGAAACAGCTTGCACATCAGGGAGGGCACAGCCACCAACATCCAGGTGCCATGCTGGGTGCAGAGCCACTGTGACATATATAAGCTACAGGATCAAGGAGGAGAAAATCCTGGAGAATACTTGGGTGAATAAATGGCAGCTATTTCTGGAAAATAAGGCTTAAAATAACCCATTGTTTCTGTAACTTGGAAGAATTTAAGTAGAGCTCAGGGTGTATTTAAGCCAACATGAGGTAGATTGGGGTCTACATTTTCTTCCAGAAGGCACAGGGTCTCTGGTTTAATACCTAAGTTCTTGATCTACTTAGAGTTGGGTTTTTGTGCAGGGTGAGAGACAGGGGTTTAATTGCATGTGGCTACATGTAGATTTCCAGCTTTCCCCACTCCATATTTTGGAGAGGTTATCATTTCTCCAATGTGTGTTTTCAGTGCCTTTGTCTAGTATGAGGTCACTGTATTTCTGTGAATTCATCTCTGTGTCTTCTGTTCTTACCATTGGTCTGCGTGTCTGCTTGTTGCCCATAAACCATGCTGTTTTTGATACTGTAGCTCTGTAGTATAATTTAAGGTCTGACATTTTGATGTTTCCTCTTTCATTTTTCTTGCTCAGGATTGGTTTGGCTATTCTGGACCTCTTGTGTTTTCCAAATGAATTTCATGACTGATTATTTCTATTCCTATGGAAAATGTTACTGGGATTTTAATAGGAAATACATTCACTTTTGGTAGTATGGCCATTTTGACAATGTTAATTCTGCCTATCGAAGATCATGGAAGATCTTTCTATCTCCTAAGGTCTGCTTCAATTTTATTCTCTAGGGCTCAGTGTATTCCTTGTAGAAGTCTTTTATCTCTTTTGTTTGATTGATTCCCAAATATTTTATTTTTTTTGAGGCTACTGTGAATGGGGTAGTTTTCCTAATTTATTTTTCAGTCAATTCATCACTGATGTATAGGAATGCAATTGAATTATAGGTGTTGATTTTATATCCTTCTACTTTGCTAAAGTATTTGTCCTAATAAATACTTTTCTAAATTCATTTATTAGTTCTAGAAGTTTTCTAGTGGAGATTTTAGTTTTTCTAAATATAGAATCATGTCATCGCAAATAAGGATAGTTTGAGTTCTTCTTTTGCTCTTCATGTTCCTTTAATTTCTTTCTTCTGTCTACTTGCTCTGGCTAGAGTTTCAAGATGATGTTGAATAAGAAGTGGTGAAACGGTCATACTTATCTTGTACAAGAATTTCAAGAGAATATGCTTTCAGTCTTTCCATTTAGAATGATGTTGGCATCGGATTTAGCATATATAGCTTTTACAATATATGTTCCTTTTATCCCTGGTTTTTCTAGAATTTTGAACATGAATTCTTGCTGTACTTTATTGAAGTTTTCTCTATATCTATTAAGATAGTATGATTCTTTTCTCTAAGTTGATTGAAGTGATGTATTACATTTATTGATTTCCGTTATGTTGAACCAAACTTACATCTTATAGATGAACCCCTCTTGATTGTAGTGCACTAGATTTTTAAAATGTTTTTGTATGCAGTTTGCCAGAATTTTATTAAGAATTTTTGCACCTAAGTTCATCAGGAATATTGGTCTGAGGTTTATTTTCTTTATGTGTCTTTGTCTGGTTTTGGTATCAGTGTGATACCAGCTTTGTAGACTGAATTTAAAAGGTTCCCTCTTTTCTATTGCATGGAATGATTTGAGGAGTGTTGGTGTTAACTCTTCTTTGAAAGTCTCATAGAATTGGCTGAGTCCTATGTGAACTCAAAGATGTTAATCAGATATGATTTGTATTTTTAGTCATTTTAGTTTATTTTTGGCTTTTAATTTGAATTAGTTTGTCCTTCCCTTCCTTTGCTTGTTTTTCACTTACATTTTTTTGTTTCTTCTTCATGAAATATTTTGAGTATATATTGTAATGCAGTCTTTCTAGTCTTCATGGCCAGAATGGATATTTTAATATCTTAATATCTTTCTTAACCTGAAACAGAAATTCAAACCTGAAGCTGAGTTTGGAAACCCTAGTAGACATAATACCCCAAACCACATGATCATTATGAGAGTGGACCAGGGATGACAGCCTCACATTGTAGGGAGACGACCCTCAGAGCCACTGGGAATGCATGGGGCGTGTCAGTAACCACTCACCCCAGAGGAGAGACATTACAATATGTGGAATAGGATTGAGCTAATTTTAACATAGTTTTTTTTTAAATGAAAATATGGGTATAGTCCACATGACTGGGAGGTGTGAGATCCTCACATGAGTGTGTCCAGGGACTTGAGAAAAGTTTTGAGTTTGACACTCCCACAGTTTCTATTGTCCAGCAGAGACTAAAGTAAAAGTAAGAGACAGGTGACATGTTCCACTGGAGAAGCCACATTTCTATGTTCCCAAGTGGCATCTTGTCACCTTCTTCAGATGCTAAAATTAAAGGCCTACAGAGAGGTGAGTTATAGACGTCCTTTCCTTAAAACGGTGCAGGATCAGCTTAGGTCTCTGGACTCCCCATGCTACCTGCCCAGGTAAGTGCTTTTCTATTCCTAAGATGCAGCACCAGTGTGTGAGTGGGCTTCTGTGATCGTGATGAAGAATTAAAATAGTCAAATTGTATGTTAGGTTATTTGGTAGTTCTGAATTATGTCCTCAGCTCTACCAACACTCAAAAGCTCAGAGGACTGTTTTCTCTAGACTGCAAAGGGAAATTCTCTTCTTACTACAGTTAGCCCTTTACTTTGGTGACTCATGAATATTGTTAGTTTTTTCATAAGAAATTATCATCTCAAGTAAATCATTTTAGGTCTCATCTATTTCTCAGATGGCAATGAGTTCAATGAATGGCTCTATTAGATCTCAAAGCTCATATTACTGAGTTGTCTTGCTATTTTCTGCTTCAGCCTTACTACTTCAGAGTAATATCCACCAAGAAGGAGAATTTTATTTTACATGCTTGATTTTCATTCTGTTGTCTCCATAAATCAGTTCAAAATATTTTTTTGATGTTTCCTAGACATAATTGTTTTACTTTTGTGAGGTAAAAACTGAGACAAAATACATCAGCATAAGACAATGCTATTTGATGTTTTGTAGGAATGTGAGGCTCAACTCTCTGCATAAGTCAATGATCTGAGCAGAGAACATCATTGCATTCTGATTAATTGAAAAGTACTTCAGTGTGTATAATTTTCTTTCTCATTATCTCAGGTAGTAAAAGTAAATGCTGAAAAAAATATTTTGAACTCATTTATGGAGACAAGAGAATGAAAGTCAAGAGTGTATAATAAAATTCTCTTCCTTGGTGAATATTGCTATGAACTAGTAAGGCTGAAGCACAAAATAGCAAGACAACTTAGTAATATGAACTTTGAGTTCTGATAGAGCCATACGTTACACTCACTGCTGTCTGAGAAATAGATTGGAACCTGAAATGATTTACTTGAGATAATTTCTTCTTATTAAAAAACTAACAATATTCACGAGTCCCCAAAGTACAGGGCTAAATCTAGTTGCAGGTGGTTCAAGCTGGAGCAGGGACCAGTGGCTTCATTTGCTTACTGTTAAAACCAAGTGGTAAGAGTAGCATCAGACCACCACTTCCTGGCTGGACATCAGGGAGAATTTGGATGTTAGTGGAGAAGTCATGTTGAACTTTAGCCCTTTCTGTAGCTAATGCACATCACTAAATGAAAACATGCATTCCAGTGGTGACACTACACATGTGACTGTGTTCGCCTTGCACCTGAGAAAACAGATATGCCCCACCCCCTGCAGCCTGTGTTTCTCCACACACAGTTATGGCAGCCCAAGATGGTGTTGGGCTCTGCGGAGAGCCTCCTCCTCATCCACTGCTGTCCTTGCCAATGGCTGGGCTGCTCCAACTTTGTTATTGATCACTAATGTCTGGCCCTATTGTTGAGATACATAGATAGATAGACAGATAAAAGTTGTCTATGATTTGGATGGTGACAGGATGCAAAATGTTTAAGTGAAGGCTTCTCTGGTCAGGGCAGGAGAGTAGTCATCACAGTGCTACCTCTTCCACAAAGGGACCTCACTCCATCAGCTCTAAATTTTATCCAGGGATGATTTCTTAAGGAAACAAACCTCCATTCACACTTTTTTATCCACTTTTGTTCATCCTCTATCTGCCCATTTAAGATTTTCTTGTTCCTCCCATGTTGAGCTCTTCAGATGAGACCTGTTTCTCAACTCCTGTTCCACATTATCTTTCTCTGATGTATCTCATTGTGTTCAGATCCTCCAGTCTGAGGACGGCTTATTTCCTCCAGGGTTCAAGTCATGACCTGGGGCTCAGCACATCAGGGCAGCCAGGAGCTGCTGCAGCCCCTCTCTCCCCAGAGCTCTGTTTGAGGAGGGCATCCTGGGCCATCCTGATGAGGGACAGACCCTGTTTCTACTCCTCGATTTCCTAGACTATGTGGTCCTGGCAGGTGTGAGTGGGGTGAGGCACAGCTGGGAGTGGACAGGCTCAGAGGATTCTTTTTAACTTGCTTTTATGAAATGTCCACATTTTCTGAATGTTTTCTAATAAAACTGATGAGTTAGCACAAAAGTAGCAACATTGCATTCTTTAAAAAACATCTACCTGTAAACCATGGAGGGCACTGTGGGTCTCAATGATAGACACGTGTGTGACCTGCACAGTGTGCAGATGGCCAGCTGCTTCTCTGCCTGCTGTGTCCTGGTGCTGCAGGGAGCTAATGCCTGTGACAGGCGACCCGTGACAGCATCTGACACTGCCACTTCTTTCAACAGCATTGAGGGGACAGGAAATACGGTTTCCAGCTCTAACTAGAAAGTTTCTCCTATAGAAAAAAGTCTTCCACTGGCTTTCAGGTAAAGCTCCTCTGAAACACAATTCCCTTCCCTCCTCAATCCGTCCCTCCCTCCCATGACAGTGTCGGCAGGGCTGTGTCCCCTGGGCCATGCTGAAACCCAGTCCTGTGCCCTCCATCCACAGAGGACTCCGATACGCTATTCTTCCTGATATTCTGATGCAGTACATTTTATTTTCTTAAACCAAATTAAAGAAAATTTGTATTTCATAACATGATAGAAGGTAATTCTAGTTATTTCATTTTCTGTGATTTTTAAAAGGCATCTTCAAATGTTATATATCCAGTTTATGTTGTCTTAAGGGACTTTGGGAATCAAAATGTCAGGGTATGTCTTAAAACTTTCTTCAAATACACATCCAGAAATAGGCATTTCTATAATTAGCTACACAGAAGTCAGAGAAACCATGTAGCACTGTGCCTACTAATAACCACCTGTGATTTTTAAAATGTGGAGACTCCTAGACCATTATATTAGCATTTTTCTTTTGTTTTCTTGAGCATACTGAGGGAGAAAATCTTATTTCGCTGAAGATGTGAATGGAATATATATATATATATATATATATATATATATACACTTTTTAAAATAATTTAATAATTTGGAAGAGCTGTAATTCTCCTAATATGACTACTTAATTTTAATTTTAGACAATGGCACTTCCTCAAAGATTTCAAAGAAATTATTTAACTAGTCTTGAAAGACTTAAATTGTCTGAACCCTTTGAAATTTTTGCTCACCCTTAAACTGATTTTTATACAACTATAATTTTCTAGGTAGAAGTTAAAATAACTTATACTCTGGTCTCTTCTTTTTCAGATGATAAAATGTGGCAAGATGTTATAAGTCTCAGTGTAAACATTAAAACTGAAATAAAGTAAATACCTTTTCTCTTAGGAAAATAATTCATAGGGATGTCATTACCAAATTGTATGGTATAATTTTTCCTCTCCCTTTTCTAGAGAAATATCATTTCTATCTAAGAGAAGACTTGAAAGCTTGCTCTCTATGGAAACTACACTCTCAGCATGAGGTTGGATTCCTGTCTCCTAATTAAAACACTGAAAATTATCACCCCAAATGTAACTGACATTGTGCAGGAGGTAGTGGCACAAACCTGTAATTTTGGGAGCCTGAGACAGGAGGATTATTGATTTGAGGCTGGCCTCAGCAACATAGCAAAGCCCTAAGCAACTTAGTGAGACCCTAACTCAAAATAATAAAGTAAAAAAGACTGGAATGTGGCTCAGTGGATAAGCACCCTTTGGTGCAATCCCCGGTACAAAAGAAAGTATTTAAATTGTGATTATTTTTCACCCCTTTTCCATGTGCCATAGAATGGACAGAAAAGAAATTTTAGAATATGATCATGCTAATAACTGATGGTACCACTCACTTAGGTGTGGTTTTCTGGTATAATTAAATATATATAAAATAATATAAGTGGTTAAGCAACCTTGGGTTCAATCTCTGGTACCAAAACATACATATTAATCAATAAATGCAAGAAGTCTGATTGCAGAGCCAACATTTTGATATCTATTCTGTAAGCTGGTGATGAATGACCCAGACGCTGGAGGTACAGAGCCGTACGAGGCTGCCCCCTTGACACCATTTCCTTGAGAGTTCTCTGTGGACGTCCCTGCAATCTGTTGCACTGGAGTCCCCTTCAAATGCCACATACTCAGCTTTTGGTCAGGTGGCTGCACGTTCCCAGGCAGATCAATGGTGGCCCTGGCCATGAAAGCACAGAGACCCACGGAAGATGCTGTGCCTGAGCACTGAGAGGACTGAGGAGGGGTGTCAAGGGGACCCCCATGTTTTGAAGTGAGCAGTCTTGGGGATCGGGATGTTGAACCTGGTGATGATGGCGAGGAGGAGTTGACCTTCCTTTTACTCTAAGGCTTTGAGCATCTGCTTCTTCTCCCCAGGGAATAAGAAAGATGACCCAAAGCAGCACACTTTACATTTTTTTTTTTTTTGCTATAAGAAATGCCTTTTGTCTCCAAATTGTCATCGGGATCACAGCCAACGTCTTCCTGCTCCTCTTCCACATCCTCACTTTCCTTCTCCAGTGCAGGACCAGGCCCACGGACGTGGCCATTGCTCACCTGGCCCTGATTCATCTGCTGATGCTCATAATCAGGGTGCACCTGGATCTGGGCAATTTGGGGGTTCTGGACTTTTGGAACAACTTCACATGTAAAGCCATCATCTACTTGTACAGGCTGATGAGGAGCCTGTCTGTCACCACCACCAGCCTGCTGAGTGTCCTGCAGGCCACCACCCTCAACCACAGAAGTTTCTTTCTGAACAAGTCCAAGCACATGTCCCCACAATGCAGTCTGTGGACCTTGCTCACTCTATGGGTGTTCAACATGTTCTTCACTGTCCTCATCTTGGTCACCATGGGAGGTCCCTCCAATGACACAGCAGCTTTCAGGTTTGTCTCTGAATCCTGCACTGTAACCCCCACAGGTCACCATTTCAGGACCTTCTTTTCCGCGACAGGAATACTCCAGGACATTTTCCTTCTCGGGCTCATGGCCGTCTCCAGTGGGTACATGGTGGCCCTCCTGTGCAGGCATAAGAGGCAATGCCAGCACCTCCACAGCACCAGCCTGTCCCCAAAAGCTTCCCCAGAAGTGAGGGCCACCAGGACCATCCTGCTGCTCATGGGACTCTTTGTGCTCATGTACATTGTGGACTGTGTGTTTGGGACTGATGCACAGCGAGGATCCCACTCACCTGGTGGTCCAGATGCTGGTGGGCAATGGCTATGCTACCCTCAGTGCCTTGTTGCTGATCTGGGCTGAAAAATGAATAATCAATTTCTTCCAATCTACACTGGGGAAGGAGAAGAAATGTTTACACAATGCCAGATAACCCCTTCTTTTCTCACCTTCCACTTTACTTCTGAATTTCCACAAATGGGTTTGGGAGACTGAGGCAGGAGGATTGCACGTTGGAGGCCAGCCTCAGCAACTTAGCAAGGCCCAAAGCAACTCAGTGAGACCCTGTCTCTAAATAAAATATAAAAAGGGATGGAGAAATGGCTCCATGGTAAAGTGGCTCTGGATTCAATCCCTGGTATGAAAATTTTAAAAAAGACTAATTCACTGATTTAGTATGCATAATCTTACTATGGATCACCAAAGCAGATATCATTCACTGTCCACATTACACAAAGTGTGCTCACCCTTGGCTGGAAAAATTCATGTTGTAAGAACTACTTTGCTTCATCATAGCAAGGGAAAAATATGCATAAGTACAACTCTGTGTGCCTGAATATAATTAGTGTTTTGATTCTTTCTTTCATTAGAGAAACAAACATAAATTAATATCATCAATTCCCTCAATGTTAACTCCACACGTTTTTAAAATCACAATTGTCCCTTTTTCCTCCACGTTTTTCCTTTCATTCACATTTTCATATATTAATTTTTTCAATATTATTTTATTTGCCTCTGAATGACAAGCCCATAGTGAGTGTAGGTAATCAGAAATCAGAGTACGGGAGAGCGCTCATGTGGAAAACAGATCTCATGTACATCCCAGTTCTTTTTCTGTGGGCCTTGCAACCTCGAACTAGTGGCCTCTTTCAGCCTCATTGGAAAGCTTCAGAGATTAGCCTGGTTCCTGCACTAGGATGATATGCAAATGTATGAAGCATGCCATGGGGAAAAATTAGAGTAACAGCTACCTTCTGTGTGCACACACATTACATGTATATATTAACTCTTAGTAGCCATAGTGAGGCTCTGAAGGTATTAGTATTATTGTCCCCTCATTACATGAAGGAAACAAAGACTCAGATCAATGAAGTCAGTGAATTGCAGAGTAAATAGGTGGAGAAAATCATGATTTGAGTGACAGTTAGGCCACAGGTCTTGGGCAATAGCACTTAGCCAATGGTATTTCTGACAGAACAGTGACGTCATGTTAAAGTGGCACACAGGCATCATAGCAATTGCTACAGACAGTTGGGGATTGGAATGCCAAACTCCGTCCAGTATCTGTCTAGCTTAGAAATGCAGTTGAATGCCAGGTGGCCATGTGTTTGGACCTAGGGTGATAGAGCATTAACCAAAGAATTCAGGATGCTGGATTGAACCCCAAAAGGTAAACCCCTGGAGGAGACCCAAGCCATCACCTTCCTTCTGGGGTAGCATGTGGAGATTCTAGCTGCACTTCTGGGGGTGCTGTGGAGACTCTCAAGAACACAGGTCCCAAAGTCAGGAGGAGACTGCTGTTTCTACTGACTCCTGAAATGTCTACTTTAACCAAAGAAGAAGGCATTGGGTGGATTTCTTTTTGCCTTCCTCAATATTAGCTACAAATTCTGTATACTAGATGATATTCACATATTGGAGTTTTGTGTTTGTTTGTTTGTTTGTTTTAGGTGAAATCTTGCTGTGTTATAGAGGCTTGTCTTGAACTCCTGAGCTCAAGTGATCCTCCTGCCTCAGCCTCCTGAGTAGCTGGAACCACAGCTCCACAGTGCTGTGTTCTGCTCAAAGATTCAGATTAGTGCTGAGACTCAATGTTGTCTGTCTTTTTATTGATTTTTTTTAAAAAAATAAATGACAGCAGAATGCTTTACAATTCTTATTACACATATACAGCACATTTTCTCATATCTCTAGTTGTATATAAAGTATGTAGACTACAAATCGTGTCTTCATACATGGACTTTGGATTAGCAAGGATGGTGGAATGTGGTGTCTGTCTTTTGAGCAATTTATTCTAACTTCAATTCAACAGACTGACACCATCAGGATGTGGGCAAAACTTTCACTATCTATGAAGAAAGAAAGTGTGAGTGTCTGCATCTGGATCTTGTGTGACCTGGACAGTATTTACCCTAGGGATAAGTTGAAATGATTAAAGAAAAAACAGCCACAAATGTCTCCCACAAAGTGTTGGAAATCCTGGGCTGCCCTAAGGAATCAAGCACATGTTTAAAAGTAGCCAGCAAGGTGAACTTGGTGTCTGAAGAAGGGTGTGCCATGGAACCCAATGGAAAGAATCTTGCATGCCAGTCTTGTGCGCTCTTGGGCAGAGAGCCCACCTGTGTTCACCCTAACACAGCACTGCACACACTCTGATAGGGGGAGTTCAGGATAACCATCCATGCAACTGGCTAATTTTGAAAATCTGGAGGGCAAATCAAAATCTATTGTTAAACTGTCCATGACTGGACCTTACACCCCAGTGAAGGCTGAATCTTGTGTTCTGATGATGGGCCCCCCCACTTGTATTTCACATAAGCCGTACATTTTTTTTTTCTTTTTAGGCCTTTTAGTCTTCTTTTCATTTTGGCTCTTGCACCGTTTCTCAATGCCAGGCACCCGAGCCATATTAACGTTTTAATGTGGTTAAAGGTTCTTTTCATGGTAAAG
Source organism: Spermophilus citellus (assembly GCF_964194105.1). Lineage (NCBI taxonomy): Eukaryota > Metazoa > Chordata > Mammalia > Rodentia > Sciuridae > Spermophilus > Spermophilus citellus. The sequence goes on along the minus strand of NW_027673039.1, from coordinate 87,892 downwards.
GGTTCTCTCCTTCTGAGCACTTTGGGTAGCCTTCGTGGTGATCAGGAGCACCTGGTGAGGGCCTTTCCATCTCCATTTAAGCTTGTCTACTTTGCAGGTCTTGACTAAAACCCACTATCAGGCTGGATGTGAATTGTGAACTCCAGAGCAGGTCAGCAGCTCATCATGGTTAAACCAGCCAACAAACCAAAAAATAGATCAAGTGCACCTGTGCAGGAGGTGAGGCACACCTGTAGGTCTCAAGTTGACTAAGAAGACACTTGTGACTTGGACAGAGCTTTCTGTTTTATTTATTAGGCATTTCTATGTATTCTGTGTACCCTCCCAATTTCACTTACTTTGGAAAGGACTGACCCAAATGTACATCTCAAGAAACAATAAAAGGATGATTGTCTCCTCTGTTAAATACCAATGTACGGATGTGTTTTGGTCATACTCTCCTGCCTAAGAGAGTGGCTAAGACCAAGATATACATGATAACAAGGAGGAGGAGAATCACAACTTAAATGAGAAGAGAAAAGTCAACTAATACCAAAATGACCTTTTCCCTCTCTATGGTTAGAGCCAATTGGGGTTAGTCAGGGATCAATGTTGGGAGTATGTGAGAAGCTCTTGGCTCCCTGGGCTTTTCCTGCCAGGATGAGTGAGGGTCTTGCTGACCACAGGTGGTTTCCTATGGTAGCAACAGGGTTGTTTCCCTCTCCAGTGACATTTTTTTTGCAGCATGTGCACTAGTTGGCTTCCTGTTTTCTAGGGTCCTTTTAGTCCCTGTGAATGGTTGGTCAGGTGACTTATTGGAGTGGTAGAGAACTTAAAGGATCCCGTTGTTCCCTGAATCTTGCCTGAACTGAGAGGGCAAGAAACAACATATTGCCCAGTTTTTATGTCCTTAACATTGGTCTCCATGTTTTGGTTTCAAACATCTAGCCAGGAAGATCCACCAGACTTGAAGTAGGAGCACTGGTGTTAAGCTCCGAGTCTATAATATTATAGTGACCCCTTACGTTTAAGTGTGGTCACTGTTCCTGCTGGAAGTCAGCTTTATATTATGTCTGTCAGTTCTGTAGTGATGGCTTATTGTCTCACCCTTACTCAGGTTGGTTTATTATTAGTAGTGCTTTTTCCAAACACCAAGAGGTGACAGTTACAAAGTTGTACAGGGAAAATACAAAATGAAGTAAACATGAGCAAAAACAAATTCAGGTTGTATAAGAACTTGCACCAAAAGCATATTTTTTATCCCAAACTTTACTTAGTGATGCATTATATCTCTGTTTGAGATCACAGTCAACTTTACAACAAAAAAAAATCTCTCTTGAACATTTTAAGTGTGCTTCATTCTGGCCTGCCTTGGAGCTGTCCTAACATAGAGTAGGGTGAGAGGCAGAGACTTACCTGAGGTTAGCTGGGGCCCTTGACAGATTTTAGGTAAAGTGCTTTATTTCTGAAGGTGATCTTTGCCTTTTACTTAAATATCATTTTATAAAATTCTGACATTTCCTGAATCTATCTGAATATCAGTGAACATAATACAATATTACATCTGAGACAGGAACCAATCAGAAAGACTAAGATGGTTCTTACACAAATCAGACTCTCCTTGTTACCTTTCGAAAATGCATTTAAATTCTCATCCTAGAATTAAGAGTTCCCACAAAATTTTATATATATATATATATATATATATATATATAGATATAGATATATATCTATATCTATCTATCTATCTATCTATATGTATATATGCACATGTTACTTATGTAACATGAAATCATACATATAACATATATTCATATATATATATATATATATATATATATTATTGGTTGTTCAAAACATTACAAAGCTCTTGACATATCATATTTCATACATTAGATTCAAGTGGGTTATGAACTCCCATTTTTACCCCAAATACAGATTTCAGAATCACATCAGTTACACATCCACATTTTTACATGATGCCATATTAGTGACTGTTGTATTCTGCTACCTTTCCTATCCTCTATTATCCCCCCTCCCCTCCCTTCCCATCTTCTCTCTCTACCCCATCTACTGTAATTCATTCCTCTTCTTGTTTTTTTCCCATTCCCCTCACAATCTCTTATATGTAATTTTATATAACAATGAGGGTCTCATTCCATTTCCATACAATTAACTTAGATTACCTTTATCCAATTACAAAGTATTCGATGACATAATACCAACCAAATTGATTTTCTCTGTATAAATCTGAAGGTGACGATTGCTACAGACAATTTCATTTTGGAGAACTCCAACTTGATACAAATGTTCTAAGCTCCACATTTTAAAAGGCTTGTACACTTGAGCACCATGAGTATATCTTATATACAGAGAAGCCAGTAATGATTCAGGTCACAATTACACAGATGCCCTTATTAATGAAGTTTATTAACTAAGTTTAAATTCTCCCTCTGCCTCTTTTGTGTGAGTATGCGTGTGTGTGTGTGTGTGTAAATTTATTTTTGTATATTTTTTAAAATTTTATGATTGATTTAATAATAAATGACAGTGGAATGCATCACAATTCTTATTACATGTATGCAGCACAAATTCTCATCTCTCTGGATGTATACACAGTATGTTCACACCAATTTGTGTCTTCATACATGGACTTTGGATAATGATGTCCATCACATTCCACCATCCTTGTTCCTCTCTGCCTCTTGGTGACCACGTCCAGACGTCCTTTCCTCTGTCATACTCTTCCACCAAGAAGGTCAGCCTTACCTCAAGCCCCAAGGAATGGAGTCAGCCATCTATGGACTGAGACTTCTGCAGCTGTGTGCTGTAGGGGGTCTACAGCAGGCACCTGGAAATGGAAGCCTCTTTCTCCAGAAGATTACAAGACTATGCCTTTGGCAGAGACACAAGAGGCAGTTGGCAGCACCTGCAGGGGTGAATTGAGCTGGGAAAGCCCCCTCCTGCCTGTCGACCAAGGACACATGTGGACCTCCTGGGACTACCAAGCTGGGAAACGCCTTTAGCCCACTGAGCAGTAATAACCAGGAACAAATGGGAGCCCAGACAATACCAGGTAAAGCAAGCAGATCTAAATAATAACATTATATAATTATGGCTGAAATTTAAGTTGTCATTGAAACTGTCATTCACAAAATTAGGCCAGGAATGTAAACAAGGTAAATGTCTCAATCATTGAGCCCCATCCCCAGCCCTATTTTTGTATTTTCTTTAGAGACAGGGTCTCAATGAGTTGCTTACCACCTTGCTTTTGCAGAGGCTGTGTTTGAACTCGAAATCCTCTTGCCTCAGCCTCCCACAGGAAGTCAGATAAAAAGATGTAAAGGACACATGTCCATCTTTACAGGAGAGGTGCTTCTCAAATAATGTATGTTGAAAATAAAAAGATGAAAAAAATATTTTATATACTTTTTTAAAGTTGCATACAGACACAAGATCTTTATTTATTTGTTTATTTTTATGTGGTGCTGAAGATCGAACCCAGAGCATCACGCATCGTGCAAGGCAAGTGCTCTACCACTGAGCTACAACCCCAGCCCTGAAAAAAAAATTTTAAGAAACTAAATTTAAAGTTTTCTATTAAAACTTAGAGCCTGGCAAGGTGGCCCACACCTATAATCCCAGCAGCTAGGGAAGCTGAGGCAGGAGGATCACGAATTCAAATCCAGCCTCTGCAAAATGAGGTGCTAAGCAACTCAGTGAGACCCTGTCTCTAAATAAAACACAAAAATAAGGCTGGGGATGGGGCTCAGTGGTCTTGTGCCCCTGAGTTCAATCCCCAGCCCCAAACAAACAAACAAACAAACAAAATTTAGACAGGGCTGACACAATTCTCAGACGTATACGTAAGAGTTGTTTATTTAACCACCTATGAAGTAATTATTGAAAAGACTTTAGGGCTGGGGCTCAGTGATAGAGCACTTGCCTCGCATGTGTGAGGCACTGGGTTCAATTCTTAGCACCACATATAAATAAATAAATAAGTAAATAAGTCCATCAACAACTTAAAAATTAACTTAAAAAATAAAAATAAGAAAAGACTTTAAAAGGGGCACAGAACCTAATCTCTAAGTAATAAAACCTTACTGACACAAGAAATTATCTTGACAGATAAAAGCAGATCAATATTTTAAAGTGCCCTTATCTCTAAACATAGAGAATTAGCATACTAAAGGTTAATCTTACTTTACTTACTTGAGTAACTTTGTGCTGATTATGTGCAGCTCAATCACATACATGAACCTTTTGAGATTTACCATCCATAAACCTCTTGCAACTTATGTAGACATTCTACATCTGGTTCACATACCAAGTTTTGTCCTCTCTTTCATCTTGCAATTCAGCATGAGAAGATCACTTTACCATTCAGAAATGAGATCTCTCCGATCCCATTCTTTAGGTTGACTTTAATTCTTTTGGAAAAATACCAAGGTTTGTACAGCTGGTCACATGGCTGCTCCTTTCCTAGGCTTCACAGGAACCTCCGTATTGATTTCTGTAATGGTCATACGGATTTCAAATCCCATCAGCAGTGGGTAATTCATTCCCCCTGCAACCTTGCCAGGTATTTGTTATCACTTATAGTCTTGATCCCTCCTAACAGGAATGAGATGAAATCTCAATTAGTTTTGACTTGCGTTTTCCTGATTGCTAAACTTTTGAATATTTTTTCATGTATTGCTGACCATTTGAATTTCTTCTTTCTGAGAAAAGTCCAATTAGTCCATTGGCCCCATTGATGGGTTGGATTTTTTTCTGGACCCTTGGATTCTAGATATTGACCTTCTTTTGGAAGATTAACTTGCAAAGGATTTTATTCCTTTTGGTAGGTTTCCTGTGATGCCCAGAAGGTTTTAAATGAGAGCCATTCCATTGATGAAGACGTGGTATTTTTTTCTGAATGTTAGAAGTCTTCCTGGGGAAGTCATTGCCCATACCGACATGATGGAATGTTGTCCTTATGCTTTCAAAGTGTCCTGGTCTGATTCCTGAGTCTTTGATCCACTTGGGGTTGACTTTAATGCAAAGTGACAGATGGGGACCAGTTACCAGTGGAATCTAATTTTCTGTCCTTTTTCTCCAAGCTGTGGTTTGGGAACCTTGGTCAATCACTGAGGACTGTATTTGTCCCTGAGTCTTCTACTCTAGGACTTTGGTCCCTGTCGGCTCCTAGGCCAGTCACATGCTATTTTGGTTACTCTGTGGTGCAGTTTGAAGACCCATGTTTTGAGGCTGTCCGCATTGCTCTTTCTGCTGAGAACTGCCTGGGCTATTGGGGGGTCTTTTATTTTTTCATACAAATTCTAGGATTCCTTTGTTCCTGTGAGTGAAGTCACTGGTTATAACTGTTGATTTTTAAATTAACTTTTCAATTTCAATCACATTTTGAAAACCTTAGCTGGGATTTGCAAATCCTGGACACAAAACTCACACTACTTCAAGGAGGGGGACCCGGGAGGAGGGTGCCCCCATGCACTGCAGGAAGAGGACCCACAGAGCCACTGCAAACACACAGGAGGTGCCAGGAATCTCCCCCTCCACATTAGGGACATCACACACCATTTCATCCTAAGACCAAATCAGGGACATTGGTACTTGTTCAGTGGGACCTGGTTGGCCAGTTGTCTTTGCTCCTCCAGATATCAGATATCTCCGGGGAATGCAGAGAAAATTTGGTCACTGATCTCCCCAGGTGACTCTCACCCAGCAGAGCATAAAGTGAAGCTGAGACACAGGTTGGAATGTGCCACCAGGGACTCCATCTTCACTTCTCCTCAGTGGCCTCTCATCACCTTTCTGTGGGCCGTGAAATTCCAGGCCCGCAGAGAGATGAATTAAATATGTCCTTTACTTAAAGTCAAGTAGGTTCTTCTCAGGTTACCCAGTCCCCTCCGTGTCTGTCTGGATAAGTGCTGTTGTGCCCTGTGAATGCACAAGGAGTGGGGAGGGGGCTTCTATGAAGTGACTGGGAGGGGACAAATTGGGTCCGCCAGTCTTTGGTGGCCCCAGGATAGCCACCCTGCAGTAACAGGCATCCACAGTCAGAGGATTGTTTTCTTTAGAATACAAATAGAATGTTTGTTCTCAGTATATTTAATTTGAACATTGGGGGTACCAGGGATTGAACTCAGGCCCCTCGGCCCTTGAGCCCCATCCCCAGCCCTTTTTTGTATTTTATTTAGAGACAGGGTCTCGCTGAGCTGCTTAGGGCCTCACTGTTGCTGAGGCTGGCTTTGAACACGTGATCCTCCTGCCTCAGCCTCCAAACACACTGGAATTACAGGGGAGTACCACAACCTTGCCTGGATGGCATATTTAAATTTGATAATTCAGAAATAATTCATTGCTTTTTAACCCTAAGGAATAATTTCTCATTATTTTCTGAATTTAAAGACTTTGCTTGACTTGTACTCATATGTTACCAAGGATTGATGTTATCTAAGGATTTTAAACATAAACCTTATTTATGCAGGTCATCAGGTAAGTGATAAGTATCGGTTTCAGATTTTAAAAACATGCTCAGCTTTTCTTATCTCATCTTCAGAAACCAAACAGAATGGTTATGTGACTTCTATAGCTCAAAAAATTGCAAATATGATCTCAGATTCTTTAGAAGGAAATAGGACTGTTTGTTCAAAACCCTATCTCAGCTTGGTGTGGTGGTGCAGGCTGGTTATCCCAGCAGCTCAGGAGGCTAAAGCAGGAGTAACACAAGTTGGGGTCCAGCCTCATCAACTTGGTGAGGCTCTAAGTAACTCAGCGAGACCCTGTCTCTAAATAAAATACAAAAAGGTCTGGGAATGGGGCTCAGGGGTTAAGAATCCCTGGGTTCAATCCTTGGTATGAACAGACATGCACACAGAAATTCTCACCAAGGGCAGAGGGTAACCTGGCAGCCTTACATCCCTGAAAAGGAGCTACCCCAATTTTTACCCCTACTCTAGTTCATCAGGAATAGCCACCATCCGTGGACCCAAGCCCTCTCCAGGGTTTTGCTCCCCCTATCCCTGGGGTTCCCTTATTCCAGAACAGCTCTGTACACAGCCCTGACATCTGCCTGGTGATGGCCCTGCCCTCTCTGGTGAACCCACCATTTCTCCCCAGTGCTCTTCCTAGTTTTCCTCTTTGACTTGCACCATTAGGTAGAGCTCGGAGCCCACAGTCCCAAAGCCTCCTGCTCCTCTACCCTGTTCCAGGGACCTCCTCACTGGACAAGAGGGAGGCACGCACTGGCACTTGTGAACTAAGCAGGACCCGTCTCACCTCCCACATTCATTTCATTTTGCAAACCTATCCCCATTGTATTCACCAATAGGATTCTAGGCTTATGGTAACTGCTCCCTCACGTATGTTTTTTACTGGTCCTTTTTAGTTACACAGGACAGCAGACTATGTTGTGATATCTTCATCCAAGCATGGCATATATCTTATTCTAATTCGGACGCTAGTCCTGTGGACGTACACAGCGGTGAGATTTGAGGGGTAATCAGGGGCACTTACCGGGGATGAATTTCAGGAACACACAACCCCTGAGCCCTGTCCCCAGCCCTATTTTGTATTTTATTTAGAGACAGAGTTTCACCAAGTTGCTCAGGGCCTCACTTTTGTGGAGACTGGCTTTGAACTCATGATCCTCCTGCCTCAGCCTCCTGAGCAACTGGGATTTCAGATGCACTGTGGTGTATTCACATATGTACAGGAAAGTTCTGTCACATCCATACCACTACCTGTTGTCCATTTTTGGCAGGTGACGAGACTGAGGATCATGGTGACAGTGAGTTAGCTAATAATGACCAAATGAAATACTATTTATTTCTCTGAAGTATATTTTATTGATATTAATAGCTCCTCCTTAAGGCCAGAAGCACCCAAACCTGCACTGGGGTCTGCTGAGGGGTGTCCTCCTTCCAAGCCACTCTCCATTTCTCTCCTCACCAACTGCTTTATGGTCCCTGATCTGAACAGGTCCTTTTGATTACATCATGCAGCAGAGTACAGCCATGATTTTGGGAACTGCACACCTGTGCAACATCTAGAGCGACTGCACCCTTGATGCAGGTAATTAAGGTGTCCCAACGGTGTAATGTTTCTTTAGAGGATGTCCTGGACTTTGCCTTCAGATGTAGCAAGTGAATGCTCAGATTTCTCTTTGATATTTTTTAAAAATATTTTTTTGTATTTGTGGATGGACAGAGGCCTTTACTTTATGTGGTGCTGATGAATGAACCCAGAGCCTCCCACATGCAAGGCGAGTGCTCTGCCACTGAGCCCCAGCCCGGCCCCCTCTTTGACATTGGTTTCTCCACATATGTTTGGCTTTTCCTGATCTGCCCACCTAATCTGTCACTCCTCTTCCCCAACGTGGCCTCTCTCAATGTGAGCTGTTTCAGAAATCCGTGTCACTTTCCCTGGGCTCCATGTCCTTACAGACAGAATTTTGGGTCTCTTGAGAGTATCTGGCTTGCCCTTGTGTGTAAATGCAGATATTTTTGCATGTGACCATTGGCCACCCAAGCACCGGGTCAGCGTTGACACTGCTAAGACAGACCTTACTTGAGGAGTGTCCCCAGCTCATCCTGCTGAGGGGAGAGAGCCTCTGTCCTGTCTCCTGGTCTACAGGACAGGCTGGGTGGGCAACTGTGTCAGGAGGCAGGACTGGGAGAGGTCACACCTATAACGTGGCTCTTGGCTTCTTTCTCTGAAGTGCTCGTAGCCACCAAAATTCCTTTCATAAAAATAACATCACAGACATAGTTCTATTCCATCCTTTATAAGACATTAGAAAATCTAAATCGTATATATGTGTATCTATGCGTGCGTGCGCGCGCACACACACACACACACACACACACACATTAGTATCAGGACTTCAACCCAGGGGGGCTTATCCACTGAGCCACATCCCAGCCCATCTTGTATTTTCTTTACAGACAGGGCCTTGCTGAGTTGCTTGTATCCTTGCTAAGTTGCTGAGGCTGGCCTCCAATTTGCTGTCCTCCTGCCTCAACCTCCTGAGCCACTGGGACGACGCGTGTGTATCACTGTGACTGCCCTGTGTGTATATTTCAGTGATAGAGTTGTGAGTGATCTAAAATGGGGACATAGGCTGGATATGTGGCTCAGTGCTATCTGGTTTCCAACTCCAGCACACGTGCTTGTGCGTGCGCACACACACACACACACACACACACACACACACGAAAATAAAAAAGACTAACAAAATGGAGACCACTGGATGGCCAGAAAGATCTCTCCTGACACTACAGGAAAGACACATGATGACTGTCACTGAACTACATTGTGACCCTTTTCCTGATCTGTGCCTTAATGGTCAGGGATTAACTCACACCTGCCCAGAACAGCTCCATCCAGATGTATTCTGTAAGGACATCCTCACCAAGTTTTCTAGTACAGCTTTTATGTGTTACCTTTTAAGTGTGGGGAAATACCATTGCTTCTTGGAAGGAGAGGTGATAGTTTAGAGTCCCATGGAGACCCATCTTTCAGGGACTGTTTGGACACTTGTCCTTTTATTAAGATGTTAAAATGGAACGACCCTGAATCTATGTAAAGTATGTTTCTTTTTACTATCCCTATTCCACGTGCTGAAATAGGGAGAAAAATTGAACTTTCTGCTTATATTTGGTAGACTCTGCTCTCTACATCAATTATCCTGGCATGATAATTAAGAATGAGTAATTTGTGTAGCTATCTTGGAGCATTCAAAGGAAACACCTGAACACCTATCAGAGTTCTCTGTACAGAGATTGCCAAAGTACTCTTTTCTGGCAATATTTTATTCTCTCTGTATTAAGATGGGAGATAGCTGAGCAATTATTATAAAGAAATGAATTGTCAGGCACAGTGATGTCATTCCGGCAGCTTGGGAGGTGAGGCAGGAGGATCCCAAGTTGGAGGCCAGCCTCAGCAACTTAGTGAGGTCCTAAGCAACTCAGTGAGACTCTGTCTCTAAATAAATATTAAAAGGGCTAGGGGCGGGGCTCAGAGGTTAAGGACCCCTGGGTTCAATCTCTGGTACCCCTCAAAAAACAATCTTTTCATGAGGAATCACCCTTCCATTTCTCCACAGACCCTGACAGAACACCTTCCGCCCCCTGTAAGATGAGCAAAGGTGGCTTTTACAGAATTCCTGCCCTAAGGAACATCTTTCTGTCTGAAATTGGCATTGGGATTTTGGCCAACAACATTCTCTTTCTCTTCCATGTTTTCTTGTTCCTTCTGGTGCACAGGCCCAAGCCCACAGACCTACCCATTGCTCTCCTGGCCCTGATGCACTTGCTGTTGCTGACTGTCATGGGCTTCATAGATACACATATTTTTATGTCTCTCTGGAGATTCTGGGATGACATCACCTGTAAATCTGTCATCTACTTGCACAGGCTGATGAGAGGCTTCTCCATCTGCACCTCCTGCAAGCTGAGTGTCCTGCAAGCCATCACTCTCAGCTCCAGAGGCTCCCTCTTTGCAAAGTTCAAACCCAGGACAGCCTGAGACCCCTCCTTTTCCTGTGTGTCTTGTACATGTCTGTTAGCAGTCACCACTTAGTCTCCATCACCGCCACTCCCAATTGGATCTCATGGGATCTGATGTATGCCACTGAATCCTGCTCCATTTGGCCCATCAGTTACTGGATCCAGCAGATGGTGTCCACCCTGTTTACCTTCTGGGAAGTCTTCCTCATGGGGCTCGTGGCCCTCTCCAGTGGGTACATCGTGGCTATCCTGTGTAGGCATAAGAGGAAGTACCAGCACCTCCATAACACCAGCCTGTCCCCAAGAGTCTCCCCAGAACTGAGGGCCACCAGGATCATCCTGCTGCTCATGGGACTCTTTATGCTCATGTCTGTGTTGGACTACATCATCTCCTTCTCACAAATTATATGGAACAATGATCAAATTCTTGCATCCAAATCTTTGTGGCTCATACTTATGCCACAATCAGTTCTTTGGTGTTCATTTGCACTTAAAAATGCATAATTAATTTTTTCAAGTCCCTATGGGGAGGTCCTTAAATGCTCAATTATTCAGGCAAGAATACATTCTGGTAAGATCAGATAATATCACTGGCTGCAGAACAGTTCATCAGAGCATTATGTACATGCACATATTATGTGTACATATACACCATATAGAACATACGTGATTTCTATGTGTATATATCTATATGTAAATAGCAGATCACACACTCACATACACAAATATATACCCACACACATAAATATACATGCTCTTTTTGGAGACGGATACTGGGGATTGAACTCAGAGGCATTCAGCCACTGAGCCGCATCTGTAGTCCTATTCTATATTTTATTTAGAGACAGGGTCTCAGTGAGTTCCTTAGGGCCTCACTAAGTTGCCGAGGCTGGCCTCGAACTTGCAATCCTCCTGCCTCAGCCTCCCAAGCTGCTGGATGACAGGCGGGCACCCTCATGCCCTTTCTAGAAATTGTCTTTTGGTAAAGTTCTGATATGGAATGTGCTGTTTGCATTTTTATGATTTACCTCAATACATATAGATGGCATAGACATCATGAGTAATGGAACAACCTACTGTCAACTGTCACACAAATGTTTACATTTCTGAATGGGCCTTCAAGGGAAAACGGTGAGTTGTATCTCAACTTGGCACAGCCTGGTTTAGCACTGTGTGATATTTGGGTCTGGAATGCCCATTGCCCAGGTGTTGAAGGACTCATGTCCAGCCTGTGGCACTGTGGGGAGGAAATGAGACCTTTAGGATGTGAGGCCTATTGGGGGGGAACATAGATCATAGAGGGCTTGCCCTTGAAGCAAATATTGGACCCTGGCCCCTCCCTGTCTCCCTTCTGCTTTCTGGATACCCTGAGGAAAGCAACTTTGTCCCACCCCATGCTCCCCACCATGATGGACGAAGCTACCATAGACCAAAGCAACAAGGCCAAGTGGCCATAGACAGCAACCTCTGCAATTGTGAACCAAAATAAAAGAATATTTCCTCCTTTTAAGTTGTTGATCTTTCTGGTGTTTTTCACAGATGTGAAAAATTAACCAAAAGGTTTCTGCCCAGTAGTGGTACACAAGAAGTGGTCCTCTCTGTGACTCTAACAGATGCTGTGGTTGAAAAGCCTTTGCAATGGACTTATGAAAGGAGTTTGGAAGAGTGTGGAGGAGCAGGCTAGGGAAAGTCTAGAATTCCACAGGCAGAGCTTCACGGGTGATCATGATGTGGGCTCAAAACCAAACTGGCACTGATGGGCATGTGGACAGTAAAGACTGTGCTCATGAGGCCTCAGACAGGAGTGAGAGTTCTCCTGGAAATAAGGACAGGCCACCCGTGCAATTCTGGCAAAGAACTTGTTCACATTTGGCTCGTGCTCCCAAGACTGTGGGGGAGGCTGAGTTTAAAGATGATGGGGTCCTTAACTGGCAGAGCACATTTCTAGCTAACTCAACATTCAGGCTGTGGCCTGAGCACGGCTGGCTTCTTTATGCCAGATTCATGATGAGGATTTGAAGCCAAAAAAAAAAAAAAAGCATATCAGAAAGATATGGAAGCCTCCACCGTTTGGTCAGAAAAGAAGCACTTATAAAGTCCTATCAAGGAGGAGAGGGTCACTAGTGAGATGTCACTGTTTTATTTTATTTTTTTAAAGAGAGAGTGATGGTATCTTAGGGTGGTTTTGATTTGCATTTCTCTGACTGCTAGAGATGGTGAGCATTTTTTCATGTACTTGTTGATTGATTGTATATCCTCCTCTGAGAAGTGTCTGTTCAGGTCCTTGGCCCATTTGTTGATTGGGTTATTTGTTATCTTATTGTCTATTTTTTGAGTTCTTTGTATACTCTAGATATTAGGGCTCTATCTGAAGTCTAGCAGTCAGAGAAATGCAAATCAAAACCACCCTAAGATACCATCTCACTCCAGTAAGATTGGCAGCCACTATGAAGTCAAACAACAACAAGTGCTGGCGAGGATGTGGAGAAAAGGGTACACTTGTACATTGCTGGTGGGACTGCAAATTGGTGCGGCCAATTTGGAAAGCAGTTTGGAGATTCCTGGGAAAGATGGGAATGGAACCACCATTTGACCCTGCTATTGCCCTTCTCGGACTATTCCCTGAAGACCTTAAAAGAGCATGCTACAGGGATACTGCCACATCGATGTTCATAGCAGCACAATCCACAATTGCTAGACGGTGGAACCAACCCTCAGTAGATGAATGGATAAAAAAAAATGTGGCATCTATACACAATGGAGTACTATGCAGCAATAAAAAACAACAAAATCATAGATTTTGCAGGGAAATGGACGGCACTAGAGCAGATTATGCTTAGTGAAGCTAGCCAATCCCTAAAAAACAAATACCAAATGTCTTCTTTGATATAATGTGAACAAATATGAACAGAGCAGAGAGGAAGAGTAGGAAGAAAAGAGTAACATTAATCAGTGACATGAGATGGGAGGGAAAGGGAGAGACGAGGAAAATACAAATTTACATATAAGAAGTTGGGAGGGGAACGGGAAAATAAACAAGGAGAGAAAAGAGGTACAGTAGATGGGGTAGAGAGAGAAGAAGGGAGGGGAGGGGAGGGGGGAAAGTAGGGGATAGGAAAGGTAGCAGAATACAATTACTAATAGGGCAGTATGTAAAAGTGTGGATATGTAACCGACGTGATTCTGTAATCTGCATTTGGGGTAAAATTGGGGGTTCATAACCCACTTCAATCTAATCTATGAAATATGATATGTCAAGAGCTTTGTAAAGTTGTGAGCAACTAATAAAAAAAATAATAAAAAAATAAAAATAAAAAAATAAAGAGAGAGTGAGAGAGAGAGAGGGAGAGAGAGAGAGAATTTTAATATTTATTTTTTCGTTCTCGGCAGACACAACATCTTTGTTTGTATGTAGTGCTGAGGATCGAACCCGGGCCGCATGCATGACAGGCGAGCGCGCTACCACTTGAGCCACATCACCAGCCTGAGATGTCACTATTTTAGAAGAACTCAAGTACTTTGCACAAGGATGGTAAGAAAGATGTTTTTAGGGTATATCAGAAATCAGCAAGAAGCCATCCATGGCAGGCTCAGAGGTGTCAACTTTTTAAAAGAAGACTCTCCTCAGAGAAGAAACTGCAGGTGCACTGCTCATACGGTGCTGCTTAGTGTGCACAATGTCAGAGTCCTTGCTAGTAGCAGAAGAGGTGGATGCAGCTGTGAGAGGGCAGCAGGGCTGCCAAGGGGACACAGAAGGGCAGAGATGCCAGGGATGAGGGCTGCCTGTTAAGGGCTGCGTGCTGAGAGGTCTGTGTGCTGCACCCAGCAGGGTCATTGTGAGGAGACCCTTAAGCCCTTTGGAGATCACACGTGCCCTGGGCAGGGAGCTGAAGATCTAGTGTTTGTTCTGCTTTTGTTTTCTGAGCTTTGGAGGTCCTACCAGAAAACCTACATGTACCCATGTCCTTCTACAGTTTCAGGTCCTACATGTTGGTCTTTGACCCATCATAGTGTGATTCCGGGGTGGCTTGAGAGAGAGCAGGTTGCTTTTCAGTCTACCATTTAATCCAGTCTTTCTGGTTCCATTTATTAAAGAGGCAGTATTTTATCCTCTTTACATCTGGGGAGACTTTCTTGAGAATCATCTGACTTTAGGTGTGTGGGTGCATTTCTGGCCTGTTCCATTGGTCTGCGTGTCTGTTTCTATGTCAATATCCTGCTGTCTTAACTACTGTGGATTTGTGGTAAGTTTTGAAACGAGGTACTGTCAGATTACAAAACGATTTGTAAGTTTTGACTTCTTCCTTTTGTTCAAGATGGCTTTGGTTACTCCAGGTCTTTTGCATATCCAAATGAATTTTTAGGATCTTTTTCTGCTTCCGTGAAGAACATCACTGGCCTTGTGATAAGGATTGCACTGAAACTGTAGCTGGCTGGGGGGGGGGAGGGTGGCCACTTTTAAAACACATTCCTATACTCCAATGATTAATCTGCTGTTGATTTTAATTCTGACACTTTGCTGAATTCATTTATGAGCCCTAGAAATCTGGTAGGGTTTTTTGGAGTGTTCTAAAGATAAGATCGTGTTGTTGGCAAACAGAGACAATTTAAACTCTTCTTTTTCTGTTTGTATCCCTTTAATTTCCTTTTCTTGCCTAATTGCTCTGGCTAGCATTTCAAGGACCGTGATAAATAGCAGTGGTGAAGGTTGGCATCTTTGCCTTGCTCCTACCTTTAGAAGAGATGTTTTCAGTTTTCTCCATTCACAATTGGCTTGGGTTTTTCATACACAGTCTTTACATTATGAGGGATGCTTTTTCTATCCCTAGGTTTTCTGACGTGAATGGGTGCTGCATTTTGTTAAATGCCTTTTCTGCATCTATTGAGATAATCATGTGATTATTGTCTTTAAGTATTTTGATGTGGTGAGTCACATTGATTGATTTCTGTTTGTTGAGCCAACCTTACATCCCTGGGATGAACCCCATTTAATCATGGTGTGCTCTCTCTTTCATGAGTTTTCATATGCAGTTGGCCAATATTTTTTTTAAGAATGTTTACATCTGTGTTCATGAAAGATATTGGTCAAAAGTTTCCTTTCCCTGATGGGTCTTTGTCTGCTTTTGGCTTTAGGGTGATACTAGTTTCAGAATTCTCCAAAAAACCTCCATGATTTTTTAATATTTTTATTATTGGTTGATGGACCTTCATTTTATTTACTTATTTACATGTGGTGCTGAGAGTGACAGTTGCATATGCTATCTGTGCTATCTCCTGTTTTCTATGTTATTTAGTCCTATACAAATAATCAGAGAATTAATCATGTTCCCTGTCTCCTCTTTATTAAGTATGCTCAGCTTTGCTTCTGTCATCTTCCTGAAAAAATGGAGTGCTCATTGATATGTGACTTTGTAAATATTGAGAAATTAAAAAGTGATTTTGTATAAAACCAAAAGTAACAGGGGTGACCTTATATTACCACAACCATGTGTTGTAATTTCTCATGAAATCTTTCTTGTCCTACATTTCATCTTACAAATTAAAAATTAATGGTGCCTCTCCACATTGTGTGTTCTGCCCAGTAGCCAATATCGAGTGACAGGGCAGTGGTCCCGTGTCACCTTCACATGAAAAGACAAGTGACCCTGATAGTGGTTTCCTTTTCCTTGCCCCCCAAAGTTCTGGGAATATAATTTTCAATACTTGAGCAGGAAGAATATATGGTCCATTCATCTGGTCTCTCGTTATTATTCATTTTAAAATTCTCCTCCCCATTTCCCTCATAATGGTTGTGTCTTATAAGCATTTTGTTAGGGAGAATATTTGGAAAAGTTGATCCTCATTCTGTTCAGGTGTCTGAGCTCACATTTATTTTCTAAGTTCATATTTTCATGCAAATGCATTTACAGAACAAATGTGAACCTACCCCCTTTTCTTCCTCTTTAAGCAAATTGGACTTGACTCATGTCATTATTGACCTCATCAGGGAAACAGATCCTCCTGCAAGTATGTTTGGGTTTCCCAGTATGGACAGCTTAGTGTATGCGATGAAGCTCTTTGGAGTTTCTTATTGCTGTTAGAAAAGTAACTTTTCTTATATTGAATCTGAAGACAGATTTCAAAATACTGTTATTGTGTAGTTGCAGCTGGGAACCCTGAGCTTTACTGAAATCTTTCCAATTTATGGGAACAATGGATGATCATTAACCAGATTTTTCAGGAATAGCCATCACTCATTTATCCAAATATTCTACAGAATTTTCTCCTTCATATTCCTGTATCTTGTACATTTTACAGTGGCTTTTCACACAGCATAGCACCTGGCTGGTAGTGGTTGTGCCCTTCCTGATGTGCAAGCTGTTTCTCCCTAGTGCTCTTCATAGTTTCCCAGCTAGAACTGTGATGCAAAGTACAGCTTGATGTCCAATTTCCCCTCAGTCCCAAAGTGACATGAAGCAGGACCAGCCCCCCTCTGAGAACTCAACTGTTAATCTATAGTTAACATACAGTAGGTGATGGGAGCAGGGGGACATTTAAGTATATGGAAAAGACAAAACAAATTATGCTCCTTTGCTGATGCTGTTTATTATTATTATTATTATTATTATTATTATTATTATTATACGAAGATTTGAACCTAGGGGTGCTTAACCACTGACCACATTCCTAGTCTTTTAATATTATATTTAGAGACAGGCTCTTGCTATAAGGCTTAGGTCCTAAGTTGCTGAGGCTACCCTCAAAAATGCAATTCTCTTGCCTCAGACTCCCACACTGTTGGGATTACAGATGTGCACCATGATGCCCAACCCATGTTACTTTCCCTATGATTTATGTAACCCTCTGTTGACTGTCCAGTATTTCTTATGATAGTTTGCTTTCTCTTGTTTAAAAAAAATGATTGTTTTTGCTTTGAACATTATGTTTCCAAGTACCATCACCGAGTTAAGTGCCTTAGTTGAGGAGGCCCCTTGAAAACACTGCAGGGGGTTTAGGAAGTTTTCATCTTGTCCCTGAGCCTCTAGACTCTTCTGTGCTGAGTGGCAAGACTCATGGCTGAAAGAGGACATGCCTGGTGATTTATTTTAGCTTGTATTATGAAGGGCTCCTGATCACCAGAATGCTTTATAATATAAAGGAGACATTAACACAGACATAGCTGTATACTTACCTTTAGAACACTTACATATCTTATAATATTTAAGTAAATAAGATATAGGTGTCTTATGCATATGATATACTAATACATCAGTATGAGATCTAGACTCTGGACAGAATCTGGGCACAATCGTGCATGCCTATAATCCCAAAATAAAAATAATATAGTCATTTTGCTATTCACCACATTTCAGAAAAAAAATAAACTTTTTTTCCTAATGGTTTATAAAATTTTTCTTTCAGTCAATTACTGCATGTCCTCACTCATGTAGGGAATGTAAACATGTTGCCCACATAGAAGTGCAGCTCAGCAGAGGCTGGGAAGGGACAGGGGAAGGAGCAGTCAGAGGAGGGGTGAGGGGCACCTGGGCACAGCTGCAGGGCTGGGGTCAGCAGTTCTCATGTCTATATGTCAATGTGGTCACCAGAGTCTGCACCAGGTGATTACATGTGACCAAATAAGAGTTTTGAGACTCTTCACACTTAGAAATTATACAATGTGAGAAAATCAAAATGTTAATTCCCTCATGTGTTCAGCAAGCAATGTAAACATGTATCAAATTGTAATACGAGACTCCCTAAGTCCAGGTATTATGTAAGCTAAAGGAGAAAATAAAAAAAAATCTGCCATCATACCTGGCTACCCATATTTAAGTAGAAAAATACTGAAATGTGTTTCTGCTACAATTTGACACTGGACTTGGATCACATAGGTCAAATTGTGACTCTATAACAAAAATAATTAACATAGGTAGCTGTGTAGGGGAATCAAATCGGTCTAAAACAGTTTTCTCTGAACAGAGATTCCTAAAAGATTATAATTCTGTTGATTTTTAGCCTCTCCTAGTTGGTGATAGAGATGATCAACTATTAAGACATTTTTATGAATGAGGATCTGCAAAAGTCTAAAAAATTGAACAATTCCATACAGATCCTCCTGCACAACAACCCTTCCCTCTATGGAAAATGTGCTTCATCTTGTTTCATGCACCGTATCTCATGTACAGACATGATGAGGTTTTGTTCAGCTTATAGATGTGACGAGCCCAGAGCCCAGGCTCATGGGATTCTCAAAGATGAATACTTATCCTTTAGGTGGAAGATTATATAGGTATATTCTAGCCATCTGACATCTGAGGTTGCAATACTTAGCATTTTCTCTGTGAATATATTAACAAAATTGCATGTTTTTATGAACAAACCAGAATAAAGGTAAAAGGAAGCTAACATAAATATGCATGGCCTAAGACATTGAGACTCCTTGCTTAGGAGGGTTTTCTTTGTAATTAAACCCCCATAATTTCAATTGACCCAAAAGTACATAGTCCTTACTACAAGAAGGACACATACTCTACCCTTGCAGTCAGATATCAACAAGAAAAATTCAAGGTTTCATCAGGGAAAGATTTTCTATAACATTGGAACTTGTGAATGAGAAATATATGACAGACATGATCATTTTTAATGCTCAGGAAATCCTTTTGTACTTTGCAAAAAAATGTAATCCAGCCATGATTGGGAAATGATGGTAAAAGAGAGAGGAAAGAATGGTTTCCAGGGTGTGTCAGCAAAACTTCAGTTAGAGGGGACAGGGGCACTGGGATAGGACAATAAATTTTCTTACCGGCAACAGTGTTGGCTGAGATGAATGCAATTTAATATTTGTGATAATGCATTTCCTTTCTTTTCTACTAAGAAATGTACTCCATGATTCCTTACCCAAAAAGATCAGAAAAAACCACATGATGCATGGCATTATTAACTTAAGAACCACCTTTTACTCTGAAGTTGGAATTGGGATCTTGGCCAACGCCCTCCTCTTTCTGTTCCACGTCATCAAGTTCCTGTATGACAAGAGGCTCAAGAACATGGACTGGATCATCGGTCTCTTGGCCCTAACCCACCTCCTAATCCTGCTCAACACGGGGATCTTAGCTGCAGACACCTTTACATCTCAGGCAGGGCTTTGGGGTGATGTCACATGTAAATCAGTTGCCGACTTGTACAGGTTGATGAGGGGCCTGTACATTTCTGCCACCTGCGTGCTGAGTGTCCTGCAGGCCATCACCCTCAGCCCCAAAAGCTCCTGCTTGGCAAAGTTCAAGCCTAAGTCCCCACAGGACAACCTGAGGTCCCTTCTCTTCCTGTGGGTCTTCTATATGTCCTTCAGTGCCCACTTCTCCATCTCTGCTATTAAAAACTCCACTGTGACCTCACAGGGCCTTATATTCCTCAGTTACTCCTGCACTATCTTACCCATGAGCTACTTCCTCAGGCATTTGTTTACCGTCCTGGGTGCATTACGGGATGTCTTCCTTATAGGGCTCATGGCCCTCTCCAGTGGGTAAATGGTGACCCTCTTGCATAGGCATAAGAGGCAGTGCCAGCACCTTCACGGCACCAGCCTGTCCCCAAAAGCCTCCCCAGAACAGAGGGCCACCAGGGCCATCCTGGTGCTCCTGGGAATCTTTGTGCTCATGTACTGTTTGGACTGCATTTTCTCCTCCTCAAGAACCATATGGAACAATGACCCTGTGTGCCGTTCTGTCCAAATCATGGTGTCCAATGGCTATGCCACCATCAGTCCTTTGGTTTTCATCTGCACAGCTAAACAAAGTGTTGCCTTTTTGAAATATTTGTGGGGAAATACAGTCAATGTTGAATCATTGCATGATGGTTCAGTTCTCAACCTGAGCCACCACACTGCCGTGCATCAACTCATCATGGAATAAGGAGTTTGCTCTCCATGTTGGATGAATGCATAAAGTGGTTTTTAAAAATGATTACATTGAGCTTGAAAATGAGAAAAACATGACATATTATTGTCCATATGGCTCCAACAAAGCTAATAGCTTTATATTTCTGATTGATGTGTGAAAGGAGCCCTAGGAATTAAATATCACTTTCTTTTTCTTCATTAGTCCATGCATTTATAGGTATGTGAGAGATTGGAGTGGTTTTAATAAATCAAGAGTCTCAGAAATCTCCTTCATGTCTAATAGATTGTAAACATCCCTTATCCTAAACTGCCATCTCATCTATCAATTGAACTTTTATGAATATAACAAAAAACTGTATATAAGGACAACAAGTATTATTTAAAAACCATTGCTCAGGATACCATATTTATAATAGTCAGTGATAGAGACAGTCTGATATTCCCAAGCGTATGAGTGTATCAGGATATGGTCTGGATATATCATGGGGTTCTACTCAACAGTAAATAGCAGAAAAATTCTGATGCACAGGAAGCCACAGATGATTCTTGAATTTATTATGTCAAGAGGGTACATGGTGACCCTATTGCATAGGCATCAGAATCAAAACTGAATACATCTATGCACAGCGTGGTGGAATCTTCAGTAGTATAATATGCAAAGACAAAATATTGCATTAAATACTAAACATAGCCTTAAATATGAAGGCGATGCTGATGTATAAGAAACCACAGATGAATCTTGAAATCATTTTGTCAAGCTACTGTCAATCACAAAAGAATAAACATTGTATAAAATCTACCTGTAAAAGATTGAAATTTGGGTCGTATTATTTATAAAGACAGAATGTAATAGTAAAGCATTTTCCTGCATCTGAGGAAGGTGTGCCCTGGGAAATTTTTATTTAATGAATCCGGAGATATTTTAAGAATAAGAAAAACTGGGGAGATGGTATAGAGAATCCATGCACCCACATTTGAATTTGCTTAACGCCATTGACCCGTACTCTTAATCACGGGTAAATGATAAATATTATCTTTTGTGTACTTAAATAGTAATAAAAATATTTCAATTACCTTATAATCAAGGGTGAGGAAAACTTTCTCTGAAATTACAAAGAAAAGTGCAACTAGCCCAGGGTGGTGATGCACACGTAGAATTCCCAACAGCTCGGAATCTCAGGCAACGTGTGAAGTCAGGGATGGGCTACTTTGAGCTTTGGATCAAAATGACAGAATGTGGCATGGTCCATATAACTGGGACACACATTATTTTTCTCCAGCTCCTGCTTGGCAAAGTTCAAGCCTAAGTCCCCACAGGACAGCCTGAGATCCCTTCTTTCTGGTCGGTCCTCTCTATGTCCTTTAGTGCCCACTTCTCAATCTCTGAGCTACTTCCTCAGGCATTTGTTTACCATACTGGGTGCCTTACAGGATGTCGTCCTTATAGGGCTCATGGCCCTCTCCAGTGGGTACATGGTCACCCTCTTTCACAGGCATAAGAGGCAGTGCCAGCACCTTCACGGCACCAGCCTGTCCCAAAAGCCTCCCCAGATCAGAAGGCCACTAGGACCATCTGCTGCTCCTGCGTTTCTTTGTGCTCATGTACTTTTTGGACTGCGTTATCTCCTCCTCAAGAACCATGTGGAAAACCAACTCTATTTGTCATTGTATCCAGATGATGGTGGCCAATGGCTATGCCACAACTAGCCCTTTGGTTTTCATCTGTACTAAAAAACACAGCCTTAACTTATTGAAATTCTTATGGGGGAAGGAGAGTAAATGTTGGATCATTGCCTGATGTATAAATTTTCATAATGAGCCACCACACATCTGGGCAACCATTCATCATGGCATAGTGTAGTCTGCATTCTGTGTTGAATTAATAGATAAAGGGGGGGCTTTATGTGATTACTTTGAAATACATGCTAGATATTTTTTTTTCATATACCTCTGAGATAAATTAAAGTCATTATATTGTTTTGGTGGGGGTAGTTACTGAGGATTGAATCAGGAACACTCAAACACTGAGCCACATCCTCAGCCGGATCTTGTGTTTTATTTAGAGACAGGGTTGCACTGAGTTGCTTAGCACCTCACTTTGGTTGATGTTGGCTAAACACATGATCCTCCTGATTCCATTTCCTGAGCTGCTGGAGTTACAGGAGAATTTCACTGTGCCTGGCAGTACGTTGTATTTCTGACTGAAAATGTGAGAGTGACCCCCAAGAGGTAAATATCAATTTTATTATCTGCAATAGTCCCTATATTTATAGATATATGAGATTGGAGTAGCTTTTAATAAGTAAATAGTCCCTGTAGTCTCTCTTATGCCTAATAACTTGTAAATACCTCTCATCATTAACTACCATCTGATTTATCAATTGTGATTTTACAAATATAACAAATAATATTGGCAAGGACTCAAAACTGTCACTTGGATAACTTTGCTCAAGGTACCATTATTTATAATAGGTAATGGTGTAAACAATTTGAGATTCACATGCATAGGAATGTATAAACATGGGGTCTGGATATATGATGGGATACCATAAGAAACCACAGATGAAAGTTGAAGACATTATGTCCAATGAAATGTCACTCTAAAAAGAATCATTATTGTATAAATCCACACAAAAAGGTGGAAATTTGGGTAATGTAATTTATACAGACAGAATATAGAATAACATTTTACAGTAGCTGAGGAGGGGGTTCAGTAGGGAATTGTTATTTGATGGATACAGAGATCGTTTAGGGAGAAGAAAAAGTTCTGGACATGGTGGAAATTATACATGCCTACAAAATTGAATGTGCTTAATGCTGCTGACTGTACTCTTAAACATTGGTAAATGGGAAATTTGAACTTTGTGTGTTTACTCATCACAAAACATTTCAATTACTTTAAGCCAATTGTGAGAAAAACATCCTCTGAATTTACAAAGAAAAGTCAAATGATGCTCAAAGTGTCAAAATATTTTTTTCCAACAATTTGAAAATGTTTCAGCAAAACTATGCCAAACAACCTGGTTGTGGTGGTGCATGCCTGTAATCCTACTGGCTAGGGAGGCTGACGTAGGAGGATTGTGAGATCAGAATCAAGCTCAGCAACTCAGTGATGCCCTAAGCAAATTAGTAAGATGGTGTCTCTGAGTAAAATATAAAAATGGCTGGGGATGTAGCTCAATGATTAAGAATCCTGAGTTCAATAGCTCATACCAAAAATAAAACATACAATAAAAACCTATTCCAAACAGTCATTTGAAGATGATCCCCTGAAGTCCCCCATCATGCCCACTTTTGTATGAAGAAGTAATTGAAGTTCTGGTGTGAGTTCAGTCTGGGCACCTCATCTATCTCAGTGTTGTCTTAAGTAGTTCCTGTAAGATATCTGAATGAAGTGCATTAACTTAGGACAAAATACCAGATTTAAGCACCATCTGGAAAATAACTAACCTTGATAACAGTTCATACCATGAAAATATGAACTCATAAAAGTCTTTTAAATTTGGAAATAATTGAATAATAATGTCAATTTCTTTTTTATTAAACCAGGAATACTAGGTTTATTTAAGATATTCCAATGCTATTTTCAAATAGCCTGTATCATTTTATCAGATGCCAAATGATACAAGCTATTTGACAATAGCCTTGCAATATCTTATCCTTCACAGAGAGTCACACAAATGATCCAACAATCACAATCTGTGTTTTACCCATCAAATGTGTATGTAAGCATTCATAGCAGTTTTATACATGATCACTATAAATTTAAAAAAAAATAAATTGGAAGGAATAAAGTTGTACTTGAAAAAAGGAATGGGTAAGAAAATATTGTACTTCCAAGGGAGCTGCTTCCAAGTGACTCTGTTGGTTAAGTTAATAAGAGAAATGAAGCTCAATTGCATTTGAATAAGTGAAACAAGCATCACTTCACCCAGCCTCACCTGCCTGTGAACAACTCCACCCCCACTCCAGCTTCACCTGCACTCTTAGTATTTACCTCAGCACATTTCAATTCCAATTTAATTTGCACTCACACCTTGAACCCAGATGCTTGGACTTTGAAAAATGGAGAGCAGAGCCAACACTCACCAGGAACCAGGTCCTCCCAATAAGATGGGGCTGAGAGAGAAGATGCCCATCACCCATGGTAGCTGAGACACCCAGCCAATGGCAACTCACCCAGGAAGATCTCAGACCAGAAAGTACCCTGACAAAATATTAGGTGAGTTTAGACAAATTTGGCCCGTGTCACAATGTAAGAAGTTGATACTTTCTGAGTGATTGGGATGACTGTGATCCCCCAATACACATGTCAATTTACTTAAGAGAAAATTTGGAAGCCCAGTTCACCCTAGAGAGCTGTTATCCACCTGAGCACAAAGTCAAATGGAGGGGCAGGTAAAATGTCCCACTGGAGACCTGATGGTTTGATTCTCTCCAGTGAGACATTGTCACTTTCTTACAGACACAAAAATTAAGGCCCTGCAGAGAGATGGGTTAAAGGCCTCCCTTCCCTAAACCAGCCCAGGTTCTTCTCAGATGCACTGTGTCTTCCCATCACCTCCATCTGGGTAAGTGGCTCTGGATCCTCAGATGCAGAAACAGTGGTCAAGGAGGTCCTAGGAAGGCTGTGGGAGAAGGAAGTTTGGGCTTCTTAGTGAGGTTGTTGGTATCTGCAAAAGAGACGTGAGCTCTATGAGTTTCTCTCAGGCAAGAGGATGTGCCCTATAAGGCACAATGAGGACATTTCCTTCCTAGCCTACTCATGACTTTACAGACTGATAAAAAAAATGTCTCCAAAGTTTGCATAGGAGACCTCAATAAGTTTTAGGTTTTCATGAACAAGACTATAGTTACTGAATAGCTCCATTAATATGCAAGCTCCCTATAAAATATTATGTTCCAAAATTAAACATTACTTATTCAACACATTTGACTAGTCACATGACATGTTTTAATTTCATATTTTTTGATAAATATACATAGTTCTGTTTCTGTCATTATTACAACTCAAAAAAGAACTACTGTTGATATAAGTGACTTCTGTGCTGTGTTTAATTTTTTTCATGTTTTAAAACAATTAATTAAAAAATAATTTTAACAAAAAATAAACCAATTTATTATTCCATGTTTTAAAGTCTTTAGAAGGAAATCTCCTATGTTCAAAACCTCATCTGATAGAGGATAACCCCACATTATTGCCAAGTGTATCCTAGGATTTTCTCATGAAACATTTCCTGCTACAATATACACTATAAGCCCTGTCCCTGTGCTCTGCCACTTAGGAAATTTCAAATTACAGGTGCAGGATGTTGAGTTTGCAAGTACATTAAATATTTAAAAAGTAAAGATGGTGTTTTTCCCATTTGTGGCTATGAAACACCCAGCCATACAAATTCCTAGAGCCTGGGAAAAGAATATCTCTGGTCCTTAAATTTAGCTTTTGAGATTTGGGGGATTTTCTTGGGATTACAGGTTGGCAGGACTCTGCTCAGTTCCCCATTTCTTTGAAAAAAGAAAAAAACACTCTGTTCTTCTCCCAAAATTTCTGAAGATTTATATTAAAATATGGGTAATGTCAAGATTCTGAACACAAGCTATGTTGACAAATCTTTTAATTTACCAAGCATTTTGTAAAATTCTTACCCTGTTCTCCAAAATTGGACTTCCATTTATTTGCTCAAGTATATCCCAGGGTTTTGAGGACCACATGCTGTGTTTCATTTATTTCAGAGAATCCCTGAAGGCAGCACTGTCACCTAGCTGGTGAGGGCTTTGTCTCCCCCAAAGGCCCCAGCTGTTTCTTCATAATGCTCTTCTTACTTTCCCAGCTGAACTTGGGCCAAAATAAATACAGCATGCAGCCCACTTTACCCATATTTCCTGAGTCACTTGCCTGAACAAGATCATTCTCACTTTCCAAGAGATCAAATTTTAAAACTATTTCTAGAAGAAAATGATAGAGACAATAATGATGGTAAACTTGAGCTATTGTTTAAAAAAATCACCTAGGTAACAATGACAAACCAAGTTCTGCTCTCTCCTGTGTGAGGGGGGGTGTATATTGAGTGCTAAGTGACAGAGATGAATCCTGTTATTTACACCTTATCTGCAACCTAAAATGTAGGCATGACCACTTCAGGTTTCAGAAAAGAGATACTTATCCCTTCTTCATGCTGAAATCTGTCCACCTAAGTGTTCAAGCTCACGTTGCAGCGTACAGAAAGCTTTTCTCCTTCCTTTCCATGCTCCCATCCCCCCCAGACCCCATGTTCAGGTGCAGCATCTTGAACCCTGCTTACTAGTTTGGAGACCTATTGGATGACGTCATATTTCGCAGGTTTAATATGAAATTTTGGCAGCTGCGAAATGATAACAATGTCTTATGTGTTCAGACCCTGATCCATCTAATAAAGGAGACTTAGGTGGGTTTTCCTCCTTTGATGGGGTCCCCAGCCCTCACTGTCAACTTGAAACAATTCTGCTGGTGGCCGACCCTGCCCTGTCCCCTGATCTCCAGGACCCTGCTGTGCTAGCCAGATGAGAGCCAGGCGAGACACAAGTGCAAGGTGACATGCTATAGAATTTCTGTTTTCATAAAGGGAGCATACTCACCAGACTGTTTTTCCTCTAAAACGACTCATTAGCGCAGGTGCAGCTAAATACATTTCTTTAAAATAGTCACTTATTGCATGATATTGAGATAAAGTCCAACTAAGAGGATTGGCATGCACAGCTCGCTGAAGGTGTTGAGTGTGTGTGATTTGGAAGTTAAGAGTGTGACTAAGGGGCTGGGGATGTGGCTCAAGCGGTAGCGCGCTCACCTGGCATGCGTGCGACCCGGGTTCGATCCTCAGCACCACATACCAACAAAGATGTTGTGTCCGCCGAGAACTAAAAAATAAAATATTAAAAATTATCTCTCTCACTCTCTCTTTTAAAAAAAAGAGTGTGACTAGGGTACTCCCATCTAGCCTGGTTCTACTTTGAGGAAGCTAAGGGGGTGCTTTTGAAGATGTGAGATCATTGCCAATTTCCTTGATCTGCACTCAAAGGAAGGTTCATTTTTCATATTGTTATGGAGGAATTTCACCTCCAGAAAAAAAAAAGTATTTTAGTCATTTTTAAAGCTCCACTGGAGCTATGATTCCCTGAATATTAATGCCAATTCATAGCATCTTTACACCCCCGCCTGTCCTAAAACTTTTAGGTTGATAGGATTACAGTTTCTAAAGAAACTCTGCAGCCAAACACATTCAGTGCCCTGATTTACAGGTTATTAAACTGTACTCCTTGAAGAGCTCAGTAATGTAAAATATTTCTACAGCCCATGCTTTTATTCTTATTCATTCACTAGCTGAATTTCCTGGTTTACTTAATATTCTTTATTTTAATGTTTATTGACATAGCATTACTGTACATAACTGTGGAATTTGTGGTTACCTATTCATACAGACACGCAATAGAATGCAGTGTCCCTGCAGGTTTTTAGAATGCTTTCAAGTCAATGAAAAAAATGGTATTTCACAGATATTACATGAGCTAAAGTTATTTTACAATAATTTTACAATGGTAGCTCTTCGATGATAATATGTATCTATTTAAGATTATTCTTTGACCTAGCAGTTTGGCAGCCTGAGGCAAGTTCAAGGCTACTGTCAGCAACTTAGTGAGGCCCTAAGCAACTTAGAAAGACCATGTCTCAAAAATAGAAAAGTAAAAAAAAAAAAAAAAAAGATTGGGGATGTGGCTCAATGGTGAAGCACCTCTCAGTTCAATCCCTGATGACAAAATAAACAAACCAATAAAGATTATTCTTTGAAAGCTATCACTGGACATTTTATCTTACAAATGATAACACGCTTATACCATTACAAGTAAATATAGGTCTCAAGTCATCATTTTTGTGAACAATAAAGATTAGAGATATGGAGCTGGGGTTGTGGCTCAGCAGTAGAGTACTCACCTAGCATGTGCAAGGCCCTGGGTTCAATCCTCAGCACCACATAAAAATAAATAAATAAAATAAAGATATTGTGTCCAACTACAACTAAAAAAAAGATTAGAGATATGTATAACTTTGGTATTTTACTTTGTGTTTCTGGGATTACTATGCAATCAACTCGAATAGGTTGGATAACTGAATGGCGAAATTTGTCACATTACTCTAACATTTTTTAAACATGTTTTTTTTCTCCTTGATCATCTTTGGTGATTGTACTGGCTTTTCTTTATTGAGAAAAAAGAATAGGAAAACAAAGCCATAATTTATATAAAGAACTTTACAAATCAATAGCAATATGGCAGTAAAATTTACTTAACCAGGAATTTATTACCATTTGGTATACAAGATCCATGGACTCATTACAGGTACCTTTTTACAAAGGTACTTATTACAGGTACTTATTACAGGTACCTTTTTTTCAAATAATGTTACAAATTTTTGTATCAGGAAATCTGTTCTCCAAAAGTTTTAACTAAATATGTGCTTCTGGTCTGAATTCTTCAATGGGTTCCAATGTTTGTGAGTGATTAACATTTTTCTTCCCCTTAGAATCTGACATTATTAAACCAGTAGCCATAAAACAAATTACCCTTATATGTTTGATTTTCAGATGATAATTTTTTCTACTATGTGGCAGAAATATTTTACAATACTGTATATCTCACATGAGTGATATTTAATTAAATACACACACCCTACAAAATATATTATCCCAACAGATATCACTCATCAAATTTTTCAGCATACATTTCAGGCTTGGGACTCTTGAGTCTGGAGAAATGTCACCTTTAATTTGTAATCCAGATAATATGTGGGGACCCATCTTTCAAGACTGGGTTGGATACTTGTCCTTTAATCACAACCTTAAAATGGAACAACTCTGTTTTGCTTATAGTTCTAATTATTAATTTGATTGTAAACCATGGGAAAGGACTAAGAAACGGACTATGCTCTTGGTAATATTTCTGGAATATTTTACCTGAGGCTAGTTATTCTGGCTTGAGGATAAAAAAAAGTGACATGTAGAGTCACATCAGAGGATTCCAGAAACAGACCTATAATTTCAAAAGAGTTCTCTGAAAGAGACTGTGGAAATGTTCTACAATATTGGTAATTTCTAATTTTTTGTACCAGACATTGAACTCAGGAATGCTTAACCACTAAATCTCTTCCCCAGCACTGTTTTTAATATTTTATTTAGAGATATATTTTGTTTAGAGAAATATTTAATATTTTATTGCTGATTTGCTGAAACTGGCTTGGAACTCAGGATCCTCCTGCCTCAGCCTTCCAAGTGCTGGGATTACAGCCATGTGCATCCAGGACCAGCAGAATTTTCCAAATTCTCTCCTCTCTTTTCGGGCAGCAACACAGCTGCTCTGTTATGAAAATAACTGAATTGATTCTTCCAAATCACATGCATTAAGAACTGTATGATCATAAAAATAAACATTTCTAGAGAATTTCTAGAAATTCTAGAAATTTCTAGAGAACTTCCAATGTGTAAACACATACTATATTTTTTACAACAATCATATCTCCATGGTATACATAAAGTGCCTATTTATGTTGATAGCTGAGATGACTGGACCTCAGCATCACAGAGTGCTTAAACTAATGCTATTGTAATTGGCAGGTCATATACACACACTTACTAATCTGACTGCAAACTTCACACCAACATTTTCTTGTTTATATATTGTAAATATTTGGTGTGGCAATAAATAGGCCAGAATTAACATGGTGCTGACATGCAATAACTGTGCATATTGGATCTGTGATACTCTTTGTTTAGGAGGGGATCATGTCCTCTTTTCCATAATCATCCCCAGTCCAATTCACCCAAAACTGTAGAGCTACCATCATGTACCTGACCAAGAAGATGAGGCACATGAAAATTAAGTATGACTGTCTTCACCAGAAAATCTCATACTTGAGATTATAGGAGGAAAATATTTTTTAATATAAATTGCATTTTTTTACTAGGGATTGACCCAAAGGGTGCTGAACATTGAGATACACCACCAAATGCCTTTTTTTTTTTTCATTTAGAGATAGGGTTGTGCTAAGTTACTTACGGCCTTCCTAAATTGTTGAGGCTATCTTTGAACTTCCAATTCTCCTACCTCAGCCTCCCAAGCACCTGGGATTTCAGGAGTGTGCCACTGTGCCCAGATGGTAATTATCAATATACAAGAAAATAGAGGTATCATTATATATGTCATTGTGGAGGCCCCAGGGGCACATATAACCCAGCCGAGACTGGGAGACATGAGGAAAAGGGAGAGCATGTGCATGGGATCTGGGTGGTGTGAAAAGGAACTAAGGGGGTTTGTTTGTATGTTGGCTTGCTTTATTTTGTGCTGGAGATTGCTCAGTGGGTAAGTGCACCAGCACCAGTTACACCCAGTCTTTTTCTTTGTGTATTTTGAGAGAGGGTCTCATTAAGACACCCATGGTAGCATCAACCTTGTGATCCACCTGCCTCAGCCTCACAAACACCCAGCATCACAGTCACTGTGATTTCACGCAGGCATCACTGGGACCAGCACCAGAATTCACTCATCATGTGGAATAAAGGCATGTTTGGATGAATCCTCTTTATTTTCCTGATTGCAGGGTTGTCCATTGGGATTGATGAAGGACATATTTGCAAAAAGGACATTTTCTTGTCTTTTCCCAAAGGAGCTCACAGAATTCTTTCCCCCATAAGATGAACAAAGCCAACAGACTGTACAAGTAACATTCTCATAAGAAACACCATGTACACCGTGATTGGCATTGGGGTCATGGACAACGCCCTTCTTTTTCTCGTCCACATCTCCTTGCACATTACTGGGCACAGACCTAAGCCCACTGACCTGCCCATTGGTCTCCTGGCCCTAATCCACCTGGTAATTCTGCTCATCAAGGGCTTCATAGCTGCGGACATTTTAACACCTCAGGGGGGGCAGGTGGGATGACCTGACGTGTAAATTTCTCATCTACCTGTACAGGTTGATGAGGGGGTTCTCCATCTGTGCCACCTGCCTCCTGAGTGTCCTGCAAGCCACCACCCTCAGCCCCAGGAGCTCCTGCTTGGCAAGGTTCAAACATAAATCCTCATGTCACAACCTGTGTTTCCTTCTCTTCCTGTGGGTCATCTACTCATCCTTCGGTAGCCACCTCTTCATCTCAATTGCTGCTACCCTCAATTGGACCTCCGTCACCTTGATGTACATCACAGAATCCTGCTTCTTCATTCCCATGACCTTCTTCCTCTGGCACAGCTTGTCCATCCTGCTGACCTTCAGGGAAGTCTCCTTCATAGGAATAATGGCCCTCTCCAATGGATACATGGTGGCTCTCCTGTGCAGGCACAAGAGGCAATCCCAGCGTCTCCACAGCACCAGCCTGTCTCCAGTGTCATCCCCAGAACTGAGGGCCACCCAGACAATCCTGCTGCTCTTGAGTTGCTTCGTGGTCATGTCCATCTTAGACAGTGTTGTCTCCTATGCAAAAATCACACTGAAGGATTATCCAGTATTTTACTGTATCCAGATTCTCGTGACCCATAGCTATGCCTCATTCAGCCATTTGGTGTTCATTAGTACTGAAACACGTATAATTAGTGTTTTGAAATATATGTGTGAGAAGACAGTAAATATTTCAGTAACCAGTGATGGATAAGTTCTGTTAAAATGATAAAATGTGATTTCTTTGGGATGATTCACCATGGCAGTGTATATTCTGTTTTTTTTTTTTAATACAATACAGAGTTCTTCTTCTGTTAGAGCCATATACTTGGATATGTAAGTGGCAAATACATAAAAGAAAATCAAGCCATATGTATCTCTGAGATATTACCAGTGTTTTATGTTTCTCATTGAGTCCTCCAAGGGGGACTCTGAAGTGGATGTGACTTTTCATGACCTGGGCTATTCCAAACTATTTCTAGGTACAATAGTCCCAATGCTTTTCAATAATTGTATTGTCTCAGTAATCTATATTTTTTTCAAAATATACATGTAAACATTTGCTACCATAAAAAACCACATCATAGAGCATGCATGTGTGCACATGTGCACGCATGCATTCACACATACACACACACACACACACATGCAGAGAGTCAAACAGTCATTTCCACAGCCTTGCTCATAAAACCATGTTTTAAATAATCATGTGTAGAAAGAACCCAACACCCAGAATCATAAGAATACATAAACAATACGTTATGGCCTATTTCAGACGCTGGACTATTATCACTTAAAATGAAAGAAAATTCTGGCACAGTATGCCACATAGCTGAGCCCTGAAGATATTCTACATGGTGAAGCAAGTCAGTCATAAAAGAACCTATATTGCATAAAAAGTACGTAAAGGAGGTTGATGTTGGAGTACACAAATTGATAGACACAGAAAACAGAATGGCATTCCACTAATCCCAGAACTTGGGGACTGGGGAATGTATTATCTTAACCCAGTGGTGGAAAATATCTTTTTTGAAACTAAAAAAGTGAGTGATCAATTTCTGTTTTCTTAATTTTTTTTAGATATACATGGATACACATATATGTTTTATTTTATTTATTTATTTTTTATGTGGATCAAACCCAGCACCTCACCAATGCCAGGCAAGTGCCAGACCACTGACCCACAACCCCAGCCCAGTGATAAAATTCTTAATGTGTCACAGTGCCATGTGGTGAGCTTAAAATATTAGATCCTATTTCTTCCAGTGGTTTGAAGATGGGTTTTTGAAAAGCTCAAATCTTATTCTCAGTCTCTCTCCCTATGATTATACATGTTAGCAAACATAGTTAAATGCACATGAAGTTTAGTAACTCATTATTGCACTGTTACAAAAATAAGAAGAGAAGAATCAAATCTAATCCCTCTAGAAAGCCAACAATCCTCAATGATAATCAATAAGAGATAAAAAAATAAACAAAGCATATACAAAAATATACAACAAATACTAAACCAGAAAATCATCAGGATAACAAGTGTAAGTTGTTATACATGTCAACAATAACCTGGCGTGTGAGTGAATTCCTCAATGAAAATACAGGGACTGTCTACACACCTTGCTAATCCCAGTTGTGATTGATGTGCAAGCAGTTTTTTTTTTTATTTTCTTGCTCTCCAAAACAATTTGATGATAACATACACATAGAAAAGCACAAAAAAATGTCCAGGTGTGTCAATATGTGAGACATGTTGTCCTCAAGGCCAGGGCCAGCAACAATACTTGAAGTGCATGTCCTCCAAAATCTCCATCTTAAAGAAATGGCAGAAAAGAACACACTTTTAGATCTATCATTTACATTTTTTTTACAATTTTGTAGAGAAATGATACTATGTGTGTTATATAAGTCGACTCTTTAAAGCCTCCTCGGTATCTATTTTACCTTAAATAAAGCAGGTGTATGAGAGCAGATCTATGTAGTGCTGGGGATGGAACCCAGGGCCCTGTGCATGTGAGGCAAGCGCTCTACCAACTGAGCTATGTCCCCAGCCCCGATGAAATTTTTATGTATAAATATGCCAGAGAACAGTGGGGCTCTGTGCCTGTGATCTTCTGTGACCCATAAAACAGATATGCCCTCATGGAAAATCTTTCTAGTGTCATTTGAGGATTGTCATGGGAGCAGACCGAAAAATGTTGAGTGAGTGAAAGAACAAAATTGTCACTTTGCCTTATGATCACATTTTGGAAAACATGAATTTTTTTTTCTAATGATGTATAGAATTTTCT
The DNA here is from genome assembly GCF_964194105.1 of Spermophilus citellus. Lineage (NCBI taxonomy): Eukaryota > Metazoa > Chordata > Mammalia > Rodentia > Sciuridae > Spermophilus > Spermophilus citellus. The sequence continues at coordinate 53,777 of NW_027673039.1, read as the reverse complement.
TTTTAGAAAACACCCTGCCTGTCCTCCCTCATGTATGGAGGCTAAAAAGGTTGCCCATATGGAAGTTCAGCTCAGCAGACACTGGGAAGAGGGAGGGGAAGGGGCAGTGGAAGGGGCAGTCAGAGGAGAGTGAGGTGCCCCTGGGCATAGCTGCAGGGCTGGGGTCATCTGGCGCTGCTTAAACATGTCCTCATCCTCCCCAGTGTGGATTAGAAGAACAGGATTATTCGTTTTTCGGCATTAATGAACATCACAGCACTGACGGTGGAGTAGCTGTTGCCCACCAGCCTCTGGAACACAAGGCGAACCAGGTCCTTCTTCTGCATTTTCCCATAAGAGGAGGAGATCACGCAGACCACAAAGTACATGACCACAAAGGAACCCATGAGGAGCAGGATGGTTCTAGTGGCCCTCTGCACTGGGGATGCTTGTGCAATCCTGCAGGTGCTGTGAGGTGCTGGCACTGCCTCTTATGCCTGCACAGGAGAGCTACCATGTACCCACTGGAGAGGGCCATGAGCCTGAGAAGGAGGACATCCCGGAGTATTCCTACCAGGGAAAATAAGACCCTGAAGTGGTGACCTGTGGGGGAAACACTGAAGGATTCAATGGAAAACCAAGCATCTAATGTGTCATTGGAGGGGCCTCCAATAGAGACTAAAATATGAACATTAAAGAAATGTTGAACAACCAGAGAATGAGAAAGCATCACAGACTGTGCTGTGGGGACGTGTGCTTGAACTTGGCCAGAAAGGAGCTTCTTACGCTGAGGGTGGTGACCTGCAGGACACTCAGCAGGCAGGTGGTGCTGACCGACAGGCTCCTCATCAGCCTGTACGGGTAGATGTCGGCTTTACATGTGAAGTCATTCCAAATATCCTGAACCCCCAAAATGCCTATATCCAGGAACACCCTGATTATGAGCATCAGCAGATGAATCAGGGCCAGGTGAGTGATGGCCATGTCCATGGGCCTGGTCCTGCCCTGTACAAGGAATGTGAAGATGTGGAAGAGGAGGAGGAAGACATTGGCTGTGACCCCAAGGACAATTTGAGAAGAAAAGACATTTCTTACAGCAAGAAAAATAAAAAGTGTGCTGGTCTTGGTCATTTTCTTTTTTTCTGGTAAAAAGACATATACAGTCCATGTCTGAGGATCAAATAAAAATAAAATTCTCATCATCACAGTGGTTACCAGCTTCAACCTCCCCTCCCACCAAGTTGGTCCACCTCAAAGTATGTGGGCACTTTTTAAATTCATCCTTTGCAATCTCTCAGTACTCAAGAATAACATCTTTTCTGTTTATCTCCAATGTTTTTCATGAGTAGGGCCAGGATTAATTTTTCTCAGCATGTGCAGCAACCTGATAAATAGCTCAGTGGGTAGCATCCAAAGTGAGTTCAAGTGGGGCAGATGGCTGGAATGTCCACATAGAACTCTCAAGGAAAGAGTGTAGATGCTGAATGAAGCCCCATACAGTTTTATATTTTCAGTGTTCTCTATTTTGGATTGCTCATCACCAGTTTAGAGACAAATATGAAAAATATTAGCTCTGAATGCAGACTTCTTGAAATTGTTTATATATATATTGGTACCAGATATTTTTTTTAAGAGAGAGTGAGGGGGGGGGGAGAGAGAGAGAGAGAGAGAGAGAGAGAGAGAGAGAGAGAGAGAGAGAGAATTTTTAATATTTATTTTTTAGTTCTCGGCGGACACAACATCTTTGTTGGTATGTGGTGCTGAGGATCGAACCCGGGCCGCACGCATGCCAGGCGAGCGTGCTACCGCTTGAGCCACATCCCCAGCCCCTGGTACCAGATATTGAACCCAGGTTTACATAACCACTTATATTATTTTATATATATTTGATTATTCCAGAAAATCCATATCTAAGTGGGCAGAATCATCCACTGTTAGCAGGATTTAATTCCAAAATTTCTTATCTGTCCGCTCTTTGGCATATGGAAAATGGGGAGAAGTAATCATGATTTAAGTGTGTGTGTGTGTGTGTGTGTGTGTGTGTGTGTGTGTGTGGTGTTTTAACCAGGAATTAAACTCAAAGGTGCTTAATCACTGAGTCACATCCCTAACTGTTTTATTTTTATTTTTTTAATATTTATTTATTAGTTGTAGTTGGACAGAATATATTTATTTAAATTTTTATGTGGTGCTAAAGATCGAACCCAGGACCTTTCATGTGCTAGGCTAGCACTCTACCACTGAGCCACAACCACAGCCCCTTATTTTTATTTTGAGACAGAGTATCACTAAGTTGATGAGGCTGGACTTGAACCGGCCAACCTCCTGTCTCAGCTTCCAAAGCTGCTGGGGTAATAGTCATGCAATGCACAAACACACCAGGAAAATCTTAAGTACTTTTGGGGTCAGAGTTTTTAGTGTTTTAATTAGGAGAAAGAAATTCAAACTCACTCTGATAATAGAGTTTACATAAGAGAACAAGATTTCATGTCTTCTTTGAGTCAACAATGATATTTCTGTAGAGGAGAGAGAGACAAATAGTGTAATAGAAAATTTGATGGTGACAATCTCATGGTATAGCTCCCTATAGAATGAAGGTACTTTATTTATTTCCATCTTAATTCTGCTTTATAGCTATGAAATATCTAACATTTACAATGAGGTGAGCAACATATCTCCACATTCTATCATCTAAAAAAAAAGTGGGTAAGACAAGCAATCACTTCAACAGCTACCTAGAAAATTATAGTTTGATAACCTGAGTTACAAAGTGTGAGAAAAAAACAGCAAGGAGTCCAGACGATTTAAATTTTTTAGCCTAGTTAAATGATTGCTTTGAAATCTTTGTGGAAGTGTCATTATAAATAGTGGAAATTAATTAATGACATTAGAAAATGTAATCTCTTCCAAATGATTCATTAAGTAAGAAGTGTTTTTTTTTTTTTCTTCATTTACACATACAGGTAAAGAAGATTCCCTCCCTTATTCTGCTCAAGAAAAACAAAAAAAAATGGTAATATAATGGTCTAGGAGTCTCCACATTTGAAGAGTCACAGATGGTTATTAGTAGGCACAGCACTACAGGTAGCTATGGATAGATGATGCCTACTCCTGTGTACACACTTGAAGTGAGTTGTAAGATGTACACTCACATTTTGATGCCAAAATACCTTTACAGCAACATAAACTGGATATGTAACACTTGAAGAGGCCATTAAAAATTACACAAAATGAAATAATGATGATTCCCTTCTATAATGTTATGAAATACAGGTTTGTCTTCAATCCAGTTTAATGAAGATTAGAAAATAACATGGAGAGCATAAAAAAAAAAAAAACAGGAGAAACAGCTACTTGATATATCTGTGGATGGAAGGCCCAGGACTCTGGTTTCAGCCCTGCCATGGGGGCGGCCATGCATCATTATGGGAGGGAGGGACAGAGCCAGGAGGGACCATGGACTTGCAAACACAGGTAGAGAACTGGGTTTTCTGGGGAGCATTGCCTGAAAACAACTAAAAAGTTACTCTTTTTTTCTATAGAAGAAATTTCCTGGTTGCAGCTGGAAAACCTTATCATTTTAGTAAAATGTTGATCATGGGAAGTGGCAGAGTTAAATGCTGTCATGGGTCCCCCACAGGCATCAGCTCCCTGCAGCACCAGGACACAGCAGGCAGAGAAGCAGCTGGCCGTGTGCACACTGTGCAGGTCACACACGTGTGTATCAGTGAAAGCCACAGGCCCTCCATGTTTCACAGGCAGATGTTTTATAAAGAATGCAATGTTGCTACTTCTGTGCTAATTTATCAGTTTTGTTAGAAAACATCCTGAAAATGTGGACATTTCATAAAAGCAAGTTAAAAGGAATCCTCTGAGCCTGTCCCCTCCTGGCTGTGCCTCACCCCACTCACACCTGCCATGACTAGTCCGTCCACAAGATCAGGGTGCAGACAGAAGCCTGTCCAGTACCAGGATGATCCCAGACCCTCTCCTCAGCTCTGGGGAGAGAGGAGCTGCAGCAGCTCCTGGCAGCTCTGATGGGCCGAGCCCCAGGTCATGACTTAAACCCTGGTGGAAACAAGGTCTCCTCAGACCAGAGGTTCTGAATATGATGACATAAATCCAAAGAGAATAATGTGCAAAAGAAGTTCAGGGACAGGTCCCAGTGAGGGAGGGTCCAGTGGGGAAGGACTAGGAAGTCTAAGAGGGCAGATTAGAGGAAAAACCTAAGTGGGGAACAAATGGGAATGAAAATTTATTTCTTAAAAAAATATCTCCAGGGTCCTTAGAGCTGATGGTGTGAAGTCCTTTCCAGGGAACTGTAACCCAGTGGAGATGCACTTTCCTGCCCTGACCATGGAGCCATCACTTAAATATTTCACATTCTGCACCCCAGTTGGTGCACCCCAGTTGGCAGTGAAGAAAGCAGACCCACAGCACCTTGGGCTTCTGGGGCCTGGGTGTGGAGAGACACCAGCTGGAGGGAGAAAGGGGGACATAGCTGCTTTTGCAGGTGCACCATCAAGTTCACCATCACCTCTCCACTATCATCCCCTTTCTCCTTGATGACCTGGAGGGAGGACACCATTAGACCTTTGGAAGCCAGGAAGGGGCAGTCACTACTGTCCCTTGGTTGTGATATTAAGCACCAACACCCCTAGTCCCTGCTCTACTTCAAAACGTTTGGGCAGCGAAAGCACCATTGGTTTACTTTTGTGAGATCAAAACGGAGACAACATACATCAGCATAAGAAAATGCTATTTGCTACTTCTCTAAAATGAGAGAATAAACTTTCTTTAAAAGTATCATATTTGAAAAAATAAACCACATCATTTCCTTCTGATCAATTAAAAGGTTTTTGGTATATATTATTATTTCTCGCTATCTCAGTATTAGAAGAAAATGCTTAAAGTATTTTGAATTGAGTTTTTGAGACAAGAGAAGGAAAACCAAAGTGTGTTTAATAAAATTCTCGGGTTAACATTTTTCTCTTCCTGGGTGAATAGGAATATGGATTAGTCATGCTGAAGTAGAAAATAACCAGGACCCTTATTAGTATGCACTTTGAAAACCAATGGAGCAGCAAATTAAACTCCCTGTAGTCTGAGAAATGGAGAGAAACCTAAAATAATTTACTTAAAATATTTTTTCTTATTAAAAAATTAACAAATTTTCACGAGTCACCAAGTTAATGGGCAAAATCTAGTAAGAAAAAAACGTTCCTCTGAATTCTAATTTGTCCTCTGAGCTGTTGAGTGTGGGTAGAGCTGGATGCATAATTTATTGCTATGTTAGAACCTAATGTATCACTTGGGTATTTTGATCCTTCATCACAATCACAGAAGCCCCCTCACACACTGGTGCTGCATCTCAGGAAGAGAAAGGCACTTACCTGGGCAGGTCACATATGGAGTCAGGGATCCTGAGTGGATCCTGCACTGTTTTAAGGAAAAGACGTCTTTAACTCACCTCTCTGTGGGGCTTTAATTTTAGCTTCTGCAAGAAGGTGACAAGATTCCACTGGAGATCACAGAACCGTGGCTTCCCCCAGTGGAACATGTCACCTGACTCTTTTACTTTAGTCTCTGGTGGATAGAAGCAACCTGGGGAGAATCGGACTCAAAACTTTTCTCTTAATTCCCTGGACACATCTATGTGATGGATCTGAAGGCTCCCAATCACGTAGCCCACAAGCATTTTCTCCTTTTTTAAATCCCATATTCAAGTTAGTTCAAACCCACGTCATATATTGTAACACTTTTAGTCTGGGAAGGTGGTTCCTGGATCCTCCCATGGATTCCAAGTGGCTCTGGGGGGATCCTCTCTCTAAAATGTGAGACCATCTTCTTGGTTCACTCTCACACAGACCATGTGGTTGGGGTAATATGTCTTCTGGTATTTTTAAGCTCAGCCCCAGAATTTCACTTCTGTTTCAGGTTAATAAATATAACAAAATATCCATTATTAAGATAGCAAAAGAAGCAAAAAAATAACATTTTAAGCCAATTTCTTTTCATTTTTCAGGAATTCTATAGGGTCATCTCTTAAAAAAAAAAACGGTGCTGGGAATACTGGTCATCCATATGTAGTACAATAAAATTTAACCTCTATGCCTCCTCACCCTGAATAAAACTCAACTAAAAATGACCAAGGACCTAGGTATTAGACCAGAAACTCTGTGTCCACTGGAAGAAAAATATAGACCTAACTCAGTATCATGTTGGTATAGGAACACACTCCGTTAGCAAGATCCCTAAAGAGCAAAAGGAAGATTGAGAATCAATAAATGGGATGCTATCAAACTAAAAAGCTTCTTCAAAGTAAAGGAAAAAATCAAGAATGTTGGGCTGGGGTTGTGGCTCAGTGGTAGAGCACTCGTCTAGCACATGTGAAGTCCTGGGTTCGATCCTCAGCACAATATAAAAATAAATAAACAAAATAAAGGTGTTTTGTACAACTAAAAAATAAATATTTTTTAAAAATAATGTAAAGAGAGAGCCAACAGGATGGGAGAATGCCTTTGCCAGCCACCCCTCAAATAGACACATTCATCTCCAGGATATGCAAAGAACTCATGTATTTAACACCAAACAAATGGACAAGGTAACTGAACAGGCACTTCACAGGAGAAGAAATACCAATGGTCAGCAAACATGGAAAGATGATCAACATCTCTAGTAATTATAGAAATGCAAATTAAAACTACACGGGGAGATTCCAGCTCAATCCAGTCCGAATGGCAATTATCAATGTTAGCAAGGATGCAGGGGAAAAATTTCACTCATACATTGCTGGTGGGTTTTTAAATTTTTTTCAACTCCTACAGAGAGCTATATGGAGATTCTTCAGAAAACGAGGAATGGAACCATCATTTGAATCAGTTATCCCACTCCCCATTATATACCCAAAGGACTTAAAATCCACATACTATAGGGAGCTGGGGTTGTGGCTCAGTTGTAGAGCACCCGCCTAGCATATGCAAGGTGCTGAGTTTGATCCTCAGCACCACATAAAAAATAAATAAAAGTTATTGTGTCCAACTACAATTTTAAAATGTTTTTTTTTTTTTTAATCCACTGTAATACAGTAATTCAGCCACATCCATGTTTACAGCAGCTCAATTCACAACATCTAAGCTATGGAAACAACCAAACTGCCCTCCAACAGACGAATGGATAAAGAAAATATAGTATATATACACCATGGAATATTACTCTGTTGAGAGCCACAGCCAAAGGGGCTCCAGCAAACTTCCAGCTGCGAGCAAACTTCCAGCTGCCAGCTGATTGGCTCCTTTGCAGTGATGCTCATTGGGCTGTTTCCCTGTCCTTTCAGACCACGGAGCTGCTCATTGGGGGACTTTTTCTGGCTCCACCCACACGACCCCGCCAATCAGCCTCAAGAGCAGGAGGAGTGGGGTGGGGGGTTGAGAGGCTTGTGGAAAGCGGGTGGTGGCAGTTGGGCTCTGAGGGAATTCCTGAAGAGCTCCTGTGGTGAGGCCTGTGTTCTAAAAATAAAGTTCGTTTCTGCTTGATAAGTGGCTCCTGAATTGTGCCCAGCCAGACTGCAGCATTACTCATTCAAAATAAAAAAGAAAATTATGGGGTTGGGGTTGTGGCTCAGTGGTAGAGCACTTACCTAGCATGTGTGAGGCACTGGGTTCAAGTCTCAGCACTGAATATAAATAAATATTTAAAAGGCCCATAGACAAATAAAAATATTTTTATTTTTTAAATATATGATAGTGAAATGCATTACAATTCTTACTACACATATAGAGCACAATTTTCCATAACTCTGTATATAAAGACACAAATTCATGTCTTCATACATGTACTTTGGATAATGATGTCCATCACATTCCACCATCTTTGCTAACCCCCTGCCCCCTCCCTTCCCCTCCCACCCCTATGCCCTATCTAGAGTCTGTCTATTCCTCCCATGCTCCCTCTCCCTACCCCACTATGAGTCAGTTACCTTATATCCGAGAAAACATTCAGCATGTATTTTTGGAATTGGCTAACTGCACTTAGCATTATCTTCTCCAATGCCAACCATTTACCTGCAACATTACCTCCCTACAATGCTGAGCTCTGGCTTTGAACTTGTGATCCTCCTATGTTAACCTCACCCGCCACCAAGGTTATGGTCAGGGCCAGCATCCTAGCTTCTATCCAAATTTTCAATCACAGAGAAAGGATCATACCTGAGTCTCCTTATGGCATAAGGAGTCTAGACCCTGGTGCCTCCTGTGTGAAACCTCATGTGCACCCAGGAAGCACTGAGGGACCACAGGTGCAGGCTTCACTCCCTGATTTGGGGATGCAAACTGGCAGCAGAAGACAGGCAGGCTCCCCCCAGCCTCATTTCCCATCTCTACCTGGTGACCTGGAGCAGGGGACTCCTCTCCAAATTCCTTCTGAGGTGGAAGTGTCACTGAGAAGTCATTGAGAAGCATTATTGTCCACCTGTCCGGTTTGGCAAAAGGAGCTGGGCGGAGCCGAAGTGCTGAGAGGAGAGGTATTGGGAGGCCAACCCTTAGGAGCAATGGGTGGGGCGGGGCCCAGCGAATGGGCAGAGCTGGGGGGGAACCGAGCAGAGTGAGTGGAGCCCCACCCCAGAAGGCGGGGCGGGGCGGGGCCTAAGGAAGCAGGTGTGGCCGAGCAGAGCGAGGGGAGGCCAGCGAATGGGTGGAGCTGGGGGCGGAGCTAGAAGGTCTGAGTGGAGCCCCACTAGTGGGCACAGCTGGGGGCGGAACCGAGAGGGGCTGAGTGGAGCCCCACCCCTAAGAGCAGAGGGGGCGGGTCCAGCAGAATCACGTGGGAGGCGTGCCCTGCCCTGGGGCTCCCCAGGGGAGCGCAGTGCTGGAACAAGGAGCCTCCAGGGGAGCTGAGGGCGACATGGGCGCATGCGCACTAGGTGAAGAAACCTGAGAGGCGAGTGTGTCTGGAAATCCCCTCAGAGGTCGCCATGGACCCAGCTGGGAGCGGGCCCTGGGGCTCCCGCAGCCCGAGATGTGACCCCAGAGTCTGCTGTGCTGGGCCGCAGTTCCCCCCCTCACATAGGAGGCCGCTGAGGGAGTTTGAGGACCCGCTGCACAGCCTTCTTTGTCCCTCCTCACCGACGCGGTGGACTCTCTGTGTGTCCAGGTGGGTTGGGGTCCAGGGGTCTCTGGGAGGGTCCTGAGAAGTCACCTTGGAGACTTGGTCTCTGGGCGCGCCCCTGGTCCCGGCGTGTCATGGAGACCCCTCCTGTGCCTGCGGTGTAGATGGCGTGACCTGGAGGCCGAGAGGGTGGCGGGTGGCGCGGTTGTCACCGCTGGTCCTGGACCGGCCCCCACAGTCCCCCGCACTGCCCAGGGCAGAGCGTCCTGGCCCTGGGCAGGGAGAGAAGCGTGGACCGTGAGCAGCCTCGATCCCGCCAGGGCGACCTTGGGGACTCGCTACAGCAGGACAGGGGCGACGCCGCCTCTCAGGCTGAACAGAGGCCAGCGCAGCCCTGGGGTCTCTAAGGGATGGCATGGCGGTGGCGGCGGGGAGGGGGGAGGGAGAGCAGGGTTACAGCGACGTCGTGGAGATGGACAGGTGGACAGCAATCAATACTCCGTGTTGCAGGCTCTGCCCTGGACAGTGAGGACACAGATGAAGACCCCTGGCTAGGAGTCCCTGTGTCCCCTCCTGTTCTTGGTCTGGCCCGAGAGTCCAGGCGCTGAGCAAGCGTAGGACACTAGGCAGCACCAGAGCTACGCAGGCGCCAAACAGGCGCGGGCTCCTTTAGGTCCCTGATGTCCTGACACCCTCCATGGGGACGTTTCCACTGCTGAGTTGTCACACTGTCACCTCTCATCGTGTCACACAGCTGCCCCGAGACCCTCCTACCTGAGATAAAGGTCTCCTTCAGGAGATGGCCCTCGCCGCCTTCTGCAGTTGCATCCCCATGAGTCCCCCAAACTTCCAAGGACATCTGTCAACCTATCCCACCTGGTGCTTGCTTCCTGTGCTTAGTGTCATTTCCCCCTGTTAGACGTGCTGAGCTGCGCATTGGACACGAGGTGGCGCCAGAGCTGCGTGTAAACTTTCCCTGAAGCCACAGCATTGGGCTCTGCTCATCAGCTTGGTTCTTGGAGAGCCTTCAGGCTTAAGAGCAGCAACTAGTTTTAGTGTAACTCAGAGAATTTGGTGCAGGAGATGAGTTTTCCCACCAGGAACTGGAGGATTACTACACTCTGCCCAGAGTGTTTTGAGTCCATCTTCTTGGAAAGCAAAATACACAATTAGATCCCCATGTGAGATGAGGGTCTGAATTCAGCCTTGACTTCTCCCTACAACTGTCATTACTGGGATGTTTCAGGAATCCTTGCCAGTGTTAGGGGAATTTTCTTCTCTCTTTGGAGGTTCTGATTTTCATAAGCCATGAAATAGAATTCAATCAGAAGCATCCCCACCCCATGAGTCCCTTTAGTGTTCTACTAAACCAATACTACAGAAAGATCAAGTATTGTTCTCTGGTTTCTAGGGAAAAAAAGTTTCAATTCAAATGTGTGAGCCTGTGTATTCCTTGCTATCTGAGAAGAGATCATAAAATAAAATTTCATCCAAAATCATAATACTGGATGACACTTTTTTTACTTTATTTCTTTTGGGGACGTGAGGGGCATTGGAGATTGTACCCACAAATGCTTAACCACTGACCCACATATCCAGCCATTTGTTTCTGTATTTTATTTTGAGACAGGGTCTTCCTATGTTGGTGAGACTGGATTTGAACTTGTAATTCTCCTGCCTCAGCTTCCCGAGCTGCTGGATTACAAGCTTGCAAGGTCCCACCTGGCTTACCTCTTTAAAAATACATTTTTAAAGTACACATTTAAAGTATACATTTGTGGCATGTAATGTACATATACACAATAAATCACTTGCTTCTATAAAGCCTTCGTTTTGCAAGATGCCTTTGAGAGTGTCATAGGGCAAATGCCTATAAGTCTTGTTGGGTTTTTCCACAAACCTCAGGGCCAAAGGAAATCTGTGGGACCTGAGAGTTCCTTTTAGGAGTGTTCCCTGCAAGGTTTTGTCTTTTGAGAAAGCCTCAGTTTCTTCATTTGTAAAATGGGGCTCTTGATCTCTGCTTCATGGGGTTGGGAGATTTCGGCCAGATGTTGGTAGGGGACAGCTAGCTGTCTTAGAAGGTCCCTTAGGTGCTGAATTCATAGAACGTGTGCTGTCAATCCCTCATCCCCTCCTAGAGTCTGTGGAAGTGAGATTTAGTGGGACATTTATATGAAGAACATCATGGGGACTTTAATAGGAATGAAAGATCCTTGCATTGGATCTGTAGAGTGCTTTCAGTAGTATTGTGTTTTCAAACAATATGAATTCTGCTTATCCAAGAACGTGGGAGGTCTTGCCCTCTTCTGAGGTCTTCTACAATTTAGGGAGGAGGGTCAGAAAAAATAAAGACAGTCACATAAACCTGACCTGACTTTGCTCTGCACATATATGAATACACCACAGTAAATCTCCACATCATGTACAAATACAGGGCTAGAAACTAATTAGAATAAGACCTATTTCGTGGTTGTATAAATATGTCAAAGTAGATGCTATTGTCATGTATAATTTAAAAGAACAAAAAATAAAATAAATATGAGCCGGGCACAGTGGCATATGCATGTGTCTCAGCAGTTCAGGAGGCTGAGGCATGAGGATCGTGAGTTCAAAGCCAGCCTCAGCAAGAGTGAGGCCCTAAGCAACTCAATGAGACCCTGTGTCTAAATAAAACACAAAATAGGGCTGGGGATGGGGCTCAGAGGTCGAGCTTCGCCCCAAAAAAGATTAATTAATTAATAAGAAGTGTGCATAAGCTATAAACATTCAAAACTTTGCATAATTACAGATCCAAAACTAAAAGAAAAAAAGGGAGTAAGAGATAGAAGAAATAATGGAATAATTTTTTTACAAGCTTTATGAAAGAATATTGACCAAAAAAACTGGAAGGAATCCTATATCAAAATATCGTCAAAATGAATGGAAATCCTCTTGCTGAGATCAGGTTAAGAATCACACAAAATTCCTTGTAAACCTAAAAAGTTGTAAGTATAGTTTCTGTTTCAGAATATTGACATTACCAATATTTTTAAATAAGTCTCCAGCAGTTCAGGGAGAAGAGAGAATGTTTTTTTTTTTAAAGAAATGGGGGACAGGCATAGTGGTGCACACCCGTAACCCCAGCAAAAATCCTGACATCCCAAAATCTAAGATTAATGGGCATAAATATTATTTTCCCAAGTTTTAGGAACTTATATTCCTGGATATTTTGTTACCAGGAATGAGAAACAACCACCACCCTTTCTCTTTAAATATCCTTGCAACCTCACTGTCATGCACCTAAGTGGTTGAGTACAGGGTCAGGATTGACTCTATTTGCTTGTAATTTGTGAAATTAGTTTTGTATAAGTAAGGCTTTGTGAGAAAAATCCTAGCAGATGTTTTGCAGAAATGAAGGGTTACTCTGTGTAAGCTGAGGTTTTGATATAGAACCCAACTTCCTTCTAAGGTCTTTAAAACTTGGAAAAATTATACAGAGTACAGAGTCACATATATCCATAGTATTTCTATTTGAGTTATGATATGTTCAAAATATACACAAATGAAAATGTCACTTTGCATTTAAACTTCCTGAAATCAGGAGGTTGTCTTAAAAGCAGAGCACGCCCTCCAAAATCAGAACATCAGAGGCCCTAGAGCACAGTGAAAGCACATTGCTTCCTGAGACCCTGGGACCCAGAAGACAATGAGACCATATTTTTTTAAAAAATTAAATTTGTTTTAATTAGTTACACATGCATTTATGCACTTTGATATATCATTCATAGGTGGGATACATTTTTCTCTTTTTTTCTGAGTGTACCTGTTGCAGTATCATATTGGCCATGCAATCACATATATACATAAAGTAATAATGTCGGTTTCATTCTACTATCTTTCTACCCCCACATCCCCTCCATATCTTAAAAGTGTAAACAAAAACAAATAAATAACTGTTTTCCCTCCAAATGTTATACATGAAGACCACATCATATTTCAATAATAGAGTTGAAAATGACATTTTCCAGATATGAAAACCAGGGCATACACAAATAGAATACGTCCAGGATCCAGATAAATAAAAACAGAAGTTGTCCAGGATTCAGATAAATGAGAAATGATGGGAACCTGGACTTACAGGTCAAAAGGAAGAATCAAATGCATGATAAGTGCCCAGGAGAACCCAAGACATTATGTTTGGCAAAGATTGGCAGCAGATATGTGTCCATCCATCTCTTCTGCTCAGATCCCGTTCTTTATTGGACTTTGCTTACAAAACACAAGTACAATGATGATATTTATCAGAATTTTTCGAGGGACGTGATAGGCATTCAACCAGGCACAGGGCAGCTTCCACAGTCATGGTGACCTTTCCTTTCACATCACCACCCTCCTGACTGCTGTGACAGGACACCTCGTGGTGGCTCTGATTGGCATTTCCTTGAGAATTGATGTATGTTGAGCATCTTTTCTTTGCTCGTTGGCCACATATGTGTTTTTGCTTAGGTGAGATATCTATTCATATCTTGTGCTGTTTTTAATGAGGTTATTATTTTTTTACCAAGTTCTGAGGTTTTAATAAAGGTTATTTTTTTGTGGTGCTGGGGACTGAACCCAGGGCCTTGTGCTTGCAAGGCAAACACTCTAACAACTGAGCTTCATCCCCAGCACCAAACGTTGAAAATCAACTTCTTTCCTGATATATGATCTGAAAATGTAATCTTCATCCTGTATGTTGTCTGTTGACAGCTGACTGTTTACCTTTCTGTACAGAAGATTTTGAATTTCATGTCATCATATTGCTGACTTTGTTGCCTGTACTTTTGGTGTGATATCCCTGAAAATTGTTTCCTATTCCAATGTCATGAAGATTTCTGTTTTTGGGGGGGGTTGGCAGGTTCACAGATTCAGGTCTCACATCTACGTCTTCAATCCATCTCGACTTGATCCTTGTGTGTGCCGTAGGACAAGGGTCCATCATTTTTCTTTTGCATATGAATATCTGTTGACAAGACTATTCAAACTACATTGGCTGTATATGGCAATGCTTTGAAAGATTACTTCATGACGTTTTATGAGGACGTTTATCAAGGCACCCCATTCTGTTCCACTAGTTTATAGGTTTACATTATTCCAAATACCATAATGTTGTTCTCCTTTCTTCCTTTTTTATTTCTTTTGTATGCATGTGTGGTTTTCAAGTGTTGGTGATGAACCCCGGGGCCTGTGCACGCAGAGTAGGCAAGGGCTAAATCTCCAAGGTCCATCCCCAGCCTTAACACACTGTTTTAATTACCATAGTTTCATGATATATTTAAAAATTGAGTATGATTCCATTAGCTTTGTTGTTTATCACGGTTGATTTACCTATTCAGGGTCTCATATGGTTGCATGTGATGTGGATTTTAGCTACCTGGTTTCCTATTTCTATAAAATACCCTCCTGATATTTGGATAGGGATTGCATCTGATCTGTACATAACTCTTATAGTATGGAGATTTTGATATTGATTCTTCACATCATGAATACGATGCATGGTTCCTCTGATTCATTGATTGCTTTAATTTCTTGCATCATTATAATTTTCTGGATACAAGTGTTTTCTTTCCCTGGCCAAGTTCATGCCTCAGTATTTTGCTCTTTATAATGGTTTATTGTGGGGATTGTTTTCTGAGTTTTCTTTTCACAAATTTTGTGGCAATTGTAAAGAAACAAAGCAGAATTCTTGGGATGTTTCCTTTGTGTTCTGCTGAATGCCTGTCAGAATCCAGAAAGGAATTCTGTTGGATCTTTAGTGTTTATACATATATGAACATTTCACTCCTGACACAACGTCTCTCCTTCCTTGGAATTTGTATGCTATTGGTTGTCCCTATAGATGATCAGCATGTACTGAGCCACCTGTGTCCCATGGATAAACCCAGGTCTTCACCATGGAAGATGCTTTCAATTTGGAGGAGATCAAGATGGTTTGGTGCTAATTGTTCAATGTGTAGCCCTCCATCATGAAGTCCCGTGTCTCTGGGCTCTTTTTTTTGAGGGGTGGGGTGTCTTGGGTTACTGGTTCATTCTCCTCCATCAATAGTTGCTTTGTTCCACTTTCTAAGCTCAGTGTTCTGAGGTTGTGTGTGTCTAGGGTTCAATTTAGTTGTGAATGGATACGTGTTGCTTTATGTCTCTGCGACATCCTCCTGATGCATCCCCCAAGTTCTAGTAGGTGGTACTTTGATCCTCATTTTTCCTCAAGGAAATTTCTGACCTCACTTGTGAGTTCTCCGTGCGTGACTGGTAAAAAGGTGTTGTTTAATTTCCGCGTAGATGGGATGGACAATTTTCAGTCTTCAATTTCATCTCCACTCTGTGGTGCTTGTTGATACACTTGACAGGATATCAGTGTCCTTAAGATCGAGGAGGCTTGTTTGTGACCTGGTGTGTTTCCTTTTGTGAGCGCTGCTCTGAGCACATCAGAGTAGTGTATTCTGCCCTTGGTGGGATGTTCTGCATGTCTCTTGGGTCCTTTTGTCCTGGTTTACAGCTACACCTTGATGTGCAATCTTAAGATTGTGTTGCTGTTATTGTGATCTCAGCGACCCAATATCAATTGATGGAAGAGTTTCATTGATTCACACTTAACAACTATTCATGATAACTTAATCAGCCACTTTGTTCTGTCCTATAATCTTTCAGACACCTTTTCTCCTCTATTCTATGTTCCTTTTCTGATTTTTAAAATGTTTAATCTCATATTCTTTGCTTCCTTTACTACTTACATTCTTTATAAAGACCTTTGGTTTGAGAGTATTTTATATTTGGCTAATTTTTCTAATTAAATAGAATATATAACAAGTGCATAATTTTTTGCAGCACTGCTGTCATGATTGGTAAACTTCCCCATGTGACTTACTGTCTAAACCTGGTGTTCTGACCCCATGCACCTCTCACCCAGGAAGCCTCAACATGGAAGATACCCACTGCGATGATGGATGTCTTTAGAAGGCTCAGCGCCCCACAGTGGCGCCTATCAGTATTCGCATGGAGAACACCTCTCCTGGGAGATCAGAAGTGAGCTTCTCAAAACCAATCTTCAAATCACTGAGACAAATCAGCTCTGATGTTTCAAAGCTCACAAGTGACATTGTGGCACATTTAGAGTCTTATGCCTTACTTTATAGTTTCAGAAAGAATATTTTCCACAAATGAGTTGATAATTAAAAACACTTTTATGAGGATAAAATATAAATAACATAAACTTTCGAAAATTTTTCAGCATTCAGTTAAGTGGCCTGGAATCTATTCACATTATTGCACCACCACCCAGGACAGCACTCACTTCCTAACTTAATAGATGTTATCCAAGTACCAAGGGACAGCTCCCCGCTGCACCTTTGTCTTGGTCTCTGGACACCCCTTTGTTCCTGCTCAGTCACTCTGTCCACGCCAACTCCCACCTTCTTTAAATACATTTATATAATGTTTGTTCTTTTATGACTAAACCAGCTTCACTGAGTAGAGTAACTTGAGGACTCAGCTGTGCTGCCCCGTGTTCCAGAATATTCTTCTATTTTAAGAGCTGATGATACTCCAGAATCTGCAGAGGCAATTGTGTATTGTTTACATATTCTTCTGGTTGTAGGTGTTGAGTTGTTTCTTGTTTGAATATTTAAAGCATGGTTTTAGGAGCAGTGATGTGAAGATGACTGTTTGACTTCCTGCATGTAGAACGTGTGTGTGCCTGTGTGTGTATGAGTGTGTCTTGTATGTGTGCTGGATCATGTGATATTTCATGGTAGAATATGTTTACAAATGCAGTTTCAAAAAATACAGATAATGGAGATGATACAATATTTGAGAAGCATTGGAACTGTTGTATCTAAAAAGAGTTTGGAATAACCCAGGTTATGACAAGTGACATCCAACTCACAGGGCCCTATTAAGGATCCAGTGAGAAACATGAAATCCCCGTAATACCTCAGAGAGGCACATGTTTTGGCTTTCTTTAATGTAATTGTCATCCACGTATGTCCAACTGGATGGTTTAACAGAGGGAGCGAGACTTTGCATTGCATTTAAACCAAAGACTCTAAACACTCTGTCATGATAAATCACTCCAAATTCAGCACGATTTTTCACCTTAACAGAACTTATCCACCGCTGCCTACTGAAATGTTTACTGTCTTCTTCCACATGTATCTGAAAATAACAATTATACGTTTTTCAGTACAAATAAACACCAAAGGGCTGAATGAAGCATAGCTATGGGTCACAAGGATCTGGATACAGTAAAATATTAGATCATCCTTCAGTGTGATTCTTGCATAGGAGACAACGGTGTCCAAGATGGACATGACCACGAAGCAACTCATGAGCAGCAGGATGGTCTGGGTGGCCCTCAGTTCTGGGGATGACACTGGAGACAGGCTGGTGCTGTGGAGATACCGGGACTGCCTCTTATGCCTGCACAGGAGAGCCACCATGTATCCACTGGAGAGGGCCATTATTCCTATAAAGGAGACTTCCCTGAAAGTCAGCAGGATGGACAAGCTGTGCCGGAGGAAGAAGGTCATGGGAATGAAGGAGCAGGACTCTGTGACGTACATAAAGTTGTCTGAGTTCCAATTGGAGGTAGCAGCAATGAAGATGAAGATGAATAGTTGGCTATTGAAGGATGAGTAGATGACCCACAGGAAGAGAAGGAAACACAGGTTATGACGTGAGGATTTATGTTTGAACCTTGCCTCCTGGGGCTGAGGGTGATGGCTTGCAGGACACTCAGGAGGCAGGTGGCACAGATGGAGAACCCCCTCATCAACCTGTACAGTTAGATGAGAAATTTACACGTCAGGTCATCCCACCTGCCCCCCCTGAGGTGTAAAAATGTCCGCAGCTATGAAGCCCTTGATGAGCAGAATTACCAGGTGGATTAGGGCCAGGAGACCAATGGGCAGGTCAGTGGGCTTAGGCCTTTGCCCAGTAATGTGCAAGGAGTTGTGGATGAGAAGAAGAAGGGCATTGCCCATGACCCCAACGCCAGTCACGGTGTATGTGGTGTTTCTTATGTGAATATTACTGTACAGTCTGTTTGCTTTGTTCATCTTATGGAGGAAAGAAAAATATTGTGACCACAGTAACACACAAAAATGCTTTTTTTAAAAAAATCTGACCTCCTTCATCAATCTCAAATGAACACCACTTGCATGAAGAAAAAAGAAGATTCATCCAACTGTATCTTTATTCCACATGAAAATTCATTTCTGATGCTGGGCACAGTGGTGTCTGCCTGAAATTCCAGTGACCCAAGATGCTGAGGCAGGAGGATCACAGGGGGAAGCCAGTCTGGACGTCTTAGTGAGACCCTGTTTCAAAATACAGAGCCAAAAGGACCAGGTGTAACTTGCTGTTTGTGCACTTACCCACCAAGCAGCCCCCAGCACAAAATTTAAAAATAAAATACTATGTTCTATTCACACCCTGGAGAACGCATCTCCATGTACCACCTTATCTCAGTACCTTCCAATCTCACTGGGACCTCCACAGTGGCATACATATTGATACTTCAGTTTTCTTGTACATTAAGAATTATCAGCCAGGTGCCGTGCTGCACTCATGTAATCCCAGTTGCTCGGGAGGCTGAGATGGAACAATGGCAAGTTCAATGCTGATGTCAGCAAATTAGCAAGGACC
The DNA here is from genome assembly GCF_964194105.1 of Spermophilus citellus. Classification (NCBI taxonomy): domain Eukaryota; kingdom Metazoa; phylum Chordata; class Mammalia; order Rodentia; family Sciuridae; genus Spermophilus; species Spermophilus citellus. The sequence goes on along the minus strand of NW_027673039.1, from coordinate 35,033 downwards.
TAAGCAACTTCCTTAAACCCTGTCTCAAACTGAAAAATAAGAAGAGATGGTGATTTTTTAAAAATCACGGCTCAAAAGAAGTGCAATCTATCTCAGAATATATTTCCTTCCTATCACCTCATGTCTGAGGTTGTCTTGGGCAAGACAGAAGCTTACTTGATTTTCCATTTCCTGATCTTGTCTGTAAGGTACATAATAGGAGGTCTACAAGTTGGGTCAAATTTCAGGGGGGTTGATTGCAAGAAACTGGAAGTGAGACCCTCCCAAACTTGAGTGTCCACAGATTAGACCTGCACGGAGTTACTTCATGTCAGCACCATGTTAATTCTGGCTTATTTCTCACCAGACCAAATGTTTGTAATATATAAAAAATAAAATATTGGTGTGTGAACTCTGATGTTGGACTGGTTGAAGTTGCGAGTCTGAACTGCCATTTACCATAACTTCTTCTTAAGCACCCTGGGATGCTGAGGTCCAGTCATCTCAGCTGTCCACATAAAGAGTCCTGTTATGTGAATCTTCTAGAGACTATGTGGGAAAAAGTAAAGTGTGCCTACCAACTTTGGAAGTGTTTGTGGCACATAATGAGCTCTCCAGAAATGTTGGCTTCTAATTTTATTATCATACAGTACTTCATGCACAAGATTTGGGAGAATCAATGCAGTTCTTTTAATAACAGATCAGCTGTGTCCCTGCCTGAAAAGAAAGAGAAGAAAGAAATTACCACAGGACGTGGGGGGGCCATTCCTGTAATCCCAGCATGTCAGGATCCTGAGGCAGGAGGATGTGAGTTCAAGGCCAGCCTCAGCCACTTACACAGGCTCTGAGCAACTCAGCAAGACCCTGTGTCTAAACAAAATATATAAATAGAGTGGAGATGTGGCTCAGTGGTTAATTGCTCCTGTGTTCAAATTCCAGTTTAAAAAAATAGAAAAACCAACATAGTAGAACATTTGCACAATTCTGTTCTGAGGACTCGAAACTTTATGTCTGTTTTTGGAATCCTCTGAGGTGGCTATACATGTCACATTTTTGTTCATCCTCCAGCCAGAATAACTAGCCTATGTTAGAACAATCTGGACATATTACCAAGAGCATAGTTTTTTTTTTTCCTTCTCAAGACTTTACAATCAGAGTAGTAAATAGAACTACATTTAAAACAGACTAGGTGCTGTTTTAAAACACAGTTGGTGTTTCAAGGTTTTAATTAAAGGACACGTGTATAGCCCATTCCTGAAAGATGAGCTCTCCAAGATGTTACTCTATTACAAGTCCAAGGTGACATTTTTCTGGAATCAAATGCCCAAGACTGAAATTTATGATGTAGAATTTGTTGAATGATCTGCTGGAACAATATTTCTTGGAGAGTGTGTGCAATGCTGTTTTAGGTTTTGTACATGAGTACGAACATGCAGTGTTTGTCTAAAAGGGAAATTCTCTACACCATTAGGAAAAAAGTTCTTCTTTTCCCAAATGTGGTGATCAGGAAGAATAAAATTTTATTCTTTCACTTATTCAATATATTCAGGTTTGCTACCATGACAAGCCCAGAAATGACACTAGGAAGATCTTCCACACGGCACACATAATCACAGCCCAGATGTTATTCCTTACATCTTTATACATAAAATTACATGCATATGTTTTTGTACAACTGCTTCATGTAGGTAAAACATATACTGATGAAGCTTTAAAGAATAACCTAAACATCTATATTTAACTATAATCATTTATGTACAACATGTTTAAATAAAAATTTAAAATTTTAGTTCTAAAATTGTGTTCTTTTTCATAGAGAGGGACATTTCTGTGAAATAGAGACTTTGCTTTCATTGTGTTTAATTGTGTTAAAACATGTGCAAGGCATTACATGATTGTAAAACTTTCAGTAGCATGTTTAATTCACCTGCAAATCAGAGCATTCAAGGACATGATTTTCAGTCTTACTTCAAAAAATGTAGTCGTGGAAACATGGAAGTTTTAGAAAAAGTAGGAATGAGAAGAATATTCAGAAATTAAGACCTGATCAGTTCATTGTTACTTTAAAATGACCAGAAAGTCTTATTTGTCTGAAGGCAAAACTGCATAGTAGCAGCATGAAAAATGGATCTCCTTTCTCCAGAGCATGAAGAAATGTGAGCAAACACTTTCAACAACAAAAAATAGTGTAGACACAGGAACAATTATGTATTTATGAATCTATCCAGCTGTGACCAAAGAGTTTATTTTTCCTACCAGGAATTGAACCCAGGAGTCTTCAACCACTGATACACAGCCTGAGGCCCCTCCCTCATTTGTATTTTAAGACAGGGTCTCACTAAGTTGCCCAGGGCCTTGCTAATTTCCTGAGGTTGCCTTTGAATTCACACCCTCCTGCCTCAGCCTCCAGGACCCTGGGATTCCTGTGCCCATCCTCCATCTAAATTTCAGATCACATCATAATGTATCAGCAAATCAAACACCAAATACAGAGTACTGATTCACTTAAATGGTCAGACAATATGTTAGTGATTTTTAAAAGTGTGTCGCTACATCTGGGTTAATCGCTCATTGACATTAGAATTAGTTCTGGTAAATAGGAACCCTTTATATAAATGAGCTAAGTAAGAGAAATTTTCCAGAATGTCCTCTCCCAATCATCACACCTGCCACTCACACCTGACTAGCACAGAAGAGCCCAGAGGCTCAGGACCAGAATGAAACTTTCTGCTTCCCTGCAGGGTAATCAAGGGGCCTCCTAACCTGGTTGGTTAACACACTGTTCAAAGCAAACTAAAATAGAAAGACTGCACCTTTCATAGAGAAGGACATAAGTCAAAGGGGAAGTAACATGGCCCGGGTGCAATGGTGCACACCTGTAATCCCAGCAGTTTTGGAGGCTGAGACAGAAGGATCACAAGATGAGGCCAGCCTCAGCAACTTAAAGATACCCTAAGCACATTAGGGAGACCCTGTCTCTAAATAAAATGTTAAAAGTTCTGGGATTGTGGTTCAGGGGTCAAGCACTCCGGGGTTGCATCCCTGGTACCAAAATAATAATAATACCAGCAGCAATAAAGTAGCACACTTTGATTCATGGTTGCTACATACTTCAACTTTACCATGGCTAAAGTAAGATGGACAAGTGAAATCTGGGAAGGGGACTCATCCTGCTTTAAGTGGGTTAGGATCTCAGAAAAAATGGACAGGAAGTTCTTCTCTGTGGCAGAGATCTAGCTGGGAAACTCTGACAAGCACAAGGGAGAAACAGCTTGCACATCAGGAAGGGCACAGCCACCAACAGCCAAGTGCCCTGCTCGGTGCAGAGCCACTGTGACATATATAAGGACCAAGGAGGAGAAAATCCTGGAGAATATTTGGGTGAATGAGTGGCAGCTATTTCCAGAAAATAAGGCTAAAAATAATCCATTGTTTCTGTAATTTGGAAGGATTTAAGTACAGCTCAGGGTTCACACTTAGAGATAGATCTGAAAAATATTTTAAATTCTGTATTCAGAATCATTAAAAGAAAAATTAGTCTTCTAACAACAATAGGGAACAGCAAATAAGATTCATCACAGACCCTAAGCTGTCATCACTGGGAAACCCAAACATACCTGCAGGAGGATCCATTGCCCTGATGACATGAGGCAAGTCCAGTTTGCTTTAGGAAGAAAAAAAGCAGATAGGTTCACTTTTTTTCTGTAAGTGCATTTGCATGAAATAGGACCTGAAAATACATACCAGGACAGAATGAGTTTAGGATGTGGGGAAAAGATACACTCATACACTGTTGGTGGGACTGCAAATTGGTGCAGCCAATCTGGAAAGCAGTATGGAGATTCCTTGGAAATATAGGAATGGAACAACCATTTGACCCAGCTATTCCTCTTCTCAGACTATACCCAAAGGACTTAAAAACAGCACACTACAGGGACACAGCCACATCAATGTTTATAGCAGCAGAATTCACAATAGCTAAACTGTGGAGCCAACCTAGACGCCCTTCAGTGGATGAATGGATAAAAAATGTGGCATATATAATCAAGGGCCTTTCAGACACTTTCATTATTAGGGAAAAGGCAAAGAGATTTTTTAAGTGAATAATGAAAAGAAAGAAGATTAATGGACACAAATATTCTTCTTATCTAGCTATAGATAATAATGTTACCTTGTCGTTTGGGAAGGAGAAGGACACCACAATCAGATTCACTGGTCTTTTTTTTGGGAAGGTGACACAGAACCACTGTCCTCTCACTTGAAATTTGCTCATGGGCAGAGCACCCTCTATGGAGTGGCACCATTCACTTCTAAATTGTGTTATTAAATGTAGGACAAGAAAGATTTTATGGGAAAGTTCGATAGATGCCTGTGGCCATATGAGGTTTCCCTCATTACCTTCTGGGACATATAAAATTATGATTTTTAATTCCTCAGAGTCTGGTAGTAACAGAGCAGTAATATTCTGTTTGTTCAGGAGAGTTAGAGAAGGAAACCTTAGTATATGTAGTACAAAGCATACAGGCGACTTATTACATCCCTGATTATTGGTTTAGGAGTAAATAGCATATCAAACAGGGAAATGCATATGCAATATGAGCACTGCTGTAGTTGCTAGAAGAAAATTAAGTAGAAACCTGAGATAATTGGCACTTCCTATTGAAAATATCACCTAACTTTCTGTGTCTCAAAGGATGACACAACCTAGGAAGATCTCCTTCCTCACATATCACAGAGCACCTTAGTCTTCTTAAATATAGGGGTGAGAGCTGGGTGTCTCAAGCTACCAAAAACCTCACTCCTAGACCCAGTTTTCCCCTTTCAACCTCCTCCTACAAGCCCTAGGTACTCACTCACTATCTCTGTGGAATGAAGAGGGACTTACCGGGACGGATTCTGGGCACTTGGTGCACCTGAGCATAACCTGCATGGGTCTAAGAGAAAGGGTGCTGTGAACTCATCTCTCAGCAGCCTGCAATTTTAGTGTCTCTACTAAGGTTACAAGATCCCACTGGGGAGCACAGAACTATGGAGTCCCCAGTGGAACATTTCGCTTGTCCCCTTGATTTGATTCTATTCTGGATAACAACCATCTGGGGAGAGGTGCTCAAAATTTCCTATGAGTTCCCTTGACAAAAAAAAAAAAGTGCATCCCAATCTTGTAGACAACTCCAAGTTCTCTTACTTGGATTCAAAGTTCAAATTAACCTGTATCTTTTCCACATGTTGTGATGCCTGGATTTTGGGTGGTGGGGAGAAGTTCATAGATCCATCTGAGGCTCTATAGATCCTCTCCCTGTGACGTCTGACAAATGCCCTCTTCCCCACTCCATTTTCACGTCGACCACCTGGTTTCCTAAATTTCCTGCTCACGTACTTCATGATTTCCATACAGAAAATTACAGGATTCACACTGCATCACATAAAAATGCTCTTGAAACAAAACAGAAAAATAGAGGCAGATCTGGAGGCTGGGCTTGAGGGAGTAGCAGGCAGGTGGCACCTACTTGCAGGTGAGGCAGAGTCTGCGCTGGACTCCACTCTGTTGGGAACCTGAGTGATCATCCCTCAGTTTCATCCTCATCAATGGAGTCAGGAGAAAGGCTCACTCTTCCTCTAGAAGAAACAATCAAAATGTTTGTTTGTTTCTTATGTGATTTATTTTTTTAAATATGTATTTTTTTAAAGTTGGACACAATATCATCTATATTTTATTTATTTATTTTTATGTGGTGCTGAGTATCATACCCAGGTCCTTACACATGCTAGGTGAGCACTCTACCATTGAGCCACAACCCCCAGCACTGTTTCTTATGTAATTTATACAAAATTATATAAAATTTATACAAAAATTTATATATTTATAAATTATATATAATTTATACAAAATTTATATAAAAGATCTATGAGACCTGGAAAAAAATGGAAGTCCATGACCAACAAACCTAAAATAAACACAAGAATTTAAAGTATACTTTGCAATGTTCCAGGTATTGGAATTCGATGATAATGCTCTAAAAAGACCTGTAATCAATGTAATAATATTTCATACTGGTACAATAGATGAAAAGATTAGTTATTTCCTGAGAAAAATGCAAAATTAAAGATGCCAAATAACTGATGTGATACAGCAATCTGTATACGGGGTAAAAATGGGAGTTCATAACCCACTTGAATCAAACTGTGAAATATGATATATTAAGAACTATGTAATGTTTTGAACGACCAACAATAAAAAAAGATGCCAAATGAAAATGCAAAGAACTAAAAATATAGTATCTATAATGTGCAATTTCACATTTAGCTGGGCACGGTGGCGCACACCCATTATCCCAGAGGCTCAGGAGGCTGAGGCAGAAGGATTGTGAGTTCAAAGCCAGCCTCAGCAACAGCAAGGCTCTAAGCAACTCATTGAGACCCTGTCTCTAAATAAATTGCAAAACAGGGCTGGGGACGGGGCTCAGTGGTCAAGTGCCTCTGAGTCCAATCCCTGGTACAAAAAAAAAATCACATTTACTGGACTTAATAGATTAGAAACTGTAGAAGAAATCTTCTGGGAACGGAAACAGGTTACTATGTATCCATAGTCAGAGTAAGAAATTCAAATTAAAGTTTTAGGATCATGGATGTAGGTTGGTGGTAAAGTCTAGGCTTAGCATGACCAGGCCCTGGGTTCAATCCCCAGCATCAAAAAATGTATATAAAAATATTTAGAAAATGATGTGATCTGAAGTATATTATATGTAAACATTCTAACCTATGGATATTTAGAAAGCTGAAATGAGGGCTGGGGTTGTGGCTCAAAGCTAGAACACTCGCCTAGCATGTTCAAGGCCCTGGGTTCTATCGTCAGCACCACATAAAAATAAATAAAATAAAAGGATGGTGTCCAACTACAATTAAAAAATAAATATTTATTATTTTTATTTATATATGACAGTAGAATGCACTACAATTCTTAGTACACATATAGAGCACAATTTTTCATATCTCTGGTTGTATACAAACTATATTCACACCAAATTGTGTCTTCATACATGTACTTTGGATAATCATGCCCATCACATTCCACCATCCTTGCTAACCCCCTGCCCCTCCCTTCCCTCCCACCCCTCTGCCCTATCTAGAATTCATCTATTCCTCCCATGTTCCCCCTACCTACCCCACTATGAATCAGCCTCCTTGTATCAGAGAAAACATTTGGCATTTTGTTTTTTGGAGATTGGCTAACTTCATTTAGTATTATCTTCTCTAAGTCCATCAATTTACCTGTAAATGCCATGATTTTATTCTCTTTTATTGCTGAGTAATATTCTATTTTGTATATATGCCACATTTTTTATCCATTCATTCAATGGATATACTGGTCCCTCAATTTAGCTATTGTGAATTGTGCTGCTGTAAACATTGATGTGGCTGTGTCCCTGTAGTATGCTGTTTTTAAGTCCTTTGGGAATAGACTGAGGAGTGAGATAGCTGGGTCAAATGGTGGTTCCATTCCAAGATTTCCAAGGAATCTCCATACTGCTTTCCATATTGGCTTCACCAATTTGCAGTCCCACCAGCAGTGTATGAGTGTTCCTTTTTCCCCCACATCCTGGCCAACACTCGTTGTTTTGTGTCTTCATAATAGCTGCCAATCTGACAGGACTGAGATGATATCTTAGAGTAGTTTTGATTTGCATTTCTCTAATTGCTACAGATGATGAACATTTTTTCATGTTTGTTGATTGATTATCCTTTTCATCTGTCAGGTCCTTGGCCCATTTGTTTATTGGGTTATTTTTGTGTGTGTGTGTGCTTGGCTTTACATTTCTTTTTATATTCTAGAGATTAGTGCTCTATCTAATGTGTGAGGAGTAAATATTTACTCCCAGGATGTAGGCTCTCTGTTCACCTCAAAGATTGTGTCTTTTGATGAGAAGAAACTTTTTAGTTGGATTCCATCCCATTTACTGATTCTTGGTTTTAATTATTGTGCTATAGGAGTCATATTAAAGAAGTTGGGGCCTAATCCCACATGACAGAGATTAGGGCCTACTTTTTCTTCTATTAGATTCAGGGTCTCTGGTCTTATTCCCAAGTCCTTGATCCATTAAAAGAAACCTAAAATGAAAAAAAATGTGGGGATGGGGGGGTTATTCACAGAAAATAATGGCCTAAATTTTTTTGAACCCAATGAGACACATCAACTAAAAATTTTCACAAATTCTAAGACAAAACATAGAGAACACATTGTAGCAAAAGTGCTGTCATGGTTTAGATGTGAGCTGTCCCTCAAAAGCTTATGAGTGACACAATACAAAAGGTTTATAGGAGAAATGATTGGGTTTCGCACAGCCTTAACCCAACCAGTGGATTAAAGTTCTGACAGGGATTAAGTGGGCAGAGCTGTGGGCAGGTGGTGTGTGGCTAGAGGAGTTGGGCACTAAGGGCAGCCTTTGTAGGGTCTATCTTGTTGAGGTTAGGATCTCTCTCTCTCTCTCCTTCTTGCTCTCCCTATCTCTGCTTCATGGTGACAATGTACTGACAATATTTCTACCATGATGTCCTTCCTCACTTCAGGCATTTCCTTGTCAACCTTCTTGCCTTGGTCACACATGAGCTTTTGAGGGATCCCTTGCATCCAAACCACAACACTAGTGAAATTTCTGAATTTACATTTTGCGTGTGTTTGTGTGTTTCTGCCCAGTTTTCATCTCAAAGTACCCAATAGTGATGGAAGATCTAGTGTCAGAATTTATGTGGGTTCAGATGATCTCACCAGAAGAACAGGATTTCTGTTAGAACTGGGCTCCACATCTGCTGAAATCAACGATTTCCATTCTGGAAACAGCCAGAGGATACCCCCATGGCTTGGCCTCCAGTTCTCAGACTCTGAGAAGGAATAGCTCTTCCATGCCCCAGGGCTGCTCCTGTAGTTTCCTGTCCTGACTCCTTTCCAGACATGTCACTATTGTGTGTCTTAAAGGATTTTCTTCCTGTTCATGCTTTTTGGATTTATGGAGTTTTGCTGATCTGTGGATTTACAGTTGCAATTACATTTGGAAATGTTTTGGCTATTATTTATTTGGAGGTTTTTGTTTGTTTGTTTGCTTATTTGCATTTTTTTCTGCCTTCCCTAACATTACATCTCTTACACATATGTACCAGCCCCTGAAGTGGTCCACAAAGACCTTGAAGCTTTTCTTAAAGTCCATGTAATTGTGCATGATCCATTTAGTAAGATTCCTCTCACTTGGTCATTTTTAATACCTTTTTAAACAACTTTCTAGATGCACCCTTTAATTGACAACTTCTTCAGTGTATTTTTTCTGAAAATATAATTCTCGAATTATTGTTTTTTTTTTTTTATTTTGTTCCTGGATTTGGGCTGCAGGGTGTTCATTAAAATCGTTAGTTGGTTGGTTTTCTGTTGTTTTGTTTTTGGTATAATATAGAACCCAGGGGCACTTAACCACTGAGCCCTGTTCCCAGCCCTTTTCATTTTTATTTAGAGACAGGGCCTCACTGAGTTGCCTAGGGCCTCACTAAGTTGCTGAGACTGGCCTTCAACTTGCCATCCTCCTGCCTCAGCCTCCCAAGCTCCTGAAATAAAAGTTATGCACCACCACACCTGGATTCATTCAGGTATTTAATATAAAAGGGTTATTTAGGAATACTTTTATATCTACATAAAATTTACCAAAACAGCAGAGGAATTTCCTAAATATCCTTCCCCTGGGAAGGATAAATCCATTCTCCATTTTACAAATTTAGCATTAATGTGTGTACTGGCTTGCTAGAGCTATCAGATCAGAATACCACAGACTGAGTGCTCAAAAGATCGGAAATCCAAGATGAATGTGTCCTTAGATTTGCTTCCTCCTGTGACCTCTCTTCTTGACTTGCAGATGGCCACCTGGGGTTGTGTCCTTTTCTGGTCTCCCCTCTGAGCGTTGTCTGTATCCAAATCTTACAAGGACGTGAGTCACACCATTTTAGGACAAAGCCATGTGAACTCATGTGAATGTACTGTAGCTATATTGGAAAAGCATCTGCCTTCCAATGTTACCTCAGTATCAAGGTCTGAGAGTTAGGTCTTGAATGTAGGAAGTTTGAGAGTACATGAGTCAGCCTGTGACATGGGTGCCAAACAAAGAACTGACATCAAACACTACCCCTAACAAATAAGGGTTCTTTTTTGAATTTCACAAATTTTTTGTGTGAGTCATTTATTCATATGCACATAGGAAAATAAAGTCCCATTCATTCTACTGTCTTGTATATTCAGATTGCCCCTCCCTTTCCTTCATTCCCCTTGGACAAATCCAACGTACTTCCATTCTTTCCTACCCAGCACTTATTGTGAGATAGCATCCGCATACTTGAGAAAGCATTGGGCCTTTAGTTTGGGGGACTGAATAACTTCAATTAGCATGACAGTCCCCGTTCCATCCACTGACTGGCAAGTTGTATCATTACTCTTTGTTTGGGTATATTCTGTGGTGTGTATGTAGCACATTTTTTCACCCATTCATCTGGTGAAGGACACCTGTGTTGGTTCGACAATGAGCGATTGTGAATTGATCTGGTGTAAACATTGATGTGCCTGCATCACTATAGTATACTGATATTAAATCCACATAGTGGTTCCATTTCCAGTTTCCTGAGGAATCTCCACCCTGCTTTCCAGAGTGGTTGTACCACTTTGCAGTCCCACAGCCATGGATGAGTGTAACTTTTCCCCCACATCCTCACCAACACTTATTGTTATTTGAATTCTTCATGATTGCCATTCTGACTGGAGTGAGATGATATCTCAGTAGAGATTTAGTTTGCATTTCTCTAATTGCTAGATAAACCAAAAAAACTCAAGAAATGTGGAACATTTTTCCTATATTTGTTGACCATTGTTATTTCTCTCTCTATTAAGTGTCTACTTATTTTCTTTGCCCATTTATAGATTGGGTTATTTGTTTTTGTGGTGTTCATTTTTTTGAGTTACATCCTGGAGATTAGTGCTCGTTCTGAGATGTGGGTGGCCAAGATGTTCTCCCATTCTGTAAACCCTCTCTTCCCATTCTTGATCATTTCCCTTGCTGTAAAGAAGCCTCTAAGTTTGGTTTCATGCAATTTATTTACTCTTGATTGAACTTTTTGCACTTTAGGAGTTTTATTGAGGAAGTTGGTTCCTAAGCCAATATGAGGTAGATTTGGGTCTCTGGGTCTCTGGTCTAATGCCTAAGTTCATGATCCACTTAGAGTTGGATTTTGTGCAGGGTGAGAGACAGGGGTTTAATTGCATGTGGCTACATGTAGATTTCCAGTTTTCCCCACTTCATTTTTTGGAGACGTTATCATTTCTCCAAGGTATGTTTTCAGCGCCTTTGTCTAGTATGAGTTAACTGTATTTCTGTGGATTCGTCTCTGTGTCTTCTGTTCTTATCATTGGTCTACCTGTCTGTTTGGTGCCTATACACCATGCCATTTTTGATACTGTAGCTCTGTAGTATAATTTAAGGTCTGGTATTGTCATGCTTCCTGCTTCATTTTTTCTTGTAAAGATTGGTTTGGCTATTCTGGGCCTCTCGTTTTTCCAAATAAATTTCATAACTGATTATTTCTATTTCTATGGAAAATGTTACTGGGATTTTAATAGGAAGTGCATTCTATAGTGGTAGTATGGTCATTTTGACAATGTTAATTTTGCCTATCCAAGATCATAAAAGATCTTTCCATCTCCTAAGGTCTTCTTTAATTCTATTCTTTATGGTTTTGCATTTTCATTGTAGAACTCTTTTATCTCTTTTGTTTGATTGATTCCCAAATATCTTATTTTTTTGAAGCTACTGTGAATAGGGTAGTTTTCCTAATTTTTTTTAGTCAATTCATCACTGATATATAGGAATGAAATTGAATTACAGTATTGATTTTACATCCTGCTACTTTGCTAAAGTATTTATCCTGAAAAATACTTTTCTAAATTCATTTATATGTTCTAGAAGTTTTCTAGTGGAGATTTTTGGTTTTTCTAAATACAGAATCATGTCATCAGCAAATAAGAATAATTTGAATCCTTCTTTTTCTCTTAATGTTCCTTTAATTTCTTTCTTCGGTCAACCTTCTCTGGCTAGAGATTCAAGATGATGTTGAATAAGAAGTGGTTGGGCTGGGGATGTGGCTCAAGCTGTAGTGCACCCGTCTGGCATGCAGCGCGGCCCGGGTTCGATCCTCAGCACCACATACAAAGATGTTGTGTCCGCCGATAACTAAAAAATAAATATTAAAATTCTCTCTCTCTCTCTGTCCCCTCACTCTCTCTTTAAAAAAAAAAAAGAAGTGGTGAAACATGGCATCCTTGTCTTGTACCAGTATTTCAAGAAAACATGCTTTCAATCTTTCCATTTAGGATGATGTTGGCATTGGATTTTGCATATATAGCTTTTACAATATATGTTCCTTATATCCCTGGTTCTTATAGAATTTCGAACATGAATGCTTACTGCACTTTATCAAAATTTTTTCTGTATCTATTGAGATAATATGATTCTTGTCTCTAAGTCTATTGATGTCATGTATTACATTTATTGATTTCCATGAAGTTAAACCAAACTTGCATCCTTTAGATGAACCCCTCTTGATCATAGTGCACTAGATTTTTAAAGTGTTTTGGTAGGCAGTTTGCCAGAATTTTATTAAGAATTTTTTCATCTAAGTTCACCAGGGATATTGGTCTGAGGTTTCTTTTCTTGATGTGTCTTCATCTGGTTTTGGTATCAGGGTTATACCAGCTTTATAGATTGAGTTTGAAAAGGTTCCCTCTTCTTCTATTTCATGGAATAATTTGAGAAGTGTTTGCATTAGTTCTTCTTTGAAGTCTCATAGAATTGGCTAAGTCCTCTGAAAACTCAAAGATGTTAATAAGATATGATTTTTATTTTCAGTCATCTTGGTTTATTTTTGGCTTTTAATTTGAATTAGTTTTTTCTTCCCTTCCTTTGCTTGTTTTTCACTTACATTTTTTTTGTTTCTTCTTCGTAAAATATTTTGAGTACATTTTGTAATGCAGTCTTTCTAGTCTTGTGAGTTTTTTTTTTTTTTTACCTTATGCTTGTCATGAAAGGTTTTTATTTAAGCATCAATTCTGAGATTTTATCTTGCTGGGTATTGTATTCTTGGCTAGCATCCACTTTCTTTCAGAGCTCAGCATATATTATTCCAAGACATACTAGTTTTCAGGGTCTTGGTTGAAAAAAATGGCTTAGATCCAGATTGATTTCCCTCTAAATGTGACACGTTATTTTTCTCTGAAAGCCTTTAAAATTCTATCCTTATTTTGCATGTTAGGCATTTTCATAATAATATGCCTTAGTGTGTGAATGTTTTAATTTTGCATATTTGAGGTCTTATAAGCCTCCTGTACTTGATTTTGCACTTAATTAGTTAAGTTTGGGAAATTTTTTGATATTATTTCATCGAAAAATTGTGCATTCCTTTGGTTTAAATCTCTCTACCTTCATTTATCCTGATAAATCTTGAATTTGGTGTTTTTATGTTATCTCATATTTCTTGGAAATTCTACTCACATATCTTATAACATTTTCTCTGCAATGGTCAGCTTTATTTTCAAAACTATATATTTTGTCTTCATGGACAGAATGGATATTTTAATATCTTAATATCTTTCTTAACCTGAAACAGAAATGCAAACCTGAAACTGAGTTTGGAAACCTTAGGAGACATAATATCCCAAACCACATGGTCATTATGAGAGTGGACCAGGGTTGACAGCCTCACAATTTAGGGAGATCACCCTCAGAGCCATTGGGAATGCCTGGGAGGTGTCAGTAACCACTCACTCCAGAGGAGAGACATTACAATATGTGGAATAGATTTGAGCTAATTTGAACATAAGTTTTTTTTTTTTTAAATGAGAATATGGGTATAGTCCACATGACAGGGAGCTGTGAGATCCTCATATGAGTGTGTCCAGGGACTTGAGAAAAGTTTTGAGTTCAACTCTCCCTCAGTTTCTATTATCCTGCAGAGACTAAAGTAAAAGTAAGTGACATGTTCCACTGGGGAAGCCACAGTTCTACGTTCCCAAGTGGCATCTTGTCACCTTCTTCAGATGCTAAAATTAAAGGCCTACAGAGCGGTGAGTTAGAGATGTGCTTTCCTTAAAATGGTGCAGGATCAGCTCAGGTCTCCTGACTCCCCATGCTACCTGCCCAGGTAAGTGCTTTTCTATTCCTAAGATGCAGCACTAGTGTGTGGGGGGGCTTCTGTGATTGTGATGAAGAATTAAAATAGTCAAATTTTATGTTAGGTTATTTGGCAGATCTGAATTATGTCCCCAGCTCTACCCACACTCAACATCTCAGAGGACTGTTTTCTCTAGACTGCAAAGGGAAATTCTCTTCTTACTACAGTTAGCCCTTTACTTTGATGATTCATGAAAATTGTTATTTTTTTTAATAAGAAGTAATTATCTCAAGTAAACCATTTCAACTTTCAATCTATTTCTCAGATACCAGTGAGTTTATCATTCAGCTCCATCAGATCTCAAAGTTCATATTACTAAGTTGTCTATTTATTTTCTGCTTCAGACTTATTAGTTCATAGTGATATTCACCATGGAAGAGAACTTTATTGTACAGGCTTGATTTTAATTCTCTTGTCTCCATAAATCAGTTCAAAATATTTTTTTCAGCATATACTTTTACTACCTGAGTTAATAAAAAGAAAATTATACAAACTGAAGTTCTTTTCAACTAATCAGAATGAAATGATGTTCTCTGTTTGGATCATGGACTTACACAGAGTGTTGAGCCTCACATTCCTATAAAACATCAAATAGGATTGTCTTATGCTGATGTATTTTGTCTCAGTTTTGACCTCACAAAAGTAAACCCATCATGTTCTAGAAAACATCAAAAAATATTTTGAACTGATTTATGGAGACAAGAGAATGAAAATCAAGCCTGTAAAATAAAATTCTCCTCCTTGGTGAATATTACTATGAACTAGTAAGGTTGAAGCAGAAAATAGCAAGACAACTTAGTAATATTAACTTTGAGATCTGATAGAGCCATACGTTAAACTCTCTGCCATCTGAGAAATAGATGAGAACCTGAAGTGATTTACTTGAGATAATCATTTCTTATTAAAAAACTAACAATATTCATGAATAACCAAAGTAAAGGGCTAAATCCAGTGCCAGGGGGCTAAAGCTGGAGCAGGGACCAGGGGCTGCAGTTGTTTAATATTAAAACCAAGTTGTAAGAGTAGCGATTGCCCCTTCCTGGTTTCCAAAGGTCCCATGGTGTCTCCTCTACAGGACATCAGGGAGAACAGAGATGTTAGTGGAGAAATCATGGTGAACTTGATCTGAGTGAAACAAAAACCAAATATGCCCTTTTTGTAGCTAATGCACATCACTAAATGAAAACATTCATCCCAGTGGTTACAGGACACGTGTGACTGTGTTCACCTAGCACCTGAGAAAACAGATATGTCCCCACTACCTGGAGCCTGTGTCTCTCCACACACAGCTGTGGCAGCCAAAGCTGGTGTTGGGCTCTGCTGAGAGCCTCCTCCTCATCCACTGCTGTCCTTGACAATGACCGGGCTGCTCTGACTTTGTTATTGATCACTAGTGTCTGGCCCAATTATTAAGATAGATCAATAGCTGATAGATAGATAGATAGACCGATAGATAGATAGATAGATAGATAGATAGATAGATAGATAGATAGATAGATAGACAGATATCAGGGTTGTCCATGATTTGGACAGTGACAGGATGCAAAATGTTTAAGTGAAGGCTTCCCTGGTCAGGGCAGGAGAGGAGTCACTGCTATGCTACCTCTCTCTAAAAGGGACCTCACTCCATCAGCTCTAAGGGATCCTAAGGATGATTTCTTAAAGAAATAAACCTCCATTCACACTTTTTTCTCCACTTATGTTTCATCCTCTAATATGCCTACTTAATAAGTTTTTCTTATTTCTCCCCATGGTGAGCTCTTCAGATGAGAACTGTTTCTCAACTTCTTTTCCACATTATCTTTCTCTGATGTTTGTCATTTGTTCAGATCCTGCAGTCTGAGGATGGCTTGTTTCCTCCAGGATTCCAGTCATGATGTGGGGCTTGGCACATCAGGGCAGCCAAGAGCTGCTGCAGCCCCTCTCTCCCCAGAGCTCTGTTTGAGGAGGACATCCTGGGCCATCCTGATGAGGGACAGGCCCTGTGTCTGTGCCCAGATTTCCTAGACTGAGTGATCCTGGCAGCTGTTAGTGAGGTAAGGCACAGCCAGGAGGGGACAGGTTCAGAGGATCCCTTTAAACTTGCTTTTATGAAAAGTCCACATTTTTGAATATTTTCTAATAAAACCGATAAATTAGCACAGAAGTAGCAACATTGCATTCTTTATAAAATATCTACCTGTGAACCCTGGAGGGCCCTGTGGATCTCACTGATACACACGAGTGTGACCTGCACAGTGTGCAGATGGTCAGCTGCTTCTCTACCAGCTGTGTCCTGAGGCTGCAGGGAGCTAATGCCTGTGGGGGACTGGTGACAGCATCTGACTCTGCCACTTCCTTTCAACAGCATTGAGGGGACAGAAAATAAGGTTTCCAGGTCTAACCAGGAAGTTTCTCCAATAGAAAAATGTCTTCCACTGGCTTTCAGGTACAGCTCCTCTGAAAACACAGTTCCCTTCCCTCCTCAACCCCTCCCTCCCTCCCACGAAGGTGCGGGCAGGGATGCTTCCTCTGGGCCATGCTGAAACCCAGTCCTGAGCCCTCTGTCCACAGAGGACTCCAATACGCTATTCCTCCTGGTTTTCTGATGCTGTACATTTTATTTTCTTAAACCAAATTAAAGAAAATTTATATTTCATAACATGATAGAAGGGAATCATAGTTATTTCATTTTCTATGATTTTTAAAAGGCGTCTTCAAATGTTATATATCCAGTTTATGTTCTTTTTTTATTGGTTATTCAAAACATTACAAAACTCTTGACATATCATATTTCATACATTCGATTCAAGTGGGTATTGAACTCCCATTTTTACCCCAAATACAGATTACAGAATCACTTCGATTACACATCCAGATTTTTACATAATGCCATATTAGTAACTGTTGTATTCTGCTACCTTTCCTATCCTCTACTATCCCCCCTTACCTCTCCTCCCATCTTCTCTCTTTACCCCATCTGTTGTAATTTAATTCTTTCTCTTGTTTTTTCCCCTTCCCCCTCACAACCTCTTATATGTAATTTTTTATAACAATGAGGGTCTCCTTCCATTTCCATGCAATTTCCCTTTTCTCTCCCTTTCCCTCCCACCTCATGTCTCTGTTTAAAGTTGATCTTTTCCTCCTGCTCTTCCTCCCTACTCTGTTCTTAGTTGCTCTCATTATATCAAAGAAGACATTTGGCATTTTTTAGGGATTGGCTAGCTTCATTTAGCATAATCTGCACTAATGCCATCCATTACCCTGCAAATTCTATGATTTTGTCATTTTTTAGTGCTGCGTAGTACTACATTATTTATAAATGCCACTTTTTTTATCCATTCATCTATTGAAGGGCATCTGGGTTGGTTCCACGGTCTAGATATTGTGAATTGTGCTGCTAAGAACATCAATGTGGCAGTATCCCTGTAGTACGCTCTTTTAAGGTCTTCAGGGAATAGTCCGAGAAGGGCAATAGCTGGGTCAAATGGTGGTTCCATTCCCAGCTTTCCCAGGAATCTCCATACTGCTTTCCAAATTGGCCACACCAATTTGCAGTCCCACCAGCAATGTACAAGAGTACCCTTTTACCCACATTCTTCATAATGGCTGCTAATCTTACAGGAGTGAGATGGTACCTTAGGGTGGTTTTGATTTGCATTTCTCTGACTGCTAGAGATGGTGAGCATTTTTTCATTTACTTGTTGATTGATTGTATGTAGTCCTCTGAGAAGTGTCTGTTAAGGTCTTTGACCCATTTGTTGATTGGGTTATTTGTTATCTTATTGTTTAATTTTTTGAGTTCTTTGTATACTCTGGATATTAGGGCTCTATCTGAAGTGTGAGGAGTAAAAATTTGCTCCCAGGATGTAGGCTACCCATTTACCTCTCTTATTGTTTCTCTTGCTGAGAAAAAACTTTTTAGTTTGAGTAAGTCCCATTTGTTGATTCTAGTTATTAACTCTAGTGCTATGGGTGTCCTATTAAGGAATTTGGAGCCCGACCCCACAATATGTAGATCGGAGCCAACTTTTTCTTCTATCAGGTGCAGAGTCTCTGATTTGATATCAAACTCTTTGATCCATTTTGAGTTAACTTCTGTGCATAGTGAGAGAAAGGTATTCAGTTTCTTTTTGTTGCATATGGATTTCCAGTTTTCCCAGCACCATTTGTTGAAGATGCTATCCTTCCTCCATTGCATGCTTTTAGCCCCTTTATCAAATATAAGAAAGTTGTAATTTTGTGTATTGGTCTCTGTGTCATCTATTCTGTACCATTGGTCCACCCTCCTGTTTTGGTACCAGTATCATGCTATTTTTGTTACTATTGCTCTGTAGTACAGTTTGAAATCTGATATCCCTATACCTCCTGATTCACACTTCCTGCTTAGAATTGCTTTTGCTATTCTGGGTCTTTTGTTTTTCCATATGAATTTCATGATTGTTTTATCTATTTCTACAAGAAATGCCATTGGGATTTTGATTGGCATTGCATTAATCCTATAGAGAACTTTGGGTAATATCGCCATTTTGATGATGTTAGTTGTTCTTATCCATGAACAGGGTATATTTTTCCATCTTCTAAGATCTTCTTCTATTTCTCTCTTTAAGGTTCTGTAGTTTTCATTGTATAAATCTTTCACCTCTTTTGTTAGGTTGATTCCCAAGTATTTTATTTTTTTGAGGATATTGTGAATGGGGTGTTTTTCCTCATTTCCATTTAAGAAGTTTTGTCGCTGATATACAGAAATGCCTTTGATTTATGCGTGTTGATTTTATATCCTGCCACTTTGCTGAATTCATTTATTAGTTCTAGTAGTTTCTTTGTAGACCCTTTTGGGTCTTCTAGGTATAGAATCATGTCATCTGCAAATAGTGATAATTTATGTTCTTCTTTTCCTATTTTTATGCCTTTAATATCTTTCATCTGTCTAATTGCTCTGGCCAGTGTTTCGGGAACTATATTGAATAGAAGTGGTGAGAGAGGGCATCCCTGTCTTGTTCCAGATTTTAGAGGGAATGCCTTCAGTTTTTCTCCATTCAGAATGATGCTAGCCTGAGGCTTAGCATATATAGCTTTTACAATGTTGAGGTAAGTTCCTGTTATCCCTAGTTTTTCTAGTGTTTTGAACATAAAGGGATGCTGAACTTTGTCGAATTCTTTTTCTGCATCTATCGAAATGATCATGTGGTTCTTATGGTTAAGTCTATTGATGTGGTGAATAACATTTATTGATTTCCATATATTGAACCAGCCTTGCATCGTGGGGATGAATCCTACTTGATCATGGTGCACAATTTTTTTGATATGCTTTTGTATTCGACTCACCAGGATTTTATTGAGGATTTTTGCATCGAAGTCCATTAGAGATATTGGTCTGTAGTTTTCTTTCTTTGAAGTGTCTTTGTCTGGTTTTGGGATCAGGGTGATATTGGCCTCATAGAATGAATTTGGAAGAGCTCCGTCTTTTTCTATTTCTTGAAATAACTTGAAAAGTATTGGTATTAATTCTTCTTTAAAGGTTTTGTAAAACTCTGCTGTATATCCATCCGGTCTAGGGCTTTTCTTGGTTGGTAATCTTTTGATGGCTTCTTCTATTTCCTCCTTTGTTATTGGTCTGTTTAAATTGTGTGTATCTTCCAGACTCAATCTGGGCAAATCATATGACTTAAGAAATTTATCAATATCTTCGCTGTCTTCTATTTTATTGGAATATAGGTTTTCAAAATAATTTCTAATTATCTTCTGTATTTCTGTAGTGTCCCTTGTGATATTGCCTTTTTAATCCTGTATGTTAGTAATTTGAGCTCTCTCTCTTCTTCTCTTTGTTAGCATGGCTAAGGGTCTGTCGATCTTATTTATTTTTTCAAAGAACCAACTTTGAGTTTTAAAAATTTTTTCAATGTTTTGTTTTGTTTCAATTTCGTTGATTTCTGCTCTGATTTTAATTATTTCTTACCTTCTACTACATTTGCTGTTGTTTTGCTCTTCCTTTTCTAGGGTTTTGAGATGAAGTGTGAGTTCATTTATTTGTTGTTTTTTTCTTTTTTTTTTTTTTTTGAGGAATAAACTCCAGGAAATGAATTTCCCTCTTAAAACTGCTTTCATTGTGTCCCATAGATTCTGATATGTTGTGTCTGTATTTTCATTGATCTCCAAGAATTTTTTGATTTCCTCCTTTATGTCTTCTGTAACCCATTGATTATTCAGTAACATATTGTTCATTTTCCAGGTGATGCAGGATTTTTCCTTCCTTCTTTTATCATTGATTTCCAGTTTCATTCCATTATGATCAGATAAGATGCATGGTATTATCTCCACACCTTTATATTTACTAAAAGTTGCCCTATGGCCTAATATATGGTCTATCTTTGAGAAGGATCCATGTGCTGCTGAGAAGAACATGTATCCACTTGATGATGGTTGATATATTCTATTTATGTCAGTTAAGTCTAGGTTATTGATTGTGTTATTGAGTTCTATATTTTCTTTATTCAGCTTTTGTCTGGAGGATCTGTCCAATGGAGAGAGCGGTGTGTTGAAGTCACCCATAATTATTGTGTTGTGGTCTATTTGACTCTTGAACTTGAGAATTTGTTTTATGAACGTTGTTTTTATGAACGTTGCACCATTGTTTGGTGCATACATATTGATAATTGTTATGTCTTGTTGGTGGATGGTTCCTTTTAACAGTATATAGTGTCCTTCTTTATCCCTTTTGATTAACTTAGGTTTGAAGTTGATTTTATTTGATATGAGTATGGCCACTCCTGCTTTCTTCCAAGGACCATGTGAGTGGTATGATTTTTCCCAACCTTTCACCTTTAGCCTGTGTACGTCTTTTCCTATCATATGAGTCTCCTGAAGGCAGCATATTGTTGGATTTTTTTTTTAATCCAGGTTACTAGCCTATGTCTCTTTATTGGTGAATTTAAGCCATTAATGTTTAATGTTACTATTGATATATGGTTAGTACGTCCCATCATGCTTGTTTATTTATTTATTTTAATATGGCTAGTTTTTCCTTTTTGGTTATTTTTTTCCTTCCCTTTACTGAGTTACCTCCCACTGTTAGTTTTGGGTGCTGTTTTTCAATTCCTCTTCTCGTAGTGTTTTGCTCAAGATGCCTTGCAGTGCTGGTTTTCTGGCTGCAAATTCTTTTAACTTTTGTTTATCATGAAACATTTTAATTTCATTGTCAAATCTGAAGCTTAATTTTGCTGGATACAGCATTCTTGGTTGGAATCCATTATTTTTCAGCGTTTGAAATACATTGTTCCAGGATCTTCTCGCTTTCAAAGTCTGTGATGAAAAATCAGCCATTTACCTAATTGGTTTACCCCTGAATGTAATCTGCCTCCTTTCTCTCGTAGCTTTTAATATTCTCTCCTTGTTCTGTATGTTGGATATCTTCATAATTATGTGGCTTGGAGTTGGTCTATTATGGTTTTGGATGTTTTGGGTCCTGTAGGCTTCCAGGATTTGACAATCCATTCCATCTTTCATATCTGGGAATTTTTCTAGGATTATTTTATTCAATAGATTGTTCATTCCTTTGGTTTGAACTTCTATGCCTTCTTCTATCCCAATAACTCTCAAGTTTTTTTTTTTTTATGACATCCCATATCTCTTGCCTGGATTGCTTGTGATTTTTTTAACATCCTTTCTGCATTGACTATATATTTTTTTTGAGTTGATAAACTTTGTCTTCATTATCTGATGTTCTGACTTCTATTTGATCTAGTCTATTTGTAATATTCTCGTTTGAGTTTTTACTTTGGTTTATGGTTTCCTGCATTTCTAGCATTATTGTTTGATTTTTTTTAAGACTCTATCTCCTGGTAGAGTTCCTTCTTTGCAATTTGAATTTGCTTATGCAATTCGTTTTCAAAGTATTCTTTCATTGTTTCGACTTGCTGTCTAACGACTTCTCTAAGATTCCATTCCATCTGAGTCAGGTATGCCTTGAGTTCTTTCTCTGTCAATTTTTCTGATGTCTCTAGGTTCTCCTGTAGATTTAAGTTGTCCTGAATTGTTTGTACTCTTTTTCTCCCTTGTTTTTTTCATGTTGTTCACGTTACTTTCCAACTCTGTTTAACTACTGTGTTTCTGTTTTCTCCTATAAATTTGTTTTGGTTTTGTATATCTCTGTGGTCTCTCCTTTGTGGTGGGAGACTCTGCCTAGAAATGTTGTGCTTTATTGTACTTTAAAGCTGATTCATTCAATTCATAAAAGGCTTCTGGATTCTGTATGCATATAGTGATTTGTTGTTTGGTCTTAGGACTTTATGTTTAGGTTAGGTGCTATGATGGTATGAGGGTTAGTATGTCTTGGCTAATTTGGAAGATTGCCCTACTGAAGGGGGATATTAACAGGCAATTGGATCAGGGTGTTTGGTAATAGCTAGGTATTTAGGAGCCCTATAGACAGCCTCAGAACATTCACCTATTTGCATTTAGACAATTACACATAATGGAAGACGTAATGCTTGGGATGAAAGTTGGGGGGGTAGGGGAAGAAAGGTGCTCTTAAAAAGAAAGAAGGAGAGAGAGAGAGATAGAATAGAGGAGAATGGAAAGAACAATAAAACTTGAAAAGGGAAAGAAAGAAAGAAGGAAAAGGGGAGAAAAAAAACTAATAAAATAGAAACTAAAAAAAAATGAAGTCTTAGAGATCCATTTTCTTTTCTTCCAGTAGGCGGAGCTGTGCCCTTTGAGCCGAGCTTCTGCCCTCTATGTGCCTACAGCAATCCCTGTAAGGCGGCTCCTGGGAGTCTCTCAATCCTGTTAGTCCAGCGCCATTTCACTTCTCCGGCCCCTCCCCCTTTCCTCCTGCCAGCCAGCCAGGTCCTGCTCACCATAGGCAGTTCCCCAAGGATTAGGTTACACTTGCAGCCCCATTGCATGCCCTATTTTCTGAACGAGTGAGCACTCACTCTGTCATTTATCTAAGCCCCAGTGCTGTGGAGCGGTGATCTGGGATTCGACATTTTAATTTTTCTGGACCCCTTTGTTGGGCATGTCCTCGGAAACTGGCGGCTAAGACCTTGGGTGTCGCCGCTGGTGGTAAGGGGAGTTGGGGATCGGGAATCCCCTCTACTTCCCTTGGGACCTACAGTCACGTCCACACCACTGGCAGTAGTAGGAGTTGGGGGTCGGGAGTTTCCTCTGCTTCCCTCCGCCCCTACAGACACGCCCACACCGCTGGTGGTAGGGGGATTTGGGGCTCAGGAGTCCCTCCGCCACTACAGTCATGCCCATGGAGAGATTTTTGAGGTATCCCTGCTGTTTGTATCTGGTGGGGGTGGGAGTCACACACCTGCTAATGCGGATTCCGCTGGGAAGGAATCTCGTTGGCTGAACTCCGGTGATGTCACCACTCTGCTATGGCGGGCCCCAGGCTCCTTATTGGAGTGTCGAAAGAGAGGAGTGGGACTGGCCTGTCTCTGGTCTGACCCAAAATCGGTTGGTTTCGGTTCCAGGTTCGCTATTTCATGAAGGCTTGGTTAGAGACCTCTACATAGGGTCCCTGCACCACGCCTGCTGAGCCGCCTCAGAGTCTGGTCACTGCACAGCAGCGGCTGGTTGCCACGCAGTGGCAGTGGGTGGCGGGCCTGGACCTCCATGCTGCATGGCGGAGATTCACTCATCTCGGGCAAACTGTCATCTCCAATAATCCTACTAATTCCTGGCAGGTCTCACTTCAGCGGAATTTTGCTAGAAGTTTCTCAGCAGGTAGAATCTAAGCATATTAATGTGTCTCTCTGATCCCATTATTGAGGAGGTACTGAAAGTGCTGCCTCCCCACCCGCCGCCATATTGGGTCTTGAATCGGACTTTATCTCTTAAAGAATCGAAAAGTGGAAGCAGGTCTTCTGTAGGCAGGTGAAGCCAGGGCCTTAACCATTGGAATTCGCCCAACAGTTTCTGTCATTCCACCAAGGTGTAGGACGACTGGAAAAGTCATTGAGGCTTAAGGGGACAGACAGAGTCCAACTTAAGTTCAGCCCCTAGAATTTTAAAAGGGGGTAAGGTCTGGACCTTGTCATTAGATATATGTAATCCTCCCTTCTGTAAGAGAGTTCCTTATAGGTGGAGCTTAACGCTTTGGCGTCCACTGTCCCAATAATGATGTCATATCCATGCGAACATATAGAATTATGTCCGATCACGTCCGAAGAGGTTGCAGGACTTGTGAAACATAATGCTGACAAAAAGCTGGACTGTTAGCCATGCCCTGGGGTAACACCACCCACTCATATCTTTGGTCTGGCCCCTGGAAGTTAACAGACGGAACAGAGAAGGTGAACTTCTCACAGTCCTGGGATCAAGAGGAATAGAAAAGAAGCAATCCTTGATGTCAATCACAATGAGAGCCAAATCCCGAGGGATGGAGGGGATCCAGGGTAGCCCTCGTGAGGGAGTACCCACGGCAATCATCCGCTCACTAACCTTTCTTAGGTCCCGTAACAGTCTCCATTTCCCTGTGGCCCTTTGTATGACAAATTCAGGACTATCCCAAGGGCTCAGGGAGGACCTAATATGCCCTGGGGTCAGTTGTTCTGATATTATCTCCTTTAGCTTTTGTAGTTTATCTGGGGGAAGTGGCCACTGTTCCACCCACACTGGAGGGCCTGGAAGCCATTGAATGGTGGGGACGGTAGGAACAGTGGCCTCTAGGATTGGGGCTGAGGCCTCACATGGGGTGCAGGAGTGTTCTGCCTCGATGTCTCAAAAAGTGGATCCCCCCGGTAATCACTAAAGGGACCTGATGGGCCAAACTGTTGTTGGCACCCCTCTTCCTCTAGGATATTGTCAATAACCCTTTGTGATCTGTGGTGATGATCACCTCAGCTTCCCCCCAAATATCCTGTCCCTTCAGATCAGCTGTCAGGCCAGATGCCACCAGAAGGCATACCTCTCCCTGACTCCCATCTACATCCTTCCAAGTAAGCCAATCCTTGGTTTCTCCAGACCTTGTATCACCCCCACCCCCAATAACTGAGGTTTGGGAATCAGCTTCCATAGTGGGGGAACCTCCTCTTTCCTTAATACTGTCCAATCCACTCCAGTGTCAATCAAGCAGTGGAACTTTTTCCCTGCTATGAAGATATCCATTTTGGGCCTAATTCCAGGGATTATGGGGTCTGTCCAGTGGACCCTAGGCGGGCCACTAGGCGGGGTACCTCCTTTGGGTATTGGGGATGGAGGGCACCCCTTATTAATTTAAAGGCTTCCTCTCAATATCAAATTTGGACTTATAATTCCTTTGCCAATGGAATCCCTTTCTACACGGGGGCAAGGTATCTAAGGCGGAGTTTGCCCCTTGGTCCAATCTGAGGGACGTCCCTGCGGGGCACCGGGTCTTATTCGACCTATAGGGCACTCTCTCTTGAAATGGTTCTGTTTACCACATCCATAACAAATCCCTTTCCTGGCACCACTGGAAGAGGTGAGGGCACTAGTAAGGGCCTCAGCAAGCAAAGCCATTGGGGCCTGCAAGGCCGCGACCAATGACTGTGATTGGTGGGTTTGAGTACCAAAATCCTTAGTGGCCACTATCCACTTCCCCATAGATCTGTCCTTCATCCCCGCACAGGCTAGTTTGTGGTCTGTGGTCATCCCCTCCCAGACCAGCATCTTGACAAACTGGTCCCGAAGGGGCCCTGGGGGAGATTTCCTTTGGAGGGTCTTTTCCATACTCTTGATAAAGGTGGCAAGATCCTCGGTAGCCCTCTGAGTAACTCCTGCTATAGGGGGCTCTGAGGGGCCTCCCTCCAACTTCTTCCATGCTGTCAGTCCTAAAGCCCATACCTGCTCCTGGTAGGGGGCAGGGATAGCAGCCTGCTGAAGGCCTGTGGAAAATTGATCACTGGACCTTGACAGCATCCCATAAGTTACAGGAACCGGGGGATTAAAGCCTGATTCCTCTCAGCCTGAATGTGGCACTCCTCATTAAAGAAATCACACCACTTTAGGTACAGGGGACCAGGAAGCACGGCCTTTGTTAAGTCTTTCCAGTCTTGGATTGTACACTGTTGGTGGGCGAGACCCTGGAAGAGGAGGGTTTCAGCCCAGGGTGAATTAGGTCCATCCTCAAAGACGGCCTTTTTGAGTTCTTTAAAATCTTGGGCCTCCCAGGGATACCATAAGGCCGGTCTATGGCCCCCCGGGTATGCATTTACCGAGAAAGCCATACAAGATGGCGGCTTACCTGGCTTTTCTGGCATAGAATTTCCGTGGCGGGAGGGGTGATAATATGGCAGAGGCCACTCCCCATCCCAACTCTCTACCACGTGTTCTGGGACAGGGGCACTTGGTGTGGAACCCAGAGGACCAGGCCAGGGATCAAAAGGATCTAGGAGGCCATTGTCAGAGGGAGGTCTTAAATCTTTCTCCTCCTAGGCAGCTAGAGGACTGACTTGCTGTGACCTAAGAGGCTCCTTAACAATGGCTTCCCAGTCAGGGTCGTTGTACTTAGTATAAG
Organism: Spermophilus citellus; assembly: GCF_964194105.1. Classification (NCBI taxonomy): domain Eukaryota; kingdom Metazoa; phylum Chordata; class Mammalia; order Rodentia; family Sciuridae; genus Spermophilus; species Spermophilus citellus. The sequence goes on along the minus strand of NW_027673039.1, from coordinate 8,341 downwards.
ATTGCCCCAGCTTTCCAGGGATACCCTTACCTTGAAACTCCCTTGGCTTGGCTCGCTGATACTTCCTTGGTGTCCGGGTTTGGTGTCCGGGTTCGGCATCCCTGTTCGGGCGCCAGATGTGGGGGTTTTAGTCCCCCATCTCCTCCTGACTGGCAGGAGAAGTGGGAAATCACGCCCCGACCAAGACGAGCCAAGAAAGGTAAAGGTCGACTGGCGGCCCACACCCAGCCCTCCCTCGATGGAGGACAATCAGACGCGCCAGGGAGACAAGTCGAAGCAGGATCTCGTTTATTGAGGAAGTACACACAGCTTATATACTGCACAGGAGACAATCAGGATAAAGGTCAGAGGGTGGAGCGAGTTCACGTGTACAGCCATCCCATAGTCTGTAAGGGGAGCACGAACTGTCCACAAGGGCAGAAGAGTCCCAGACCTATCCTCGAGGTGGTTGGCCTCTTCCGTCACCACCCACAGCACCTCCTCCTGGCTGATCACCAGGAGCCATCCCAGCCTCATGTGCACTGCCAAGATCAGGAAGTGGGCAGCCATGCCCTACAGAGCTACACCTCTGAATATTTTTATTTATTTATTTATTTATTTATTTATTTATTTATTTATTTATTTATTTATTTATTTATTTTTATTTTGAGACAGGGTCTCGCTAAGTTGCTGAGGCTGGCCTTAAACTTGTGATCCTCCTGCCTCAGCCTCCCAAGTTCCTGGGATGACAGGGGTTTGCTCTACCCCTGGCTTTCCTGTTTCTTTTAATGTGACTACTACACAGTGCTCAAGTATGTATGTGTCTCCTGTTTGTGTCCCACATTATATCTCTCTTTTTTGTGGTTGTTATTGTTGTTTTTCTTTTTGCAGGGGGTTGCTGTGGATTGAATTCAGGAGCACTTAACAACTGGACCACATCCCCAGCCCTATTATGTATTTTTTTTTTTTTAGAAACAGGGTCTCAGGCTGGGGATGTGGCTCAAGTGGTAGCACGCTCATGTGGCATGCGTGCGGCCCGGGTTCGATCCTCAGCACCACATACCAACAAAGATGTTGTGTCTGCAGATAACAAACAAACAAACAAATAAATAAATAAATAAATAAATGAATAAATAAATAAAACAGGGTCTCACTGAGTTGCTTACTTCCTTGCTTTTTCTGAGGCTGACTTTCAACTGGTGATCCTCCTGCCTCAGCCTCCTGAGTCCCTGGAATGACAGGTGTGCACCACACCATGTTTTTACTCATCAGAGAGCAGTCTTCTTGGAGGAAGCAGGAGACAACTCTCATGATGAAAGTATTACTTCCTGAAGTGATGTCATTGTGGGCTACATAAGCCAGCATTCCTGTGGTGTTCACACCATGACCAGCACTGTAATAAATGTCACTTGTCTCATCTTCTCAGAGCAGCAGAATAGGCACTAACTCTCCTTGCATTTCCAAAAAGCCACACAGACCAAGAGACTAAAGACAGGCCAGGAGCAGAGAAAGGGGCCAGGCTAGGATAGCAGCCACCTCCAGCCTGGTGCCTGGGCAATGACAACTCATGAACCCATCCTCACTGCTGTGCTGGATTTGGAGCTTTTAGGGTTCACAGACGTGCAAGGCTACAGCTTCTTCTCTTCACGGTGCTCCTGGTCATTACATGCTGACCCTCCTGGGAAACCTACTCATTATCACCCTGACCTTGGCCATCCGCCACCTGCACACTACTATGTACTACTCCCTGTGCCATTTCTCCCTGCTGGAGGTGGGGTTCATGTCCACGGTCACCCTGCAGATGCTGGCACACCTCCTCTCCGGTCACAGGACCATTGCCCGTGCCAGGTGCTTTATGCAAACAAGGCTCCTCTTCATCCTGGGCACAGTGGAGTCCTTGCTGCTGGCTGTTATGGCTGGTGACCGCTACCATCTGCCACCCGCTGCACTATCCCACTTTCATGAAGCCCCGGGTGTGCAGCTGGCTGGTGCTGGCCTGCTGGGTCACCAGCATCTTGGTGTTTGGGGTGCTGTGTGCCTGGATGTTGTTCCTGCACTTCTGCAGTCCCCGCATCCTCAACCACTTCTTTTGTGACAGCACCCCCTTGCTGGAGCTGGTGTGTGATGACACCAGGATTCTGCAGCTGGTCAGCTTCCTGGTGGCCATGTGCACCCTGGTCAGCACTCTGCTGGTGACGGTTTTGTCATACTGCCGCACTGTTCTGCACCTGCCCGTATCTGGGGGCCGCAGCAAGGTCCTCTCTACCTGCTCCTCCCACATGCTGGTGGTGTCGCTCAGCTACTGCATAATTATGTACCTGAAGCCCATGCAAACTGGGCACATGACCCTCAACACAGGAGTGACTTTCTTCAACACCATAGTGTCACCCCTACTCAATCCCTTTATCTACTGCTTCAGGAATGATCTGGTCCAGAAAGCCAGCTCAGGGGGAGAGTGCTTTCTTCTCAGATATTCAGAGGGAAAGCTTTCCAATGCTCTGCTGCTAAGCACAGCACAGTGGCACACACCTGTGATCCCAGTGGCTGTGGAGGCTGGAGGATAGCAAACTTGAGGCCAGCCTCAGTAACTTAGTGAGGCCATAAGCAATTTAGCAAGACATTGTCTCAAAAAGAAGGAGGAATAGAAGGAGGAGGAGGAGGAGGAGGAGGGGAAGGAGGAGGAGGAGAAGGAGGAGAAGAAGCAGCTCTATTTCTTTTGGTTTCATTTTATTTTATTTTTCAATGAACATGAAGACCATTTTACTAGAATGAATAAAAAAATATTAGTTCAAATATCTGCTGGGGGGCTGGGAATGTGATTTAGAGCTCTCCTAGCATGCAGGTTCAAATCACTAAGCACAAAAAAGAAACAAATAGATAAATAAAATTATAAAAATAAAGAAGGAAAAGAAACAAACAAGCAAAAAAATCTGCTGGTGCTCTGCTGTAATCCCACTGACTTGGGAGGATGAGGCTTGGATATCACAAGTTCGAAGCCAGCCTCAGCGAAAGTGAGGTGCTAAGCAACTCAGTGAGGTCCTGTCTTAAAATACAAAATAGGCCTGGGAATGGGGCTCAGTGGTTTAATGCACCGAGTTTAATCTTCAGTACCCCCCCCAAAAAAAAAAAATTCGATGCTGGTAACTTTACAGTGGAGAAAATTTACAAACCCTTTCTTGTCCAGCTGATCAAGGTCAAGGTCAATAGTGACAGGTCATGTTGACATGTGCCCTTGCCATGGTGTGATACAATTTTCCCTTTAACTCTTATCATCTTCTACCAGAAACCAGTGACCCCAGGATGATAATTAGAAAAACTTTAGACAAATTCCAGTAGAGGGAGATCCTTAGCATAACTGACCAGTGCTCCTAAAAGCTATCAAGGTCATCAAAGATGAGGAAGTCTAGGCACTGTCATGATGAAGAGCCAAAGGGGACATGCTACCTTCATGGTTGTGGGTGGTCCTGAAGAAGAATCCTACACCAGTGGAACTCAGGAAATCTGAGTGACCCATGGACAAAATTTAGTAATGCTTCATTGATTGTAACAAACATGCCATGCTAATATGCCCCATTCTCCTCCTTCTCCTCCATCTTCTTTTCTTCCTTCTCCTCCTCCTCCTCCTCCTCCTCCTCCATCTCCTTCTCCTCCTCCTCCTCCTCCTCCTACATCATCTCCTCCTCCTGCTGCCCCTTCACCTCCTCCTCCGAATATCTCACTTCTTCCTCTTCCTCCATCTCCTCCTGCTCCTTCTCCTCCTACTCCTCCTGCTTCTACTTCTCCTCTTCCTTATCCTTGTTATCCTCATCCTCAACCTTCTCCCTCCTCCTCATCTCTCTCTCCTCTTCCTCTACCTCCTCCATCTCCTGATCCTCCTTCTCCTTCTTCTCCTACTCCTCCTCCTCCTTGTCCATCCCCTCCTCCTTCTCCTCCCTATCTCCTCCTATTCCTCCTTCTCTTCTTCTCCTCATCATATTCAACATCATCATCTCTCCTCCTCCTCCTCCTCCTCCTCCTCTTCCTTCTCTCCTCCTCCCACTACTTTTCCTCTTTCTCCTCCATCTCCTCTTCTTGTCCCTCTATCTTCTCCTCCTTCTCCTCTCTCTTCTCCTCCGTCTCTTCCTCCTCCACCTTCTCCTTTCTCCTCCATCCCCTCTTCTCCTCATTCTCTTCTTCCTCCTCCTCATCTCTCCCCCTTCTCCTCCTCCTCATCATCCCTCCTCCTCCCCTTCTCCTCCCCTTCCTCCCCTTCCTTCTCTTCCTACCTCTCCTACTCCTTCTCCTCACTCTCTCCTCCTCCTCCTCCCCCTCCTACTTCTCCTCTTCCACCTCCTTTTTCTCCATCTCTTTCCTCCTCTTTCTCCTTGTCCTCCTCCTTCTCCTCTTCAAAATCATCATCTCTCCTAAATCTCCTCCTCCTTCTCCTCTGGCTTCTTCTCCTTCTTTTCCTAATCTCTCTCTCCTCCTCCTCCATATCCTCCTCCTTCTTCACCTCCTTCTCCTCAATCTTCTACTCATTCTCCTCCTACCTCCTCCTCCTCCTCCCTCTTCTCCTCCTCATCCTCCATCTCATATTTCTCCTTCTTCTCCATCTCCTCCTCCTCCTGCATCTCCTCCTCCTCCTGCTCCTCCTCCTCCTCCTTCTCCTACTCCTCCTCATCTCCTTTTTCTGCTCACTCTCCTCCTCCTTCTACCCCTCCCTCTTCTCCTCTTCCAACTCTTCCTCATCCTCCATCTTCTCCTCCATCTCCTTTTCCTCATGCATCCCCCTCTTCCTCCTCATCAACATCATCATCTCTCCTCCTCCTCCTCCTCCATTTCCTCCTCCTTTTTCTTTCTCTACTTTTCCTCCTACTCAGCTCTCCTCCTCCTCCATCTTTTCTTCCTCCTCCTCCATCTCCTCCTCCCTATCCTCCTCCTCCTTCCTCTCCTCTTCCCCCTCCTCCTCCCCTCCTTCTCCTTCTCCTCCTCCTCCTCCCACTTCTTCTCCTTGTCCTCCTTGTCCTTTTTTTCTCCATCTCCTCCTGCTCCTCCTCCATCTCCTCCTTCTTATCCTTCATCTTCTCTTGCTCCTCCTTATCTCTTCTTCTACTCCGTCTCATCATCATTATCTCTCCTCCTCCTCCTTTCTCTCCTCCTCCTCCTCCTCCATCTCCTCCTCCTCCTTATCTCTCCTCCTCATCATCATCAACATCATCATCTCTTTTTTCATCTCCTCCTCCACCTCCTCTTCCTTCTCCTCCTTGCCTCCTCCTGCTCCTTCTCCTTCTCCTCCTCTTCCTCCTTCATCTCCTCCTCCTCATCCTTCTCCACCTTCATCTCCTCCTCCCCCATCTTTTCCTCCTTTCTCTTCTCCTCTTCCTCCTCCATCTCATCCTCCTACTCCATCTCCTCTTCCTACTTATGCTGCTTCACCTACTCCTCCTCATCTCTCTCCTCCTCCTGCTGCTCCTTCTCCTCCTCCTCTTCCATCTCCTTCTCCTTATCCATCTCTTCCTCCTCCTCTGTATTCTCCTCCGCTGCCTTCTCCTTCTCCTTCTCCTCACTCTCCTCCTCCTCCACTTCCTCATCTCTCTCCTTTTCCTCCTTCTTCTCCTCTCCCTCCTTCTCCTCCTCCTCTATCTTCTTTTTTTCTCCTCCCATTCCTCCTCAACTCTCCTTTCTCCTCCTCATCATCATCTCTCCTGTCTCTTCCTCCTCCTCCACCTCCTACTCCTTCTCCTCTTGCACCTCCTCTATCGCCTCCTCTTCCTCCTGCTTCTTCTCCCTCTCCTCTTCCTACTCCACCTCATCTCTCCTCCTCCTACGCATCATCATCATCATCTCTCCTCCATCTCCTCCTTTTTCTCCTCAACCTCCATCATTCCTTGTCCCCTTCTTCTCCTCCCCTACTCCTTCATCTTTTCCCCCTTTTAATCCTCCTTATTCCACCTCCTTCTTCTCCTCCTCCTCCTCCTCCTCCTCCTCCTCCTCCTCCCCCTCCTTCTCCTCTTCCATCTCCTACTTCTCGTCTCTCTTCTTTTCCTCCTCTTCCTCCTCTTTCTTCCATCCTCCTTCTCCTCCCTCTTCTTTTCCTCCTTCCCATCTTCCTCCTCATCATCATCACCATCATCTCTCCTCCTACACCTCCAATTCCTCCTTCCCCTCTTTCTCCTCCTCTTACTGAATTTCCCCTTCCTCCATCTCATCTTCCTCATCTTCATCTCTCCTCCTCCTCCATCTCCTCCTGCTCCTCTCCTCCTCCTCCATCTCCTCCTCCCCTTCTTTCTCCTCCCTCTCCTTGTCCTTTCTCCTCTTCCTCCTCATTCTCCCCTGCTTCTCATTCTGCCTAACTCCTCCTCCTCCTAGTCTTCCTCTGCCTCTTTTTCCTCCTAATCTTCCTCCTCACCCTGTCCTTCTCACTCTCCTTCGCCCTCTCCTCCTCCTTATCTCTTCTCCTATTTCTCCTCCTCCTCAACATCATCATCTCTCCTCCTCCTCCACCTCATCCTCCTCCTACTTCTCCTCCTCCTCTTCCTTCTCCTCCTCCTTCATCTTCTCTCCTCTTCTTCCATCTCCTCTTACTCCTCCATATCCTCATCCTCCATCTCCTCTCCTCCTCCTGTTCAATTTCCTCCACCTCTTCCATCTCCTCCTCCTCATCAACATCATTATCTCTCCTCCATCTCCTCCTTCTCTTCCTCTTTTTCCTTCTCCTCCATCTCCTCCACCACTTACTCCTGCTCTTTCCTCTTCTCCTCCGGCTCATCTGTCTCGTCTTCCTCCTTCTCCGTCATCAACTCTCCTCCTCTCCCATCTCTTCCTCCTCTTACATCTCTTCCTCCTCCTCCATCTCCTCCTCCTCCTCCTCCTGCTCCTCATCTCCTCCTCCTCCTCCATGTCATCCTCCTTCTCCTCCCTCTTCTTTTCCTCCTTCCCATCTTCCTCCTCATCATCATCAACATCATCTCTCCTCCTCCACCTCCTTCTCCTACACCTCCAATTCCTCCTTCCCCTCTTTCTCCTCCTCTTACTGAATTTCCTCTTCCTCCATCTCCTCCTCCTTCTCCTCCTTCTCTTACCACTCCTCCTCCTCATCATCCCTCCTCCTCTTCCTCCTCATCAACATCATCATCTCCCCTTCTCCTTCTCCTTCTCTTCCTCCTCCTCCATCTCCTCCTCCTTCTCCTCCCTCTCCTTTTCCTCCTCCTCATCTCTCCTCCTCTTCCTCATCATCCCTCCTCCTCCTCCTCCTCCTCCACCTCCTCTCAGTCTTTCTTCTTCTATTCCTGTATTTCCACCTCCTCCATCTCCTTCTCCTTCTCTGCCCTCTCCTCCTCCTCCTCAATATCATCTCTCCTCCTCCTCCTCCTCGGCTCTCTCCTTCTGCTCCTCCTTCTCCCCATTCTTCTCTTTCTCCTCTATCTTTTCCTGTTTCTCCTCCCCTCCTTCCCTTCATATGTCCTCCTCCTCATAATCATCATCATCATCATCATCTCTCCTTCTCCTCCTCCTCCTTCTCCATCTTCTCCTTCACTTTCATCTCCTAATGCTCCTCCTCCTCCTCTTCCTTCTCTTCATCCTCCTCTTCCTTCTCCTCCTGCTCTTTCCTCTCCTCAGGCTCATATATCTCCTCTTCCTCCTTTCCTTCATCTCCCCCTCCTTCTCTCCTGTCTCCTCCTCCTCTTCCATCTTTTCCTCCTTCTCAATCTCCTTCTCGTCTGCCTCTTCCTCCTCCATCTCCTCCTTATCCTTCATCCGTCCTCCTTTTCCTCCCTCTCCTTTTACTCCTCCTCATCTCTCCTCCTCCTCATCATCATCATTTCTTCTCCTTCTCCTATTCCTCCTACTTCTCCTCCTCTTCCTGCATTTCCTCCTCCTCCATATCCTCATTTTAGTCCTCCCTATCCTCCTTCTTCTTCTCCTCCTCGTGTCTCCTCCTCTTCCTCTTCATCAATATTATCATCTCTCCTCCTCCTCCATTTCTTCCTCCTCCTCTGTCTCCTCCTTTCCCTCCCTCTCCTTTTTCTCCTCCTCATCTCTCCTCCTCCTCCTCCATCTTTTCTTCCTCCTCCTCTGTCCCCTCCTCCTCTCCTCCCTATCCTCCTCCTTCTCCTTCCTCTCCTCCTCCTCCTCCTCCTCCCCCTTCTCCTTCTCCTCCTCCTCTTCCTCCTACTCGTTCTCTGCGTCCTCCTTGTCCCTTTTTCTTCCATCTTTCTCTGTTCTTCCTCTGTCTCCTCCTTCTTATCCTCCCTCTTCTCTTCCTCCTCCTCATCTCTCCTCCTACTCTGTCTCATCAACATTATCTCTCCTCCTCCTCCTCCTCCTCCTCTTCCATCTCCTCCTCCTCCTCCTTATCTCTCCTTTTTTCCTCAACATCATC